>NC_084467.1:110597500-111335000 GCF_027409185.1 Cynocephalus volans | reverse complement strand
ACTTGCAAATGAGGGGTTACAATTCAGTATTTGAAGTGCACTGGCAGAATTATCATAGAGTTCTTTGAGCCCTATATTCCTGAAAAGTGTGGATGGTTAGGGAAGTCTTAGAGACAGTGACTTGCTCTGAGGCTTGATGGATTTGATGGGACTTACTAGAGACACTGGTTGGGGAAGAGCATGGCTGGTGCAAAAGCAAAGAGGCTGGAGCCTGGAGGTCATTAGGGAGAGTGTAAGTGGATGGGCGGGTGCACCGATGGAAGGAAGGATGATAAAGGGTTAGATTTATTCTGTGTCCCCAAAGGGGTGGGAGGGAAACTAGGATTAATGCCTGGCATTCCTGAGGAGATAGATTTTGGCTCAGTGTAATGAGGGACTTTCTTAAGTGTCAGTGCCAAACCAGGAAGCTCCTCTTTCCTGGAGGAATTCTGACAGGTTTGGTTCAAACACTTGGTAGAGATATTGGGAAGAATCACTCAAGGGTGGGGGCGGGGCGGGTTGGATTAAATCAACAGTTTTCAAACTTTTTTCCATGACAAATCTCTTTCTTCAAATTGAAACTTCCAGCCTATGTGACAGATAAAGGCAGAACTGGCCTGATTGAACAAAGTGGTGGGAGGAGCCTTCAGATTCCCATAAACTTGCTGCCCCTTCCCTTCAGGCTTGAGGTTCTACGATGTCAATCCGGAAGCCTTCTACTGGTTTTAATAGAAGGTTTTAATCCCACTCTCCTCCCGTCTCCTTTCCCCATACCTTCCCCTGAGAAGAGAGCATAGAGCGTGGGAGAAATTTTAGAACATGTATACAGTCGATATTTGCTGAGAACCTGTTATGGACCAGCCACTACTCTAGGTGCTGGGAATAAAATAAATAAATAAATAAATAAAGCAGAGGAGAAGACAGACGCATGGCCCTTGCCCTCACGGAGTTCACAGTCTAGTGGGGGAGGCAGAGTCATGAGCGTATTTATGGCATATCATGATAAGTAATGGTGGGCAGAGGGGGTGAGGAGAAGCAGGTCAGTACTAGAATTCAGGCCTTCCAACTCCCGGGCTGCTTCTCTTCCTCCTGCACTAAGCTGCATTCAGAAGGGGATAAAGATGGTGGCTCCTCCCCAGATGGGAGCAAGGAAGTAGAAGGGTTGTTAGAAAACGAGTGACCCCAGCTGTCAGGCTCCCAAGTCAAGCATGGGAGGGACTGCTGAGGGCTTCTGCTACCCAAGCCCACAGCTGGAACAGCTCCTGAGCCTTTGAATCTTCACTCCCATAGCGTAGTCCCCAGGGTCCTCAGAGCAGGAGTCAGCTATAAGCGGGCTGGGGACACAGTAGCAGCCTGCAGTGAGGGGAGCCCTGGGATCCAACCCTGGCAGCTCCACTTCATGCTCAGCACCAGGGAAGGAGCTGGGGAGATGTAGCCAGTGGAGCAGGTGGGATTCAAGCCCCTTTCTCATTGCACTGCTGTGAGCAACTCTACCACTGCATAACCTTGGACCAGTCTCTTCTCCACTTTGTGTCAGTTTCTTCATTTATGAAAGGGAGACTAGATGACTGCTAGTCTTTTTCCAGCTCCACCACGTCCTACCTCTGTGAATCTTCTCTCTGTTGAAAGGACAGGGGCAGAGGACCCTGATCTGGTCTTTGGTTTTTGAAGGCACACCCCAGCTGGTTGTAATCTGGGAAGGGATGCTCCCAGAGGGCAGGGAGATGGCAGAGGAGTCACTTGGATGTCCCTGAAGTAAGCACTTAGGTCTGGAGGCCACCTCCGGCAGCAGCAGCCCTGGAGAAGCTGGAGCCAGGCCTGGCCGCAGGCTTTGCAGAGAGGAGCAAATGCCTCTGCTGGCCAGAGCTCTCAGCTCCTGACCATGAGCTGGAGGAATCTGGGTCATCTCAGGGAGGTCAGCTGGCCCTTGAGGCTAAAAGTCAGAATCTTCAGACCCCAAAGGCCTTCTGGACCCAGAATGTGAACCCCTTATGGTAGTCACTGAGCCACTTAGCTGTAGAGCTGGGATCAGAGCTCATTTCTTCAGGTGGGCAGGTGGGGGCTCTTTTCACTCTGCCATCCTTCTGGGGCTAGGGTGGGCATGGGGCTGAACTCCCAGACTTCCACTTATGTGAGCAACCCTCCCCCCCAACACCCACGGTTAGGATGCTGGGTCTGTTAGGAGAGACCAGCTGCTCCCTTGGATCCAAAGATGAGTCTGTGGTAAACAGTCCCTATTTGTTCTTGTTCTGCTGCCTGAGCTCCAGTGTTCCTCTCCAAACATGGCTCTGTCTAGGTGCATTTCTGGAAGCCCTATCAGGAGAGAGCTGGCTGTATGGACAGTGATGGGTGAAAAGGGTGTCAGGCTGGGTGGGGAGGTGGCTGGCATGTTGAGGGGAAGGGATACCCCAGTTTGACTTTCTGCAGTGACAGGGGCCATTTTGACAGGTTGGACAGGGAGGTCGTGAGCTGGGGCTGGGTGACTGGGAGCCGAGCAGTGAGGCCTGAAATCAGAGATGAGGACGTGATCTGGGAGGCAAGCCCAAGGCCCCAGAAGAGACCCATATATGGCTACTTCTCATGCTGTTATTGCTGAATGAAAGGGTTGAGCCACAGATAAGGGCAGGACTGTTTGATGTTCAGACCTTGGGAAGGACAGGCTGGGAAGGATGTGGAAGAAGCACACAGAGCACTGGCTTGGAGGAAGACTTTATTTTCCCTCCAGCCCCAATCTCACAGCCAAGGCAGTGCACACAACAGCCCCTGTGGCTCTGGTTGGGCAGGTGCAGGGTGGCCTGGCCTCCTGATTAGTGGCTGTGGCCGTGGCCACCGTGGCTGTGGCCATGGCCACCGTGACTGTGACCATGGCCACCGTGACTGTGGCCATGGCCTGAGCTTTGGCCACCTTCCCCGAGGCCTGGCCCGTGGCTGTGGCCCGGCGAGGAGGAACCCTTATGCATCTGCACGTGGGAGGCTTGGGTCAGCCTTGCCATCATGATGATGAATTCCTCAAAGCTCAGCTCCTTGTCTTGGTTGGTGTCCAGGTCTTCCAGGATGTGGTTTATGGTTTTGTCATCCTTCTCATCCTTCTGTGGGAGGGGCAGAGAAGAGAGAGAGCTATCAGGGCTGGGTGTGGCCAGAGGGGAATGGGTAGCACAGTGAATGACCAATGGCAAATGCACAGGGAAGCCCAGCTGCTGGGGCTCAATTTAAAAATTGAAAGCGACCATGGACCAAGTGCCTACGATGGAGCAGATGCTAAACGTGTGCTGAACACTCTCCAATTTATTCCCATCCATCCCTGTGACCTGGGTACTAGGGTTCTCTCCATTTTACAGAAGAGGAAACTGAAGTCAAGAAACCTGCCTGAGTTCACATAATTAGTAAGTCTAGAATGCCTCATTTGGTCCGTACAACAACTTTGACAGGTAGAAGTGGTATCTTCCTTGAGGAAGACTTGAGGAACCAAGTCCTAGAAAGAGTGATTTGTTTTTACAGATTGACAAGGCTCAGAGGCAGACGAGAGGAAGTGCAGACACAGGTGTGACTGAGAGTCCAGTTCTGTCCCCTTCCATCCTCTCTTCCCCATGCCTTCCTGCCTCTCCCTACTCTTCCCTCTGGACGGTACTAAGTAGTGAAACTCATTTCAACTGACATAGTGGGAAGTGCTGGAGAAAACTGGATGTTATGAGGTCTCGAATGGGGTAGAGAGCAGTGGAAATGCTCTGTTGACCCCACAGAGTGAGATGGTCAGCAAGGGGGGTGTCAGAAGAGGAGGAAAGATCCAGGTGGGGAAAGGAAGTGAGACTGGGACCCCTGTGTCCCGCCTTCTCAGTCCAGGACACTGTTTCCCCAAATCTGAAAAAAGCAAAAACAAAAACAAGAAGGCTGTTGGAACTAACACCCCTTCGTGCTAGAACTGCCTAATCAGTTTCAGATCAGGGGAGAAAAACTAATGTTTTCCTGAGTGCTCTGTGCATGCCAGTGCTGTGCTGGGTGCTTTCCGCGTGTCATTTACTAATTTATTTTCTACCATAGACCCTTAGGATTAGCAAAGCCCTCCAGGTCTTCTACACCAAGTTCCTGTCTGAGGTTTAGTGTCTCCTCAGCTTCCTGCCAAGGGGTGGCCTCAGGTGCTTCCCTTCTCAACCTTCAGGTCTCAGTTCCAATATCACCTCCTCAGAGAGGCCCTTCTTGTCCACCCTATCACCTCCACCCACCCAGCCCAGTCACCCACAATATTCTGTCTTATGTTCTTCAAGGCAATTCTTGGCATTGGATTTTTCTGTGCTCTTTATTTGTCAACATCTTTGCTGTGCGTCTCCCCCATTGGGAAAATGGGTTCCCTGCTCACCGCCACATCCCTCCGCCCAGAACAGCACACAGCAGATATTCAATTGAACAATTTCGTGACTCTGTCAGTGCTGTCTCACTTTGAGGTCCGCTAGGCTGGGTTGAAGGAGCTAGAGTTTTCTCTTTGACTGCTGCAGCCTGCACCCCATCCTCCCTCCTTAATCCACACTGCTGCAAGGCTGGGTCAGGCCTGCCAGAGTGCCACCCTACCTTGAGGAAGTTTTGTAGCTCTTTTTTCACCAGCTGTTTGAATTCTTTCTGGTTCAGGGTGTCTGGGTTCCCCAGCCGCGTAGAGTACTGGTGGAAGACGTTGATCACGGTCTCTATGCTGCTTTCCATCTGCGACATTTCACACGCCATCTTGCACTCTGTCTGCATAATGGAGAAGCAAGGGTTGCAGTGCTTAGAATAAAAGGCTAGCTGGCTGGTTAGCTCAGTTGGTTAGAAGAAAAAGCTGTCAGGCTTCCTTGACACTTTCTACTGGCTGATCGCAGGAATGAAGGGAGAAACACAATAAAAAGAAAGCATGGGCTGTAACTTAATTGGGAAACAACCTGTCACATACATGTGAGAAATAATTTTTAGAATATCTGGAAAATTCCAAAAAGCAAAGCATGTAAGGGCAGGGGGCTCTAGCAGAACATGACCTAAGAAAATGTAAAGGAAGTTTTAAAGTGAGCAAAGTCAATCAAAGAGGGCTTCCAGGAGGAGGATTTGGAAGGAAGCTGGGTGGGGGGAGAAAAGCAATAGTTGGTAGGCAGGCTCCTGCCCAGGAAAGTGAGCAGCTCACTTACCAAAGCTGATGAGCTACACAGAGCGTTTGAGAGAGCAGTGTGTGCACAGCATTTATAGGCAGACCCTGGCTGGGATGCTCAGCCCTCCCTAGGGAGGATTGCTTCACAGGTGAGCCATGTGGTAACCCTGAGCCCCATGACTGTTGCTGCCAGGAAGGGGGCTGGGGCAGGACAGGAAATGTTTACAAAGCTCCTTTAGCCTTTTTGTGAAATTTCCAGCCCTGGGCCTGGAACTGGTTTGGGAGGAAGCTGGTTGGTTAGTTCACTTCCCTGCACCCCAACACCCTGCTCTCCCTAAGCAAGTCAGCAAGCCCGCCACTCCTCTGGCACCTCTCAGGCCCCTGTCCCCATTGAGCGTGTGGGGTGTTGTTCCACCTGTGGTAGCCTGAGGCTGGTGGTGGGCTGAGGACCCATGGGGGGCTCCAACCCACTCTGCCTCCCCCATGTGGGCAGTCTATCCCTTCCATCCAGTCCAGTGAAGATGCACAGGACCTTCTCCCATGCTTGCCTGGCTCTGTGATGTGTTCTCAGGAGGGTGAAGGGTTGGCATGGGGTTCTTAGATTCATAGGGTGGGAGTCAGGGTTAGAAGGGTCCTCAGAGGTGATCAACCTCTTGCATTGTAGATGAAGAAACTGATGCCCAGAGGGGGATGGGAGCAAGCTCACGTAATTGGTTGGTGACACAGCAGGAACTGGACCCAGATATCCTGTTTCCTGGTTAGGAGTGATTCGGATTACACCTCCCTCTTGCAGTCTGAGTGAGAGATTCTGAGGGCAAATATGTTTCTAGCATTTTCCAGCATTGCTCTTTTAAATCCTGATCCCAAAGTGGGGTTCATGCCTTCCAGGAACTTACAACCTAGAAGACAGCTGTTTTTATGCAGCCTCCTGGTGGGCAAGACGTGTCCCTCTCCTGCTACAAACTTCCAGTGGCTTCCCATTGGTGGTGGAGAAAGCTGAGATGGCTTAGCTCAGCACATAAAGCCCCTGGGAATGGGCCCCCCATCTGGTCAGGTTCCCCTCACTTCTCCATGGTGGGCACACACGGCCCACCTCCCACCTTGCCATGCCAGGAGTGCTCTTCCCCTACTCTGTAGGGTGAAATCTTACCTATCCCTCATGGCTCAGTTCAAATTCTTAATGTTCATATCCTCCCATGCACACAGCCTGGGGCGTAGCCCGTGAAACACCATCGAATTTGCTGAGTGATCGCATGTCCTTACTGTCGTCCCCACCTCTGGCCCCAGGAAGTGTGCATGGAGGACCACTATGGCACCTTTCCTTACCTCCTGCTCACCCCAGCTCTCACCCTCCGTCCAGTAAGATGTTTCTCTTCTCCCACCTGTTCTAACCCTTTTGTCCAGTCTTTGTGAAGACTTCCCTCATTGCCTTGGCCCCTGCTGACCCCTCTGCCCTCTGAAAGCCAGAGGCAGCCCCTGTGCCTGCTAAGCCTGGGCCCTGAGCATGTCCCGCCTTGCACTGCTGAGACGGCATAAGGAGCAGTGGTTAAGAGTTCAGACCGGCGCTGTGACCTTACTCTGTGCCTCACTTTCCTCATCAGTAAGATAGGATAATAACAGGACCTACCTTGAGTAGTTGCAGCAGTACCTGTAAAGTTGGGAGAAGTTCACAAATAAGAGGTATTGTTATTAGTTACCTTTTCCTTCATTCATACAACATGTATTGTCTGAGCACCTACAGTGTGCCAGACACTAACATTAGACGCTGGGGGAACTTAGTCAGTGAATCACAATACATAGGGAGAGACACTACATTATATTCTGTCTTTCTAATAACATTTTAAACCTTTGGTAGCTAAGGAAAGGGCCTGGCACAGTGCTAAGCACACAGCAAGTATTTAATAAATGCTTATGGAATGCGTGTTTGAATGAAAGAGTAAATCGTCTATGATTGAATGAACTGTGCAGACATGGCCCACGAATACGTGAATGGAAGCTTCAGAGTCCTAACTGACTCTGCTGCCCATTGTTTAAGTTAAGGAAGGAGACACAGACAACAGCCAGCAGCCCACCCTGTGCTTGCCCTCCTGGGGCTGTGAAGAAACCTCCATTGTTTTAGACAATCCTGGCAGGTGTCTTGGGCGCCTTTCCTGCGTGTTCCCACAGCGCCCCCTGCTGCCTATGTCAAAGCACTTTTCACCCTGGACTAAGGATCTCTGATGCGCTTGCGGGGAGCAAGCCACAAGGCGAAGCCCGCTGGGCATAAGAAAATCAACAGCACCAATGGGGTGACTCGTGTCAACTGACATGGGGCCTCAGAGCTGGAGACACTCGAGAGTGGTGGAGACTGTGGCAAATGGCAGCGTTCCTAACATGAAGTGAGAGGCAGTACTCGCTCAGCCTCAAGCAAGGGCTGCTGGATCTCCTGAAGGTCCATGAAATCAGAATTTTTATGTGAAAACTCCTGTTTATAAGAATAACCACAAAAATTCCTTGAACTGTTTAAGTCAAGTGAACAGATATGATGTTGGGGGGGAGGGGAGGGAGTGGACAGGAATGGGTAAAGGGGCATGAAAATCAACTACAAAGTATATTGAGATGTAAAATAAAATAAAATATAAAAAAGAACAGGAAAAAAAAGAAAAGTCCTGTGTATAAAATTTGTGAACTAATTTGAAAGAAAAACAAAAACATTAACAACAAAGCAGGGTATGTGCCCAACAAAGCATGACTGTGGGCGATGGTGGGTAACCTCTGCTCTGCCATGGAGTTCCCAACTTTCAAGTCTGGCTCTTCCATGCTGCCCGCTGCCCACTTCACCTCTGGAGTACTAGCTCTGAGCAAGGGCCTGGCTTGGGAGGTATTGGATAAACATTTGCTCACGGGTGTGCGAATAAATGGAGAAAGGAGCGAATTTGAAATGAACACTGGTCTGTTGTCCTTTGCCCTGTGACTTCCTGCAGAGCCACCGACTAGGATCCTACAGTGTGGTTTCAGGATGGAAGTAAAATAGGGGGAGAGGGAGGGAAGGCTTAGCAGTTAGTGGGAGGGAACAGCCAGCCTGGGCTTTGAATCTGACAGGAGTCCACACCTGAGGACTCCCACATTGACAGTGGGCCCTCATCACAGAAGGTCACAGCTACTGGGCCATCCAGGTTCTGACCCGAGCAGGTGGCTATTCCTGGCTTGATCAGCAGGTGCTGCAACCCTCACCCACCTCCTCCGATGCCAGATGTTGGACTGAGGGTGGTGGGAGGTGGGTCTTCTCCTCAGGGTACTAATTCTCCAGGGAAACTCAGAGCCTCCTGCTAGGGCATGGATTGAGCCCATTTTCCTGGCTGTGGACAGTGACTCTGGAGCTTGTCTTTAGGAGAAAAGGGCATGGTTTCCTCAGCTGGGTCAGAAACGAATAAGCAAACAAGCCAGCAGGCAGAGGCTCCTGTAGCTCCTTCCCCAGGCCCGGAACAAGAGCATGTCTGGGTCTGTCCTTTGTCTGCAGCCCGCCTGCTGCTGCTGCCTTTCTGGGAGGTTTGGCCCTTCTGTGTGGTCATGGGGTGTGACACTGGGCACCCACTGGGACACTCCCCAGGCTCTGCCTCCTCGAACCTGTGGGACCCTGGACTGAGTGGCTGAGAGCTGGGTTCTAGTCCTAGTTTTGCCAGACTTGCTGGTGTCCTTAGAAGTCATTTCCATGTTTAGGCCTCCATTTTCTTATTCATTAGAAAGGAGGTTGGGACAGCTGGCCTTTAAGTCATTTCTAGTGTTGATTCCAGGTTTCTGTGGAATCCTGGTGGGCTCCATGAGTACCATGAGCCTTGTGGCTCCAGGGCACTGTCTCCTGCTATAGCTGTTCCCCCGCCTCCAGCAGATGAAGTCAGGTTCCCCTTCCTCATAGGGAAGCAGAGGCCTGGGACCAATCCCCTCCCAGGTGACATAAAACCTACTGCCTCCTCCTGTCCCTCCCTTCCTCCTTGCTGACACTCCTGGGTGCTCTTCCTTGGAGACCTCTGGATCTGGACCTCCTGACCTCAGGCTCCTGGTATCCCCCATCCTCCTCTGCCCATTCTGGATCTCTGGTGCATTAAGAAGGCTCAGAGAAGTCATCCACAGGTATCCTCAGACCATTGTCCTGCTACCTTTGGGCTCTGGCCACACCAAACCTTGGCCACCCCCTGGCATCCTCATGGCCTCTGTTGACTGGCCATCCTGAGGTCCCTGGGACACCCTGCTGATGGCAGCCCCATTCCCTGTCCCCACTCTGGGCTGCCCCAGCATCCACAGTTGTGTCCCTCCAGTATCCTGGCTTCTTAGACCTGCCACCTGAAGCTTTCCCAAGACTGAACACCTCCCCCTGCCTCCACCTCAGCTGTCTCTGCTCACAATCCCCATAGTTTCTGGGAAACTTTACCTTCCAAATTAAAAAAGCTGGCATTCCCTCTCTGTCCCCTGGCTGCTGTTTTGCAGTCCTCCCTTCTCTCCCATCTCTTGCTGAGCCTGGCTTTTGTCCTCATTATACTCTCCCAGCCAGTATCTTAGTATCTCACTGTTGGTTTCCTCTGCCTCTCAGGAATCCCTTTGAAGAGTACAGCCCTTTGTAGAAAACAGAAGGTTTTCACAAACATCACCATGCTGGCATTATAATTACTGGCCTTTGGGTCTGTCTCCCTCACTTGATTATTAACCTCTTGAGAGTAGAGTTCTTGAGTTACTCATCCCTGGATGGTAAGCTTTGCACATGAGGGACATCTGATAAACGTCTGCAGAATAAAATTGAATGACTCGTTTTTGATAGAATTTATGCTTATAAGATTGTTGTTTCCTGTAATTAAGAAGTTGTGCAACACAGGAGAATGCAGAGAAGGATAAAAGAGAAGTGGGGAGGAGTCATGGAGAATTAGGGGGATGAGGAGGAGTCATGGAGAACTAGGGGGATGAGGGAGATTCCTAGTGGGTGAAAGGCAGCTCCAGAATGGTCGAAGAGCGCATGCTGCCACCTTGTGGCTTACCTGCACTAGGACAGCCTGTGACCTTCCTTTGGTCCCGGATTTTCAACCTTTTAGTTCTGAGGACAATTTTATACTTGTAGAAATTATTGAGTATCCAAAAGAGCTTTTGTGGGTTATACCTATCAATATTTACCATATTGAAATTTTTAAAAATTTAAAATGTTTATTAATTAACTTAAAGTAGTATTAATAAACCCATTACATATTAGCACATTTTAAAAAATTAAAAATAATTATATATATTTTAAACAGATGGTGAGAAGAGTGTCTTTTTTTAAAAACATTTTTGCAGACCTCTTCACTGTAGGGCTTCAAAGAAGACAGCTGGATTCTTCTATCTACTTCTGTATTCAGTGTGTTGCTATATGTTGTTTTGGTTGAAGACATGAATAAAATCCAGCCTCCCATGGCTAAGTAGTTAGAAAAGGGAGAGATATATTAGCAGCCTTCAAAAATAATTGTGGATATTCTTCTTTGATCCTACACCAAAATTCAAGAAGTGGTAGTTTCTTAAAGGTTAGTTGCAAAGTAGAATCTGAAACCTTATCAATGAGTTCTTTGTACTCTGTTACGTTAGAATCAATTGGTCTATCTTGAAATTTGGATGAATTTTTTTATCAGGGCATGATTTTGGCAGGCGAGAATTCTACCACTGAACCACCAATGCTGACTGGGGCATGATTTTGTAACTTCATATATTGGTCACTTGGGAAATATTGGTTCATTGAGTTATGCACATCTCCTAAATGCTGACACATTTCATTATCCTATATATATATATATATATATATATATATATATATATGTGTGTTTATATATAGTATGTATGTATATAAATCACATTCGTTAATACCACTGCTGATCTCATCAATAAGGCCTTTAAATATTGGGACTCTGTCAAACTCAAGGTGGCAGACACAAATTTTCCAAAATTCTAATTTTTGCTTGAACGTTCAATTTTATTATGCTAACAAATTCCATTAGTTGTTTTCCTTGAAGTGAGAGACTCACTTTATTCATTTTCAAGAAAGTGTCTGCCATCTACCCAAGTGTGAGTATCCATAGTTTGGCTGTTATTTGTTCTTTCAAGCAAAAAATGGAGTTGCTTGAAAAAAGTGGCTTGTTCAGTTCACAGCTCAATCACGGGAGTGCTTTTCCTTGAGAGAAACATGGCTGAAATTTAATAAAATGAATGATTCTCACCGCTTCATCAGGAACATTAAGTGAAGCTCTTTGTTTTGAAACAGTGCACTGTGAAGACTGCAGTGACTGCTGGGGCAGTCCGGTGCCACTGCCTGGGTTTATTCTAAGTCACAGACGGCTGTTTGTGTCTTGAGTGTCAATATCAGCACCACGAGGGAAGTGAGGAACCGGGGATTCTCGGCTTGTGGGAGGCTTCCTGTGTTGGCTCAGGGATAGTATTCTGGAAATAGTTTGAACCCCCTGAAGGGTTTCGGGGTCCCCCAGCTTCCATTTGAGAACCACTGCCTCAGGCACACATTACTTGAAGCACACCCATGTGCCTGCCTATGCTTCCTTCCCTTCCCTCTTTCCACTCCTTTTTAAAGCATGCCCTGCTATGCCAGCCACTGGTAAAGAGACAGACTTGGGAGCTGACCTCGTGGAGATTATGATTACAATTTATGATGAATGCTTGGAAGGAGAGGAGGGGTTGAAACTTGGCAAGTCCTTTCCAGTCACTAAGGCCTCTCTGAATTAGCCAGGCTCCAGCGAAGCCTCCAGGCCCTGGTGAATTGTGAGGTGGGGGCACTTGGGAAGGGCCCTGCAGTGTTGGGAGGGGGGCAGAGAGCGACAGGAGCCCACTGGCAGAGTGGGGTGAGATGGGGCTGGGGGGCTGACAAGGGCCAGGTCATTCAGGACTCAGGGTTTTAGTCCTAAATTCACAGAACCAGCGAGGGACAGCCCACTCTGCTCTCTTCCTCCCTTCCGATGCCCTCGTCGAGAACACGTGTGCCTAAGGAAGCCTTCAACCTGTTAGTCCCCAAGAACTTGTGGTCTCTGGATGGGGCAGAGGATTTGTTGGTCCTCTTAGGCAGCCACCTCCCAGTCTCTCCTTGGCTTCTCACTTCCAAACCCCTCTGCAGATGCCCCAAAGGCAAGCCCGCAGACCTTCTCGTTATACGAGCTGTGTTAGTCAGGAAGGGCAGACAGCCCGAAGCATGGAAAAACGACATGTCCCCTAGGTTGGGAGAACTGCAGGGTCCCTAGGAGCTGATCCCGGTCTCTGGTTCTTAGTTTCCTTCATCTCTGTCTCCAGTTCTGCCTCACATGCACCCTTGCCTCAGGACGGAGCTCAGCAGCCCCTGCTCCTGGTCACAGGGCTCCAGCCTGGGCCCATGGGCAAGACTGGGGAGACCAGTGGATAGACCCAGTGCATATTCCAGAGGCCCCTTCCAGGGAGCTTTTCAGGGACCTCGGGCCTGAGAGTAAGACTGCAACTCACTAAGGGCAACACTTTTGGATTCGAGGCATTTCCTCAGTGTCTTGAGGGGCTGCCCCACTCACTGGGAGACCAGCATCCTACTGCATTCTTGGAAAGTGTCATGTGGCATTTCCTCTGCAAAGGCTGAAGGGCCCCAGGAGACCACAGCTGCAGACTGTGGAGTGTGGCTAGGTGATGACTGTAACATGGCCTTGAGCCAGGAGTGGGCAAGGGCATGGAGTTTCTTGGTTTGTAGGAGGTTTCCTGTGTGGGCGACAGTTTGAGGCTGAGGGTGGGGTGTGGAAGGAGGGGAGGTGATGGACGTGCAGGCTACAGAGTCAGGATTAGGCACAGTGAGCTGCCTCCTGGGAATGTGCCTTTCAGTTTCCCTACGTCCTGTCCCTGCTGGTGACCCTGGTGGAAGGGGTGGGTGGGTGTCGGTGAGTGACCTTGTTCCACAGCCTTCAGACTCCTGGAGCAGATCTGTCTTCACGAGCAGGAAGTTCCCAGATGTCAGGGGCATCACCTGGGCCCCACAGGCATCACTGGCTTGGCTGGGCTCGTGGAAGGCTGGGGATGAGGAAGGAGCTCGGGGAGCATGTTGGGCAATCGTGCTCTTTCCCAGGGAGGAGGTGCCTGGGCTTATTCACAGGGCGGGTCCCCAGGTGCTCTCAGCCTGAGTCTGGTCCCACCCAAGTCTCTCTCGATGCTGTGCATGGAGCCTGCTCAGAGCCTCAGACCTCTGCCCTCCTCCTTCTTGCCATCTTTTGTTGAGGACCCCAGGTTTTCCTTTTCTCTCTGGGAAGCCAGAGCCAGGGTACTCCATCCACAGAGGGAGTGCTCTCTAGTGCAAGGGAGAGTGGAGGCGGAGGACCAGTTGCAGAAGGAGGGCAGGGGCCGGAGGCCAGGTCTGAAGGGAAGGAACTGCCAGCCAGTGAGCGGCGAGCCAGCTGCACTCTGACCTGCTGGGCTGGGCAGCACGGGACCCACAGGTACTTCTGAGTGTGCATGTGAGTGCGCTGCTTCTTCAGAAGCCCCCTGCCATCGAAGGGACCGGACTCCACCAGGTGAAGTGTTAAGGTCAGGTTTCCTCTGCCTTGGAACTGGGACATCCCCTGCCCTCCCCCCTGCACACACACACACACACACTCCTTCATCCCCCTCACCTGGCCCTATGTCCACCTGGGAAGAAACTCTCTGCTTTAGACCTACCCATGTGAGTTTAGATTTCTTGGTTATTCCATTCTTAGATTTTACTTCCTTGTCCATAAAAATGGAGGTTAACAATCCTAAGTTACAGGATTAGTGTGAGGTTTGAATAAGACCGCATGTGCAGGGGTCTTCACGGGCCTTGCACACAGTGGATTAATAGGACAAGGGTGTTGAGCACCTGCTATGTGCCTGGGAAGCCTGAGCCAGGTGCTGGCCCTCAGGAGGCCCACGGTGTGTCAAAGGCAGACAGGGCTCCATGCACCCAGGTGGGGGCAGGCGCAGAGGGAGCATGGTCGTTAACTGTCGGTGTATCAGTGTCTCTCCAGGGCTGCCGTCCACACTCGTCCTGTCTGTGTGGTGTCCTGAGACCACATGACGATGTTGCCATGGCTTCTTGTCTTCTCCTCTTTGGGTCTCCAGGCCTGGGGTAAGTTTTATTTTCCTGGACAGCGAGCAACTGAGAAGGTCATGCTAAAGTCTCACGGGAGGGATTCTCAGATGCCTGCTCTCCCTCAGGGAGAGAGCATAGCTTTGTGCTTACAGCATAGGACTTAGAGTCTACAGACCTTGATTCAAGGCCTGGCCTTGCCTCTAGTAATGATTTTAAACACATTTATTCAGCTCTTCAAACCTTACTTTTCTCATCTGAAAATTGAGATAAGGTTATAAACTCCTAAACTAATGGTGAGGATTAAATGAGAACACACACCAAGGACAGAACACTTGGGCAGCAAAAGCACATAAACGGGAGCAGTGATTACATTTGTATTATTATTATTACGCCAATCAAAGTCTAACCTTTGTCTTGGGTTTACGCTTGTCAATGAGAGAAAGTTCCTTGGGGTGAGGATATCAATCGACACACCTCTCCCATCCCCCACGTCCTCCACACAGGAGCAGGGAACAGCAAATGCCCAAAATCCTCCCCAGAGGAACTGCCTAATTTGTGCAGATGATTCAAACCCCTTCTCCACATACACTTCCCCATTGCTCCATTGGGTACAATTCACACAGAAGAGGACTTTGTGGTTTTGAAGTGCCTGAATACATTTCTAGGTCAGTTTTCAGCAATTGTGTGTATAGATGCAGCTCATGAGTAGAGGATAATATTTCCAACCTCCTGCTCTTAACTATTTAACTATCATCCTGGGGGATTACCTGGAGTTGGTGTTGGGGAAGCCATGGCACCTGCTGCTATCAGAGGTGGTCCTCCGGTCAGCGCAGAGAGGTTTCTTGGAGGGGGCTCAGGAGTCCGGGGAGGCAGAGGTGCAGTGGAGAGGGGGCAGCTGTTCCTGGCTAGAGCCTGTGACACTGTGATGGCTGGTATTGTGGGGACCCATGCAAAATGGAATGTTCCTTTGCAGGTGATTCCTCCTGGAACAAAACACAAACTAAACAGATATCAGAGGAGCTTCAGCAGCTCCTGGCCAACATCTCCCAGCTCATTGAAAAAGGAAAACTGGGTCTTGATGGTGAGGAGGCTTGGGGGCTGGCTGGGGTATCTCATGTGAGAAGAATGTTTCTTAGGTCTGCACAGTGACATGTGACTGGGGGCAAATGGGGTTGTGTCACAGAGAGGAGCACCAGCAAACCACCTGCGCAGGTTACCCTAGGTCCTCAGGGTGTAGGGGTGGTGGTACCAGGAGGGGACAGAAACCCAGGAAGGATAGGGACAACTTCTGCAGTCAGGACCCCCTAGCCTGAGGATGGAGACCCAGACCCTGCCCTCAGGGAGTCCTCAGACTGAGGGGGAGATATAGCCCCTGCTCCGAGGGTGCCTGCAGCCTTAGGGGAGATGTAGCCCCCTCAGGGAGCACTCTGGGCCACAGAAGAAAGTGCCATGAGCACACATTGAGGACAGGAAGGCTGAAGGGGAACTAAGTGAGGCTACTCAGGGCTTTCCCCGGGAATAAGTGGGTGAGATGGAAAGGGGGCTTGGGGCAGAGCAGGGAAGGAGCTGGAAGATGGGGTCTGTCTGTGGTGGGGAATCCTGGGCTGGGGGAGCAAGGCATCTAAGCTCTCTGGGCAGCTGCAGACTCTGTGTTGGGAGTGAGTGTCAGTGAGATGGGGCCATGGAGGTGAGCAGGGGAGGGTGGGCCTGCCTGCTGAAGTGCTCCTCCTGGGGCGCTTTCACTGCCATGGGGCAGACACAGCCCAGACCTGCACATATAGTCCAGAGGCTAACATGACAATGGTGAAGCAGGTGCACTGAGCAATGGTCCTGTGATCCCCCCACAGATGTCTTCACCATGGTCTCTCGCCAGGAGTGGGGAGCAGGAGCTGTTGGCTGCAGCACTCGGCTGACCATGCCAGTGGACATCCTTGTCATACACCATGTCCCTGGACTGGAGTGTCACAACCAGACAATCTGCAGCCAGAGGCTGCGGGAGCTGCAGGTCTATCACACCCACAACAACAGCAGCTGCGACGTGGCCTACAAGTAAGAGCTGCCCCACTAGTGTGCTTCTCCTGTCCCTTGTCATCTGCTCTCTGCGTTTTCTGGGTTGTGGTTATATAGGTTTCATGAATAAAATATTTAAAACCCCCATGAAACTCCAAATCCTTTGGAATTTTCTGTGAGGTCCCTGCTCCTGAGATCTCCTAAAAGGTAGCAAGGAAGGTTAGGTACCAACTCTACTTTTCACCTCCTGCAAGCTGGGTCACACCGCACATCACAGGCCATACAAGCTCTCCTCATGCATGAGTGGTTTGTTCCACCCTGTTCTACGAGGCTGGTAGGGCACGTGTCACCATCTCCATGCTATGTGGAGGGAATCCGGGTGGGGAGGTTGTCTGATCTCCTCAGAGTCACACAGCTGTGGAGGTGTGGAGCCTAAACTGACTCAAAACTGTCCCTTTGCCCCTGGCCTGCTCCTGCACACCACACCATGGGCTCCTGCCTCAGTGAGGCGATCGTCCATCTGTTGTCACTCTAGTAGGCCCTCTGGCCCACCTCTGACTTTGGCTCCTGAGCGTGCGGATGGCTTCTGCCTCAAGTGCCCACCGTATCTCTCTGCTTTGCACTCAAGCCTTCCCTGAGTCCCTAATGGTGAAGGGAGTTAATGTCCCTCTGGGCGACAGGAGTTAGCTGGTGGGTAATTTCCTCAGGCCCAACCCTTCTGAGGGACAGTTCTAAAGTGCATGGACACAGTTCCTTGAGAGGCTGCAGGGTGGGGGGCGAGGTCCCCAGGTGGCCACTGTGAAGCCAGCCCAATTCCACATACTTTGTTGGGTTTCTTTCTTCTGTCCTACCCTCCTTGCTCCCTCACTGTGGCTTCTGGGATCCCTTCCCTAATTAACTGCCTGCATCCAGGTTCCTGTCTCAGGCGCTGCTGCATGGGAACCTTCTGTAAGACAGTTACCCAGCAGGGAGAAAGCAAGGAACAGCCTGTGGGGATTGCACAGGCAGCATGCATTTTGCAGGAGGGAGGAAAGCCATGTCAAAGGAAGTGTGGAGAAGAATTTTACACTGTGTGGTTGGGCCAGTGTTAGTTACTATGGAGGTCCCAGGACCCCTTCTCCTTCCGAGTATGTAGGATGATTTATATAAAACTCTGGCATCTAAACAAGGGAGGCAGGAAGAAAGCATACGAGTGGATCCTTTTGAATTCTAAGGACTAGCTTAATGACTTGGTCTTTCCACTGTCTGGGAAGGAGTCCATGCAAATTTCTTCTAGTGACCATGGCTTGGGCCCTCCCTTTGGAGGCTGGGTAAGTGGTTTCCTCTCTCAGGGATGTGCTACAGTGCCAGCCATTTTTTTCCCCCAAATTTTATTTATTTTTTATATTTTATTGGTTATGTATATTCATGGGGTAAAAAGCTGACCATCACCACTCATAGCGCAAGCCATTAAATCCATATTTTCTTGCTCCACAGCTTCCTGGTTGGGGATGACGGCAGGGTGTATGAAGGTGTTGGCTGGAACGTCCAAGGGGTGCACACCCAGGGCTACAACAACGTGTCCCTGGGCTTTGCCTTCTTTGGCACTAAGGAAGGTAATGGTCATCGCATTTGACCCTTCCCCTAAGGAGTTCTCGACTCCTTTGTCTCAACACTCTGCTGTCTTCCCACCCTTTTCATACTCTCTGAAGATCCACTCTCTGAATTCTCCTCTCCCTTGACTTCCACAACATGGCATCGTGATGGTCCTGCTCCTACTGCTCGGGCTTCCTTCTCAGCCCCTGTGGCAGGCTTCTCTTCCTTCAGCCAGCTCATGGGTGGAGATGCGAAGCACTCGTCCTCCCTCTGCAAGCTTGTTTTCCTGCTCTCCCCTCGAACAGATCTGGGCTTCTGCTCTTACCTTTATGTCAATGACTATCATGTCTTCCTCTCCAGCTCTGACATTTCTGTAGCTGCAGTCTGTGCTTCCCGATTTCCTGCCAGGCACCTCCTCCTTCCTTCTCTTAATCCTAGATTTTCTATACATTAGAACAAAACAATAGCAACAGCAAAAACACCTAGAGGCCTCTAATCTCTGGCTCCCTTCCACTTTCTTCTAGTCTGTTGCTCCTGGCCCCCCACTACCTGCATCCTAACATACATACTTCAGGATCGTCCCTTTGAATTTGTGCACCCTTTACTGTTAACAAAGATCTTGCATATCTAGTTTCTCATTTTTCCCTTCCAAATATCCTTTGAGATAGTCCAGGTAGATTCATTATCCCTGTCATGCAAAGGTGCAGCCTGAGTTTCAGACAGGTAAATGACTCAAAGTGACACAACTATAAGGAGAGGAGTCATAATACAAGCCCATATCTTCAATTTCCAACTCCAGGGTGGTTTCCAGCATGCTGGAGGACTCTGTATTCAGCCTGTTTTTTTCGTTTTTGTTTTTTTTTATAATGACTACTCATTGCCACTTGTTAGCTTGGGATCCTGAGCATCTTACTTCTTGGAGCCTCAAGTTCCTCTTTACAAGTAATGGGGTTAGTTATCACATCTACCCAGAGATTTGTGGTAAGGATTAAATGGGTTAATGCAGGTAAAGAGCCTGGCACATGCCTGGAAGGGACCCTGTTGATGGAAGCCCTGACCGGGCCAGGTGGGTGCTCTTGAGTACGGTGATGCCTTTGAGCTCCTTCAGGGTAGGAGGGAGTGGAGGAATGAAGTCCTGGCAGGTCATTGGGAAAGGGCTTCATTCTGAGCCACTGAGAGCTCTGTCCAGGCAGATCCTTGACTTTCAGCCTCTCCGTCCTGGGACAGGAGCCTGTTCCATTTTCTTTCACTCCAACAGCTGTGCAGGGGCTGGAACTCCTCCTCCGCTCCCCCCCTCGGTTCCGCTCAAACTCAGGCCAGACTGAGATTTCCCACAGATCACTCTCTTCCAGGCCACAGTCCCAGCCCTGCTGCTCTGTCAACCATGGAGGGGCTAATAGCCTATGCTGTCCAGAAGGGCTACCTGTCATCCAGGTACATTCAGCCACTTCTTGTGAAGGGTGAAAACTGCCTGGCTCCTCGGCAGAAGGCGAGTCTGAAGAAAGGTAAGACCTTTAGCCTTACTGGGCTTCCCTCCAGACTCCCCACACTAACTCTCAAACACTACTGGGGTGATCTTTCAGTCGGGCTCTCATTGGATTCTGGACTCTCCAAGGTTCAGAGAATTGGGTGATCAGGTGCCTACGAGAAGGAAACCTTGAGAGGGTGGCAAACCTTGAGAAGGACCCTCCAGACCACCTCTTTATCCTTCAGACCCCTGGCATGACAGGGCCACGGCATTATGCCTGTGTCACACACGCGTACTCATTTCTTCGCTCACTCTACAGCTGCTTGCTGAGCCCCCGCTAGAGCCTGAGAACCAAAGGAACAAAACACAGCAATCCCTGACCTCATGGAGTTTCAGTCTAGAGAGCAGAGAAAGACAATAAACGAATAAGCAAGTAAAATATTTGGTACATCGTATGGTGAAAAGTGCTATAGAGGGGAAAAAAGCATAGAAAGGGATAGATGATGTTACACACATATTTATATATTCCTATGCTCACATACAAACACACACGCACAAATGCACATTTGTGAATACAAAACTAGAACAGCACTAACAGACTGCAGGGCTGAGGAAAACAAGTCACCACTTACACTGACTTTAAAGGAAGAGTTTATCACGATTCAGGTAATAAAAGGTGGACACTATTTTGGGCTTACCAAGCAGCAACATCAAAAACAGTAAAGTTAATGAACACTTTCAGCCTTTTTTTGGGGGCTTAATAAAGTTTAATAGAAAACAATCATCTTGTTTTAAGGCCTCAGATAAATTTGATTTCTGCTTTTGGACTGGTACTGTCTGTCAATAAATGACAGATGAGTTTGATGGATTATAAATGACTCTCAGAGACATGTTTTCAGAGTAAAGCATCCGTGTCGCACTGCTGGGACGCAGTCTGCTGCTCAGTCCCCCAGTCTTGGTGAGAACAGAATGTCTGGGAGCAGCTGGGATGCTGAGGATCCTGGGGACTGCGTTGGCCTTCGGCAGTGAGGTGGTTGACACGGGCTGGCGAAATGAATCCTCCGCGTTTTCTTTTCTTCCCCCACCACAGCTTGCCCCAGCATTGTCCTCCGGTCTGCTTGGGGGGCTGGGGAGACCCCCTGTCCAAAGCTGAACCTCCCTGCTAAGTACACCATCATCATCCACACTGGTGGGAGGACCTGCAACATGTCTGATGAGTGCCGCCTGCTGGTCCAGGACATCCGGTCCCTCTTCATGGACAGAGTCAAGTCATGCGACATCGGGTATAAGTAAGTGGGTCTGAAGACAGTGGGCTTCTTTTCCCTTGGGGGCAGACATGGAACCCTCGAAAGGAAGGGGAAAGGGCACTGATATTTGCTGAGTTCTCGCCGTTTGGGAGGCACTTTATGGATCATCACACTGACTTGTCACACAAGTCAGTGGCCACAGGTGGGTCTTATTTAGGAAGTAGCTAAGGGGGTAGTCATTCCCCTAAGCATGTTCTCCAGACACGCGTCCTTTTGAAGGTGGTATATTGACGTGATGGATGCCAAGATGCTGCTGAAAAGATATTAGAGGAAGCAGAATGCACGAGAAATTGTGAAACCCGTAGAAAAGATGATCTAAGTGCCATCGCCTCCCACTACTCAGTGGCTCTGGCTCTGCCCCTTGGTTTGGCTACAGCCTGAAACTTGTTCTGCCTGCATCAGACTCACGCCATTTCTCTGCATCTAGAAATGGTCAGCCTCCCTGGGGAGACTATTTTTCCTGTCTGAAGGAAGAGGAGAGACCAGATAATATCTCTTGATTTCTCAAATGCCAAGATCCGTGATTCTTTAGTGAAGAACATATCGACCTAACGGGGAGAGTAAACATTTCTTTTTTTTTTTTTTTCCTCATTAAGCATTGTATTAATGAGTCCCAAATTTCTGTGAAAGATTTTTGGTCAAGTTGTTTTCTTTAAAAAGTACTAATTTTAAAAACTAGTAACTTAAAACTGCCATACACATATAAAAACAAATTTAAATTTCCACAAAACAAGTTTAAATTTCTTGAAGGATGCTTTCAGAGCTCACAGATAAGACATCTGGGGTTACAGCCCATCTTATGTCCCGTCAGAAATAGCACACTAAATTTTAAGTCTCAGGACAGGCCACCACTAACCCATATGGTGTATTGGTACACATTGACAGAAAGAGCCCCTAACTTTAGGGGCATTCATGGCTTAGCGAGTGGAGATGGATTTCAGTTCCTATTGTCCCCAAACCATGCACCTCAGTGCAGGATGCAACCTGCACAGCCATATGCAGTGGCTCTGCCTTAGATGGACTTACCATCACTTGGTATATGCCTCTGGGCAGACCGTCCCATCTCTCTCTGTCCCCATTTTTAGTAGCAATCCTTTCAAGATAGGAGAAAACTTTTCCTCCATCATCTGTCATCTATCAGGACCTACCAAGTGCTTTGCTAGATCCTGCCATGCAGGACTATTCATAGTGTTGCTCTCTAATTAGAGTGAATCCCTGAAAATTAACTATAAATTGGAAATCCTAAACTGGAAAATGGAAGAAAGTAGGGGGAGGTCCTTTCTCTTTTCCCACTCATGTTTCAAGGTGCAGTTACCTATCCCTTCCTTTTGACCTTTTATCATGTCCGTTCTATCATAACTCATGACTGTGCCATTTCTTAGCTTGAGGTGATCTGTAGTCAGGATTAAACACTCGCTTGCTCCTAATTGTAATTCACTGAAAAGGTGATTGAGTGTATATGCTTGTGGGCACTAGACTGTGCTCTGGGAATGCCAAAAGATGTAGCACAGGTGTGGTTCTTGCTTTCATGGAGCTAATACTATAGACAGGAAGGAAAATAAGTTCTAATAAGGTACCTTAAGTGTCATGACAGAGAACACATGGAGGCTAAACAGGGGGCTTAGGTTGCTGGTGGTGGATGTGAGGGAAGCGCTCCCTGAGCGAGCACCATATGAACTGTGACCTAAAGGGTGAGTGGGAGCAAGTCAGTGTTTCAGACAGAGGGAAAGGACCTCTGTGGAAAAGTGGGGATTTCAGCCTGAGAAGTGTGACTTTGAGGAGCTGAGAGACATTTATCATGATAAATACAGATGCCAGAGAGGAGAATGCAGAGAGGTGAGGCCATGGAGGCAAACAGGGGTAGATCATGAAGGATCTTAAGTAGGGGAGTTTGGACTTGGTGCCAAGGGTTTTGACATGGTAAGATTTGTATTGCAGAAAGACCACCCTGGCTGTTGCTTCAGGAATGGATTAAAAAAGGTTAAAACCAAAGGCAGTGAGGTCTGGGGACTGTGTAGCAATCCAGGCAAGCCAACATGTGATATGGCCAGGGTGGAGGCAGCTGTCTGGAGAGACATGGAGGAACTTAAGAGGTCAGTGGAGGTTAATGGTTAATGACTGAGATGTAGGGGTACAGGAGGGAGAGTGGTTCATGAGTGGGTGAAGGGGGTGGGCTGATGCTCCTACTCCCGACTGGGGCCAGTGAGTGGAGGGGCTGGTGCCTTTCACCAGGATAGGACCCCAGAAAGGGGAACAGGTCAGGGAGGAGGTGGATCCAGTTGGGAACAAGTGGACTTTCATGGGTGGCAACTGAAACAAAAGTGGATGGTTAGTTTTTAAAGAATGTGTTGGATGAGGAGAGAAGAGGGCTTGGGGTAGCGTCCTGAGGGACCCCACATTTAAGGAAAGAGCACTGAAGATGAGGTGCAGGAGGGTGGGTAGCCAGAGATGAAGAAAGCCAGGAGAGTGTGGTGTGATGGAAGCCAAGGAAAGAGAAGGTTTGGAGAAGGAAAGAGAAGTTGACAGAGTCAAATGTGCAGAGAGATCAAGTCAGGTAAGGATGGAGATGTGTACATTGTACTTAGTGGACAGGAGCTCCTGGGTCACCGTGGGGGAAAGGCCCAGGGAATGAAAGCTGTCATCCTGTACTTTCTTCATTGACTGTGACTGTGGGCAGCAGAAGTGTTCTGGAGCCAGATGGGCATGTGCTGGCTCATGAGAACTGATTGTTAGAGATTCAGGAATTTTGAGAACCGGTTGTTAACTTGGTAACCTGAATCAGCCATAGTTGGAGTTTTACAAATGCTATAAATCAGGATTCCCTCTCCCTACTCTGTCTTCCCCATTTCCCCAAGCTGGTTTACCAGCACACCACTGGCAAGGATTCTGTTTTATTTGTCTCTGTAACTCAGTGCTTAAAATTGAATAGATAATCAATGTCTGATGGGTAAAGATGTAAATGAATTAATGAATGAAAGAGAGAAACAAACCCAGAGTGCTGATCTCCATCTCTCCTTGTGGTCCTCTAGCTTCCTTGTGGGCCAGGATGGTGTCATTTATGAAGGGGTGGGCTGGAATTTCCAAGGCTCCCATACCTTTGGCTACAACGATATTGCCCTGGGCATCGCCTTCATGGGCACCTTCACAGGTAAGAGGGTTCTTTGGGCAGTCATCGCATGGTATTTGAAGGAGGGAATCTTCCATTTCATGGAAAACAAAGGCATCAGACTCAGGCATCATTTAAGTGCCCACATATGCTGGATTGGCTAAGCTTCAAATTTGACACTGGACTAAACTGAATGTGACCAGAGATGACCCCGAGACAGAATGCTCATTCTAAATCTATCTCCTTCATACACAGCCAAATGTCTCTCTTTCAATATTCGAGGAATGAGTAAAGCAAGAGGAAAAGATCTTTGTGCATATTTTTAGCTCATCTTAGGTGGCAGATGCATCTTTCTTGGTTACCATGGCAACAGTGTGGGGACACTCTGGCTTGTATGCCAAAGCCACAGATGAGCCCCAGTGTCTGCACTGAGAGAGCACACTGTGAATTGTCATGGCTCAGAGCTCCTGATCAGTTTGTTTAGACACAGGAGCCTTTTGCTGAGCCTCTGGAAAGAGAAGGTCATATCTGGGGCTGGTTCAGGCTGATACTAATGTGGGCATTGGGTGGGGGTAGGGGGTGACCCAGGACTGTGCCTGGAGATGGGGGTGAGCACTAGGCTGGGCATGCAGAGGGTATAGGCAGCAGATCTGTGGCTAAAGCAAATTTTCTCAGCCTCAGCACCATGGATGTTTTGGATCAGATAACTCTTTGTTGTGGGGGGCTGTCCTGCGCAATGTAGGATGTTTAGCAGTATCCCTGGCTTCCACCAAGTAGGTGACAACAGCATCCTTCCTCCCCCCTATTAGTTTTGACAAACAAAAATGCCCCCAACATTGCCAATGGCTGCCAGGGGCCTAAATTTCCCCCAGTAGAGAACTACCAGGTTAAACACTTGTGGTGAATAAAGTGTTTGCACATCCTCAGCAGGACTGTATGTATTATCACAGGCTCAGTCCTTTTGATTCAGGAGAACTTTGGCACTGAGGAATCTAAAGTCTTGACCTGGTTTTCTGTCTGTCTATAGGATGGTTGTCAACAGTGTAATACACTAACTAGTTGATGGGGGTGGGGTGAGGTAGGGTCTAGTACTGTTTCCTGTCCTGAGCAGGTCGCCCTGGAATCCTGTGACCTATGGGTGAACTGTGTTTTGCAGGTACCCCACCCAATGCCGTGGCACTGGAGGCAGCCCAGGACCTGATCCAGTGTGCTGTGGTCGAGGGCTACCTGACACCCAACTATCTGCTGGTGGGCCACAGTGATGTGGCCAACGTTCTGTCCCCTGGGCAGGCTTTGTACAACATCATCCGCACCTGGCCTCATTTCAAACCCTGAGGGAAGCCCCAGCTCCTTCTGCTCCTCCTTCCCTGTTGGTCTCTCCTGTCCCCACCACCCACCCCAGCTCAACACCTGTGTCCCCTCCCTGCCAGCCATCCTGTCCCTCCTTTCTCAGGTTAGTATGATCACGTCTTCCTCCCTGGCTAATATCCTCCAGCATCCCCCAAGTCCTGTAGGTGGGCATTCACAGCCCTCTGTGTCTGAGTCCAGCCTTCCTCTCCCGTCACCTTCCCCTCCCTGGGCACCCAGTTCCTCAACCAGGTGAGATGACGGGCTGGTCCCTGCTGTCCTTCTCTCTCCCTTGTGTGCACCCCTCTGCCTGGTGTGCCTCCCCTTGTGTCTAGCTGGTGGCCCCACCCCTACCCCATGGGCACCCCCCTGCTCACAAGACTGTGCAGATCTGACACAGCCCTTCTGTAAGGGCTGTCATTGTTTATGGCCATGTCTGTTCTCTCTAATGGACTGTGAGTTTCTCCAGGGCAGGAACTGTGTTTTATTCTCTCTGTGTCCTCGGTTCCTCAGCAGTGTCTGGAATTTAATAGGTGCTGTAGATGTTTGTGGAAGAAATGGATGAATAAAGGAATGAGTGGATCCAAGTCCCTGCTCACTTTGCCATTTGCTCCATCATCCCCTCTTTGGGGGGCCCTCCCTGACAGCACCCCCATCCTGCCAGTGCTCTCTCTGCTCCTGCTCCCTTGCGGTCTGAGGGTAACTTTTCAGAGAGCCCTCCAAACAGATTGTCTCCTCTAAGTCCTTGCTGTAAAGAAATTATTTCCTGAACATTTGCACCAGGTACAACAGTAACATGTATCTCATGAGGTTTGTGGGATTCAGTGTGTTATTATGTTAAAGTGTTTAGAACCAGTGCTTGATACATGGTTACTCTGTACCTGTCAGCTGTTATTGTTTTTGTCTCTGTCTCCCCAGAACACCCTGGGACAGGAGCCATGTGCTCCTCCAGGACCAGGCCAGGCTGTGTCCATACAAGCCCAGTCCCTGTGGCCTGCCCTTGCTTGGCCTGGCCCTGCTGGGCACTGGCCTGAGTGAGGACCCAGAGCCCTGGTGCTCTGCAGCTACCCTGCCTGGGCTCTTCATCCTACTAACTGGAGGCACATGCAGTGCTCTTTGTTTTCTCTGGGTCTTGGTCTGGAAAAAAGGGGAGGAGTGTAAGAGGAAAAGAAGAGGGATAAATAAAAGGAAAAAAAAATATGGTTTTTTTTGTTATAATTTTTTTAGGTCCTCATATTTTGTCTTGCTTTTATAATGTTTCTGTAGCTCTTATAATAACAGAAATAAATGTAAGAGTCTCACGTTTTTAAAGCAAATATTGTGTGTTTTTCAAAGTGTATAATGACCTTGCTTGACCTCAGTCTCCTTGTCTGCCATTTGCTCTCAGGCTGTCAGTGTGAAGGAGTGTGGGAATTATCCTCCTTATTTCCCAAGGAGCAGACCAGCCCAGAGAGACTCTTGGTCTCTTTTTGTCTCACACAGTAAGGGGAAGGAGCTCCAGGAGGGAATCTACCCAATACTCATTCCCCAGGGCTTCCTGCCAACCTCAGTCCTCCACTGAGGAGATGGAGGGAAAGGCATGGCCATTCCTGATCTGCTGCCCCCTTCAGGGAAGGACATGGGCAGGAAGTAAATGAAAAGGGAGGTAATGGGTTTCTTGTAACTGGAAACATGAAACAGAAGCTGTTCAGATTTCTGGGTCTGCCTGTACAGTCCTTTCTTTGGCAAAGTGTCCCTACTCTTCTAGTACTAGGACTCGAAGACTTCTAAGTCTGTCACGTCCTTGTTCAGGGGGCTGATTTAACCTTTATCCACTCCTTCAACCATCACCATCTGTCTAAACCCTCCCCCAGGACACTACAAAAAAGAATTCTTGGTCCAAATTATTGACATTTCCCCAAATTCATGCTATTTTAAAAATTATTATTTTACATACCATGTAAGTAAAATCAGTGTTCACTAGACGAACCCAGCTTCAGGGTAAATTGCCAGACAGTCCTCCAAACAGATTACTTCCTTTAAACCCTAGCTATAAAGAAATTATTTCTTGAACACTTGCACTAGGGATAACAGTAATGTGTGTCTCATGGAGCTAGTGGGATTAAGTGTGTTATGATGCCTGAAGTGTTTAGAACCAGTGCTTGATACATTTCTCAGTACACGTTACATGTTACTGTTTTTGCCACTGTCACCTTCATCAGCAGCATTATTACTCCTGTTTGGCTCTGGCAGGCTGGCTGTGCCTACTTGGGCAGTAACCTTATATTTCCAGGAAAGGTTTGGCACAGTCTGGTATGAGTGGGTCTGAGTCCAGACCATGTGTGAGAGGAAGAAAAGGGGCCCAATCCAGACATGAGGATACCTATGATGAAAGGTGAATAGATAGTTGAGGTGGGCACATCATGGACTTTTGAGCTTTCGGAGATAAATAAGGATTTCAAGATCCTCTAGTCAGTGATTTTCAAAATTATAACATTTTCTTCAAGAGAAGCTTCACAGGGACTCACACTGAAAACCACAGGTCTGGTTCAAATCCATGCAGAGAGGGCAAGTCAACTATGTCAAGATCACACTGTGAGTTACACAATGTAGATCACACTCAAATCCTCAAGCATCCTTCTGACTCTGTTACTGCTTTGATAAAACACCTTCTATGGCTGTTCTTTATTAACATAATAAAATAAAAATATCATAGAATGACAGTAGAGATTTTCTACAACATGGACCAAATATACTTCTCTCCCTACACCCGGATCAATGAGCATCTTTCTCTTCATCACACTGTGTGCTTCCTACCTGCAGGGATTTGCTCACACCATTCTCCTGAATACCCCCTCCCAGTTTTCACCTTTCCAGATACTCTCCTCTCAATGAGCAAAACTTCGAACAGTATGTTTCTTTTTCTTTGCCTGGATGGTGAGCTGTCTGCTGTGGGTAGCGGTTAATGGTTTGGCCAGACAACCAAGGACTGGAAAGGGCGACTAGACAATTGATGTTGTATGAATGTTCATTAGAGAGTATTTGTTGCAGAGTAGAGTCTTAATAACCAGGTGGATGAAATGATTTCAGTCTATTTTCCTAGCCACCTGGATACCTGTTCAAGAGATTCATATGTAATGTAGCCATGTGACAGAGATGTAGGTTATGCACAGGCTCAGCAACAATGTGCTTCATCTCACGAAGCCAATGTGGCTACCACTGCTGTGAATGTCCAATCTGCCAATAACAGAGGCTGATGACGTATTCCCAACTGGCACTATTACCTGAGAGATCCAACCGCAAGCTAGAACAAATTGATTACCTTGAACTGTTTCCATCATGGACAGGGAAGTGTTGTGTCCCCCCAGAATGAATCCTTTATGTAGGTATGCTCACCCTCCATGCAGTGCTTTTGCCAGCTCTACCACCTGTGGACTCCTGAAGTGCCTTATTCACCACTGTGGCGTCTTACCTGGTAATGTTTCTGACAAGGGTATACATTTAACAACAACAAAAAAGCGTGGTAGAAAATGGTAGCAATAACATAAAGTTTGAATCTTTCCAACCCCTCTGCCCCCCCCCACGATAAAAAGACATAAAGCAACTAGGATGGCAAAATAAAAAAAAAAATCCATAGGCAAAATCAACATGACTAGGTGGTAGAGTATCATTAGAAACCTTAAGATACAAGTGTGTGTGTGTGTGTGTGTGTGTGTGAGAGAGAGAGAGAGAGAGAGAGAGTGAGAGAGAGAGAGAGAGAGAGAGAAACCACGAAGAGCCATATGCTCTATATGGTACCAGCATCTGGGTAAGAGGAAGCAGAGAGAAACAACTGTGCCTGACAGATCTTAGAACTTCAAATAACCAAGGTCTACTTATCCAAAAGTTTAGACAGCTCAGCAGCTAAAACCAGGAGGGTTTTGCACACTCCAATGGTGTGTGAATACAAAGGGTTCTAGGTTGAAGTCTGCAGGACCAGGAGCAGTCTGGGTCCTGTGACTCTCAAAACTAGCCAGCCAAAGTTTCCTTCTGGAACAAGGCCCCACAGGGGAGGACTGCTGTGAACAGAATCTAATACAGGCCAGAAATAAGAGATAAAAAGGAAAGAAAAAGGTCCATATAAAAGTGGAGAAGGGTGGAGCAAGGAGCTCTCTGACTATAAGTCACCAGACTGTTGGACACTTACTTTCCAAAAATAATAGGAGAGAGAGTTCTAGAGTGATGAAATTAGAAAAGCTATTCAAAACCATGCATTGCCTTTAAAGTTCTGGGAAACTAATCTCATATACAATAAGCAACAAAAACGAATTGAGTTCCAACCCCATACAAAGTTACCATAAGACAAAAACATAATCAGAAGCAGAAACAAGAAAATAAAAGCAAGACATAAAAACATGGATGAACACTATAAACTAATATCTCAAACTGAGCTAAAAACATTAAGAAAATGACACAAGATATGAAAGAACAATTAATGGGAATGTAAGAACTCAGAAGAAAATAAGAAATAAAGGAAACGACCATTTCAGAAATGACCAGTAAAAAGAAGAAAGTTAAAAGTGTGTGAACATAACAGATAATGCCTTAGGAGAAAAAGAAGGTAAAAGGGAGGAAAATTTTCAAAATAAAAAAGAAATGAAACATGAGATTAAAAGAATTAGAGAGAGAGAGTGATAAATATAAAAGATAAGCAAAGAAAATACAAGATACATATTATTGGAGTCCCTAAAGAAAAGTAAAGTAAGGAAATAGAACAAACACTAAAAGTTACAATTCTAGAAAAACTTCCTGCAACAAAAAAATGTTAATACTACATTTTTAAAGGGCATCATTCATGCTTGAAAAATTGACTCAAAATGATGAATGCCAAGGTATAGTGTGGTTAAACTGACTAATAGGCCAGGGATAAGAGAAAAGAAATGAATTTTGAATGAATCAGTTTCTTTATTTTTTATTTTTATTTATTTATTTTCAAGATTTTCTTTAATGAGTTTCATCATTTTTATACATATCATTTTCTTTCTTTTTATTTATTTATTTTCTTACAAATTTTATTTTATTTTGTCAATATACAATGTGGTTGATTATTGTGGCCCATTACTGAAACCTCCCTCCCTCCTCCCTATCCCCCCTCCCTCCCAACAATGTCCTTTCTGTTTGCTTGGCGTATCAACTTCAAGGAATTGTAATTGTTACGTCTTCTTACCCCTCTTCCCCGGTTTTTTTGTGTATTTATTTATTTATTTACTTTTAGCTCCCACAAATGAGTGAGAACATGTGATATTTCTCCTTCTGTGCCTGACTTGTTTCACTTAATATAATTCTCTCGAGGTCCATCCATGTCTCTGCAAATGGCAGGATTTCATTCTTTTTTATAGCTGAGTAATATTCCATTGTGTAGATATACCACATTTTCCGTATCCACTTATCTGATGATGAACATGGGGGCTGGTTCCAACTCTTGGCTATTGTAAAGAGTGCTGCGATGAACATTGGGGAACAGGTATACCTTCGACTTGATGATTTCCATTCCTTTGGGTATATTCCCAGCAGTGGGATAGCTGGGTCATATGGCAGATCTATCTGCAATTGTTTGAGGAACCTCCATACCATTTTCCATAGAGGTTGCACCATTTTGCAGTCCCATCAACAATGTATGAGTGTTCCTTTTTCTCCACAACCTCACCAGCATTTATCGTTCAGAGTCTTTTGGATTTTAGCCATCCTAACTGGGGTGAGATGGTATCTCAAAGTGGTTTTGATTTGCATTTTCTGAATGCTGAATGATGCTGAGCATTTTTTCATATGTCTGTTGGCCATTCGTATATCTTCCTTTGAGAAATGCCTATTTTGCTCTTTTGCCCATTTTTTAATTGAGTTGCTTGTTTTTTCTTGTAAAGTTGTTTGAGTTCCTTGTATATTCTGGATATTAATCCTTTGTCAGATGTATATTTTGCAAATATTTTCTCCCACTCTGTTGGTTGTCTTTTAACTCTGTTAATTGTTTCTTTTGCTGTGCAGAAGCTCTTTAGTTTGATATAATCCCATTTGTTTATTTTTCCTTTGGTTGCCTGTGCTTTTGGGGTCGTATTCATGAAGTCTGTGCCCAGTCCTATTTCCTGAAGTGTTTCTCCTATGTTTTCTTTAAGAAATTTTATTGTTTCAGGGTGTATATTTAAATCCTTAATCCATTTTGAGTTGATTTTAGTATACGGTGAGAGGTATGGATCTAGTTTCATTCTCCTGCATATGGATATCCAGTTATCCCAGCACCATTTGCTGAAGAGGCAGTCCCTTCTCCAGTGAATAGGCTTGGTGCCTTTGTCAAAGATCAGATGGCAGTAAGTGTGTGGGTTGATTTCTGGATTCTCTATTCTATTCCATTGATCAGTGTGTCTGTTTTTATGCCAGTACCATACTGCTTTGGTTATTATAGCTTTGTAGTATAGCTTAAAGTCAGGTAGTGTTATGCCTCCAGCTTTATTTTTTTTACTCAGCATTGCTTTGGCTACACGTGGTCTTTTATTATTCCATATAAATGTCTGGATAGTTTTTTCCATTTCTGAGAAAAATGTCATTGGAATTTTGATGGGGATTGCATTGAATTTGTATATCACTTTGGGTAGTATGGACATCTTTACTATGTTGATTCTTCCAATCCAAGAGCATGGGATATCTTTCCATCTTCTTGTATCCTCTCTAATTTCTCTCAGCAGTGGTTTGTAGTTCTCATTATAGAGATTTTTCACCTCCTTGGTTAACTCAATTCCTAAGTATTTTATTTTTTTGGTGGCTATTGTAAATGGGCAGGCTTTCTTGATTTCTCTTTCTGCATGCTCACTATTGGAGAATAGAAATGCTACTGATTTTTGTATGTTGATTTTGTATCCTGCTACTTTGCTGAAATCATTTATCAACTGCAAGAGTTTTTTTGTAGAGGCTTTAGGCTGTTCGATATACAGGATCATGTCATCTGCAAGCAGGGACAGTTTGACTTCATCTTTTCCAATCTGTATGCCCTTTATTTTCTTCTCTTCTCTGATTGCTCTGGCTAGTACTTCCAGCACTATGTTGAATAGGAATGGTGAGAGTGGGCATCCTTGTCTAGTTCATTTTCTTAAAGGAAAAGTTTTTAGTTTTTCCCCATTCAGGATGATATTGGCAGTGGGTTTGTCATATATGGCTTTGATTATGTTGAGATAATTTCCCTCAACTTATAGAGGGTCTTTGTCATGAATGAATGTTGAATTTTATCAAATGCTTTTTCAGCATCTATAGAGATGACCATATTTACCTTTTGATTGATTTTATTAATATGGTGTATCACATTTATTGATTTGTGTATGTTGAACCAACCTTGCACCCCTGGGATGAATCCCACTTGATTGTGGTGAATAATTTTACATATGTGTTGCTGTATTCTGTTTGCTAGTATTTTATTGAGGATTTTTGCATCTATATTCATCAAGGATATTGGCCTGTAGTTTTCTTTTTTAGTTGTATCCTTACCTGGTTTTGGTATCAGAATGATGTTGGCTTCATAGAAGGAGTTTGGGAGATTTGCCTCTGTTTCAATCTTTTGGAATAGTTTGTAAAAAATTGGTTTCAATTCCTCTTTGAATGTTTGGTAAAATTCTGCTGTGAATCCATCTGGTCCCACGCTTTTCTTTGTTGGGAGCCTTCTGATAACAGCTTCAATCTCCTTTATTGTTATTGGTCTGTTCAGATTTTCTACGTCTTCATGGCTCAGTTTTGGGAGCATGTGTGTGTCCAGAAATTTATCCATTTCCTCCAGATTTTCAAATATTTTGGCATATAGTTGTTTATAGTAGTCTTGAATGATTCCTTGTATTTCAGATGTATCAGTTGTAATATCATCTTTTTCATTTCTAATTTGTGTTATTTGGATCTTCTCTCTTCTTTTTTTATTAGCCATGCTAATGGTTTGTCAATTTTATTTATCTTTTCAAAAAACCAACTTTTTGATTCATTGATCTTTTGTATTGTTTTTTGGGATTCCATTTTATTAAGTTCTGCTCTGATTTTAATGATTTCTTTCTGTCTGCTAACTTTGGGTTTGGATTGTTCTTGTTTTTCAAGTTTTTTAAGGTGAAGTGTTAGGTTGTTCACTTGCCATCTTTCCATTCTTCTGAAGTAAGCTTTCATGCAATAAATTTCCCCCTTAGTACTGCTTTTGCAGTATCCCACTGCAAAAGGGGTTTTGGTATGATGTATCATTATTTTCATTAGTTTCAATAAATGTTTTGATTTCCTGTTTGATTTCTTCTTGGACCCATATGTCATTAAGAAGAATGCTGTTTAATTTCCATGTGTTTGTAGAGTTTCCAGAATTTCATTTGTTATTGATTTCTAATTTTAATCCATTGTGGCCTGAGAAAATACATGGGATAATTCCAACGTTTTTGAATTTATTGAGACTTGATTTGTGACCTAATATGTGATCTATCCTGGAGAATGATCCATGTGCTGATGAGAAGAATGAATATTCTGAGGTTGTTGGATGGAATGGTCTGTAGATATCTGCCAAGACCAATTGGTCTAGAGTATTGTTTAGATCTTGTGTTTCTCTGCTGATTCTTTGCTGAGATGATCTGTCCATATTGATTTTGGGGTGTTCAGGTCCCCTGCTATTATGGCATTGCTGTCTATTTTCTTCTTTAGATCTAAAGGAGTTTGTTTTATAAATCTGGCTGCTCTGACATTGGGTGCATATATATTTATGATTGTTATGTCTTCTTGATGGATCAATCCTTTTATCATTACATAGTGTCCCTCATTGTCTCTTTTTATGGTTTTTAGTTTAAAGTCTACTTTGTCAGATATAAGAATAGCTACTCCAGCTCATTTTCCATTTCTGTTAGCATGATAAATCTTTTTCCATCCTTTCACTCTTAGTCTATGTGAGTCTTCATGGGTTAGGTGGGTCTCTTGAAGGCAGCATATAGTTGGGTCCTCCTTTTTAATCCAGTCATCCAGTCTGTGTGTTTTGATTGGGGAATTTAAGCCTTTTACATTAAGAGTTGTTATTGAAAACTGTTTATTTAATCCTAGCATTTTACTGATTATTGTTTGAATGTCTTAGGTGTCTTTTGTTCCTTTCTGATTTACTGTTTGTTTTCTGTATTTGTTGGTTCCTTGGATAGTAGATAGCCTTTTTGTTTGTTTGTTTTCTCTTAATGAATGCCATTTTTATTATACTAGTGGGTTTTGATTTTTCTTGGGTTTTTATGGCTGTGGTAGTTAGTTTTCCGGTACCAAACCCAGTAGTCCCTTAAGAATTTCTTGTTAGGGTGGTCGTGTGGTGGTGAACTCCCACAGTTTTTGTTTGTCTGAGAAATATACTATTTGCCCTTCATTTCAGAAGGATAGCCTTGCAGGGTAGAGTATTCTTGGCTGGCAATCTCTTTCTTTTAGTATTTTGAATAAATCATCCCATTTCATTCTGGCTCATAGGGTTTGTGATGAAAAGTCTGATGTTAGTCTGATTGAGGCTCCCTTATAGGTGATTTGACGCTTCTCTCTTGCAGCTTTTAAGATTCTCTCTTTGTCTTTGATTTTTTGCCAATTTGACTATAACATGTCTTGGAGAAGACCTTTCTGGATTGAATACGTTTGGGGATCTTTGAGCTTCCTGAATCTGACGATCTGTGTCTTTTCCAATAACTGGGAAGTTTTCTGCCACTATTTCATTGAGTCTGTTTTCAATGCAATCTCCTTTTTCCTCCCCTTCTGGAATACCCACGACTCAGATATTTCAGCGCTTGAAGTTGTCTGATATCTCTCTCAGATTTTCTTCAATGCCTTTAATTCTTTTTTCTTTTTCTTTTTGTCTGCCTGTGTTATTTCAAACAGCCCATCTTCAAAGCCAGAAGTTCTTTCTTCTACTTCTGCAAGCCTGCTGGTTAAACTCTCTGTTGTGTTTTTTATTCCATTGAATGAATTCTTCAGTTCAGCAAGCTCTGCTACATTCTTTTTCAGGGCATTGATTTCCTTGTACATTTCTTCTTTCAGATCCTGTATACTTCTCCTCGTTTCATCATGTTGTCTAGCTGAGTTTTCTTGTATCTCATCCAGTTTCCTTAGAATTATCACTCAAAATTCCTTGTCAGACATTTCAAGGGCTTCCTGTTCTATAGGATCTAGAGCTTGAGAGTTATTACTCTTTGGTAGTGTACTTTCTTGATTTTTCATATTTCTGGTATCTTTCCTTTGATGTTTAGTCATTGTGGCAGGGGTTTCACAGTCCAGAGGTTTGACACTATTGTCTGACTAGGATGTTGCTGGGGTTGCCAATTTGGTATGGCTACCTCAGTGTCTGCTCAGTTGGCCACTAGTGCCTTGCATGTGTGGTTGCCTCATGTCTTGGGCCCCTCCGGGGAGCCACCTCTCTGGTCAGCATGCACTCAGCTGGGCTGCTGGGTCATGCGGTGGCGCCGCAGGGCGTGCCGTCTCTGTGGAGCTTCCCCCTCCCCTGCCTGACGTCTCTGAATCAGTTTCTTTAAAGGAAATTATCCTTTGGCTATTCAGGAAAAAAACCAAAAACAAGTTACTAATAAGAGTGAGAAAAATATCATCAGACTTCTAATTTTTTTATTTTATATATATATATATATAAATTTTGTTTTATTTTATCAATATACAATGTGATTGATTTTTGTGTTCCTTTACCGAGTCCTCCCTCCCCCTTTCCTCTTCCTGCTCCACCCATCAATCTCATATCTGATTTATTGTCTTAACAACTTCAAGGAATTGTGATTGTTGTGTCTTCTTCCCGCCCCTGCCCCACTTGTTTGTGTATTTATTTATTTTTAGCTCCCACAAATAAGTGTGAACATGTGGTATTTCTCTATCATCAGACTTTTTAACAACATTTTAGGCTAGGAGAAAATAGAAAAACATATTTAAATATAAGAAAAAAATGTAATAATGTGATCTGAGGATTCTGTATTCAACCAAATTGACTTTTAAAGAGTTCTTGCATGCTGACGAAAATTTATCTGCAACCTTTATCAAATCATCACACTGTACTCTTTAAATATATGCAATTTTATTTGTCAGTTATACCTCAATAAATCTGAAGAAAGAAAAAAAAACGCAGGGAGAAAATGAGGAGAGCATTTGCAAGTTAATTTTGAACTATTTTAGTAATCATATCATTAGTGCTAATATTGGTATTGTTATTCTAAGAAAGTTCAGAGTGAGATGTGGAACCAAAGAAATGAGTAATTATGTGATACTCTAATTCCATGATCCCCAGTGTTTTTGAAAGTAGGATTCTCAGTGTGGGAAAAGGAGATACAGGTTAACACAGAAAAGGTTAAGTAATATACTGTAGCCTTCAATGTGTATTGAAAAATATCAGGGCAAGCTCATTTATGAAGTCATGAGTTGTTTCAGCTTAAAAAGCTTTTACCTCTGCCCAATGAGAAGGCTTAGAAACCTGATCCATCCCAGTAGCAATAATCATCCTCAACATACAGATTGTGACCTTAAAATGCCATTTCTCAGTAAAAGAAATCAAGGGTTCTTGGAGAAATGATAGATTCTAGGTCTGGGATAGAAAACATGCAATTTAAGTTGAAATATTTTATTATATCAGATAGCAATGAAGCTATCAAATATTTCTCATCATTTGGGTCAAAAGGACTTAGATTTTTGCTGCCTAGTGGGAGAATTCCAATGCCTTATGTCTAATGGGACGATTTGAGCATACAATAACTACAGTGGGCCTAAGCTAGTTAAGTTTAAATCCATACACTCATAATGATACAAAAACCTCTAATTGATCACATTTGGAAAATGCTAGGAGACCACCTGAATCCACTACTTTATTTAACAACTTGTAAAAAAGGGAAAGAGGAAAGCATCTGTTCTGCCCTTCCTGTACAAAGAATAATACCAAATTGAGTAACCAAACAGTAGAGAAACTTCCCCTAGTAGAAGTACTCTAATAAATAAATGAAAAGATAATGGCAGAGTTGGAATATCACTACTTTGCAAGCCCTAATGAATTAAAGGTTCTAGGCATCAATGACTTATCATTATACACACACATCTTCCACTAGGGTGAAGGTCTATGGACTCAGAGAACACACCTGTCTTTTTCACCACTGTTTATCTAGCTCCTAATTTATAGTAGTTTCTCACTAAATATAAGTTAAATGGGTGAATGTTGAATCCTAAGAGTCTGGGGAACATACTATTTCCTTTCTGATATTGTTTCATTAGCAGATCCCAGTGTTGTTGGTTTGACTGGATCTGTCTCCCCTAAGATCCCACAGGTTCATCATGGTAGTTGGTGTTAGGCTGGGGAGGGACTGAGGGTGAGAGGATGGAAGAGTCAAAAGGAAACAGATCTGAGATTGGACCCAATTAGAGCAGATCTGCAGAACCAACAGCCCATGAGAGGGGATTAAGCAATTTTATCGAGTCCTTTCTGTGTGCACAGAGTCTATGAAAGTTTGTCAATCTTTGTGACAATTACGTGGTGTAGGTACTGTCATTTCCACTTGACAGCCAAGGAAATAGGGTCAGAGAGGTTAACACGTGTGTCTAATGTCATACAACTTATGAGTGTCAGTACAAAGAAAGGACTGTCCTCTAGGTATACCTGACTCTAAATCTTTTGGGAATTATACCATGGCCAGCTCTCTCCAGGTTTCAAATTCCTTCTTAAATGTTGTGACCAGAAATGAACACAATGCTCCAAGGGTCCCCTGACTCAGGCAGAGCTCAGTGGAGCCATTATTTCTCTTTTTCTTTTTTTAATTAATTTTTATCTCATTGTACATGTTTATGGAGAACAGTTTTTAAAAAAAGTTATATTGAATCATACTTGATTATACATATTTTTGGAGTTCAACATTGACATATGCTGATCAAATCAATATTACTAGCATATATATTGTTAAGAATCATACTTATTCTTTGTGCCCCTTGTCCAAACTCTCCCCATCCCCTTCTCCCTCCTCCCTCCTCCTCCCCCCTTAATTAACCTAGATTTTTTCTTTCCTTCTGAAAGAGTAATGGTTACTCTGTTGATTTGTTGCCTAGAGGATCTCTCCAATGCTGAGGGGTGTGTTCAGGCCCCCCAATATTATTGTAGAGCAGATGCTTCTTCTGTCACTCTGGAATGAGCTTTGTAGAGAGAGACATCCTCTTCTATTCTTTGGTCTCTGCTGGTGAGTCTCCTTGTGTCAATGCACTCCAGTGGGCGGACCATCCGCATGGTGGTTGTGGTGTCTAGCCACTTTTGAGGCAGCCATGGTTATTTTGGTGGTTGTCATGGGCCACCCACATGGGGGTGATGTTTTTGGCATGCTCCTTATCTAGTTGTTGGTGGCACTGGTGGTGTGCCTGGTTGTGGGAGGAGAGTCTGGTCCCAGCTGCATGCCTTGGGATCCCAGGCAGGCCCCGTGGTGCTGGCAATGTGCCTGATTGTCTTCCCTTTCCGGCTTGGTAGCCCAGGGGACTTCCAGTCCTTCTAGGTGTTATAGGTGTTCTTTGGTGAAATGAGACCTTTACTAGTTAATATTTAACTTTGTCTCTGGTTGTGGGTACTCTGTTGTTTCTTTCAGTTCTGTGTTGTATTATTTGCTGTTCCCTCCACTTAAACTCTGCACTGGAACTAATTTGTTGTCCTTTCCTTCTAAAGTGTTGTCCTTCTAAAGTGGGGGAACTTCCTGTGTGGGCCAGTATTTGAGCTCTGTAGTTGAGCTAAATTGCTGCTTTGCTGTTGATTCCCTGGGAAAGACTTTTTGTGCAGCTCAGGTTCTAATAGTTAACCTTATAAGACTTCTGGGTTTAGTGATATCCAGTGCACCTGGGTTGTGTAGAAACACTGGTCTGGGCCTGAGTCTTTTCATCAAACTGCACCCCATGCAATTCTATATTCCCGACCAGTCTCTTTTAAGTGGTCCTACACTGATTGGGGGGCAGATCAGTTGTCCTTGCTGTGCGCCAGTGTTCTCCTGGTGGGCCCGTCTCTCCTACTGCCCATGCTGCAAACACTTGCCATGGGACGGGCCGTACATGGATCCCTTGCAATGACTCATTGGCCTCTGAGTGGCTCCTTTTTTCAGCTGTTGTGGCTCTTTGCTCCTATGTGGGTCCATGGGAACCTTATTAGTGGTCTTGCTGGCCTGGGGAACACCAAGGCCCTCTTCTCCCCTGCTGCCTCCATGCAACTTCATCTGAAGGGCACACCTGCAGCTTTTGCCAGCTCCTGCTCTGTGCACTCAGCAGCTCCAGCCTGGAAGTGGCTGGGGCTCAAAATGGTCAGAGAGGTTTTTACTTTCCTTCATTGTGGCTTTTCCTGCCTTCATGCATTCCATAGGTCTCTCTTCCTCTTCCCCTGAGCTCTAGTGGCCCCAGCTTGGCTGTTGTTGCTTTTTAATAGTTGTAAATTGGTTGATTTGTGGGAGAGAGTGATCCTGGGGACCGTCTATTCTGCCATCTTGACTGGAATCAGGAGTTTTTAAATTTTGAGTAGCCAATTTATCATCTTTTACAATCTCTGGGCCATGTTTAGAAAGGCCTACTACTTCCACATTATAATAAAATTCACTCATGTTTTCTCAAGTACATCAATGTATTTATTTATTTATTTATATTTATTAGAGTTTATTTTGCTGTAGTGTGTATGGTATGCACCCAAATTTATCTCTTTCCATATGGCTACTCAGTTGTTTCAATACTATTTTATTAAAAATATTCATCCAAATATTGGATCTACTTTTGTATCCTTCATGAATGTTTTAGCTCTAGCTCTATAGTTAAACACATTCAGTGCTTACCACAAAGTTCTTTTGCCAAAATTTCTCCAATTACCTCTTGATTGGATAAAGAGTTCTCTAGTAAATTACTCATTAAAGAGCTTATCTTAGTCCCTTTTGTGCTGCTATAACAGAATACCCGAGACTGGTAATTTTTAATGAACAGAAGTTTATTGGTTCACAAATCTGGAGGCTGGTACGTCCAAGATTAAGGTGTTGGCATCTGGTGAGGGTCTTTTTGGTGCATCCTCACATGGCAGAAAACAGATGGACAAGAGTGCAAGAGAGGAACTCACTCCTGTGAGCCCTTTTTATAATGGCATTGCTGTATTTATGAGGGCAGAGCCCCTGATGGGCCTCCCAATAAGCCCTATCTCCCAAATGTATGACACATTTCAAGGTAGTAGGGCTTGTGGGGAAACAATTTCACTGAGTTCCCATATGTTCAAAACTGTTTTTCTGTAGCCTCTGTATTTCAAAGTAATGGTTGGCTAGACATAAAATCTTTGGCTCGTGCTTTCTTTTCTTTGATGAGAATTTTATAGGGTTATAGATTATTATTCACTCTAGTCTGGTTGGAAATGTTGCTGTTGAGAAGTCTGTCAGCAACCTGATTTTTCTCTTACAAATGACTTGATTTCTTTGCATGATTGCTGAAAAGATTTTTTTCTTCAGATTTTAAGTTCCATACTATGTCTTAGTGTTTACAATTTCAGATCAATTTTCCCGGGTAAGAAGTGTGATCTTCCAATACGTAGAGTCATATCTTCTTTGATTTCAAAACATTTTTCTTAACTTAGTGTTTAAAATCTTCATTCTTTTATGTTGTTTGGTTTTCTTCTTTTGATATGTGAATGATATGCATGTTGGAGCTCCTTCACCTGTCTTATACATATATCACTTTTGCTCTAATCCCTTTTATCCCCCCAGTTTTTTATTTTGGTAAAATACACATAAAATTTACCATCTTAGCCATTTTTGAGTGCAGAGTTCAAAGATAATAAGTACACTCATATTATGTACAATCTCTCTCTGATCCTTTTCATCTTTGTCTTTTTGTCTATTTAAGTTTCCCTGGACTTTAAAAATTTCTTTTCTCTAGACCCTGACCATATTTTTTTGAGGGGAGGGGATTTTTTTTTCTTCCTCTGCCTGTGGTAACCTTTTTATTCTGATGAGTTTTCTTTTTTGTTAGTAAAATATGATTTCATGTTTTATTTTTAAACTGACACTTTGTTTGGATGACAGCTTTATATTTTTATTATTCATACTTGAATGAGTTGGATTTTCCTGGTCTAGCTGCTACAAGAGTATCCTGTGGCAGTTTTGGCTGAAGGTAGGAGGGAGTTAACGTAGCTTCTCCTGTTTCTCAGCTCATGGTCTCCTTCTTCTGTTGTCACTCAATGGGAAGTTTACTGAATATATTGTGCTGCTAGCTTTGCTCTCCTTGCATTCTCTGATCCTTTTCTGTCCACCTCCACCAGCTCTCATGCCCTGTCCTGTTTAGTCTCAGAACTGTCCACAGCAGTTCCCACTCTGGGTGGTCCTTTACATGAGTATCTGCTGCTGTTTTCCAGCTTCTGCTATTGATCATCTCTTTTCCCACCACCAGATTTTCCCACGGCACTGGCCTCTCCACCACCTCACCACCCATTGTTATAGCTTCCAGCATGAGTTTTGTGGGTTTGTTCTCCCCCCTCCTCCTACTTACTTTTATGTGATTAGAAGTTTGTAAATTTTTTTTGAAATAAAAATTGTGCTTATTTCTGGTGTACAATGTGATGTTTTGATATATGTATACATTGTAAAGTGGTAAATCAAGCTAATTAACATATCTATCACCTTGCATACTTATTTTTTTTTGTGGTGAGAACATTTAAGATCTACGCTCAGTGATTTTCAAGTATACATTAACTATAGTCACCATGCTGTACAGGAGATCTCCAGAACCTATTCATTCCTTCTAACTGAAAATGGTTTTTTTTTGTCTTCTAATTTTGTGTAGGGTTTTTAAAAAATTAATCTTCCTTGTACCTTTGTATGGTTATGAGGAAGTGGGAACGTTTTATTCCAAGCTGATGACATGCTCCTATGTGGCCAAGAGCCTACCTGGTTATCTTAAATATTGTATTTGTTTTCTATTGCTGCATAACAAATTGCCACTAACTTAGTGGCTTAAAACAACACCCATTTATTATTTTATAGTTTCCATGGGTCAGAAGTCTGGGCATGGATTGTGTTGTCCTCTGCTCAGTCCTCACAGGAATATAGACAAGGTCAGCAGGTCTGTGCTCTCATCTGGAGGATTGACTGGGGAGGAATCTGCTCCTAAGCTCCTTCAGTTTGTGGACAACATTCATTTCCTCATGGCTGTGTGACTGAGGTCTCTGTTTTCTTGCCTGGAACCACTCCCAGCTCCCAGAGGCCTTTCTTACATCCTCATCATGGAGCCCCTCTATAGGCCCTCTCACAAGATAGCAGCTTAGTTTTTCAAGCAGGAACATCTCTCTCTCTTCAGAAAGTAAGAAACAAAATAACAAATTGTTATACCTCAATGACGCTGAGTCTCTAATTATTGTGATTAAAAATTTAAAGAGCTATTTTATGTTTAACAATTTGATTTGCATAATTTATACAAAGGGATTGTTTATTATAATTGCTTTCATTGAGAAGTAAAAAAATATTAACTGCAATTTTTACCTGTGCAAGGAATACCTTTTCTAATTTTCATAAAAATATCACATGGGCTAACAGCAGCCTTGCCTCGGATTGTCTAACAGTTAATCTCCAGGTGTCTTTTAATCTTCAGTCATGGACCGCACGGCTCCACCTATTTTTCTTTCCCTTTTTTGGTGCTGCCACCCCCTTTGTCAATTGGATTTTTTCTCTTTCAAGTCTGGACTTCAGAGTGAGACAGTCTCTTCAGTTCTCCCTAAGTAAGCATTCCAAAAAGTGAGCTCACAAATCATTCTCATTTTAAGGATTTAACTGCTAATCACAGTGGCAAAACATCCAGAGTCACAAATAAAAATTTCAGACATGAGGATATTGCCAAGGTTTAGGAAGACTCATAAGGTGGTGTCCATCATTGTCACCAACTGTATTTCCCTATCCCCTTGCTAGATGTCTCTCTCTGAGGCCTTCACCCAAGATTCCCTGCCCCTATGGAGGACAGAGCAGCTCACTAAACATGTCTCCTTCAGATGGCAAAGGCATGTGAGGCTCTAAGTTCTAAGACAGAATGTCTGAGCTTTTGTCCCTGAAGTGTGGTTTGGGCCGATCAGTGTGTAGAACATAGTGGCTATTCAAGTAGGCTCTCAAGTGGGCAGAGTGCATTTCAGGACCTCTGGCCTGAGCATTCCCACTCCAAGGGGGTGCAACTCAGGTACCTTTGGCAGACATTGCTGGAAAGTCTAACCTCTTTAGAGAAGGTACAGGGATTTTGGGAGACCAGAGCTGAAGACTAAGGGCCACTGTCAGGGGTGGGTGAGTAGGTGGAGAGCCTTGGTTTGTTTCAGGGAAGCAGTTTGATGTTGAGGTAGGGGTGATGGATGAATGGGTATGATGACAACAGGGTCAGAACAAGTTCTACTGATGACACATTCCGAGCTGCCTCCTGGGAATGTGCCTTTCAGTTTCCCTACGTCCTGTCCCTGCTGGTGACCCTGGTGGAAGGGGTGGGTGGGTGTCGGTGAGTGACCTTGTTCCACAGCCTTCAGACTCCTGGAGCAGATCTGTCTTCACGAGCAGGAAGTTCCCAAATGTCAGGGGCATCACCTGGGCCCCACAGGCATCCCTGGCTTGGCGGGGCTCGTGGAAGGCTGGGGATGAGGAAGGAGCTCGGGGAGCATGTTGGGCAATCGTGCTCTTTCCCAGGGAGGAGGTGCCTGTGCTTATTCACAGGGCGGGTCCCCAGGTGCTCTCAGCCTGAGTCTGGTCCCACCCGAGTCTCTCTCAATGCTGTGCATGGAGCCTGCTCAGAGCCTCAGACCTCTGCCCTCCTCTTTTCCTCCATCTTTTGTTGAGGACCCCAGGTTTTCCTTTCCTCTCTGGGAAGCCAGAGCCAGGGTACTCCATCCACAGAGGGAGTGCTCTCTAGTGCAAGGGAGAGTGGAGGCGGAGGACCAGCTGCAGAAGGAGGGCAGGGGCCGGAGGCCAGGTCTGAAGGGAAGGAACTGCCAGCCAGTGAGTGGCGAGCCAGCTGCACCCTGACCTGCTGGGCTGGGCAGCACGGGACCCACAGGTACTTCTGAGTGTGCATGTGAGTGCGCTGCTTCTTCAGAAGCCCCCTGCCATCAAAGGGACCGGACTCCATCAGGTTAAAATGTGCACATAGAGGAGAAAGTTCCCCTGATCTTCCCTCTCGAACCCTTCCTCCAAATAAGAAAGCTTTCTCTACTCTAAATTCTTCTAAATGAGTTTGGTTCTACCACTCCTGGATCTCTCTTGCCAAGGCTGTGGATCCTGGGGTTACCTCTACCCAATTTCTCCCCTTTTCTGTAGAGTCCCGAATCCCTATCTACTATGTCTCACTTGTGTCCTATTCAGTATTTCTTTAAGTGTACAGGACACATAGCAATGTTTGCCAAGGTGGCAGAACCTTGGCTCCAGGCTATCCTGCTGGCTCAGTGTTTGCAGTTTGGGTGGGCGTGGGAGACACCAGCAGTTCTGCCCCTAGCAAGACCAGGGGCTGGGCTCAAGCCTTGACACTTTAGGTGTATGATGCGACAAGCATGGGCAGGATTTGCCGCATTAACATTCGTGGTTGGGGAAGCACCATGATAAAGTGGCCAGGGTCCAAACCTTCTGTTGACCAGAATTGATAGTGGTCTCCAGTAGCTTTGCAGGGCAACCCCTTTTCTGGGAGACCAGCCTACAAGGCTTTGATCTTGGGCAAGTTAATCCTTACCTGTTCATTTGGTTAAGGAGGGAGGCTGGACACTTTCCCACATATTTATTAGGTGCCTGTCTCATTTGTGATGGGCTCATTTTGTCCTTAGTGCACAGTTTTCTTGAATGAATGGAATCCTGAGTGTCATTCGAAGAGGTGCCTTGTTCTGATGCAGGAAGCTTCTACATGCTCAAATCTTAAGCTGTGGTTCTAAAAATTTTCCACCTGGGGACTACTGATTATAGTATTAAAACCCTGGAGGGTGATGATCTATCCCATTTTATCTCAAAAGCCTCTCTATAGTTTCTCAGTAGGATAATTACAGTAAGAGTTGATGTTTTAGTTGACAACTAAGGGAGCTGACATTTCATTTTGATTGAGTAAGCAATTAATTTCTGCCTGAAAGAGCAGAAAAGATTCCTGGAGCTGGAAAGGGCTGTAGCAATCCTGTAGTTTAACCTCTTGGGCCCATGTTGAGAGTCTCTATCAGAATCTCAAGCAGATTGTGAAGTTCCAGGCAGAGGCTCTGGAGTCAGACAGACCTGGGTATGGACCTGACTCTGCCCGTACTAGTTGGGGAACTTTGGGCAAGTGACTTCAGCTCTCTGAGGCCCAGTTTCCTGATGATAAGTGTGGGTCTCATAGGTCATTGTGAGACTGCTTAAACTCTCTGTGGAGTCCTCAGCAAATACGTGGAACACAGAATGCGATCGGCAAGTGGTAACTCTCGTTATTATTATTCTTATTCAAGAAGAGGTTAGTTGAGCATCCATCAGGAACTGGATGACATTACAAACCTCTGACTCTCAAACAGTGCAGGGGATGAAGCCCAGGCCTGCCTCTATTTGTAACTCCATTTGGTGTGAGCATCAGTGTTCTCATCTATAAATAACAGCAGAGTTCAAAATGTTTATCGTACAGGAATTTTGTAAGGATTAAATATAAAATCGCAGCACTAGGTATTTACTCATAACAACTACTCAAAGATTTTAGGAATTGTTATTATTTACTCTGGAAGTCCTCAGATCAGGCACTGGGCTCTTGGATAAGAGGAGGTGGGTGGGGAGTAGTTGAATGACACAGGCATCAGTGTCCTCATATTTCTTGAGCACCTGCTGTGTGTGGGGAACCTTCATCGGCCCGAACCAGGTGTTGGCCCTCAGGAGGCCCACGGTATGGCAGGGAGGCAGACAGGGCACCATGCAGTGTGTGTGTGTGTGTGTGTGTGTGTGTGGTGCTCCGTTTGCAGAGCGTGCATGGTCGTTAACTGTCAGCATCTCCCCCAGGGCTGCTCTGCATACTCCCTGTTGTTGTCCTGAGACTGTAAGAGGATGCTGTGGTGGCTTCTGGTCTTCTCTGCTCTGGGACTCCAGGCCTGGGGTAAGTTTTCCTTCATTGTATCAGAAGTGCTTTTGGTGAGCAACAGAAGATTGTCCTCAAGTTGGATAATAGAAATCTGCCCAGTGCTCCCCCTTTGCCAGAGGATAGTGTAGCTTTGCAATTTGGAGCACTTATCTGGAGTTCACAGCTCTCCATTCAAATCCTTGCCCTGCCATTTGCTACAATCCTCAACAAGTTATTCAGTGTGTTTGAGTCTTATTTACTTTCATGATAAAAAGATCATATTGCTGATTTCTTGGAGTTATTTTTGATGATTAAATTAGATAACAAGTGTGAGCCATTTAGCACAATGCCCAAGTAATACATGCCAGGTAATTTGTAGCTATGATTTAATTATCATCACCATCATTATTATACCAATCATAGTTAAACCCAGCATTTGGATCTATATTGGTAAATAAAAGCAAATTCCTTGAGAGTAGCAATGCCCTTTTCCTACATCAAGAATATTTCTTATGGTTTCATATATTTGATTAGACACATAGCAAACACTCAATAAATAAATGCTGTTGAATTAAAATGAAAGTGAGTTTGGTAATTCTTCAATATTGGACATGTTTTTCATGTTGTCTTATACGTATAGACACTGTTTTGAAAGAATAATGTACTTTAGCCCTCTCTCTGCCTTCTGCTACTTAGACAGCTCATTTAATAGGATAGCTTGGAGTTAGTGTTGGAGAAACTCACAGATCAGGGAACACATCGCTCAGTCTTTCATTTTACCAATGAGGAAGTAACTTGCCCAAGTGAGGTAGTGAGTTGTGTTTATCCATCACTCCAATCTCCTGATTCCTGCCTGCACCTGCCCTGCACATGCACTGCACCTGTCGGCTCTGGCCAGGTGGATGTTCTTCTGCTCTGGGAGTCCTGAGGCTCATCTCTCCTCCTCCCAGTCCTTATTTCCCCATCACAGCCCTGCCCTGGCCCCCTCCCCTGTGAGAGGGGCTCCCATCCTCAGCAGTCTCTCCAGCTGTCCAGCATACCCCAGCCTTAGTGTTGTCATACATTTGCTCTTGATTTCATAGAACGACAGACCCCCACGACCATGGTGGAGACCCTCAGTGACTTTGACTTATAGACAGAGAAACAGGCCACAGACTATCTGACATTGGGGAAGCTGCTGAGTGCAGCGGTCATGGGGTCAGAGAGTCTGGCTGGATCTGAGTTTACTGCTTGAAACCTGTGTCTTATTGGACAAGTCACTTAAACCTTTCTGAGCCTCAGTTTTCCATCTGTAAAGAGGGAGTAATTATTTTGCTTTGCTTATCTCATAAAGCTGTTCTAAGCCACAATCCTTATAGTGTCCTTGAACATGTTTTATAAACCACAGAGCTGGCCTGTGGGAGATATTGAGTGACAGGTCTGCTAAGGTCTGGAGATATGCTTCCATCAGGGACTGTGGCTCCCCCTGCCCCCACCACCCCCAGGCCACAGTTGGAGGGTCAGGAGGCCTGAGCTCAGCAGACAGATGCTGGTTATTGCTTCATGACCTCAGGCACTGAATGGGGCAGTGGAGATGAGGGCTAATCCTTAATAAGTCCTGTTCTAAAGTATCCAGTATTTGTGAGGTGAACGTGATAACCACTACACTATGGAAACTGCAAGTATCCAGTATTTGAAGACAGTTACAATGACCTGCATATTTCTATGTTACAAGAACCTTGCCTGGCACCAACAGGTGCTTAACACATGCATGAGTGCTAGCTCACAACAATGATGACCCTCCTGGTATGTGACACTCTGATGGGCACCCGTGGGCCTAATACCATGTGTGGGGGAACCAGGAAAGGCAGCACTGCACAGATGAGGTGGCAGGAGAGACTGCAGTGTTCCTGGAATGAAAGGAGCTGTGGGGAGGGCGGGAGAATGAAGGCCTCTTTGGAGCCGATGTGGCAGGCTGAGCCAGGACGAGCCCAGAGACATCTGTGGTTCTCCTCTGTGTTGCTTCCTGGAGGACGTTGGGGATCCAGGGAGGCCAAGAGGCTGTGGAATGTGGGTGGGGATGTATGGCTTATGCTCTGAACATGTGGGCCTGGTGTTCTCTGAGGACCAGCACCAATATTCCTTTGCAGGGAGAGATTCTCAGAACTCACAGTTCTCCTTGAATGAAACCCAAGCCAGAGGCATCTCTGAGAGGCTTCTGGACCTGTTTGCTGGCATCTCCCAGCTCATTCACAGGCATCGCAATGGTGAGGCACTCTGTGGATTGGCTGGGGTTTCTTAGGTGGCCAGAAATGTTTCTCAGGACCTGATTATGTCTGGGCTGAGAGTGAGTGGGGTGGGGTGGAGTCTCAATGGATTCATCTGCCAACTACTCCTATGGATGGTCCTGAGTCCTAAGACAAAGGTGGGCTCCTTTGCCTAAAGAGAGAGAAAGGAGAGAAAACCCAGGAGAAGAGACATGTCCTGCACCCCCAGCTTAGTATTATAGGATGTCTTGTACTAAGAGAGCTCCCAAGATGAGGATAGAGAAGGGGAGCCCTCAGGATGCCACAGTCCTACGTGGGGACATCAGAACCCTGCCCCTAGTGAGTTTTTGTCAGGAAGAAAGAGACATATGCCCTATGTTCTTGGAACTTCCTGTGGGCTCTGGAGTCCCTAGCTGAGGAGACTGACAGTGCTTCCTTCAAAGTCACTGCTCTGAAGGGATGACAAGACATAAAGTAGGAGCAAAAGCATCTTGAAGCATCCGCATTGGTGCTTCGGAGAAGGCAGCCCCGAGCTCCAGGGCTGGGCATGGGGTGTTGGCTGGGGATGCTTTCTGAAGGACGGGAGCATGGAGCAGCCCAGAGAGGAGCTGGGGATGGGATTTGTCCTTGAGGGAAAAATGTGACCTGACTCCCCAGACTGAATGCAGAGTCCATCTGGGTGGATGTTTAGCCCGGCGGGGCCGTGGAGGTGAGAAGGGGAGGCTGTGGGCTGAGCCTCCTCTGGGGCCTCTCCCTCTGCAGCGGGGCAGGAAGGGCTCCAGCTGGGAGGACTCAGGGCAGTGTGGACAGCATGTGGGGGAAATGAGTAGGACCTGCTACATGCCATCCTGTGGTCTCCCTGCAGATGCTCCCACCATAGTCTCCCGCAAGGAGTGGGGGGTGAGACCCCTCACCTGCAGGGCCCCGCTGACCCTGCCTGTGGCCTACGTTATAATGGACCAGCTCACAGGGATGGAGTGTCAGGAGCAGAACATTTGCAGCCAGGTGCTGCGGGGCCTACAGTCCCATTCTGTCCACACCGAAGGCTGGTGCGACGTGGCATACAAGTAAGAGGCTGGACAGGTCCCCGAAGCCCACACCCAAAGTTACCCCTCTTAGGGCGCTTCCCACTTCCCTACTGGGCTTCCCACATCCCATTTTCTGGGCTTCATTTGTGTTGCTTTTATAATGAATAAAAAATGTTATAAAGGAAATCAAACAAAATCCAAAATCTTCTGGGGGTCGTTAGAAGGACTGCTCTGAGCTATTTATATAAGTGGTCTTTGACCCTGGGAGCTCCTGACAAGAGGCAGGGAAGGTTATGTCATAACTAGTCACACCCTTGGAGCTCACTGAACATTACAGTTTGAAAAGGTCTTGGCAAATATTACCCAGTTAGGTCTCCCAGCTCCTCTGAGGAATGGGTAGCACACATATTACCACACTTATTTCACAGACCAGAAGGCCATGGGGTAGGGAAACTACAGACTTTGCTCAAAGTCCAACTGTGCAGAGCCCGCCTGTTGATGTGGCCCTTGTTCCACGTCCCCACACAGGCAGGGCTTGGACCCTGTGAAGCGGTTTCCCACTTATTACCCTGAAGGGCCACCACGGCAGGGTGGCGGGGGAGCACATGGAGAAGAGTGAGCGTTGGGAGTGGTGGGGAGCAGAGCCCCGTGCTCACACAGCGTGAGGCGTGAACGATCCTTACACTGTGCACCGAGTATCCACGCTGAGGATTACCGGTGGGGGCCCAGACCTTTCCTTATGGCCTCAGGGACAATGTTATTTATACGTAGAAGGAGAGAGACAGAGGGCTTTCCCCTGTGAAATTCTAAGGACAAATATAAATGATTTCTGAATTATTCATTTTGGGAAGGATAATCATGTCTTCTTATTTACTTATTTTTAAACACAAGTAAGTAAGAGCAGCTGGGGGCCCTGGTGGAAGCCGTTACTGCCCCAAGGATGGCGGGGTCTTCTGTGCCCACCCTCTGTGGGGACTGTATTAACTGTAGCCCGTCTGCTCTCCCTCCACGAGCACCTCCACCATCCTGCAGTTGTCACCGCTGTGTTGCCTACTTCAGCCGCTGTATTTCTAAGTGATTTTAGCTACTGCATATCTAAGTCAGGTTTCTGTAGTGACAATCTACAATTTTTACAATGTAGCTGCCTGTAGCCATAAGGGACTGTTCATGTTGGACTCACCAAAGGCTGCTGCAGAAGTGACAGAGGAACCTGCTGAAAGTACTGGCAGCAAAGCCAGGGAAATTGTGGCCCCACTTGGGCTCCCACACTTGTTCCCTGGGCCAATGTCCGTGCGGTGGCAAGTCGGCCTGACTCAAATCAGGGTCTTTACTTGACCTCGGGAAAGTGTATTTTCTGTGTCCAGTTTGCTGTGGAAACTCATAATCTGTTAAAGAATGAACATGATAAGAGTTGTGAAAATCTCAGTTCTGAAGACTGTGATTGGAAAGTGGAGAACTAGAAATTATAAAGAGGAAGAAATAGAAGAAGAGGTAGAATAAAAGAATATATATATTTGATTTAAAAAATAAACTGCAAAAAAGGATCAGTGTAAACAAATTTCTGTGATAAAGAAGAGCTTAAAGGAATTCCTAAGGAGAAATTGAAGAAAAAGTCAGTATATAGACATTCCTGAATTTTGAGCAATTGTTTTAAAAAATGTTCAAATGCTTTGCCGTATAATTTAAAAACATGATGAATTAATTCTCAAGCCCCTGAAAAATATTGAACTAATGTCCTCCAGTCCTTGAGAGTCACACATTTAAATTGCACTTTGAACCATATGAGTATTTTTAAAGTGAGGTTCTGAAAAACACATGTAAGCTAAGTCACAACAGAGATTAACATATATTCCGATGTCTTGGGGGTGTTTAAAATTGGTTATTCTGTCTCTCACCCCACCGCCCCATTATCATGTTATTGAAGCACAGTATTTATTTATGAGCCTCTAGAACCCATTTTCCTTTTGAGGATCGGTGAGAGGTTTTGTCTTACAGGGATTTGTCATTAAACCCATATTTCCTTGCTTGGCAGCTTCTTGGTTGGGGATGATGGCAGAGTCTATGAAGGTGTTGGCTGGAACGTCCAAGGCTTGCACAGCCAGGGCTACAACAACGTGTCCCTGGGTATCGCCTTCTTTGGCAGTAAGATAGGTAATGGTCATTCCCTCTGGCCCTCACCAGAGAGCTGTCTACACTCTCTTCCCCCACTTCCTAGTCTCAACGCTCTTATCTTTTCAGCTGACATCATACTGTCTTCTCTGATGATCGCCCTTCTCCTGAAATCCTTTTCTTTCTCCCTTGGATTCTATGACATGCATTCCTTTCGTCCTCTTCCTCTTCTCTGGTCTGCACTCCTGTGATGTTGCAGGAGCCACCATCGATGTTGCTTGAGCTCACGGCTGTTGCCATCACTTCTGGAGTCTGAAGTTGTCTGACTCCGATGCTGTGGCTGCCAGAGACAGAAAAGCATGGCTTGTCTCTTCTTCCAATATCTTCCTTTGGTAGGAACTAACCAGAAGCCAGCAGGCAAGGAGGTCTGGGTTTCTAGCCCCCTGAAAAACAGAGGAGAGCAAGGATAAAGTTGAGATCTAATAGATGAATAACTGGCACTTGCCAGTATACTCATCTGACAATCTGGGCTAGCAATAGCATTTATCTCAGAAGTTTTCTGTGAGAGTTACATGAATGAATGGATGTAAAGAGCTTGCCACATACCAGATCATGGGAGCTACTCAGTAAATACTGTCAGCCTTTCCCCTATGCTAGGGCATACCTGACTTGATCAGGTGGACCACCCTCTGCATGTATTTTTTACTGCCTCCCAGACCTTTCAGCTAGAGATGGAATGGACAAAGTCTTAGTTTGGCACTTGGAAGAAGTTGCCATTGGCTGCTGAGAGCTCTGTCAAAGTGGTCCTTGTCTCTTAGGCCCTCTGTCTTTTTGTTTTTTCTCCCCTCCTCCACCCGTTATTCAGGCTCAGGTGGTCATCTTATCTTCCTTCCAGGTGTCTAGTCCAGGATGAAGTTTCTTACTGACAGTTCTATGTTTCATGTTATCCTTTTTAAGGCAGCAGTCCCAGCCCTGCTGCCTTATCAGCTGCAGAGGGCCTAATCTCCTATGCCATCCAGAAGGGTCACCTGTCACCCCGATATATTCAGCCACTTCTCTTGAAAGAAGAAATCTGCCTGGACCCTCAACATCCAGTGATGCCCAGGAAAGGTAAGAGCCTCAATCCTGCCTCACCCTCCTCGTCACCACCAGCCACACTTGGGAGTGGTCTTTCCTGTTGGGCACTCATCGGATTCTTGGACCAAGAACATCTCATCCCTATCATTAACTCTGAGATCTGGAAAAACTCTAAGAGGGCAACTTCCTGGCCTCTTCTCCATCCCACTAGAATGATATGGCCATAGACTCATTCCTAACACAAAATGAGTGCACAGATTTTCACTCAATCAACAGATATTTACTGAAGAGCAGGCACTCTTCTAGGTACTGAGCATACAGCATAAACAAAGCAGACAAAACTCTCCACCTTCAGGAAGCTTACACTCCAGTGAGGAAAGACAGAAAATGAACAAACCAGCAAGTAGAATATGTATGCTGTTAGACGGCATGGAAGCTGTGCAGAAGAATAAAGCAGGGAAACGGAGTGGGATAAACATATATACATATTTGTGTGCACTATGTGAATACACACAACACACACACACACACACACACATGCCTTTCTAAATGCGAAAACCAGCCAATCTACAAAATGGCTGTAGAGCTGGGAAAAACCCGAGTTCACAGATTCTGCTGATATCAGAGTGAATATTCCAAGAAGCTGAGTAATAAAAATGATGCACTATTTTGGAGTGAAAAAACAGAAACTTAAAACCAGCAAAATTAGTAAGCACTTTTCAGTAGTCTAACTCTCTGCTAGAGTGGGCCTTTTCTTGGACTCAATGATTTTTTTTTTTAAATTAGTTTTTTAATGTTATAAATCTTGAAATAAAGTTTTTCTTGCTTTTGGACAGGTCCTATCTTCAGTGATGATAATACCTTAAGATCTGTAGAGTTCTTTATAGATTTCAAATTATTTCCATATACATGTGATCAGTTCAGACAGCTGATCTCTGCATACTGGTCCTGTTACACAAGTACACACACCTGCATATATTTGTAAAGTGTATGTCAACATGTGGGTGTACTTTGTCTTTTGAAGAAAATGATCATGCCTCTGTACAATCAACAGTCCTTTCCCTTTTGCTTGCACACTGCTTCCTATAGTTATCTGAACCTGTAGATTTTTGCCACTGCTCCTTGGCTCCATCCACCTGACCCAGACAATCTCCATCTGGACCTTCCCAGAATCTTACAGCCAAGTTCATGTTAGGATATGCCCGTGGGTGCTGGAGGTTGGGGAGAGACTGAGGAGTAACCCAGCCTGTAGCTGTGAGATTGTTGATGAGGAATAAAAGCAAATTCCCAATCCCTTGGTTTTTCATCACCCCACAGCCTGCCCCAACATCATCACACGATCTTCTTGGGAAGCCAGAGAGACACACTGCCCTAAAATGGGCCTCCCAGCCAAATACGTCATTATCATCCACACCGCTGGGGTAACCTGCAATGTATCTGTGGACTGCCTGAATGAAGTCCGAGAAATACAGTCCCTTCACATGGACATACGGAACTTTTGTGACATCGGATATCAGTAAGTGGGATCAGCGGAAACATGACTCTCTTTCTCTTCAGGGCTGTAGGAAGGAAGGCTGGGTAGGGAAACAGTATTCACTGAGCCCCACCTGCCAGGTGCTTTGTGTAAGGCACCATATTTTATTCTTGCAAGACTCTGGACTGAGTGTCATTCAGAGCATAGCTAAGGGTTAGTTATCTCTCTTGGCTATATTCTCCACAAGTGGTTGGGGAGACTGAAAAGAAGGCATTAGAAGCAGTATTGATAAAGCAAGACTGTGAGGCCCATAGGGAAGGCCACGAGAGGGCTGTGCCTTTTTATGTAATCCCTTCTCACCGACAAAGGCCTTGCTCGCCCCCACCTTGGTCTGGCCCAACCCCAAACTCACTCTCTCAGATATCAGAATCCTGCCATTCCTCAGGTTTTATTTACCCTACTTTAATAGATACAGGAACTTTTGACCTCCCCAGGCTTCTCTTGTCTTATCTCTGCAATAGAGACAACAGTCTTCTGTTTGAAGACAGGGAGTAAAATCAAAATATTCTCTTTTTGTTCCTTTAATGCTAGGTCCACAATAAAGAAACACATTAAACTAATGCACCTACTTGGAAATTGCCTTGAAATTTTCATAGAAGAGATTTAGGGTTAGATAGAGTATTATAAATTTCAATTATTCATCTGTGACTTAATCATAATGTATTTTGCAAAGTCTCAGGTGAATTTGCTTTTGCAAATGTGTCGTTCTGGGCTGACTGTCTCCTCTTAATCTTGTTCTAAAAGCAGACTTTGCAAACAGAAGAAAACTGTTGTTGCACTTTGTAGGATTTTCTATAGTCTTGCTTTAGTTATTCAGCACAGATAATACACAATTGACTATGACTTTGGAAATTTCAAATGGAACACTCCAGAAGCTGAGGGTATGTTTGTTTGCCTTTTTCATTCAGTCTTCAGAGACTGATCCTTGTTCCTTGACTTTCAAAACCTGTTATGGTATCCCCCTCCCACTCCAGCCTCCTGATGTGTCACCTCTAACTCTGATGTGCATGTAATCATTCAGGACGATACCCTATTTTCTGGCTGGGGAAATTGCAGAAGAAGATGGGTTCCTTTGGATGTGCTGGTTTTTATAGATAGTAATTGAAGCTATGGGAGTGGATGATTGTCCAGAGTGAATATGTTGAGTGAGCAGAGAGAAGGATGAGACCAGAGTCCAGAGGAGCACCACATGTGAGGAAAGGAAGACGGGATGGCAGAGGGACCTGAGGGAAGGCAGGGTGGAGGAGAACCGGGAGACGCAGCCTTGTGGAAGCCCAGAGAAGAGAGCAAGTCAACAAGAGAGTGGTCAACAGGAGCAGTGCAATCCGGAAGTGAAATTAGTGTCCATCGTACTTAGTGTCAAGGAGGCCCCATACGGGTCACCTTGGAGGGGTCAGATTCAGTGGAGTGCTGGGGACAAAGGCCTCACTGCAGTGGATTGTGATTGCTTTTTTTTGTTTTGTTTTTGTTTTTTGTCTTGTTTCTGTGCACATTGGCACATGAGAGACATCCTGTCAATACCTGATAAATGGATAAAAGAAGAATTAATGATTGAAAGAGCGAATAAAGCAAATTCTGCTTCCCAGAGTGACTTTCTTCATTTTCCTTTGTCCAATCTTAGCTTCCTGGTGGGCCAGGATGGTGGCGTATATGAAGGACTCGGCTGGCATATCCAAGGCGCACACACCTATGGATACAATGATATTGCCCTAGGAATTGCCTTCATGGGCAACTTTGTAGGTAAGGGGTGAGCATGGGGCAGAGGGATTCTGGGTGATGAACTGATATGTGGAAAACCTGGGGAACATTCCATGGGGAAAAAGGCTGCATTGTGGTGCCTGGCAGTGTCAGTGGAACATCTGAACTTTAAAGTGGACTCTCAATACAGGATGAATGTCACCAGGAGCCCCTCCCAATCAGAACGTTTGCCCCAAGTCTACACATGACCATACTGAGCTCCATCTCACTTTATATCCATACCCAGGCAAGTATGGAGCAAGGGGGAAAAAAATCTTCTGCAAACTACAGTGCTTTCATGGCTCAGTAGGCAAATGCATGCCCTTTCTTGGTAAGCATGGTGACAATGTTGGGGAGCACTACTGCCTGCTATGGCAAAGCAGTGGACAATCCAGTGGTCTGTATCTGCTTTGTACCTGCTGAGAAGTGGTGTGTTGTGCTGTAGTTCTCCTCCAGAACAGAACTTTCTGGAAGAAACTTTGACAAGGAGGGATCAGGGAACACAATGACCTTGTCTTCCTTTTGTGACTGATTGCCAGAATTTATATGAATTTGTTGTTATGGTGATGGTGAGATGTGGCGGGATGGGGTAGGAGGGACACTGGAATCTCAGTTCTTGTTCCTAATCTAAGCAACTAACCTTGAGATCCTAAAGATTGATGCGATTAATGTGTTTTGCAGAAAAGCCTCCGAATGCCGAGTCGCTGGAGGCAGCCCAGGACCTGATCCAGTGTGCTGTGGTCGAGGGCTACCTGACTCCCAACTACCTGCTGGTGGGCCACAGTGATGTGGCCAACATTCTGTCCCCTGGGCAGGCTTTGTACAACATCATCCGCACCTGGCCTCATTTCAAACCCTGAGGGAAGCCCCAGCTCCTTCTGCTCCTCCTCCCCTGCTGGTCTCTCCTGTCCTCACCATCCACCCCAGCTCAGCACTTGTGTCCCCCTCCCTGCCAGCCATCCTGTCCCTCCTTTCTCAGGTTAGTATGATCACGTCTTCCTCCCTGGCTAATATCCTCCAGCGTCCCCCAAGTCCTGTAGCTGGACATTCACAGCCCTCTGTGTCTGAGTCCAGCCTTCCTCTCCGCTCACCTTCCCCTCCCTGGGCACCCAGTTCCTCAGCCAGGTGAGATGACGGGTTGGTCCCTGCTGTCCTTCTCTCTCCCTTGTGTGCACCCCTCTGCCTGGTGTGCCTCCCCTTGTGTCTAGCTGGTGGCCCCACCCCTACCCCATGGGCACCCCCCTGCTCACAAGACTGTGCAGATCTGACACAGCCCTTCTGTAAGGGCTGTCATTGTTTATGGCCATGTCTGTTCTCTCTAATGGACTGTGAGTTTCTCCAGGGCAGGAACTGTGTTTTATTCTCTCTGTGTCCTCGGTTCCTCAGCAGTGTCTGGAATTTAATAGGTGCTGTAGATGTTTGTGGAAGAAATGGATGAATAAAGGAATGAGTGGATCCAAGTCCCTGCTCACTTTGCCAGTTTGCTCCATCATCCCCTCTTTGGGGAGCCCTCCCCGACAGCACCTCCATCCCGCCAGTGCTCTCTCTGCTCCTGCTCCCTTGCGGTCTGAGGGTAACTTTTCAGAGAGCCCTCCAAACAGATTGTCTCCTCTAAGTCCTTGCTGTAAAGAAATTATTTCCTGAACATTTGCACCAGGTACAACAGTAACATGTATCTCATGAGGTTTGTGGGATTCAGTGTGTTATTATGTTAAAGTGTTTAGAACCAGTGCTTGATACATGGTTACTCTGTACCTGTCAGCTGTTATTGTTTTTGTCCCTGTCCCCCCAGAGCATCCTGGGACAGGGGTTGTGTGCTCCTCTAGGACCAGGCCAGGCTGTGTCCACACAAGCTGCTCAGTGCCTGTGGCCTGCCCTTGCCCTCCTGCGCCCTGCTTGGTGCTGCCCTGAGTGAGGACCCAGAGCCCTGGAGCTCTGCGGCCTGCCTGCCCAGGCTCCTCCTCTGCAGAGGGATGCTCCATACTTTTAGACAGGGTTGAGCACAGAAGCTGGCTCTCGTTTTCACTGGTCCTGATCTGGAAACAAGGAAAGGAGGGAAGGAGGAAGAATGCGAGGCACAAATAGAAGGAGCAAGAGACATAAGCGTTTTTTTTCTTTCTATGAATCTTTTGGTATTCATGCTATGTCTTTGCTTTTAGAGTGTTTGCACATCTCTTACAAGGCAGGTTTTAACAGCTTCACATTTATACAGCTCTTTGTGCTTTTCAAAGACTGTTTCCCTGATCTCGTTTACTCTGTCCATTTGTTATTTGCACTAAGGTGCCCTGGACATGTCAACGACAGAAGCAATGGTTTGTCTAGAGGTCGGATAGACCCAGGGAGACTCAACACACTTTCTCGATTTACACAAGCAGAGGAAGGTGGCTCCAGGACCAGAACTCTTGGAATGGGATGTCTTCCTATCAGAGACTTCTGCCAACTTAGTCCTTCCTATGGGTTGGGAGCTGGGGCAGACTTCCCAGAGGAACCTTCCCCAGCAAGGATGAGTTTAATAGCCCTTTATGTAGGAAGTAGCCAAAGGGGTGGACGTGAGATGCTGAGAAGTGGTGTCAAGAAAAAGCTGTCCTTTTCATGTCTTGGTCATCTTATAATCCTCCAAAGCAGAAGATCTCCTCCCTTTGATTTAAATATAGAGAATTTTTAAAGCAAATGTACTTCATGGGGCCTGGTTTTCCAAAGCCTTGCAGTGTCAAATATTGACCTTGCAAAGGACAGGAAAATTTCCTCAGGCTATAAAGTCTCTGGTGTAAAATAAAAATTTGTGGCACAGCAAGGTTGCTGGGTCAAAGACAGACAGGTTACTGATTGATATGTGAAGATACTGGAAAATTGCTGGAGGGAGAAGGAATGCTTGCTAAGATCAAGCTTTTGTTGGTGGATCACTTAATTGTCTAATGGAATGTCATCTGACTAGTTTCACTGAAAGTTACCAGCCTATATTGTTAAACTATAACCCCACCTATGTTCTCTTCCTGTAACTTCCTGGTCTGGAAAATAAATGCAGGAAGAGAACCCCAATTCAGGGTTAATATTCCAAGGAAGGGATGCCTCTTGCTTGACGGTTCTGGTGGAGATTAACCACTTCAGGTCTCTCACTGCTCAGAAGAGACGGGCTTTGAATAATCTTTTGTGGCTCCATCACCCAGGGGAAGTGGGGTGACAAATCCGTGTGGGGCAAAGCAACATTTAAACACCAGTCCCAGGCCTCAGGGACTCACTGGCCTCCCCAAGGCTGGCTTTGGAGGGGGACTGTAGACTCTGCCATCTCCATCAGCACTCATGGAGGCCTCCTCAAAACAACAATATGGCATGGCTTGGATTATTGTTTTCTCCAAATTATCTATTTTTATTGATCTTAAATACACAATCTAAGTAAAATCAGAGCACTCATCTGGCAAATGCTCTTTCAAGGCAAATTCCAAGGCAGCTCATCCCATGTAGTTGTTGTGAGGCACCCTTCCACAAGAAATGCACTTACATGCCACTCGTGCAGAAAAGGGCAGTTTATTCACTCCAGCTGGCCAGCATCTGTCTCCCAAGGAGCAACCAAGGAAGAGTGGCCTTGGGCTTTGGTCTTGTGTGGTTTTGAAAGACAAAAAGTACATCCCGTTGACACATGGGTTTGTCCAGGTGCACAAAGTAAGCTAGGGAGCTAGGTCACAGAGGCTGAGAATGAGTCGTTCGAGCAATCAAGCATACAAGTTTTCATTGTGTATGGTTCCTGTTCCCATGTAATAGTTCACTGTGTATGGCTCCTGTTTTTATGTAATTGTTTTTTGTTTCTATGAGGTCAACGGTTTCTCATGAAGAAGGCGGGGTAGTCTGCAGGTCAGACAGGGGGCAGAATGGAGTTACTTAGGTTAAGCAAGCAATTCTACAGAAGCAGATGTTATGAGAGTGTAGGGAGCTCTATTTCATTCCCAACTCCTCTTTAGGAAGAAATCAAATCATTGATCATTGATTCATCGGTACTTAATTTGTTGTACTTAGTACGTAAGAAAAGGAATTCGACTGATTATACTCATTAACCAAGGTGACCAGGAAAAGATTTTCAAACCAATTATTATTATTATTATATGACTCTTTTCTTTCTTTAATGTGTTTTCTGACTAATGCAAAGCTGTCTCTAATAACACCTGAATGGTTGGTATAGAAACAACAGGTTTCCCTAGAGCCATATATACTCTACCTCGTTAGACTGATTGTGTGGATTATATATAGGTACAGCTGCTGCTGCACATTCAGATAGGTCCAGCCTCTGTGTAGGACACAATGACCACAGCAAAGAGGAAAAAATTAACTTTTTATAACATTGTCAGATTGACCACTTGGTGTAAATCTTTTTATCAAAGCACTTTACATTGTAAAATTGTTATTTAATTGGAAAAACTCTCAATAAACTAGGAATAGAAAGACACCTTTCTCAACCTAATAAAGTGCATGTAAAAAAAGCCCACAGCTAACATCATACTTAATGGTGAAAAACTGGGTGCTTTTCTCATAAACTGAGGAATAAGGCAAGCATGCCCATTCTTGTCATTATTATGCAGCATTGTACGGCGCCAGCATTGTATGCTAGCCAGTCTGCTTGTGACAAGAGAAAGAGGTCCAGATTGGAAAGGAACAAGTAAAACTGTCTTTATCCATAGATGGTATGGTCCTGTGTGTAGAAAATACTGAGGAATCCATACAAAAAGCTACTAGAACTAAACATGTTTGGTAAGTTTGAGGACCTGAGATTAAAATGAAAAAAGCAATTGTTCTTCTATATACTAGAAATGAACAGTCTGAAAATGAACTTAACAATTTCATTCACAATAGCACTGAAAAGAATAAAATGTTTAGGAACAAATTTAACAAAAGCATGCAAGACTTGTCTGTTGAAAACTACAAAATACTGCTAATAGAAATTAAAGACAATCTAAATAAATGCAGAGACATTTCATGTTCATGGACTAGAAGACAATATTGTTAAGATGTCAATTTTTCCCAAATTGATCAATGGATTCAATGTAACCCCTCTTAAATTCCGGGAGGCCTTTTTGCAGAATTGACCAATTGCTTTTGTCAGTGGGTAGGCCTCTCTGACCAAGGGGTGAATCTGGCATAGACTGAAGAAGGTTATGGTCAGTGATTTCAGCAAGTTTATCATCTCTGAGGTGGGGCAACAGAGAGGGTATAATTCCTTGTATGTAGGGGGTGCATTTAGCCCTTAGGAGAGCAAAGGGAAGGAGGCTCACCCAGTTCTCGCCAGTCTAGTTTTAATTTGATGTTTCTTTTAAAGTCCGATTCATTCATTCTACCTGTCCTGAACTTTGTGGCGCATAAATGTAATGTAAATTCCAATTTATTTTTAACGTTTTAGCTAATAATTGGGAAATTTGGCTGTGAAAGCTGGGCCATTGTCAGACCCCAAGGTGACAGATAGGCCGAATCTGGGGACAATTTCTTGTAACAATTTTTTTAGTGGTATCTGAGTGGTTTCAGTTTTGGTAGGAAAGGCTTCTACCCATCCAGAAAAGTGTCTATGAACACCAAAAGGTAGCAATACCCATATTGTCCATGTTTTACCTCGGTGAAGTCAATTTCCCAGTGTTTGCCAGGGTTGGTTCCTTGCATTCTGGTTCCAATGGGCAGCTTTGATTTTGGTCCTGGATTTACTTGTGAACAAATTTCATATCTGGTAACAATGTCTTTTGTTATTTTGTCAAGATCTTGGATGTGATAATATTTTTTAAAAGTTCAGTTAATTTTGTGGATCCAACGTGTGTTCCTTGATGTATTTGTTTAATCAGCAATCTGCCTAGAGCCTGTGGCAAATAAATCCTGTGGTCTGGCGGAATTTTCTAATTCATGGCATTGTAGGAGGCTTTTAAGATCTTAGCATGTTTTACATCTTCTTTAGTATAATGGGGAGTCGGCAACAATTGAGGTGCCGGAACGGCTATTAAAGAGTCAAATGGCCCCACTGGTTTTAATGTGGCCTCTTTGGCAGTCAAATCTGTAGTAGGGTTGCTTTGGGTCTCAAACAAGTTATCTTTCTGGTGCCCCAAAGTATGATGGCCACTATTTTTGGATACTATGTGGCCTCAAGGAGGGCTAGTATTTTTGCTTTATTATTTATTTATTTTTTTTCTGATGTTAATAGTCCTCTCTGTTTGTATAAGGCCCCCTGAACATGGGCAGTGGCAAAAACATATCTGTTGCCAGTATGTATGTTAACAGTTTTATCTTTTCCATGCTTTAATGCCTGTGTTAGGGCTATGAGTTCAGCCTTTTGAGCAGATGTCCTTTGGCTTAAGGCTTGAGCCTAAATGACTCAATCTAAAGTTACTATGGCTGTCCCGGCTTACCTGATTCCATTGGAGATGAAACTGCTTCCATCAGTGAACAGCATTTCATTAGGCTCTGTCCAGGGCATATCAGTTAGGTCTGGCCGGAGGCCTTGGAGAGTCTTGATTGTTTCGAGGCAGTCATGTAGAGGCTCGATTGGGTTGTCATCCGGGAGGAGGGTAGCCAGATTTAGAGCCATGGTTTTTAGGGGCTGATCTAGAAGTAAAGCCTGATACTGGGTGAAGTGGGAGTTGGTGAGCCAATGGGTGAAGAGAGTCTATACAGAGTGCGGGGCCACTAAGCATATGTCTTGTTGGCCTCTTTTACCAGTAAAGCAGTTGCCATTATGGCTTGGAGACAGGTTGGCCATCCTGCGGCTACACTGTTCAACCTTTTGGAGAGGTAGGTGATAGGCCTCTTCCATGGTCCCAGGGCCTGGGTGGGCACCCCCTTGGCAATGCCTCACATCTTGGCAACAAACATGCTGAAGGGCTTCATCAAATAAGGTTGGAGAATTTTTAAATCCTTGGGGGAGGTGAGTTCAAGTTAATTGTCTGGAGTATCCTCCCCCAGGTCAGTCCATTCAAAGGCAAAGAGAGGTTGGCTTACTTTGGCCAGTGGGAGGCTGAAGAAGGCATCCTTAAGATCTAGCTTTTTGGTTTGTTTTTCTTCTGGACTATCTGTCATTAAAGACCCCCTGGGCAATTTCAACCAGTTCAGATAACAATTTTCCTTTAAATTCTTCCTGTCTTTGAAGATTTCTTCTAATGTCTGGGGCTGATTGGGTAACAAAAGCAATATTTATCCCCCGCTGGTTTTCTGGGGTCTCAGGGCCTACAGGAGTGTAGGTCCTGTAAGCCTCCATAAGGTGCTCCAGGAAAGTGGCAGGGGTTTTGTTTGGTCCCTGAACAGTTTCACTTACTTTTGATAGGTTAGTGGGCTTCTGGGCTGCTGTGTGGAGTCCCCTAAGGAGAGTCTGTTGATACAGGTTGAGAGCCCCCTTATCTTGGCCCATGTTTGGGTCCCACCCATGTCTGTTAGAAGGGAACATGTGTTTGAGGTGAACGGGGTCATCAGAGGGTCAGCCATCGTGACCGGTAACAGTTTTCAGGGCCTCCCTCTGGATCCACTTGCGTTCTTCTGACATGAAGAGAGTCTGCAGGAGCTGCTGACAATCGTCCCATGTAGGCTGCTGGGTAAAGAAAAACAGTCTCCAGGAGGGAGATGAGGCCCTGAGGTTTTTCTGAGAAAGAAGGATTTTGATTTTTCCAGTTGTAACCATGAAGGGAGCCTGGTCTTGAGGAGTTCTGGGAGGCAAGGGAGCCTTTTGGAGCAAGAGGGAGGTTTGGAGGAATGGCAGGGAGAGGACTGATATTCAGTGCCATTCTGAGTATGATCAGGTGGGGAGCGAGAGGGGGGTTTGGAGGAACATCAGGGAGAGGCAGTGCTGCTCTGAGTATGGGAAACAGGCAAAGAAAGTCCAGAAATATACTCATAGTTCTGGTCAATTAGTTTTTAACAAAGTTGCCAGAGCAATTCTTTAGGAAAAAGCTATGTGTATGCCCTGAAAACTATTTACACTATCATTTAAATATTTCATTTATATCTACCTAAATGTTGACTCTGACAACTGTTACACTGTAGAGTTAGTAAGGCTGTATATTTTTTTAAAGTAATGAACAGAGTATGCTTTCTTAGCTGCCTAATTCACATTTTTTAAAAAGTGTTTAAAAAAGTTAATGCTTTCAACCAACTTAAAAGTAATGTTTTCCCCATTTTCTCCATGAGTGGAAAGAATGCAAACAAACCTGTGTTTAACAATAATGTCAGCATGACATAAAGTAACAAAAGCCAATAAATTGAAAATGAGGTTGTCATTCTGGGACTGATTGAGTAGTCCTACAACAGTTTTTCAAATTCTTTTCTTTGGTTACAGTATATTCAGAGATTAAATCATTCCTGTTATGAACTACTGCTGTTTAACTTATCATCAACTTCCCCCAAATTTTTAAATCTTCTCCAGTGAAGAGAGAAGAAATTATTAAAGGAAATACTTGTAGCTTATTTTTAATTTTTAAAGCCACCTTGGGTCTTCAGAGGTGTCAGAGAGTATGGGAGGCACTGTGGGGGAGGCACTGTGGGAGAGGTGCTCTTCTTCAGAGAAGCTGGAAGAGAAGGCTTAGTTAAAAGCACAGATGGTGTTCTATTTCCCTTCACCTCGGGACATTTTTATGGCATCTTTTTAGTCATAATGGCTTGTCAGAGATTATATCAATCCAAACCTGTATGTAACGGGGTTGTCCCACAGACCTGTTTGGAAGAATTTTGTCCCCTTTGTTATATAACACCACAGTTAATGACACACAAAAACACAGAACTGGCAACACACAAAAGACAGACAAGTGGCCATGTCCAAAATTAACAATCACAATGAAAAGACAAACAAGAAACATGGAAACACAATTCCTATTGACTTGCAAGTCCCAAACCCAAATCCAAATTACCAACTGTCCCAGTGATGTCTCGGGAGTCCAAGGACTAGGGGAGTTAATGCTGCGTCCAGCCTCCCACTAAGTCCACCAATTGGTGCACCATCACTTACTGAGATCTCACCTACCTGGCGAGAGAGTAAAGTGCCCCGTCTGCCTCCAGGGAGAAGAAGTGGAACAGCTTCTCTATCTTCTCCTAGTAGGTAAGTGCAGGGAGGGATATAGTCATGAGAGAAAGAATCTCGCTGGGGCCTCGAAAATGTTGTGAGGCACCTTCACACAAGAAATGCACTTACATGCCACTCGTGCAGAAAAGGGCAGTTTATTCACTCCAGCTGGCCAGCATCTGTCTCCCAAGGAGCAACCAAGGAAAAGCAGCCTTGGGCTTTGGTCTTGTGGGGTTTTTAAAGACAAAAAGTACATCCCGTTGGCACATGGGTTTCTCCAGGTGCACAAAGCAAACTAGGGAGCTAGGTCACAGAGGCTGAGAATGAGTCGTTCGAGCAATCAAGCATACAAGTTTCCATTGTGTATGGTTCCTGTTCCCATGTAATAGTTCACTGTGTATGGCTCCTGTTTTTATGCAATTGTTTTTTGTTTCTATGAGAAGGTCAACGGTTTCTCATGCAGAAGGCGGGGTAGTCTGCAGGTCAGACGGGGCAAAATGGAGTTACTTAGGTTAAGCAAGCAATTCTACAGAAGCAGATAGTGTATGTTATGAGGGTACTGGGAGCTCTATTTCACAGTTTGCCTCTTCTACGTCCTTTTGTACAGAATTCTTCCCAGCTCCCCCTTAATCACATAAAGTGGGGGTTATACTAACACCCACCCCAGAGGTGGTTGTGAGGATTAAATGAATGAATATGTGTGAGGGTCTTAGAACTCATGCTGGGCATACAACAGTTGTTCCACTGAAGTTTGTGGAGGTATCATAATGATCATGTCTATTGTGATTGCTGCTGTGCCTTTCTCCTGTTTGACTACAGCAGGAAGGATGTGCCTCAGTGGGCGCCAGCCTCAGCTGCCTGGGGGAGTTTGGTGCAGGCTGATCCCAAACCTTGTGATGAGTAGGGAGGAGCCAGACACTCCACAGGTTGGGCAGGTTTGAAGGAGCCCACGGCAGAGGAGGGTCACGTGTCCTTCATGGCTCCCTGGACTTCCATGTTAGGAGGGGCTCCAGAGCTCATCTACTCGGTTGTTTTCCACAATTGTAAGCTGGGAAAATAGAAAGACTCCAAAGTTTTCTTTGGTTCTGGAGTAGTGCATACTAATCTGGTTAAATTCCCCTGTTTTATAGAAAACTGACCCCACAGGGGGCAAATGACCTGTTCAGGTTCACCCAGTGAGTTAAATAAAGGAACCCCCAGATTCTGAGGTTTCCACCACCCCTCTGGTCAAAATCATGTTATAGCCTCTCCTTCCCAACAGAGTAAGGTGAAAATATCTTAGCATACCTATTAGGGCCTCTATGATCTCACTCCTGCCTCCTCTCTTCCTTAGAGTGAGCCCTTGCGGCTTCCCCATCTTGATGCCTTTGCCCACTCTCTCCCACCCCGCATCCTGACCTCTCCACTTCTGCCCGGTTCCTAAGATACTTTTCAAAGGCCAGCTCTTGCAGAATGCTTCCTTCTTTTCCAAATTCAAGAGGACCTCTCCCTCCCCCATGTGCCCTGCCTCTGCCTCCCACCCTGGCCTCCCTGGGGGCTGCACTGGCTGGCCTGACATCCAGGGCCTAGTGCAGGGCCTGGCACATGATGGGACCACCTAAGTGTCTGTGGAATGAAAGGCGGGCAGGGTGAGCAAGTCTCAGCTTTTTTTTCTCAGATGCTGTCACAGAGTGGAAAATCCCAGTGCCCTCAGGCTGCACTGAGACCACACTTGTGCTGTGACTTGTCAGATTTCTCACAGGTTAATTCTCTCTTTATTCCAGGCCGTGCACTGTTCCCATCCTCTGATGACTTCCCCGTCAGTGGCGAGATTTTGGGGAAGACATATTCTCTAGCACCAGTGTGTTCTCCATCCCCCACCCCCCAGGAGGTCACAGAAGCCTCCTCGCTGTGGTGGCCGCAGCCTGGGGTGGGGGCATGGCCTGCTGCACCTTCTCATGGGCTGCTGCCTCCCAAAGGGCCCACTCAGGAAAAACCTTCTTCTTGAGGTCCCCACCCTCCTCCTCCCTGTGCTTCCTGGGCTCTTCCTCTTTGTCTCTTGGGCTTTTTCCTTTCCACACATCTGTGTCTTTTACTGCAGCATCTTCTTGTCTCTGTCTCTGTCTCCCTCCCCTCCACCTCTTTGCCCGGCGCTCTCTCTCTCTCTCTCTCTCTCTTTCTCTCTCTTCATTCTTTCTCTCACGCTGCCTCACCCTCTACCTCACAGTGCTTCTCATGTTCCGTCTGTGTGCCCTTCTGCTTCTGCCTGTCCCTGTCTTTGGCCTTTCTCTTTTGCTCTGACATCTGGAATACGGCAATGTGAAAGAAAACAGTGGGGAGGAGGGGGGGCTAAGTCTCAGGGATGTAGATGCCCACAAATCATCTCCACTCTGTCCCCTGAAAATCATCTCTGTACCCTGCCCCAGGGCTGCCAGTGGTGCAGGGGAGTGGGAGGAGAGGGGCACAAGGCCAAGGGTGGGGTGGCTCTGGGAAAGGTACACATCTACCAGAAACTTGGAGCCAGACAGAACAATGACCAGGTGTGTTTCTGGCCTAGCAGGTTCTGCCAGGTAGGGAGGACCGAGGGCAGGGCCTTGATTAGAGGGGAGCTCTGGAAGAGGAAAGGTGCTATTAAATGGAAGGAGTGGTGGGCGGGGGTGGAGCTCCTGGGAGGTGTGGCAGGGACCTCCTGGGGGATTTTCCACTGTGGGCTGAAGTGAGAAGTGTCTCCCCAAGGGAAGGAAGATGGGGCTCCCTCACAGAATGGACAAGAGCCCTCTGTTACCCAGGAGCTGCTACAGGAATGAGGAGCTGGGGAATTTCCTCCTACCCTCCAGTGCTCAGCTCACAAGCCACTGCTTCTAAGAGTATGGCTCTCGAGGCCCTTAAATTAGGACTCTCCTATTCTGTTCTTCTGTGGCACTCACTCTGATCATTTGTGATTACTTATTTCTGTGTTTCTCTCTCTCTGTATGTGTGTGTGTACATGTTATATCGTATGAATCTCCCACTGGATTATAAACTCTATGAAAGTGGGAACTGTGTTTACCCCGCTCATGCTCTGTACCTGATCCTGGTGCATAGTATGTGCTCAATTAACATTTTAGGCATGCTGAATCTCAAGGTCTGGGAGCATGCACTGCGATTGTCTCTTGGCTTGTCTTGGAGCAGGCGCAAATACACTAAGTCTGCCTGGGTCTGTTCCAGTTCAGCTTCCACCGACTCATCATAAGGAGGGTGGGAGGAAGGGACTCAGAATGTGAAGATGGAGGGATCAGAAGGAAACTGACTTGGTATCAAACCAAATTACAGCAGATCCACAGAGTGGATACCCATAACTGATAGCTGAGAGGGCTATGTGCCTAATAACATTTGACTGTCCTCTGTGCGTGCAGACTTTGTGCTAGCCACATATACATGTGATTTCATTTAATCCTCAAGACAGCTCTGTAGAGCAGAAACTGTTGTTCTTGTTTGACAGCTGAGGAACCTAGGCTGGGCTTGGAGAGACTGTCACTTCCTTTGGGTCACTTAGCTAGTCCATGTCAGTGCTGAGCTGAATGCTGTCCCTTTGTCCATACCACACCAGCTGTCCTCCAGGTGGCTCAAATCCTTTTGGTGGTTGATCACTGAAGTGGACAAAATATCAGGCCCCCCCCTGACTCAGACAGAGTTCACTGGAGCAATTATTTCCCTTGATCCAACAATATTCTTCAGTTAATAAGAGGATACACATAAAAGCCCTATGTAAATGGTGTAGTTCTGAATTCACACTGTAATAGTATTTGACAGAGTAACAAACCAAGAGGGTTGAAGTATCCAAGTATCCTTGGCCTCATTGGAACTAGAATCTAAAGCAATAGATGATTATATTAATTCTAATCATAGTTTTATGGTTAATATTAATTATTATTAATCTTATAATAATATTAATAGTAACCATAGCAACGCAGTCCAAGATTGCTTTACTTTTCTGGCCACAGCGTCACATCATCACAACACTATTAATCCACCTCTCACCCCATCATGCCCTCACCAGGCCTGTTTTTCAACCTAACTGCAGGACTCCGGTTTGTCTTGATGTAGTGTCATATTAGTAGTGTTTCCCTATAGTTCAAATATGTTGAAATCTTTTTGAATCTTGATTTTGTCATCCTCTATGAGTCATTGCTCATTTTTTTATCTTTAGCACTTTATTCAAATCCTTCATTATCACCCACTCCCCAAACATCCACATGTATCGGGCAGTGAGTGCCGGACACTTTTATGTACATTGCCCCATTTGACCCTCAGAAGAAGGCTGCAAGGAGGGCACTGTTATTCCCAATTTACAGATGGGAAACAGGCTCAATGGAGCTTGAGTGCTCATTTCCCTGCACTACTGTTGCCTTGTGTAGTTTTTGCAGAGATCTACCTCCAGGCTAATGGTAATGTATTAGCAGGCAATCTCTGCTTCTGTTCATTCCACCAAACACATAAGCACTGACAGGCACTATCTATCATCCAATCCCTATAATTCTTTGACTGCTCGAGGGAGAGAGGAACTGTGGCTGGAGTGTGTGTGTGTGTGTGTGTGTGTGTGTGTGCATCTGTGTGGTGCACTGTGTGGTGCACCAACACCACCGGTCATTACTATCAACTAGTCCATTTTGATTGGTGAGCACCCCCAGACATCATTTCATTTATCACCAATATTCTTACGACTCTCAAATCTGGAATTTTCATTATTGTTTTTCACTAAAAGGTAGGAGCTCCTTTAACTCCATTCTTACTCATCCCCCACCATCTCAGTGTTTTTACACTCATGTGATGAGGTTCACGTTTCCAGTGTGCGTCTTCTGGGATTGTGACCAGCTGACACAGAGATGGCCCCATAGTTGTTCAAGTTAGCTTTGGGCACACCACCCTATTACTGAACCAGGCATAGTATTATATTCATGGAGTAAACCACATAGGACCCATGTAAGGATTTTTCAGTTGACCTGTGGCTTGTGTCAGGGGCACAGAGCTTCATGACCCATAGACTTCCGGCGTTTGAGAAAGTTAAAGGTGTGTGGCTGCTTAAAAATCACAGGGAATTTTGCTTTCGATTCTAGTTGCCGTGAAGCCAAGGATACTTGTGCAACCTCTTAGTTTGTTACTCCGTCAAATTTAGGCACCAATAAAATTCTCCAGGTTGCTGTTTAAAGGGAAGAGTGGAATAACTTACAATATCACAAATAAGCTGAAGGATAAAATACTCACATATTCTCAAACTGAGTAAGCTAAGGGCAAGCAATATTGCCTTCCCCTAAGGAGATTTTCATCTGGAGATTGGGTTTGTGAGGGAGGGATGGGACCCACCACACTGACAAATGTTTCACGGGCTCTTCTCCCTGTGAGGTAAGACAGCACCATTTGTTGACAGGGCTGGTTATGGGCTGTGAACTTCAAGGCCTTCCCACATTCTGTTTTTTTTTCTGTCTGGAATGTACCCCACTGAACCCCTATTTGTTTGCATGGCCCATGTATATTCATCGTTCAGTTTCTAGTCTACAGATCATGTCTTCAGAGAAGAACCTCTCCCCACCCCCCAGCCATCTACTCATTCGGAAACTTACTCCTTTCCAACATTTCAACATTTGGAACTACATCCTTAATTCTGTAGTTATTTACTTTATTTTTATTTTTTTAATTTAAATTTTTTTATCGAAATGTATTGATTATACAGATTTGTGGTGCACAGTTATATTTCAGTACGTGCATACAATGTGTAGTCATCAAATCAGGGTAGTTAGCAAATTCACCACTGTAAAAGTTTATCATTTCTTTGTGATGAGAACATTGAAAGCTCTTCTCTTCTAGACATTTGGTAACATGCAGTAAATTATTGTTAATTATGGATGTCTAGCTCGACTGCACACCTATAGAACTACTAAATCACTAATTTCGTCTTTGTAAACTTTATAAAGCAAGTTTCTTGGTGCTATCTTAAGATATGAAACCCCAAACAAAATATCTATTTGTACCTCAAAACTTCTACCTAAGCTTCTTTTATCTTTTAAAAATTATTTTAATTTCAATTGATAAAGAACAAATTTAACACAAAGGTTAACATCCTTAATGAAACAAGAACTCTTAAAAATGAATTAGAAAAATCCAAGCAGAAACTTGGTGAAGGACATGAGCGGGTAAGTTACACACCCCATAGGCACACTCGTGCCTGAGAAGTTCACTAAGGTGTTGTTGTGGGGGGGGGGGGAGGAAGCGGGGAGAGGGTGAGGCCCTGGTACCCCCATCTCAGGGCCTCAGAGGCTTTTGGTTTGGGGCTTCTGGCTCCAGCTCCGTGGTCGCAGGGCCTGGTTGCTCGGAAGGCAGTGGGCGGGCCGAGGCCCCAGGCTACCGCCGTGGTCTTCAGGGCCCCGGGGGAGGATCATTATTTACTTTATATCTATCTTTCTCACTAGACTGTTAGCTTTATGAGGGCAGGGACCTCCCCAGTGTATCCCTAGAATGTCCTCTGCATCTTCTACTGTAAAACAGTGGGGTTGAAAGAGGTGATCTGGGCATCTTCCAGGTCTGAGATGCTTTGGGATCTAAGGGTCTGGGCGTAGTTTCTACCTCCCAGCCGCTGTTGACTTGGAAAGTGGCTGACGGATCAGCAGCCGAAGGGAGCTGGAGTCCCGCCCTGGCTCGCCAGTAGGTGGTGCAGGTGAGCTGGCTCCACGGCCAGGGCGGCGGGCTGGGCAATCCCCTTAGCTGGGCGGCTGCCTGGACTTGCTAGGTGAGGAGGTGGGGCGCTCAGCTGTGCAGGCTCAGGAAGGAAAGGAGCATGGCTGGAGATGCAAACATGCTAGGACAGTTGCTGCAGGGGTGGGCGGGGTGTTGGCATACTGGTACTTCTGCTTTTCGCACATCAGGGTCCACAGTGGCAAGGAAGCCTGCCCTGAGACTTGGAGGTCAGAGGAAACAAGCCTTGCTTCCCCGCGGGTCTCCAGCGCCGCCTTAGGACAGTGGGGTTTCCTTGCCAATACCAAAATCAGCAATGCTCAAGTCCCTTATGTAAAATGGCCTAGTATTTGCATATAACCTATCAATCCTCTCGTATATTTTGAATCATCTCTAGGTTACTTATAATACCTAATACAATGTAAATACTATGTAAGTAGCTGTTATATTGTATTTCTGTGTTGTGTTTATTGTTGTATTTTTTCCTCCCCGCCCCCCCCCCCCCGGAATATTTTCAATCTGTTGTTGGTTGAATCCCTGGATGGGGTATCCACAGACACGGAGGACTGGCTGTATGCATTTAAGGGTTATCCACGTATTTTTCTGGCTTGATAGATCATTTCTTTTTAATCACTGAATAATATTCCATTCTATGACGTGCTACAGTTTGTTTATCCATTCACTTATTGAATATCTTTTTAAAAAAACTCTGCAATTATTAGTTTGTTAATATCATCCAGGCCTTAGCTGTTCAGTATTCCTCTTGAAATTACATAAATGCAAATGGAAAGAATCCAAGTGAAAATTATCTAACAAAACAGCACTCCATCACAAAAGCATGTAACATTACAAGAACGCTATTTTAAAACACAAATACTTTAAGATACAAGAATCTCAAAAACCACAAGATTGCCAAAGTGTTCCCTAAACTGCTAAGCAGATAAACATGACTCTAATGAATGAGTTCGGGTTTCGGAAAGAAAAATCAGATTCAAATACGTTGGATAATTTACTGAGACGCAAAGTTTAAATGTCTTCTTTCCTCACGACTATTTGATTTATAAAGGGACAAACCACAATATAGGAAAATATACCCTGTTTTAGAAGTTGGCCCAATTAATTAAAAATACTTTTAATGGAGAGTCTCAAGTTTCCTGAACAGTCCATATTTAGATAAGCTGGAAAAGAGATTTACAGCCAGCACTTCCGTAGCCTTCACTGGGACTAGCAGCAACAAAAAGTTTCATATGGCAGTCTTGTATCTTAAGCTCATGCTTTTGGGGATATAGTCTAAAGATTTCTTTAATGTGAGAACTGCAAAATATAACTGCCATTTCATGGTAATGGGAGTTAAAGAATATACAGTCCTCATGTAAAGAGTTGAACTTATTTTTCTATTAGTCCCTCAAGGACAGACTTTCAAATACTTGATTCTGATAATCCCATGCTGTGAGTTCCTTGGTTACTCTTCACTTTGTAAATGTAAATGGACTATGTGAAATTTATCAACTGATCAAGATTTTAGAGTTGCAGTTGTGAATGAACATGGTCTCAATTTGACTTTTATTACCCCTATCATGATAGATACAGTGTAGGCAAAAGCTTTTTGTCAGCTAACTATATGAGAAGACAGCACTGTAATAATTCATGTGACTCAAAATGGGCAAAAGCAAAAGACTAGCTTCCCCTCAAGAAAAATTTCAGACCTGTGAAAAGGACAAGAATACTAATAAAAAAAATTGTATTTACTTAGAAGCATTCAGAATGTCAATAAAACAGCTGCCACTTCTTTTTTTTTGCAATTACAGAATGGTATTCAGTTAACAAAACAACAATTATTTAATATAAACTGCATCAGAGACAACTGAAAATGAAAAAAATACCATCCCCATGTATAACTAATTTGTGCTCTGCGCCGACAAGAACCTGCTTTAAATTTTTATGCCAATTTACAACCCCCATACTGTACCAGGTAAGGTTAGTGGCTATTGAAAATACCACCAGGACAGGGCTATGTAAAGACACATTCCGTAGCGTGTTAACTATACAAAAAAGACACAGTTTAAAACAAACCTTACACAGCTTTACATTTCAATTTTTTTCTTTAAAAGGAGTGAGTTGTGTACAGGGGGGTTGAATGCTTTATAGACAAGAAAAAAAAAAAAAACTGCGCTAAAACCAACTTAGCCATCATCATCTTCATATTTTTCTCCTTCATCTTCTTCCTCCTCCTCTTCCTCTTCATCCTCCCATCTTCCTTGTCTTCCTTCTTTTTCTCACTTGTTTCAGTCTTGACAGCTCCCTGTTTTGCTGCATTAGGCTTTCCTTTGGCTTGGTATGCCGTGGTATCCTCTTCATGTTTTCCTTCGTCTTAGCGCCTTCTTTTCATAAGGCTGCTTGTCACCTGCTGCAGTGCGGTTCCACTTCTCCCCCGTTTCTTTGCAACATCACCAATGGATAGGCTGGGATGTTCTCCTTTGGTTTTTGGGTGGTAGGAGGCCTCTCGGGTGCACTGGGATCCTTGAACTCCTTTGTTTCCCCTTTAGGAAGATAAAGGTGTTCACTTCTCTTTCATAACGGGGCCTTGTCTGCCTTTTCCATGTCTTCACATTTTCCTTTCTCTTTAGCAGACATGGTCTTCTACCTCTCTGAGTGCTTCTTAGAAAACTCTGAGAAGCTGACTGAAGCATCTGGTGCTGCTACTTAGCACAAAGAGTGCACGTTATGACGTTTTGCTTGTGGCTTCTTAGGATCTCTTTTGCCCATGTTTAGTTATTTTTCCTTGGTGAGGCACAGAGTCACCCAGTGCCCTCCCGGCTCTCACTTGCCCTGGTGCTGTCTCCATGGAGCTCAATGTACTGTTTGAATGATATCTTGGTTGCTTCCATTTTTTGGTGATTATGAACAAAGCTGCTATAAATATTTGCATGCAGGTTTTTGTGTGGACATAAGTTTTCAAATCAGTTGGCTAGATCCCTAGAAGTATGATTGCTGGATCATATGACAAAACTATGTTTAACTTTGTTAGAAACTGCCAAATTATTTTCAAAAAGAGCTATACCATTTTGTGTTCCCCCAGCTCCACATGCTAACCAGCATTTGGTGTTGTCAGTTGTTCAGATTCTTGCCATTCTAATAGGTGTGTAGAGAATCTCACTGTTGTTTTAATTTGAAATTCCCTAATGCCAAATGATGTTTAGCATCTTTTCATATGCTTATTTGCCATCTGTGTATCTTTTTTTGGTGAGATATCTGTTCAGATACAGTCAGATACATGATGATGTGCTGCATGATGATGTTTTGGTCATTGTTGAACCTCATATATAACAGTGGTCAGAATAATAGGCTGTGCCATATAATGTAGGTGTCTAGTAGGCTATATCATCCAGGTTTGTGTAAGTATGGTCTATGATGTTCATACAACAACAAAATCACCTAATGACACACTTCTCAGAATGTGTCCCTGTCATTAAGTAACACATGACTGTATTTTGCAAATTTTGTAATTGGGTCATTTGTTTTCTTACTGTTGAGTTTTAAGAGTTTTTTGGTATATTTTGAATACAGATCCTTTATTAGATATGTATTTTACAAATATTTTCTCCCAGTCTGTGGCTTATCTTTTCATTCCCTTAATGTTGTTATTCATAGAGCAGAAGTTTTTAATTTTAATGAAATCCAAGTTATCGATTTTCTTTCATAAATTGTGCTTTTGGTGTTGTGTCTCAAAACTCATCAACAAATTCAGGGCCACCTAGATTTTCTCCTAGGTTTTCTTCTAGAAGCTTTATAGTTTCACATTTTACATGTATGTCTATGACCCATTTTGAGTTCATTTTTGTGAAAGGTAGCTTCTTTCTCCAAAAGCCTTTTCCAAGCTGGAAAACTCATACCACTTTTCCGCCCTTTTCTTCATCCATATCCAACATGGGAGGAAGTATTGTAACTGGCTCAGCACTTACACTTTGGATCCAGATGGAACTGGGGCCAAATCTAAATCTCTGTCTCCAGATCTGCCAGATGAGATATATAAGCACATAACTTATAAGGCTATTGTGAAGACTAAATGAGATAATGCAGATGAAATGTCTAAAACAACCAAAAGCATAATAGGTCTCAATTGCATGAACTATTATTTACAACCAATTAGTTGCAAGCCTCATGATTTTGAGCTCAGAAATGTCTCCTGACTATAATCTCTCCCTTCCTTTCCAATGTCATGACATGAGTTAATGTTCTCATCATTCTCACCCAAGTGCATCATTAGTCACATTATTGGCTCAGTTTTCATCCTGCTTATGTTGTAATATTAAAAAAAAAAAAAGAAAGAAAAAGAAAACAATCAATCAAACAAAAACCATGTCTGACCTCTCAGGATCTTGAATTCCCATTACCCACAGTATAAAATAAAAACTCCTTGTTTTGGCACAGCAAGCACTTCACAATATGCACTAAGACCTCCCTTTCTGCATCCACTCCCTTCCGAGTCTCTTTTGTTCTCTTCTGACACAACCAGCACACCCATTCCCTGAATATACCAGACCTGTTCTTAGGTCAGTGCCTCTGAACATGCTTCTCTGTCTGATAACCTAATGGTTCTTAAAATCCCAGTACAAACATCACATCTTCTGTTTATCCCTGATCAATACTCCAAGGCGGAGATCCCTAATTAGAGATCTTGAGAATTCTTGCTTTTCATGTTGTGCTGGGATTTTGGCTTATTTCTTTTTATCACTCATGGGGTTGTGAGTTGCGTGAAGGCTGAGATTCTGTTTTATTCAAAGATGTGCTCCCAGCCCCTAGGTGCTCAATAAACATTTGTGTGGGATGGTTAATGAGCTAGTGGTATTATTGGTTTATCTGTTTGTTTCCCAACTAGATCTAGAGCTCCGGAAGGGGTAGGACCTGTATCCATTCCGTTTTGTGTCTTCAGAGTTCTGCTTAGTTCATGAATGTGGTAGCTGCTTAATAGCTTGTATGAATTGCTTAATAGCTTGGGAAAGTGAGAGATGAATTTCATCATGATAGGGGCAAAGGGATGCCCTCAGGTAAAAATTGCTTGAATGATCCTTACAAGGGTACTTCAAAAAGTTGGTGGAAAAAAAGAATTAAAATTTAAGATAAACCTTTCCATGAAATTTTTGGAGTATCCTTATAGAGGCTGGGGGACTCAGGCTGAGCTAGATTCCAGCAAGGGCACCAGGAATCTCTGCTGGGGGCTCCTTGAAACAGAATTGCCTTCCTCCATGGGAAACGACTTTCTGGCTTCACTTTCGGCCTCTTATCCTTGCTCTATCCCATTCTTCCTGTACTGTAATGCACCTTTCCTGGAGTTTAAGGTGATGATCACAGTTATAATAAACAACAATAACAATAGAAACAAACATAAACTTGGTGTCTTTGGATAGATTAATCTTTCTCAACTTGAATTTCTTTATCTGTACCTGTAAGATGGTTGCTGTGAGATATCCACTCTATTTTCCACAGTGATGAGATGACAATTCTGTTAGTAATGAATTGTTTGTTTTGTATCTCTTAATATTTTGGTATTTTTTTTAGAAAAGACAAAGTGGACCAAGAAAGGTGACAACCAAGTGGCTCTCAATAAATGCCAATGAGGAGCCCAAGGTGTCCTAGCTGCTCAGGGCACACAGTAGGGTCTGCATACTCAAGCCTCTGACTTCAAAGCCAGCACATTTCTTCTATTCCAGGCTATTTGTTTACTGCTAATGTGCATAAGTGATACAGGGACACCCTATCCCTCTTTTATGGAAATAATGACGAATCCCAGTGAGCCCTTGTCAGAAAACTCTGATCACCCACAAGGCTACGAGCCTAGTGTTTGTCTCATTCACTGCAGGTGAATGAGACAAACACTTGCTAGAGTGGAAGGAAACCTGAAACCTTCAGGTTGGAGAGGCTCCAGATGACAGACAGAAGGTGCAATGCTGCTCTTCACCAGAAGGGGGCAGGACATGTTTGTCTGTGTTCACCTACCTAGAATGCAGGTGGAACCTACGCACTTTGAATCAGAGACCCTCCGGTAAATTGAGACCATAAAGCAACAGCAACGTCTTCTTTTAATCTAGACAGAGATTTATAGTTGTGAGACCCGCAGAAGCTGTGTGAAGTAGGCTTCATCACTCTCATTTTGTGGAGGCTCAGATAGATTGAGTGTTCTATCTGTCTAAGGTCAAGCTTTGGAAACCTAAGTCCCAAATCCAGTTATGTTACTCCACATCTTGGATTCTTTTTGGCACATCCCACTGGCTCTTTGGTAGATCTGACAACTTAAAGGATATATTTTTAATAAAGACATTTTCACATATCTACTTCTACCTCCTATTTATCTATAGTCCACCAAAGGATTATCCAGCCCCATTTGGAATTCCCAGTGGCAAGGAACTCACTACCTCTAAATGCTTTCTGCAGGAACAGAGGGAGCAGCTTTGAAGGGTACTGTCCAGTGCTGCATTTCTTGGGTTTGGCCACAGAATTTAGAGAAGTCTTTTATTTATTCATTTATCAAATATATGCTAGTTGTTTACTAAGTAGTCACAAAGTTCATATATCAGTTTGCTTAGACTGCCATAACAAAATACCATAGACTGAGTGGCTTAAAGAACAGACATTTATTTTTTCACAGTTCTGGAGGCTAGAAAGTCTGAGATTAGGGTGCCAGCATGATTGGGTTCTGGTGAGGGCTCTTTTCCTGTCTTGCAGATGACTGTCATCTTGCTGGGGGGGGGGGGAGAGATCTGGTGTCTCTTCTTATAAGGGCACTAATCCTATCAGACCAGAGCCCCACCCTCATGATCTCATCTAACCCTAATTACCTCTCAAAGACCCGATCTCCAAATAGTGTCACATTGGGAATTAGGGTTTCAAATATAAATTTTTGGGGGGGACATAATTCATTTCATAGTCTATATGCCAATTAGTATAAAGTTATATCTGTACTCTCTTCAGTTCTATGTACAAATTTTGAATGTTTCCCCCATATTTGTTTGGACATTTCACTCTATGCTCTCGGTTGAAAGTTGAAGTACTCATGATAGGCTTTGCTACCTAACATAGTATTCCATATCACAGGCTTAATCATGGTACAAAACAACGAAGATTGACTTCTCACTAATAGCAAGTCTGATGTGGGTCAGTGTGGATTCTCTTCCATACAGTCACTTGGATCCAGGCTCCCTTATTTTAAGTGATACCACAAACTTAATATGTGGCTGATGAATAAAACAGACAAGTAAGTGGGCAGACAATGCAGCCTGGTGAGTGCTACCAAGGAAGTTTGTGGAACCCTAAGGGAACAGAGGTGAGGAAACTGGGGGACTAGGAAAGGCTTCTAAAAGAGAAGCATATTTCATTAAAGCCTGAAGAGGTAGTAGGAAGTAACTAGGTGAAGGATAAAAAAGGCTTTTTTGGAGGAAAACTAGCTCATAGGAAGTCACCAAAGCAAGAAACATTAAGATCCATGGACTGAGTAGCTGCAACATGGCCAGTGCAAAAAGTGTGAGTGGGAGTGATGGGCAGTGGAGGCCAACAGGTGGAAGACTGTGGAGGGCCTTCTATGAGAAGCTGAGGAGTTGGGATTAAAGGTAAAGGTAGTCACAGTGAAAGTAGAAACATCATTTAAAACTCTTCTGATAAATTAATATTTTTGAGCACCAACATTGTGCCAAGCACTGTACCCAAGTTATTTCACTTAAGTTTTATGTCTTCCTTTATATAAGAATGATTATCTGCATTTTGAAAATGAAAGAGGAACCTCAGGGAAATTAAATGACACGTCTAATTCTCTGATGCCATATTTAGTGTACTTTTGCTATAACCCACTACCTTGGCCACCAAGTTAAAAGAAACTACAGCAAGTAATAGCCCTGCCCCATGATGATCAAAATGATAGAACTAGTGATTGACAGAGCTGGAGGCAGGCCACTTGCAGACCCATATTCAGCTAGCTGAGCCAAAGCATGCCCACACCCTCAGCTCAGAGAAACAGCTCAGCTGTCACACCCCTGGTGGGCCTGCCCTTGAGTCTTTGAGCCATCACACACAAACACACACACACATATCTGAGAGAGAAACAGCCAGGTTGACGTGCAACTGGTCAGAGAATCAGCATGATGACCCTGCCACTCAAAAACCAGTCCCAGATACCCTGACTCATCACGCGCACACATCCCAGCCTGAGAATTAATCCAGCAACCAAATCCCCAGTGAGCCAGCTCCCAAGATGACTGATTCAGTGTGCACGTGCACACCCAAATGAACCAACCCAGTGAGCCCACCCCTGGCAAAGATGTGCCACTGCCATCACAAACCTACCAAGCATAGGTCACTGAGTCACTCACAGACATAGCAAAAGTGGATTACAGTTGAGGAAACTACACAGAGTCTACACTGCTACACTTATCCAGAACAAAGCCATTGTACTCTACCCAATCAACATTCTAGGAGGCATTTGCAGGTGAAAGTCTTTTCCCACCCAAGTCACTCTACATAATTCAGAAAGGTGACTGTTCCATCAGATGCACAGATATTAATGCAGGAAAACAAGAACCATGAAAAAATTAGGAAACTCGACACCACAAAAGAAACACAATAATGCTCCAGTAACTAATCCCTAAGAATTGGAAATTGCCAACTTGCCAGAAAAGGAATTCAAATGAACAATCTTAGGGGAAACTCACTGAAACACAAGAGAATACAGACAAAAAAATTGAATGAAATCAGAAAAGCAATTCATGATCAGAATAAGATCATAACAAAGAGATATCATGAAAAAAATCAAACAGAAATCTTGGAATTAAAGCATTCATTGAATGAAATAAAAAAGACATCTCAAAGTCTCAACAACAGACTAGATCAAGCAGAAGAAAAAATTTCTGATCTTGAAGACAGCTGTTTTGAAATAACTCAGGAAAAAAAAAAAGAATTAAAGAGAATGAACAAAGCCTACACAATTTTATGGGATCCTATTAAGTGAAAAAATATTCAAATTATGGCATTCCAGATAGAGAAGAAAACAAAACAAGTATCGAAAACCTATTTAATGAAACAATAGCTGAAAACTTCCCTAGTCTTTGGAAAGATACAAACATCTGTGAATGATAATGTGTACATTTTGGTTTTCATCCATGGTTCCTGGCTTGTTCTAACCTTCCCCTGCCTTTCTGTCTTGGAGCTGGCCATAAAGAAATTTTCTGACATACCTTATCTGATTGTATGTCATAAGACCCCAATTACAGAAGGGGTCCTGCCCCATATGCAGGGGCATTGAATGCTGTTCAGGGAGGACAAGAAGATTGGGAACAGACAGGCTTTGCTGGGTTTCCCCACCTGATCTGTTAGTGTTAGATCATACCTTTTTTGTCCAATCACATGTCTGTATGGTTGTCCATGTTTCAATCATGCCTATGTAATGAAGCTTCCATAAAAACCATAGAGACCTGAGTTCATAAAGCTTCCAGACATCTGAACATATGGAGGTTCCTGGAGGGTGGTGCACCAAGAGAAGGCATGTAAGCTCTGTGCCCCTTTCCCCATACCTCACCCTCTGCATCTATTCATCTGCATCCTAGGTAATATCCTTTATAATAAACTAGTAAACATAAATAAATGTTACCCTGAATTCTGTGAGCTGCTGACACAAACTAACCCAACCAATGGAGGGAGTTGTGGGAATGCTGATTTATAGCTAGTTGGTCAGAAGTTCCAGATGCCTGGACTTGCAACTAGCTTCTGAAGTGGGGAGGGAGGACTAGTCTTGTGGGACTGAGCTCCACTGTGGGATCTGATGCTATCTCCAGGTAGATAATGTCAGAATTGAATCGAATTAGAGGACACCCAGCTGGTGTCTGCCACTTGAGAATTGCTTGCTTGCCAGTGGGGAGAAATCTCCACACATTTGGTCACAAAAGTCAGTTTTCTATGTTGATGATTGTGCTGTAAGAGCAAGGAGAATACATTTTGTGTGTGTGTGTGTGTGTGTGTGTGTGTGTGTGTGTGTGTGTGTGTATTTTCACCCCACTCATACACATCCAAATTCAGGATGTTCAAAGGTCCCCAAATAGATTCAACTGAAAAAGATCCCCACCAAGACACATTGTAGTCAAAATTCCCAATGTTAAAGCCAAAGAGAATTCTTTTAACAGCAAGAGAAAAGTGTCAAGTAATTTATAAGGGAATCCCCATTAAACTAACAGCAGACTTTTCAGGCCAGGGGAGAATAGAATAATAAATTCAAAGCACTGAAAGAAAAAAACTGTCAGCCAAGAATATTATACCCAGCAAAGTTATCCTTCAGAAATAAAGGAGAAATAGAGTCTTTCTCAGACAAGCAAAAGTAAGGGAATTTATTACCACAATCCAGGCTTCCAAGAAATACTTAGGGGAGTCCTACACCTAGCAGAGAAAGATTGGTTATAACCATCATAAAACCCCCCAGAAATATAAAACTTATTGGTAGAATAGTAAATACACAAATTAGAAAGAGAAAGGAAACAAACCTTATCAATACAGAAAACCACCAAATCACAAGGATAAATAATAAGAGAGAAAGAAAGGAACAATGAAGACAATCATAAAACAGCCAACAAAATAAGAGAAGTAAGGAAGGAAGGAAAGAAGGAATATCAATATCACACATCAATCATAACCTTGAGGCTTCCAGTCAAGATGGTGGAATAGACAGTCCCCAGCATCACTCTCTCCCACAAATCAACCAATTTGTAACTATTGAAAAGCAATGACAGCTAAGCTGGGGCCACTAGAGCTCTGAGGAAGAGGAGAGACCTATGGAGTTCATGAAAGCAGGAGAAGCCACGATGACAGAAAGAAAGGACTGCTCCCACCATTTTGAGCCTTGGTTGCTTCAAAGCTGGCACAGGTGAGCACAGAGAGCAAGAGCTGGCAGAAGCCACAGCTGTGCCCTTTGTATGAAATTGCTTGGAGGTGGCAGGGGAGAAGAGGGCCTTGGTGGCCCACAGGCCAGCAAGACCACTAAAAGCATTTCTATGGACCCACATAGGAGTGAGGAGCCATAGACAACAGAAAAAAGGAGCCATTCTGAGTCATTGCAAGGGACTGGTGCACAATCTGTCCCATGAGAAGTGTTTGGAGTGCAGGCAGTGGGGGAGACCGGCCCACCGGGGAAACACTGGGGCACAGCATGGACAGCTGATCTCCCCTCCAATTCGTGCAGGACCACTTAGTGGAGACTGTTCAAGAACATATAACTGCACGGGGTGCAGTTTGGTGAAATGACTCAGGCCCAGACTAGAGTTTCCACAAAACCCATGTGTACCAGACCTCACAAGACCCGAAGCACATATGAGGTCAACAATTAAAACCTGAGCTGCACAAAAAGCCTTCCCCAGGGAATCAGCAAAATGAAGCAATTTAGCTTGACTACAGGGCTCAAGTGCTTGTCCCCACAGGAAGTTTCCCCATTTTAGAAGCAAGCAAAGGGACAACAAATTAGTTCCAGCACAGAGTTTAAATGGTGGGACCAGTGAATAATCCAACACAGAACTGAAAGTAAAAACAAAAACCCACAGATCAGAGGCAAAGTTTGATATTATCTAGTAAATGTCTAACCTTACTAAAGAACATCTATAACACGTAGAAGAACTGGTCTCCCCACCAGAATGAGGGGGGTGCCATGTGTCTCAATCATGTCCTGCTCCTTCCTCCTCTTCCCACCCTATTTCTCTGTCCCTTCCACTTTCCCTTTCCCCCCCAAGTACTCCACAACAATATCTTAGAATGAGGCATGGAGGTGGGGGAAGCTGAACCCAGCCACAACCAGGCAAGCTGCTGCCATGACCTTGGGGCCTGGCTGAGGTCCTGAGGCATGGAGCCAAGGGAAGCTGAATCCAGCTGCAAATAAGAAAGCTGCAGCCACTGTCCTGGGCCCCAACAGGGTTCTGATGCACACACCTGGGGCAAGCCGAACCCAGCTGCAGCCAGGTAAGGAGCACACCAAAAACACCATTTCCATGTGAGTGTCCCACTATAGCCACTGCAATTGCCATTGGTAGCAATTGCCATGGCTACCGCAAAAGTGGCTAGTCTCTATAACAGCAGTCACAGCCACTGTGCAGATGGCACGCCAGACTCTCAACTGCATCGACACAAGGAGAGGCACTAGTGAAGATTGAAAAAAAAAAAAGAAGAGGTCCTCTTTCTTCACAAAGCACACTCCAGATTTATGATAATAGGGGAGGACTTGATCACACCTGTCTCAGTACTGGACAGATCATCTAGGCAATAGTTAACCTATCAGAACAGTTAATCTATCAGATGGAGAGATGAAATCTATAGTTATTAGAGGGGGGAGGGAGAGGGAAGAGGGGGAGGGGGAGGGGAAGGGGGTGAGGAGAAAGGGCAGAAGGAATGGATATGATTTGTAACAATGAATATGATATAAAAAATAAATTTAAAAAACTCCTTGAATATAAACAAATTAAATGCCTCAATTAAAAGTCATAGACTGACTGACTGGATACAAAAAGCATGACCTGTCAATATGCTGCCTCCAAGAAACACACCTTACCTACAAAGACACATCTAGACTGAAAGTGAAGGGATGAAAAAAATATTCCATGCAGGTGGAAAACAAAAGCAAGGAAGAGTAGATATACTCAGATAAAATAGACTATAAATCAAAATCTGTACTAAGAGACAAGGAAGGGCATTATATAATACAAAAAGGATCAATACATCAAGAGGTTATAACAATTATAAATATATATGCATGCAACACTGGAATACCCAGATATATAAAGGGAATATCAGAACTACAGGAAGAGATACACACCAATACAACAATAGTTGGGGAGTTTCACACCCCACTCTCAGCATTGGACAGAGTATTGAGACAAAATCAGTAAAGAAATATCAGGTTTAAAAGGTTCCGTAGACTAGATGGACCTAAGAAAAATTTGCACATTTCATTCAAGAGCTGCAGAATACACAATCTTTTCATCAGCACATAGAACATTCTCCAGGATTGACCATATATTAGGCTAAAAAACTAGTTTCAATAAATTAAAAAAAATACAATCATATCAAATATTTTTTTCTGACCATAATGGAATAAAACTAGAAATCAATAAGAACTTTGAAACTACACAAATACATGGAAATTAAACAACATGCTCCTGAATGACCAGTGGGTCAAAGAGGTTAAGAAGGAAATCAAAACATTTCTTGAAACAAGTGAAGATAGAAACCCAACATACCAAAACCTAAGGGATACAGCCAATGCAGTATTAAAAGGAAAGTTTACAGCAATAAGTGCCTACATTAAAAAAAAAAAAGTCACTTTCTTTCACCTTGCAAGACTGAAACAGGAAGTCATGGGTCTGCATTGAATATCCCGTGGGTCAGGACATTTCTGGCGCCCAAACATGGGGCACTGGATACGGGGGACACCGTGAGGAAGACGGCGCATCGGAGGGTCGACCGCTGAAAACGAAAGAGTAAAACCTTTGTCTGCCGCTGGAACCTGCCGTGTCAGGATAAGGAAATCCTGACCCAGCTCCATTCCCAGCCCAGCCCAGTGTGCACAGAGTGGGGAGACGTCCGGCTAGGGAGGCGGAGACTCGGCAGAAAACACACACCCTATGGGGCTGCCACTGCGTGATCCAGCAGGTAGGCTTCACCGCCGCCACCCAGCTCCATTCCCAGACCAGCCCAGTGCACACAAAGTGGGGAGACGTCAAGCTAGGGAGGAGGAGACTCAGCAGAAACCACACACCCTGTGGGGCCGCCACTGAATGCACCAGCAGCCCAGACCAGAGCGCACAGAACAGGGAGAAGTCCAGCACAGGAAGTGGAAGCTCAGCAGAGACCACACACACTGAGGTACTGCCCCATGATCCAGCAGCCCAGTAGAGTCCAAGCTGACCAGAGAGTTGGCTTCCCAGAGAGGCCCAAGACCCGAGGCAACCACACACACAGGTACTAGAGGCCAACTGAGCAGTCACGGAGGTAGCCATACCAAATTGGCAACCAAAGCAACACCTTAGTTAGTCAATAGTGTCAAAACGGTGGACTGTGAAACCCCCTGCCACAATGAATAAACATCAAAAAAAAGATACCAGAAATACAAAAAATCAAGAAAGTACACCACCAAAAGTTAATAAATCTCAAACTATAGATCCTATAGAACAAGAAGCCCTTGAAATGACAGACAAGGAATATCGAGTGATAATTCTAAGGAAACTGAATGAGATACAAGACAACTCAGCTAGACATCATGATGAAATGAGGAAAAGTATATAGGACCTGAAAGAGGAAATGTACAAGGAAATCAATGTCTTGAAAAAAAAAATGTAGCAGAACTTGCTGAACTGAAGAAGTTATTCAGCAAAATAAAAAACACAATGGAGAGTTTAACCAACAGGCTTGTGGAAGTTGGAGAGAACCTCTGAACTTGAAGATGGGCTGTTTGAAATAACACAAGCAGACAAAAAAAAAAAAAAAAAAAAAAAAGAATCAAAGACATTGAAGAAAATCTGAGAGAGATATCAGACAACCTTAAGCGCTCAAATATCCGAGTCATGGGTATTCCAGAAGGGGAGGAAAATGGAGATTGCATTGAAAACATATTCAACAAAATAGTGGCAGAAAACTTCCCAGGTATAGGAAAAATCACAGATCTTCAGATTCAGGAAGCTCAATGATCTCCAAATGTATTCAACCCAAAAAGGTCTTCTCCAAGACATGTTATAGTAAAACTGGCAAAACTCAAAACAAAGAGAGAATCTTAAAAGCTGCAAGAGAGAAGCGTCAAATCACCTATAAAGGAGCCCCAATCAGGCTAACATGAGACTTTTCAACACAAACCCTAAAAGCTAGAAAAAAATAGGATGATATATTCAAAATACTAAAAGACAAAGATTGCCAGCGAAGAATACTCTACCCTGCAAGGCTATCCTTCCAAAGTGAAGGGCAAATAGTATATTTCTCAGACAAACAAAAACTGTGGGAGTTCACCAACACATGACCACCCTTACAAGAAATTCTCAAGAGAGTACTGGGTTTGGTTCCTGAAAAATAACTACCACTGCCATAAAAACCCAAGAAAAATCAAAACCCACTTGTATAATAAAAATGGCCTTCATGAAGAGAAAACAAACAAACAAAAACGCTATCTACAACCTAAGGAACCAACAAACACAGAAAGCAAACAGTAAATCAGAAAGCAAGGAACAAAAGACACCTAAGACAACCAAACAACCAATAAAATGCTAGGAATAAATCAACACCTTTCAATAACAACTCTTAATGTAAAAGGCTTAAATTCCCTAATCAAAAGACACAGACTGGCTGACTGGATTAAAAAGGAGGACCCAACTATATGCTGCCTACAAGAGCAGCATAAAGACTCACATATACTAAGAGTGAAAGGATGGAAAAAGATTTACCATGCAAACAGAAAAGAAAAACGAGCTGGAGTAGCTATTCTTATATCTGACAAAGTAGACTTTAAACTAAAAACCATAAAAAGAGACAATGAGGGACACTACTTAATGATAAAAGGACTGATGCATCAAGAAGACATAACAATCATAAATATGTATGCACCCAATGTTGGAGCAGCCAGATTTATAAAACAAACTCTATTAGACCTAAAGAAGGAAATAGACACTAATACCATAATAGCAGGGGACCTGAACACTCCACTGTCAATATTAGACAGATCATCTGGCATAGAATCAGTAGAGAAACACAAGATCTAAACAAGACTCTAGAACAATTGGAATTGGCAGATATCTACAGAACATTCCACCCAACAACCTCAGAATATTCATTCTTCTCATCAGCACATGGATCATTCTCCAGGATAGATCACATATTAGGTCACAAATCAAGTCTCAACAAATTCAAAAAACTTGGAATTATCCCATGTATTTTCTCAGACCACAATGGATTAAAACTAGAAATCAATAATGAATGAAACTCTGGAAACTATACAAACACATGGAAATTAAACAGCATTCTACTTAATGACATATGGGTCCAAGAAGAAATCAAACAGGAAATCAAAAAAATTATTGAAACTAATGAAAATAATGATACATCATACCAAAACCTGTGGGATACTGCAAAAGCAGTATTAAGGGGGAAATTTATTGCATTAAATGCTCACCTCAGAAGAATGGAAAGAAGGCAAGTGAACAACCTAAAACTTCACCTTAAGGAACTAGAAAAACAAGAACAATCCAAACCTAAAGTTAGCAGACGGAAAGAAATCATTAAGATCATAGTAGAACTTAATGAAATTGAAACCCAAAAAACAATACAAAAGATCAATGAATCAAAAAGTTGTTTTTTTGAAAAGATAAATAACATTGACAAACCATTAGCATGGCTAATAAAAAAAGAAGAGACAAGATTTAAATAACAAAAATTAGAAATGAAAAAGATGATATTACAACTGATCCATCTGAAATACAAGGAATCATTTAAGACTACTATAAACAACTATACACCATCAAATTTGAAAATCTGGAGGAAATGGATAAATTTCTGGACACACACAAGCAACCAAAATTGAACCATGAAGACGTAGAAAATGTGAACAGACCAATAACAATAAAGGAGATTGAAGCTGTTATCAGAAAGCTCCCAACAAAGAAAAGCCCAGGACCAGATGGATTCACAGCAGAATTTTACCAAACATTCAAAGAGGAATTGACACTGATTCTTTACAAACTATTCCAAAAGATTGAAACGGATGCAAATCTCCCAAACTCATTCTAAGAAGCAAACATCATCCTGATACCAAAACCAGGTAAGGATATAACTGAAAAAGAAAACTACAGGCCGATATCCTCGATGAATATAGATGCAAAAATCCTCACTAAAATACTAGCGAACAGAATACAGCAACACATATGTAAAATTATTCACCACGATCAAGTGGGATTCATTCCAGGTATGCAAGGTTAGTTCAACATATGCAAATCAATAAATGTGATACACCATATTAATAAAGTCAAACACAAGGACCATATGATCATCTCTATAGATGCTGAAAAAGCATTTGATAAAATTCAGCATTCGTTCATGACAAAGACCCTCTATAAGTTAGATATAGATGGAAAGTATCTCAACATAATTAAAGCCATATATGACAAACCCACTGCCAATATCATCCTGAATGGGGAAAAGCTGAAAGCTTTTCCTTTAAGAACAGGCACTAGACAAGGATGCCCACTCTCACCACTCCTATTTAATATAGTATTGGAAGTACTAGACAGAGCAGTCAGGGAAGAGAAGGAAATAAAGGGGATCCAGATTGGAAAAGAAGAAGTCAAGCTGTCCCTGTTTGCAGATGACATGATCCTATATATCGAACAGCCTAAAGCCTCTACAAAAAAGCTCTTGGAGGTGATAAATGATTTCAGCACAGTAGCAAGATACAAAATCAACACACAAAAATCAGTAGCATTTCTTTTCTCCAATAGTGAACATGCAGAACGAGAAATCAAGAAAGCCTGCCCATTTACAATAGCCACCAAAAAAATAAAATACTTAGGAATTGAGTTAACCAAGGATGTGAAAAATCTCTATAATGAGAACTACAAACCACTGCTGAGAGAAATTAGAGAGGATACAAGAAGATGGAAAGATATTCCATGCTCTTAGATTGGAAGAATCAACATTGTGAAAATGTCCATACTACCCAAAGTGATATACAAATTCAATGCAATCTCCATCAAAATTCCAAAGACATTTTTCTCAGAAATGGAAAAAACTATCCAGATATTTATATGGAATAATAAAAGACCATGCATAGCCAAAGCAATGCTGAGTAAAAAAAATAAAGCTGGAGGCATAACACTACCTGACTTTAAGCTATACTACAAAGCTATAATAACCAAAGCAGTATGGTACTGGCATAAAAACAGACACACTGATCAATGGAATAGAATAAAGAATCCAGAAATCAACCCACACACTTACTGCCATCTGATCTTTGACAAAGGCACCAAGCCTATTCACTGGAGAAGGGACTGCCTCTTCAGCAAATGGTGCTGGGATAACTGGATATCCATATGAAGGAGAATGAAACTAGATCCATACCTATCACCGTATACTAAAATCAATTCAAAATGGATTAAGGATTTAAATATACACCCTGAAACAATAAAACTTCTTAAAGATAACATAGGAGAAACATTCCAGGAAGTAGGACTGGACACAAACTTCATGAATATGACCCCAAAAGCACAGGCAACCAAAGGAAAAATAAACAAATGGGTTTATATCAAACTAAAGAGCTTCTGCACAGCAAAAGAAACAATTAACAGAGTTAAAAGACAACCAACAGAATAGGAGAAAATATTTGCAAAATATACATCTGACAAAGGATTAATATCCAGAATATATAAGGAACTCAAACAACTTTATAAGAAAAAACAAGCAACCCAATTAAAAAATGGGCAAAAGAGCTAAGTAGGCATTTCTCTAAGGAAGATATACAAATGACCAACAGGCATATGAAAAAATGCTCAACATCACTCAGCATTCGGGAAATACAAATCAAATATACACTGAGATCCCATCTCACCCCAGTTAGGATGGCTAAAATCCTAAGGACTCTGAACGATAAATGCTGGCGAGGTCACACAGAAAAAGGAACTCTCATACATTGTTGGTGGGACTGCAAAATGGTGCAGCCTCTATGGAAAATGGTATGGAGATTCCTCAAGCAATTGCAGATAGAGCTACCATATGATCCAGTGATCCCACTGCTGGGAATATACCCAGAGGAATGGAAATCATCAAGTCGAAGGTATACCTGTTCCCCAATGTTCATCGCAGCACTCTTTACAATAGCCAAGAGTTGGAACCAGCCCCAATGTCCATCATCGGATGAGTGGATACAGAAAATGTGGTTTATCTACACAATGGAATACTATTCAGGTATAAAAACGAATGAAATACTGCTATTTGCAACAACATGGATGGACCTAGAGAGAATTATATTAAGTGAAACAAGTCAGGCACAGAAAGAGAAATACCACATGTTCTCACTTATTGGTGGGAGCTAAAAATAAATAAATAAATTCACACACACACACACACACACACACACACACACACACACACACACACACACAAGAAAAAAAACCGGGTGGGGGGGAGAAGATATAACAACCACAATTCCTTGAAGTTGATAGGACAAGGAAACAGAAAGGACATTGTTGGATGGGAGTGGGGAGAGGGAGGAGGGAGGGAGGTTTCAGTAATGGGCCACAATAATCAACCACATTGTATATTGTCAAAAAAAAAATAGTAAGATTTCAAACGAGAAACCTAACAATGCACCTCAATGAAGTAGAAAAGCAAGAACAAACCAAAATAAATAGAAGAAATGAAACAATAAAAGCGCAAAAAATAAATGAAATCAAGACTAAAAACATAATACAAAAGACAAATCAAATGAAAAGTTGGTTTTTTGAAACAAAAAATAAAATCAACGAACCATTAGCCCGACTAACCAAGAAAAAGAGAAGACCCAAGTAAATAAAATAAAAAATGCAAAAAGAGACAATGCAATTGGTACCACTGAAATACAAAGGATCATTTGAGACTGTTATGAACAACAATATGCCAAAAAATATGAAAACTTAGAGGTAATGAATAAAGTCTTCAGAACATATAACCTACCAAGACTGAACTAAGAAGAAAGAAAGCCTAAAAAGACCAATAAAAAGTAATGAGATTGAATTAGTAATAAGAATTCTCCCAATAAAGAAAAGCTGAGGACTGAATGGTTCACTGTTGAATTCTACCAAACATTTAAAGAACTAATACCAAATATTTCTTAAACTACTTTAAAAAATTGAAGTGAATGAAATTCTTCCAAATTCATATTATGAGGCCAGGATTATCCTGATACCGGGTAAGGACACAAAAACAACAAAAAAACTAAGGCCCGTATCCTTGATGAACATGGGTGCAAAAATCTTAAAAAAAATACAAGTAAACCAAATCAAACAACACATCAAAAAGATTATACACATGATCAAGTGGGATTTATCCCAGGAATGCAAGAATAATTCAACATATACAAATCAATAAACATCATATCAACAAAATGAAAGGAAAAAAATACGATCATCTTGATAGATGCAGAAAAAGCATTTGATGAAATTCAACATCCCTTTATGATAAAAACTGATCAAATTAGATATAGAAGAAAAGTATCTTAATACTAATAAAATAATAATAAAAGTATCTTGATAAAAAGGTTTATATGACAAATGCACAGCTAACATCATACTGAATGGGCAAAACCTGACAGTTTTTCACCTAAAAACTGGAACAAGACAAGAATGCCCACTCTCACCATGTGTATTCAATACAGCACTAGAGGCCCTAGCCACAGTAATTAGGCAAGAGAAAGAAATAAAGGGCATTCATATTGAAAAAGAGGAAGTTGAATAGTCCCTATTTCCAGATCACATGATTTTACATAGAGAGAAATCTAAAGACTCTACCAAAAAATTCCTAGACCTGATAAACAAATTCAGTAAAGTTGCAGGATACAAAATCAACATACAAAAATCAATAGCATTTGTATACACCAACAACAAGCTATCAGAAAAATAGATCAAGAAATCAACTTCATTTATATTAACAACAACAACAAAAAATATCTAGGAATAAATTTAACCAAGGAGCTGAAAGATCTCTACAGAAAAAACTATAAACATTGATTAAAGAAATTAAAAAAGACACACAAAAAATGAAAGACATTGCATGTTCATGAATTGGAAGAATCAATATTGTCAAAATGATGGTAGTACTTAAAGTGATTGACAGATTCAATGCAATCCCCATCAAACCACAAATGACATACTTCCTAGACATAGACAAAACAATTCAAAAATTTATATGGAACAAGAGACCCTGAGTAGCTGAAACAATCCTGAGCAAAAATAACTAAAACAGGGGGCATCACAGTCCCTGACTTCAAAATATACTACAAAGCTATAATAATCAAAACAGAATGGTACTGGCACAAAAACAGACACATAGACCAATGGAACAGAATAGATAATTGAGAAATAAATCCATGTACATACAGATAATTGATTTTTGACAAAGGAGCCAAGAACTACATTGGGAAAAGGATAGTCTCTTCAATAAGTGGTGCTGGAAAAACTGGAGGTTCATATGCAGAAGAATGAAACTAGACCCTTATCTCTCACCATATACCAAACTCAATTCAAAGTAGATTAAAGACTTAATTACATATAAGACTCCTGGAATGTCCATAATTTGAATATTTGTTCCCTTAATACTATCACATAGATCTTCTATGTTTTGTTCATTTTTTTTTATATCCTTTTTTATTTTTTGGCTTCTTACATTATTTCAAAACAGTTTTCTTCAAGGTAAGAAATTCTTTCTTCTGCTTGGTCTAGTCTGTTGCTGGGACTCTTGGATGTATTTTTTAAAAAATTTCATTCAATGAATTCTTTAATTCCAAGATTTCTGTTTGGTTTTTATTAAATGATCTCTCTTTGTTGAATTTTTCACTCAGATCATGAATTGTTTTCTGATTTCACTGAATTATTGAATTATTTGTATTCTTTTGTGTCTCAGTGAGTTTCCTTAAGATTATAAGTTTGAATTCCTTTTCTGGCAAGTCAACAATTTCCAATTCTTTGGGATGAGTTACTGAAGCATTATTTTGTTTCTTTGGTGGTGTCATGTTTCCTAATTTAAAAAAATTTTTTTTGGTTTCCCTGTATTGATATCTGTGCATCTGGTGGAACAGTCACCTCTTTGAGTTTGGTAGAGTGGCTTGGGTGGGAAAAGACTTTCACCTGCAAATGCATTATAAGGTGTTGGTTGGGTAGAGTATAATGGCTTTGTTCTGGAAGGGTGCAGCACTGTAGACTCTGTGTAGTTTCTTCAGCCATAATCCACTTTCTTTATGTCTGTGAGTGACTCAGCAACCTGTGCTTGGGAGGTTTGTGACAGCAGTGGCATAGCTGTGCCAGGGGTGGGCTTGCTTGGTTGGTTCACAAGTTGGGGGTGTGCATGTGCACACTCCGAGTCAGTCATCTTGGGATCTGGCTCACTGGGGATGTGGTTGCTGGATTGATTCTCAGGCTGTTGGTGTGTGTGTGTGTGTGGTGAGTCAGGGTCACCAGGACTGGTTCACCTTTGGCAGGGTCACTGTGTTAATTCTCTGACTGGGAGTGGGCCTACAAGGCGCACATCAACCTGGCTATTTCTTACTCAAATGTGTGTGCAAATAAATGATGGCTCAAAGACTCAAGGGTGGGTCTACCAGAGGTGTGACAACTGGGCTGTTCTCTGAACGAGAGGCCTGAGTGCACTTTGGCTCAACTAGCTGAGTGTGGGTCTGCCAGTGGCCCGTTTGCTGTGCCAATTCTTGGGGCAAGGCGTGAGGTCACTCTTCTCTAAGCAGTTCAGGAGCCGGTCTGCCAAGGGCAGACCTGCTGAGCTGCCTCTCAGGCACTGCGCAAGGCCACTAGGTGGGGCTGCAGCGAGGGGGCACAGCTAGCTACTTCTTGAGCATTGGACAGGTTGGGAGCAGTTCCGATGAGAGGCGAGCCTAGCCAGCTGCCTCTTGGGTGGTGGGTGAGGCCACTAGTTGGGACTGTTGAGGGCGAAACTACCTGGTTGCTTCTCTGGGGGGGGGAGGGCGGGGCATGGACGAGCTTTATTTTCACTGGCGCATGGGCATGTTCATTAGGGTAGGAACCCATGGGCTGTTTTTCCAGGTTGGGGGCCAGGTGCACAGGACTTAGCCAGCTGGCAGGACGGGGCGGGGGGAGGAAGGGGGAGCGGTCTGCCAGAGGTGGGTCTGCCTGGGGATGAGGGGGTGCGTCAGTTCAGCAGGTCTGGGGTTGGCTTCCTAGACATCAGCTTAAGAACAGAAACAAGTCAAGGATGCCCACTCTCACCACTTGTATTAAACACAGTGGTGGAAGTACTAGCCAGAGCCATCAGGCAAGAGAAAGAAATAAAGGCATCCAGATTGACCATCCAACAATGAACTAGCAGAAAAAGAAATCAAGAAAGCAAGCTTCTTTACAATAGTCACCAAAAACAAAAACAAATCCCCAGGAGTAAAATTAATCAAGGAGGTGAAAAATCTGTTTAATGAGAAGTACAAATCACTGTTGAAAGAAATTAAAGAGGACACAAAAAAATTGAAAAATATTCCATGGATTGGAAGAATTAACATTCTGAAAATGCTCATAGTACCCAAAGTGATCTACAGATTTAATGCAATTCCCTTCAAAATACCAATGACGTTCTTCACAGAAATAGAAAGAAATAATCTTAACATTCATATGAATAAACAAAACACCCTGAATACCCAGAGCAATCCTGAGCCAAAAAAAAAAAAAAAAAAAAAAGCTGGAGGCATAGCACTACTTGACTTCAAATTTTACTACAAAGATACAGTAACCAAAATGGAGCATGGTACTGACATAAGAACAGACACTCTGACCAATGGAATATAATAGAATACCCGGAAATCAACCTACATACTTATAGCCAACTGATCTTTGACGAGACACCAAGAACATATGTTGGGGGAAAAGACTGCCTCTTCATACTGGGAAAACTGGACACCCATATGTAGAAGTATAAAACTAGACCCATACCTCTTGTTGTATACCAAAATCAACTCAAAATGGATTAAAGACTTAAATATAAGACCCGAAGCTACAAAGTCCTTAAAGAAAACATAGGGGAAACACTTCAGGTAGTAGGACTGAGCTAAGACTTTATGAATAAAACCCCAAGAGCATAGGCAACAAAAGAAAAAATAAAGAAATGGGATCATATCAAACTAAAAAGCTTCTGCACAGCAAAAGAAACAATTAACAGAGCCAAAAAGTCAACCTATACAGTGGGAGAAAATATTTGCAAACTATGCATCTGACAAGGGATTAATATCCAGAATACACAAGGAACTCAAACAACTTAACTGTAGAAAAGCAAATAACCTGATTAAAAAGTGGGCAAAGGAACTGAACATGCATTTCTCAGAGAAAGATATACAAATGGCTAACAGATACATGAAAATAATCTCAACATCATTAAGCATCAGGGAAATGCAAATCTAAACCACATTGAGATATCATCTAACTCCAGTTAGACTTGCTGTTATCAAAAAGACTGAGATAAGAAATGCTGGAGAGGATGTGGAGAAAGGGGAGCCCTCCTACAGTGTTGGTGAGACTGTAAATTGGTGCAGCCACTATGGAAAACAGTATGGAGGTTCCTCAAAGTAGCATAGATAGAACAGCCATACAATCCAGCAATCTCACTGCTGACTATGTACCCAAAGGAATGGGAATCATCATTTTGAAGTGATACTTGCACTCTTATGTTTATTGCAGTTCTATTTACAGTAGCCTAGAATTGTAATCAACCTAAATGTCCATCATAGGGTGACTGGATAAAGAAGATGTGCTATATGTACACAATGGAATAAGAATGAAATTTTGCCATTTGCAACAACATGCATCAGCTTCGAGAAAATTATGTTAAGTGAAATGAGCCAGGCACAGAAAAAGGAACACCACATGTCTTCACTCATAAGTGGGAGATAAAAATGCATACATACATAGAAAACAAAAGAGAAAGAGAGAGGGAAAAAAGTAAACAACAATCACAATAACAGGATGAACTTTTAGTAGGAGAGAACAAAACTGTGGTTACGATAGTTGGGAAAGGGAGAGGGGAAGGAGCTTTAGGGGGAAATTGGTTAATGGACACAAGGAATGATTACCTTTTGCAATGATGAACATGTTAATTATCCTGATTTGATCATCACACATTGTACACAGGTATTGATATTCAACTCTACCCCACAAATATGTATAATTTATTATTATTCAATAGAATTCAAATAAACCACCTAACATTCCACCTCAAAAATCTAGAAAAGCAGGAACAATCCAATTCCAAATTTAGTATATGAAAAGAAATAATAAAGATTAGAGCATAACTAAATGAGATAGAGACAAAATAGATAAAAAGATTGACAAAACGAAAAGTTAGCATTTTGAAAGGATAAGCAAAATTGACAAATCACTAGATAGACTAAGAAAAAAGAGAGGTAAAATACAAATAAAGAAAATCAGAAATGAAGGAGACATTACAACTGATACCACAGAATTACAAAGATTCATTTGAGACGATCATGGACAACTATATGCCAACAAATGGATGAAATGGATATATCTCTGGACTCATACAGCCCATGAAGACTGAACTAAAAAGAAATAGAAAACCTGAACAAACTGATAATAAGTGTAAAGACTGTGCTCAGTAGTCTCTCAACAAAGAAAAGCTGAGGAATGAATGGATTCACTGCTGAATTATACCAAAAATTTCAGGAATAATTAACACCAATTCATCTCAAACTATTTCAAAAAATTGAAGAAGAGGGAATTCTTTCAAACCAATTCTGTGAGGCTATCAACCTGATACCAAAAACAGATAAGGACATAACAACAACAACAACAACAACAACAACAACAACAACAACAACAACAACAACAACAACAACAAAAAACTGCAGGCCAATATCCCTGATGAGCATAGATGCAAACTTCTTAACAAAATACTGGCAAATCAAATTCAGCAGCACATCAGAAAGATTATACATCATGATCAAGTGGGATTAATTCCAGGGATGCAAGAATGGCTCAATATGTACAAATCAAGAAATGCGTTATATCACATCAAGAAAATGAAAACCAGAAGTCATTGGATCATCTCAATAGATGCAGAAAAATAACTTGATAAAATTCACCATTCCTTCCTGATAAAAACTCTGAATAAAGTAGGCATAGAAGGAAAATATATCATTACAGTAGAGGCCATATATGACAAAGCCACAGCCGACATCATACTGAATGGGGAAAAGTTGAAAGCTTTTCCTCTAAGGAAAGGAACCATACAAGGATGCCCACTTTCACCACTCTTATTCAACATAGTACTGGAATTCCTAGCCAGAGCAATTAGGCAAGAGAAAGATATAAAGGGCATCCAAATTGGGGAAGAGAAAATTAAATTGCCTCCATTTGTAGATGACATAATCTTATATATAGAAAACTTGAAGACTCCACCCAAAAACTCTTAGAACTGATAAACAAATTCAGTAATGTTTCAGGTTACAAAATTAACATACAAAAATCAGTAGTGTTTCTACACACCAACAGTAAAGTAGCTGAAAAGAAAATCAAGAAACCAATGTCATATACAATAGCTATACCCCATCCCCCACCCCCCCAAAACCCCTTGGAATAAATTTAACCAAGGAGGTGACATATTTCTACAAGAGAAACTACAAAACACTGACAAAAGAAATTAAATAGGACACACAAAAACGGAAAGACATTTCATGCTCATGGATTGGAAGAATTAATATTGTCAAAATGACCATAACACTTAAAGTGATTTACAAATTCAATGCAATCTATGTGAAAATAGCAATGATGTTCTTCATAGAAATAGAAAAGACAGTCCGAAAATTTACATAGAACCAGAAAGACCCCAAATACCCATAGCAATTCTGAACAAAAAGAATGAAGCTGGAAGCATTACACTACTTGACTTCTAAATATGTCACAAAGCTATAGTAATCAAAACAGCATGGTACTGGCATAAAAACAGATACATGGACCAATGGAATGGAATGGAGAACTAAGAAATAAGTTTATGTATCTATAGCTAACTGATTTTTGACAAAAGTGCCAAGTGCATACTTTAGAAAAAGGACAATCTCTTCAATATATGGTGCTGAGAATAGTGGATATCCATATGCAGACTTAAAAACAAACAAACAAACTAGACTTCTGTCACCATATGTCAAAATCAACTCAAAATGGGATAAAAACTTAAATGTGAGACCTGAAACTATAAACTACTAGAAGAAAACATAGGTGAAATACTCCAAGACATTGGTCTTGGCAAAATTTTTATGGAGTAGACTTCTAAAGAACAGGCAACAACAGCAAAAGGAGACCAATGGGATTACATCAAACTTAACAGCTTCCACACAGCAAAGGAAAGAATTAACAGAGCAAGAGGCCGCAAACATGATAGGAAATAATATTTGCAAACTATTCATCTGACAAGAGATTAATATCCAGAATATACAAGGAACTGAAACAACTCAACAGCAAAAACACCCAAATAATTCAATTAAAAAATGGACAAGTAACCTGAATAGACAATTCTCAAAAAACATAGTATATGAAAAGCAACTCTCAAAAAACAATTCTCAATATGAAAAAATGCTTGACATCACTGATCATAAGGGAAATGCATGTCAAAACCACAGTGAGATAAATAATCTACCCCAGTTAGAATGGTGATTATCAAAAAACCAGAAAATAACAAATGCTAGTGAGGATATAGAGAAAAGGGAGCTCTTATACACTGTTTTTGGAAATGTAAATTAGTACAGTCATTATGGAAAACAGTACGGAAATTCCTCAAAAAAGTAAAAATGGAACTACCACATGATTCAGCAATCTCACTGCTGCATATTAAGCCAAATGAAAGGAAATTAGCATACCAAAGAGATATCTACACCCCCCATGTTTACAGTACTATTCACAATAGCCAAGATTTGGTATCAACTCAGGTGCCTATTGATAGATGAGTGGATAAAGAAGATGTGTATATATGCACAATGAAATAATACTCAGTCATAAAAAAGAATGAAATCTTGTCATTTGCAATGATATAAATGAGCCTGGAAGACATTATGTTAAGAGAAGTAAGTCAGGCACAGAAAGAGGAATACTACATGTTCTCCTTCATGTGTGGTAGATAAAAAAAAAAGTTGAGCTTGTAGAAGAAGAGAGTAAAATTGTGGTTACTAGAGGCTGGGAATGGAAGGAGGAGGAGGGATAGGAAGAGTTTTATTAACAGATACATAAAACAGCTAGTTAGGACAAATATTTTCTACTGGTCTACAGTAGTGCTAGCCATTAGCAATAATTTATTGTATGTTCTCAAATAGCTAGAAGAGAGGAGTTCAAATACTCTCATTACAATGAATTCATAAATTTTTGTGATGATGAGTATGCTAATTATCCTGATTTGATCATCATATATTGTATACGTGTATTGAAATATAACTCTCTACCCCATTAACAGCTACAATCAATACAAGGGGTCATCAAAAAACTTATGAAAAGATTCGTATTATCTTCTAATTTCATTTTCATGAATTTTTTTGAAGTGTCTTTTTGAAGTATGTGTAAATTGAAAAATGAATAAATTAATAAAAAAATTACTCTGTTTTTAAAATTTCATTCTGATTTATTTATAGTGTTTTTGAGTTGCACTTGGTACCTATATCTTGCTGTAGGTATTACATTACACACACACACCCACTCACATATGTAACTTACCATAGTCTATTGGGATGAACATTTTATCATTTTGAGTTAAATGTACACCTTATGTCCACTAAGGTCCTTTTACTCTTCCATTTATAATATGAGTGTAATTGTCTTAAACATTTCCATTACATACACTGAGAACCACATCAATGCTACGATTATTGTTTCAACTATCAAACATAATTCTTTTTTTCTTTTTTTATTGTTTGTGAATATTCATGAGATACAAAGCTGATTGTCACCCCTTGTGCCCATGACGTGAGGGCCAGATTCATACTGGCAGCATACCCATTACCACAAATTGCATTTGTACCCTGTGTCCCCCACCCAATTATCTCCAACCTCCCTCTCCCTCCCCCTTTCCCCCCGACTCCACTTTGTAGCCCAAGGAATGTTCTCTCCCTCTCCAAGTGCAATGCAATACTGTGGTCTTTCTTTCCTTCCTTCTTTCTCTCTTAGCTCCCACATAAGTTTAAGTACATGTGGTATTTATCCCTCTGTGCTTTGTCTATTTCACTCAACATAAATTTCTCCAGCCTCATCCATGTTTTTGCAAATGGGAGTATTTCATTCTTTTTCATGGCAGAATAGTATTCCATGGTGTATATGTATCACAGTTTCCTTATCTAATCATCCATCTATGGACATTTAGGTTGGTTCCATGTCTTGGCTATTGTAAACAGAGCTGCGATGAACATGGGAGTGCAGGTATCCCTTCGACATCATGATTTCCATTTCTCAGGGTATGAAACCAGAAGTGGGATTGCTGGATTGTATGGAAGATGCATCTGTAGTTGTTTGAGAAACCTCCATACTGTTTTCCATAGTGGTTGTACTTATTTACAGTCCTACCAACAGTGTAGGAGTGTTCTCTTCTCTCCACACCCGCGCCAGCATTTGTTATTTACTGTCTTTTTGATTGTAGCCAGTCTAATTGGGGTGAAGTGGTACCTCAATGTAGTTTTAATTTGCATTTCCCTGATGACTAGTGATGTTGAGCGTTTTTTCATGTACCTGTTGGCCATTTGTATGTCTTCCTTTGAAAAATGTCTATTCAGCTCCTTTGTCCGTTTTTTAATTGGGTTATTTGTTTTTTTTCCTATATAATTGCTTGAGTTCCTTGTATATTACGGGTATTAATCCCTTGTTGGATGCACAGTTAGCAAAATTTTTTCTCCCACTCTGTAGGTTGTCATTTCACTCTGCTCATTGTTTCCTTTGCTGTGCAGAAGCTTTTTAGTTTGATATAGTCCCATTTATTTATTTTTTCTTTTACTTGTGCTTTTTTACTTTTGGGCTCATGTTCATAAAGTCTGTGCCCAGACCTAGTTGCTAAAGTGTTTCACCTATATTTTCCCTTAGTAATGTACAGGTTCAGGTTTTATACTTAAGTCTTTAATCCATCTTGAGTTGATTTTAGTGTACAGTGAGGGGTGCATATCTAGTTTCATTCCTCTGCATATGGATATCCAGTTTTCCCAACACCACTTGTTGAACAGGCAGTCTTTTCCCCAATGTATATTTTTGTTGCCTTTGTTCAATATCAGGTGACTGTAAGCCTGAGGGATGATTTCTGGGTTCTCAATTCTACTCCACTGGTCTGAATGTCTCTTTTTATACCAGTACCATGCTGTTTTGGTTACAATGGCTTTGTAGTATAATTTGAAGTCAGATAGTGTTATGCCTCTGTCTTTATCTTTTTTGCTCAGGATTGCTTTGGCTATTTGGGATTTTTTGTCATTCCATATGAAGAGTAAGATTGTTTTTTCCATTTCTGTGAAGAATGTCATTGGTACTTTGATAGGGATTGCATTGAATCTGTAGATCGCTTTGGGTAGTATAGACATTTTCACAATGTTAATTCTTCCAATACAAGAGCATGGAATATCTTTCCATCTTTTTGTATCTTCTTTCATTTCTTTCAAAAGTGGTTTGTAGTTCTCATTGTAGAGGTCTTTCACCTCCTTGGTTAAATTGATCTTTGGGTATTTTATTTTTTCATGACAATTGTAAATGGGCTTACTTTCTTTCTTTCTCTTTCTGTTAGTTCATCATTTGAGTATATAAATGCAACAGAATTGGGGGCATTTATTTTATTTATTTATTTTTAAAAAAATTTTATTTTCTCGATATACATTGTGGCTGATTATTGCTCCCCATCACCAAAACCTCCCTCCCTTCTCCCCCCCCCAACAATGTCCTTTCTGTTTGCTTGTCATATCAACTTCAAGTAATTGTGGTTGTTATATCTTCTCCCCCTCCCCGGTTTTGTGTGTGTGTGTGTGTGTGTGTGTGTGTGTGAATTTATATATTAATTTTTAGCTCCCACCTATAAGTGAGAACATGTGGTATTTCTCTTTCTGTGCCTGACTTGTTTCACTTAATATAATTCTCTCGAGGTCCATCCATGTTGTTGCAAATGGCAGTATTTCATTCATTTTTATAGCTGAGTAGTATTCCATTGTGTAGATGTACCACATTTTCCGTATCCACTCATCTGATGATGGAAATTGGGGCTGGTTCCAACTCTTGGCTATTGTAAAGAGTGCTGCGATGAACATTGGGGATCAGGTATACCTTCAACTTGATGATTTCCATTCCTCTGGGTATATTCCCAACAGTGGGATAGCTGGGTTGTAGGGTAGATCTATCTGCAGTTGTTTGAGGAACCTCCATACCATTTTCCGTAGATGCTGCACCATTTTGCAGTCCCACCAACAATGTATGAGAGTTCCTTTTTTTCCGCAACCTCGCCAGCATTTATCATTCAGAGTCTTTTGGATTTTAGCCATCCTAACTGGGGTTAGGTGGTATCTCAGTGTGGTTTTGATTTGCATTTCCCGGATGCTGAGTGATGTTGAGCATTTTTTCATATGTCTGTTGGCCATTTGGATATCTTCCTTAGAGAAATGCCAGCTTAGCTCTTTTCCCCATTTTTTAATTGGGTTGCTTGTTTTCTTCTTGTAAAGTTGTTTGAGTTCCTTATATATTCTGGATATTAATCCTTTGTCAGATGTATATTTTGCAAATATTTTCTCCCACTCTGTTGGTTGTCTTTTAACTCTGTGAATTGTTTCTTTTGCTGTGCAGAAGCTTTTTAGTTTGATATAATCCCATTTGTTAATTTTTCCTTTGGTTGCCCGTGCTTTTGGGGTCGTGTTCATGAAGTCTGTGTCCAGTCCTATTTCCTGAAGTGTTTCTCCTATGTTTTCTTTAAGAAGTTTTATTGTTTCAGGGTGTATATTTAAATCCTTAATCCATTTTGAATTGATTTTAGTATACGGTGATAGGTATGGATCTAGTTTCACTCTCCTGCGTATGGATATCCAGTTATCCCAGCACCATTTGCTGAAGAGGCAGTCCCTTCCCCAGTGAATAGGCTTGGTGCCTTTGTCAAAGATCAGATGGCAGTAAGTGTGTGGGTTGATTTCTGGATTCTCTATTCTATTCCATTGGTCAGTGTGTCTGTTTTTATGCCAGTACCATACTGTTTTGGTTATTATAGCTTTGTGGTATAGCTTAAAGTCAGGTAGTGTTATGCCTCCAGCTTTATTTTTTTTGCTCAGCATTGCTTTGGCGATGCGTGGTCTTTTATTGTTCCATATAAATGACTGGATAGTTTTTTCCATTTCTGAGAAAAATGTCTTTGGAATTTTGATGGGGATTGCATTGAATTTGTATATCAATTTGGGTAGTATGGACATTTTCACTATGTTGATTCTTTCAATCCAAGAGCATGGAATATCTTTCATCTTCTTGTATCCTCTCTAATTTCTCTTAGCAGTGGTTTGTAGTTCTCATTGTAGAGATTTTTCACCTCCTTGGTTAACTCAATTCCTAAGTATTTTATTTTTTGGTGGCTATTGAAAATGGGCAGGCTTTCTTGATTTCTCCTTCTGCATGTTCACTATTGGAGAAAAGAAATGCTACTGATTTTTGTGTGTTGATTTTGTATCCTGCTACTGTGCTGAAATCATTTATCAATTCCAACAGTTTTTTTGTAGAGGTTTTAGGCTGTTCGATATATAGGATCATGTCATCTGCAAACAGGGACAGTTTGACTTCATCTTTTCCAATCTGTATGCCCTTTATTTCCTTCTCTTCTCTGATTGCACTGGCTAGTACTTCCAACACTATGTTGAATAGGAGTGGTGAGAGTGGGCATCCTTGTCTAGTTCCTGTTCTTAAAGGAAAAGCTTTCAGCTTTTCCCCATTCAGGATGATATTGGCAGTGGGTTTGGCAGATATGGCTTTAATTATGTTGAGATACTTTCCCTCTATACCTAACTTATAGAGGGTCTTTGTCAAGAATGAGTGCTGAACTTTATCAAATGCTTTTTCAGCATCTATAGAGTTGATCATATGGTCCTTGTGTTTGAGTTTATTAATATGGTGTATCACATTTATTGATTTGCGTATGTTGAACCAACCTTGCATCCCTGGGATGAATCCCACTTGATCGTGATGAATAATTTTTCGTATGTGTTGCTGTATTCTGTTTGCTACTATTTTGGTGAGGATTTTTGCATCTATATTCATCAAGGATATCGGCCTGTAGTTTTCTTTTTTGGTTATATCTTTACCTGGTTTTGGTATCAGGATGATGTTTGCTTTATAGAATGAGTTTGGGAGATTTGCGTCCGTTTCAATCTTTTGGAATAGTTTGTAAAGTATCGGTGTCAATTCCTCTTTGAATGTTTGGTAAAATTCTGCTGTGAATCCATCTGGTCCTGGGCTTTTCTTTGTTGGGAGCTTTCTGATAACAGCTTCAATCTCCTTTATTGTTATTGGTCTGTTCAAATTTTCTACGTCTTCCTGGTTCAGTTTTGGGAGCTTGTGTATGTCCAGAAATTTATCCATTTCCTCCCGATTTTCAAATTTCTTGGCGTATAGTTGTTTATAGTAGTCTCGAATGATTCCTTGTATTTCAGATGGATCAGTTGTAATATCGCCTTTTTCATTTCTAATTTTTGTTATTTGAGTCTTCTCTCTTCTTTTTTTTGTTAGCCATGCTAATGGTTTGTCAATTTTTTTTATCTTTTCAGAGAACCAACTTTTTGATTCGTTGATCTTTTGTATTGTTCTTTGGGTTTCAATTTCATTTAGTTCTGCTCTGATCTTAATGATTTCTTTCCGTCTGCTAACTTTAGGTTTGGATTGTTCTTGTTTTTCTAGTTCTTTAAGGTGAAGTGTTAGGTTGTTCACTTGCCATCTTTCCATTCTTCTGAAGTGAGCATTTAATGCAATAAATTTCCCCCTCAATACTGCTTTTGCAGTATCCCACAGGTTTTGGTATGATGTATCATTGTTTTCATTAGTTTCCATAAATTTTTTGATTTCCTGTTTGATTTCTTCTTGGACCCATATGTCATTAAGTAGAATGCTGTTTAATTTCCATGTGTTTGTATAGTTTCCAGAATTTCGTTTGTTATTAATTTCTAGTTTTAATCCATTGTGGTATGAGAAGATGCATGGGATAATTCCAATTTTTTTGAATTTATTGAGACTTGATTTGTGACCTAATATGTGATCTATCCTGGAGAATGATCCATGTGCTGATGAGAAAAATGAATATTCTGAGGTTGTTGGGTGGAATGTTCTGTAGATATCTGCCAATTCCAATTGGTCTAGAGTCTTGTTTAGATCTTGTGTTTCTCTACTGATTCTTTGCGTAGATGATCTGTCTAATATTGACAGTGGGGTGTTCAGGTCCCCTGCTATTATGGTATTAGTGTCTATTTCCTTCTTTAGGTCTAATAGAGTTTGTTTTATAAATCTGGCTGCTCCAACATTGGGTGCGTACATATTTATGATTGTTATGTCTTCTTGATGGATCAGTCCTTTTATCATTAAGTAGTGTCCCTCATTGTCTCTTTTTATGGTTTTTAGTTTAAAGTCTATTTTGTCAGATATAAGAATAGCTACTCCAGCTCATTTTTCTTTTCTGTTTTCATGGTAAATCTTTTTCCATCCTTTCACTCTTAGTCTGTGTGAGTCTTTATGGGTGAGGTGGGTCTCTTGTAGGCAGCATATAGTTGGGTCCTCCTTTTTGATCCAGTCAGCCAGTCTGTGTCTTTTGATTGGGGCATTTAAGCCTTTTACATTAAGAGTTGTTATTGAAAGATGTTGATTTATTCCTAGCATTTTATTGTTGTTTGGTTGTCTTGGGTGTCTTTTGTTCCTTGCTTTCTGATTTACTGTTTGGTTTCTGTGTTTGTTGGTTCCTTAGGTTGTAGATAGCATTTTTGTTTGCTTGATTTCTCTTCATGAATGCCATTTTTATTATACTAGTGGGTATTGATTTTTCTTGGGTTTTTATGGCAGTGGTAGTTATTTTTCAGGAACCAAACCCAGTACTCCCTTGAGGATTTCTTGTAAGGGTGGTCGTGTGGTAGTGAACTTCCGCAGTTTTTGTTTGTCTGAGAAATATACTATTTGCCCTTCATTTTGGAAGGATAGCCTTGCAGGGTAGAGTATTCTTGGCTGGCAATCTTTGTCTTTTAATATTTTGAAAATATCATCCCATTCCTTTCTAGCTTTTAGGGTTTGTGATGGAAAGTCTGATGTTTGCCTGATTGGGGTTCCCTTATAGGTGATTTGATGCTTCTCTCTTGCAGCTTTTAAGATTCTCTCTTTGTCTCTGAGTTTTGCCAATTTGACTATGACATGTCTTGGAGAAGGCCTTTTTGGGTTGAATACGTTTGGAGATCGTTGAGCTTCCTGGATCTGAAGATCTGTGACTTTTCCTATACCTGGGAAGTTTTCTGCCACTATTTTGTTGAATATGTTTTCAATGGAATCTCCATTTTCCTCCCCTTCTGGAATACCCATGACTCAGATATTTGAGTGCTTGAGGTTGTCTGATATCTCTCTCAGATTTTCTTCCATGTCCTTGATTCTTTTTTCTTTCTTTTTGTCTGCTTGTGTTATTTCAAATAGCCCATCTTCAAGTTCAGAGTTTCTCTCTTCAACTTCTGCAAGCCTGTTGGTTAAACTCTCCATTGTGTTTTTTATTTCGCTGAATAACTTCTTCAGTTCAGCAAGTTCTGCTACATTTTTTTTCAGGACATTGATTTCTTTGTACATTTCCTCTTTCAGATCCTGTATACTTTTCCTCATTTCATCATGATGTCTAGCTGTGTTTTCTTGTATCTCATTCAGTTTCCTTAGAATTATCACTCGAAATTCCTTGTCAGTCATTTCAAGGGCTTCTTGTTCTATAGGATCTAGAGTTTGTGATTTGTTAACTTTTGGTGGTGTACTTTCTTGATTTTTTGTATTTCTGGCATCTTTTTTTTGATGTTTATTCATTGTGGCAGGAGGTTTCACAGTCCACCGGTTTGAGACTAATGACTAACTAGGATGTTGCTGTGGTTGCCAATTTCGTATGGCTCCCTCCGTGACTGCTCAGTTGGCCTCTAGTGCCTTGTGTGTGTGGTTGCCTCGGGTCTTGGGCTTCTCCGGGGAGCCACCTTTCTGGTCAGCTTGGACTCTGCTGGGCTGGTGGATCACGTACCACAGGGTGTGTGATCTCTGTTGAGCTTTCACTTCCTGTGCAGGACTTCTCCCTGTTCCGTGTGCTCTGGCCCAGGCTGTTAGATCGTGCAGTGGCGACCCCACCGGGTGTGTGGTTTCTGTCGAGTCTCCGCCTCCCTGGCTGCACGTCTCCCCACTCTGGGCACACTGTGCTGGGCTGCGGCGTGTCTTCTGCAACCCTCGTCTATCAGCTGGGCCTTCAAGACCCTGCTCGGCACCGCCTTGCCCAGGAAGTCTACCAGGTTTCTGCTAGGCACAGACGACCGGTCGCTATGGGTGCCTTTGTAGCACTGTGTAGATCTTTCTCGGGACTTGTTCACCTTTGTATCCCCCCGGTATGAACCGAGTGTAGCGCCCGCCTGCAGCCAGCTCTCCGGCAGGTTCAAGCGGACCTGGGAACTCTCCTACCACACTATTAGCAACCAGAAATTGGTTAGGCTTTTTTCCCAAACTGGTGGCCGCAGAGATGGTATCTGCCTCCAAGTAACAGGAAGTTTACCGGGGGCTGGAGTCCAGGGTGTGGTGGAGTGACAGTCGGCCTGCCCGTACTTCCTTGCCCTCCGAACACTGGCCAGGGACGCCCCATGCCACCAACCCGCCAGAGAACCGCGGAGGGAGTGGGAGGGGAGGCCGGTCCGCAGGCTCTGGAAAGCCCCACGCCAGGCCAAGCAAGTGGGAATGCTCAGTGGCAGCCGAGCCGGGTGGAGCTGCCCGGACCTGGGAAAATGGAAGCTGCCCCGGTGCGGTGAGTGGCCTGGTGATGCAGGCGGGAGCCGGGTGGGCGTCTGCTGCACACAGGACTGGTCCAGGGGTCACCCACAGGGTTGTGCCAGGTCAGGTGCTCACTCTCTGTCTCTGGTTTGTCGCCTTTCCCGTTCTCAGCCGCTGCCGCCTCGGGCTGTTCAGTCGTGGCATGGCTCGGGCACTCCCAGGAATCTTTAATGCCGGCCTGAAACCTCGAATCCTGAATAGGGCAGCTGGCCACCTTCAGCGCAGCCCCGGCCTCCGGGATCCTGTCGGCATCCACAGCAGCCCTGGCGCCGTGTTCCCTGTTTCGAGACTCGCTTTTGCAGTTGAGAAACAGTTCTTTTCCTACTCCACACTTCAAAGCTGTTGCCTGTAATTGAGGCAGCCTCTCCTGCTGAGGGCAAAGTGGCGGTCACCCCCCACGACCGGCCAGCAGCAGCGGTCCTCCCTTAAGAGATGGCAAGAGGAAGGTCCACAAGTTTCCCGGCTGCCTGAGGCCCAGTGGCCGCCTTTTCCACCTCAGCTACTCCGCGCTAGCCGCTGCAGCCACCGCCATCTTGAAAGTCCCTGGGGGGGGGGGGCATTTATTTTGTATCCTGCAATGTTACTGAAATTATTAACCAGCTCTAGGAGTTTTTTGATAGAGTCTTCAGGTTTTTCTATGTATAGTATCATGTCATCTGCATGTAGGGAAAATTTGACTTTATCTTTTCCAATATGGATTCCCTTTATTTCTTTCTCTTTCCTGATTGCTCTGGCTAGTGCCTCCAGTACTATGTTAAAGAGAAGTGGTGAGACTGGGCATTCTTTTCTTGTACCTGTTCTTAAAGGAAAGGCCCTCAGTTTTTCCCCATTCAGAATGATACTGGCAGTGGGCTTGTCAGAAGTGGCTTTTATTGTGTTGAGATATTTTCCTTCTATACCTAATTTGTTGAGAGTCTTTATCATGAAGGGTTGTTGAATTTTGTCAGATGCTTTTTCAACATTTATTGAGATATTCATATGGCCTTTGTCCTTGAGTTCGTTGATGTGATGTATCACATTTATTGACTTTAGTATGTTGAACCATCCTAGCATCCCCGTATGACTTTCACTTGATCATAATGTATAATTTTTAAAAATATATTGCTGTATTCTGATTGCTAATATTTTGTTGAGGATTTTTTCATCTAGTTTCATCAAGGATATTGGCTTCTAATTTTCTTTTTTTGTTGTGTCTTTATCTGGTTTTGGTATCAGAATTATGTTGGCCTTATAAGATGAGTACGGGAGAGTAGCTTCTGTTTCAATTGTTTGGAATAGTTTGAGGAGAATTGGTATTAACTTCTCTTTAAAAGTTTGCTAGAATTTAGCTGTAAAGCCATTTAGACCCAGACTTTTCTTTGTTGGAAGATTGCTAATTACTGCTTCAGTCTCCTTGCTTGTTATTGGGCTTTTCAGGTTTTCTAGGTTCAGTCTTGGTAGTTTGTATGTGTCTAGAAACTTATCCATTTCTTCCAGATTTTCATATTTGTTGCCATACAATTGTTTATAATAGTCTCTAATGATGCTTTGTATTTCCGTGGTACCAATTGTAATGTCTCTCCTTTCATTTCTGATTTTTGTTATTTGGGTCTTCTCTCTTCTTTTTATGTTAACTTAGCTAATGGTTTGCCTATTTTATTTATCTTCTCAAAAGACCAACTTTTTGTTTTGCTGATCTTTTCTATTGTTTTTGGGTTTCTATTTCATTTAGTTCTGCTCTGATCTTAATTATTTCTTTCCATCTACTACTTTTAGGTTTGTATTGTTGTTGTTTTTCAAATTCTTTAAGTAGTGTTATGTTCTTTATTTAAAGTCTTTACATTCTTTTAATGTAAGCTCTTGCAGTATCCCACAGGTTTTGGTATGATGTATCTTTATTTTCCTTAATTTCTAGAAATTTTTTGATTTCCTGTTTAATTTTTTCTTGGACCCATAGGTCATTCAAGAGCCTGTTATTTGGTTTCCATGTATTTGTATAGTTTCCAGAGTTTTGCTTATTATTAATTTCCAATTTTAGACCATTGTGGTCTGAAAAGATACTTGGAATGATTTCAGTTTTTAAAATTTGCTGAGGCTAGATTTGTAACCTAATATGTGGTCTATCCTGGAGAATGTTCCATGAGCTGATGAGAAGAAAGCATATTCCTTAGTTTTTGGGTGAAATGTTCTGTATATATCTGCCAGGTCCAGTTGGTCTAACGTGTATTTTAAATCCTGTGTCTCTTTGTTGATTTGTTGCCTAGCAGATCTGTCCCATATTGAGAGGGGGTGTTCAGGTCACCCACTGTTAATGTATTAGGGCCTATTTATTTCTTTAGGTCTAAGACTGTTTGCTTTGTATATCTATGTGCTCCAGTATTGGGTGCATATATATTTATGATTGTTATGTCTTCTAGCTGGATAGATACTTTCATCATTATATATTGGCCTTCTTTGGCTCTTTTGTATGTTTTTTGGTTTAAAGTCTATTTTATCCACTATAAAAATAGCTATTCCTGCTCATTTTTGGTTTCCATTTGCATGGTATATCTTTTTCCATCCCTTCACTTTTAGTCTGTGTGTGTCTGTATACGTGAGATGGGTCTCTTGAAGACAACATATACTTGGGTCTAGCTTTTTAATACAGCCAGTTAGTCTGTGTCTTTTGAATAGGGAGTTTAATCCATTCACATTTAGGGTGGTTATTAACAGATATTGTTTAATTCCTGTCACTTAATAGCTTTTTGTTTTAAGTATCTGTTGAATCTTCCTTCCCCTTTTAGTTCTCTTCTTCAATGTTAGTTGGATATTTGAGGTGGTATAATTTAGCTTCTTGCTCCTTCTCACTGGCATTTTTGTTTTAACACCAGGTTTTGCTCTTTCTTGTGTATCTGTGGTAGTGACATTCATTATTCAGATTCCAGATGAAGGACTCCCTTGAGAATTTCTTGCAGGGTTGGCCATGTGGTGGTGAACTCCCACAATTTTTGTTTGTCTGGGAAATACACTATTTTCCCCTCATTTCTGAAGAGAACCTTGCTGGATAATTAATTCTTGGCTGGCAATTTTTTTCTTTTAGTATTTTGAATATACCATCCCACTTTCTTCTCATGTGTCGGGTTTCAGTTGAGAAGTCTGCTGTTAGTCTGATAGGGGTTCCCTTGTAGGTGACTTGACACTTTTCTCTTGCTGCTTTTAGAATTCTTTGTCTTTGAGCTTTGAAAATTTGACTATAACGTGTCTTGGAGAGGATCTTTTTGGATTGAATCTCTTTGGGGACCTTCGGGCTTCCTGGCCCCTGGGAAATTTTCTGTTATTATTTCCTTGAATAGGTTTTCAATACCTTTTCCTTTCTCCTCCCCTTCTGGAATACCCACAATTCAGATGTTAGAGTGCTTGAGGCTATCTCTCTTAGATATTCCTCATTATTTTATATTCTTTTTTCCTTTTTTTGATCTGCCTGGGTTATTTTGAGGAGACCATCTTTGAGATCTGAAATTCTTTCTTCTGCTTGCTCTAGCCTGCTGCTTGAGCTCTCTGTTGTGTTTTTTATTTCAATAAGTGAATCTTTCATCTCTAGGAGTTCCACTACATTCTTTTTAAAGGTATTAATCTCTTTGTAAATTTCCTCCTTCACATTCTGGATATTTTTTCTTGTTTCCTGTGTTTTCAAATTGAGCCTTTATTTTTTATTTCTTCAAGCTTTCTTAAAATCATTGCTCAGAATTCTTTTTTGGACATTTCAAAGATTCCCTGTTCTACGGGGTCTGGAATTTGGGCATTACTATATTCCTTTGGTGGTGTCATATCTTCTTGTTTGTTTGTAGTTCTAGTATTTTTTTTTTATTGATGTTTGGTCATCTGGTAGTGGACTTGCTTCTTCTGTTACTCTGGGGTTGGCTATGAGGATAAAGACTTCTACCTTTATTTGCAGGCTCTACTGGTGACTCTTCTTATATCAATGTAGTCAAGTAAGTGGCAGGTTGCCTATAGAGTGGCCCTGGCTGCTACTGTGGTGGGGAATTGTCCTTGTGATGACAGAAGGTGTGGCGGTGTCTGTATTACACCATCTTGGCTCCTGTTCTAGCATTCCATGGCTGTAGACTGAAGCCCTGGTGCTGTGCCGGTCACAGCTCACCTCTGCGGCTGCTGGGCTATGTGGGCTTCCCTCCCCCCTCAGGGCCTTAGACAGGACCCCGGTGCCACAGGGGTCTGGTCTTGGCTTACCTTGGTGGCTGCTGGGCTGTGTGCATTTCCTTTCCCACCAGGACCTTAGACTGGGCCATGGCACTGTAAGGGTCTCCACTCACCTCAGCAGCTGCTGGGCTGTGTGTGCTACCCTTCCCCCCTGGGGTCTTGGACTGCACCTGGTGCTACAAGGGTCTGGTCTCTGCTCACCTTGGTGGGCTGGGCTGTGTGCACTTCCCTCTGGGCCTTAGATTTAACCCTGGTGCTGGTGCCACAAAAGTTTCTATCAAAATATTCTAAAAAATATTCAGGAGGAAAAGAATACTGTCTTGTATTTACCCATAATCTTACACTTCATATTATTCTTTCTTTATTTTTGGTGCTCCAAGTTGGCTTCTTTTATCATTTCTTTTTTGTTTAAAGTACTTCTGTTCGCCATTCTTTTAGGTTGGATATCCTGGCTACAATTTTTTTTTTTTTGTTTAGTTTTCTTACCTATAAAACTGTCTTTGTTTTACCCTTATTACTGAAGGATACTTTTACTGGATACAGAATTCTGGGTTGACAGTTCTCTTGTGTCACTTGAAAAATGTGGTGCCACTTCTTCCTGGCCTTTATAGCTTCTGTCAAGAAATCTGCTGTCACTAAAATCAAAGTTCTCCTATAGGTGATGTGTCATTTTTTTTTCTGCCTGCTTTCAAGATGTTTTTCTTTGTCTTTAGATTTAGTTGATTATGTCTTTAGATTAGTTTGATTATGATATTTCTTGGTGTGGATTTCTTTGGGTTCATGGTTCACTCATCTTCTTGAATCTGCAGGTTTATCACTTCCATCAGATTTAGGTAATTTTGAACCACTATTTCTTCTAATATTTTTTAGTTCCACACCTTTTCTCCTATTCTTCTTGGACTCTGATGACATGAATGCTAGTTCTTTTTTTTTATCCTGCAGGCTCTTGAGGTTCTGTGTTTTTTCCCAGTCATTTTCTCTGTTGTTGAGATTGGTTAATTTCTACTGATCTATTTTTGAATTCATTTATTCTTTCCCTGTCATCTCTGTTCTGTTCTTGAGTCCATTCATGAGTTTTTTTGTATTTAAGTTCTCATATTCAGTTGTACAGTGAATTTCCACTTGGTTCTTCATTATATCTTTTATTTATTTTCTGAGATTTTGTTTTTTCATTTGTCTCAGGTGTGTTTGTATTTCTTATTAAAACATTTTTATAATGGCTTCTTTAAAATCCCTGACAGATAATCCCCAAGTCTGTGTCATTTCATTGTTGGTATCTATTGACTAAGTCTTTTCTCACTCACTATGGTGGAAATCCAGAATTCCTATTCATCTTTTTCCATGGTGTTTGGCTGAAGTAGAGTGGATATTGTCAAAAATATTTTTTATCTACTAGGCCACCTCTTCCTGATCCTTCAGATAAAGAAAGATTTTCTTGGGACTATTTTTTGTCTGCACCTGTCAACATTATTTGGTTGCAGACTTTCTAGCTCCAAATCTGGGTTACACAGAAGACGAAAAGAAAAGCCAGGGAATTTGCCACTGTGTCAGTCCTTTAGAACTCTAGCTACACTGCCTTCTCTCCACCTCTCAAAGTTTTCCTCTGTTTGTTTTATATATTGTGTCCAGATATTTTTGTTCTTCTTAATAGGAGCCACGAGAAGAAATGTGTCTACTCCATCTTGTCCAGAACTGAAAGTCTAACTTTTATTTGTTAAAAAACATATAAAAATAATGCAGGTTGGACTACTGGACTTTAAGGCTGCTCTCTGTTTTGGTCTCTTTAAGTTACTGATGTAAAATGATGGAGGTGGTGGTAACTATGAATGGAAGAGTTGGGGAGGGTAACTTGTCTTTTTGTTTGTCAGTGACTAGGTAGGAAGGGTACCTTGCTTTAGCAAGAGTTTGGCTTTGAGTAGATCAATAAATTGACGTCTATGTAGAGCTGGTAAAATCAGGATATGAAACAGAACCTGGCCAGACTTATGTTCCATACCTCTTTTGAGGGCTGTGTAACTAACATCCCTTGAAGTAACTGTAGCTTCTTTCTTGCTAATTGGAAAGCTTCCTGTATTTTCCCACGACCTCTCTTGTACTGATGTTCAATACTTCATGCATTTATGCTGTATCTTCCTAAATTGCGTGAAGCTTCTTCAAGAGAGCCAGAAACAGCTCCCCCACTTCCTCCTGTCCCTACTAGTGCCAGTAAGGTGTCTTACACATTGTAGAGGCTCATAAATATCTGATATAATTGTTCTTTCTTCTGTGAGTCTGGGCTACTAATGTGCAGCCACCCTGCTCTCAGACCCTGCAGAGCAGGCTCTTGACAACGACAGACGGCATCTTTCCAGGACAGCCTGTTTTAAAAAAGCACTGAGCTCAGAGGAGACCCACGGTGGCTACCCAACCCACTGTGGGCTGTCTATTGACGTCGCTTCGCAGGATCTTTGTGTTTTGGATCACTCATGATTTTCAGCCATAAGCCAGAGTGCTCACATTTTTGGTCATCGTCTGCCAGCCGTTCCTCCTTCCCTTGCTGACTCCCATCTATTCATTCACCTTCCCCTCAAAAGAATATTTGTTGAATGGATATGAGTATGCATGAATGAAACGAGGAAAGGAGAAAAATGAAATAGAATGGACGAACGTGGAAGCTACAGAGACACCTGGAGACCCAAAGATTCTCATGAATTGCAGATTTATTGACCGAGGAGGCACTGGGGTTGGGAGATAGTTGTATAGAAACCAAGGAGGAAAAACTGCAGAACAAGATGCAGCCTGAGAACTCAATGGCTTTTTCTAGGAGGGTTAAAACGTGAAGGATTTGCAAACCTTGGGCAATATCATGAGAGCGCTAAGCCCACCCGAGCCAGCGGAGAACATCTCCAACTCCTTCGTCTCCGCGGCATCCCGGGGGACTTATTTGCATGGCCAAGTAGGCGCTTGCTTCTGCTGGGTCTGGTGGCAGACAGGGACGCCCTTGCCACTCCCGGAGCCACCCCCGGAGGAGCCGGTGCTACAGCTGGAGCCGCCGCCGCCGCCGGAGGAGCCACCTCCGCAGACAGAGCCGCCCCCAGAGCTGCCTCCGCTGTAGCCGCCGCCGCAGACGCCCCCGCCGCCTCCGCCGCTGTAGAAGCAGCCGCCTTCGCCCCCAGAGGAGCCGCCGCCGCCGGACGACCCCACTCCGCAGCCCTGCTGGGGTGCGCACGAGGTCTGGGTGGTCTGCTGCGAGGAGTAGTAGCCAGAGCCGCCGCCGCCGCCGCCGGAGGAGCCACCTCCGCAGACAGAGCCGCCCCCAGAGCTGCCTCCGCTGTGGCCGCCGCCGCAGACGCCCCCACCGCCTCCGCCTCTGTAGAAGCAGCCGCCTTCGCCCCCAGAGGAGCCGCCGCCGCCAGACGACCCCACTCCGCAGCTCTGCTGGGGTGCGCACGAAGTCTGGGTGGTCTGCGAGGAGAAGTAGCCAGAGCCGCCGCCGCCGCCGCCGCCGGAGGAGCCCCCACCGCAGACAGAGCCGCCGCCGGAGTAGCTGCCGCAGCCGGAGGAGCCCACGGAGGAGCCGCCACCGCAACCGGAGCCGCCGCTAGAGACGCCTCCGTAGCTCTGGCACTGGACCTGCTGGCTTGAGCTGCCGCCGCCGGAGGAGACCCCGCCGCAGCTGGAGCCGCCGCCGCCGGAGTAGCCGCCGCCGGAGGAGACCCCGCCGCAGCTGGAGCCGCCGCCGCCGCCCCCAGAGTACTTTGCGCTCCCCCCGGAACCCCCTCCACAGCTTCCAGAGCTGACCCCAGAGTAGCCGCCGCCGGAGGAGACCCCGCCACAGCTGGAGCCGCCGCCGCCCCCATAGTACTTGACGCCCCCCCCGGAACTCCCTCCACAGCTTCCAGAGCTGACCCCGGAGTAGCCGCCGCCGGAGGAGCCCCCGCCGCAGCCACCGCCGCCGCCGGAGTAGCCGCCGCCTGAGGAGCCCCCGCCGCAGCCGCCGCCGCCGCCGCCGCCGCCGGAGTACTTGACGCTCCCTCCAGAGCCCCCGCCGCAGCCCGATCCGCCGCCGCCGCCGCTATAGAAGCCGCCGCCGCCGCCGCCGCCGCCGGAGGTCTTCACACAGCTCACTGGGGGCTGAGGGGTGGGCTGCTTTTTCTGATAAGACATCTTGTCTGAGGAGGAAGGCGACCCTGGAAGGAGAGCAGAGAGCATGTTTGGACTAGCGGCAAGAAGATGCGGCGGGGAAGGCCACTGCCTCCATGGCAACGGTCACCGTCCCGCTACCAGCCCGCCTGGGCTCAGCGCCCCTTTCAGACGCCCAGACGGACGGCTGTCAGCTGGGACTCTAGGATTGTTGCTTTTGGGAGAGAGATGAGTTCCACCCCGGAATGTCTCAACCCAAGCTTTAAATAGCCCAGTTAGTGGTGCACATTATCCTTCTCCCAGCTCTGCCTCTGACCTCTGTTGTGTGATTTTGGGGCGGATCACCCACACTCCCGCCTGTTTCTCATCTTCTGTAAAATGAGAGGGTATGTCTATTTCCTCTCTCAGATCTCTTTCAATCCCAGCACCAATTCTCTGAGTGCAAATAAGAAATTACCACAAACCTCTATCTAGGATGGGGGATTTTACCCATTCTCAGCACAGCAGAGAGAGGTTTGTTGGAATGTGAGAAGGCTGTTGCATTCCATTTTCTGCAAAAACCTTTAGTTCAGACTCTTGGTCAGTCCCACTAAGCTAGGCTCTGATCCAAGGGCTAGTTATTAGAAAAGGCAGGCTCCACTGTGGTCCTGTCTGGAAACAGGGGAAAAGACCCTGATGGTCCTTAGGATCAGTGTCTCCGACCAGAAGATATCAGCCATCTCTTTTATGATTTGCTGAAGTTCAAGCTTGATAGAGGGGACTGTAACTAATAGGAAGTTGCATCCCAGCATCTCACAAGTTACTTCCCTCTCAGAACATCTGCCTCTGTAAAACGGGAATTGGGTTTCTGTGGCTCCTAAAATCCTTCCCATCAGCAACACTCTCTGAGTCATACTCCCTACTCCCCGAGAGTGGTCTCAGCCTCTCCTCCTGACAGGCTCATGAGGTCCATTCAGCCCATGCACAGGCTGCCTTGGACAGTCTCTGCAGAGTTCCCATCTGTGCCCAGCACCATGCTTGTCCCTATGGGGGTACCAGAGAGGCAAGAGATAGTGTAGTCTTTGTGGAGTTTACATCTGGCCAGAAGATCTGCACAGCAGCAGCTCAGCCCTCACCCCGTTCCTGAATTGTCCCTAAATATGAGTGCAGCTGGGAAGGCAGAGGTTCTATCGATCCTAAAGGGCAGAAAGGCCCGGGTCCACCTAACCTCTGCAGTCCTGGGCAAGACCAGCTGGGAAGATGAGAGAGCCAGTAGAACCACACTTACCCGAAGCACCAAGAAGGGGAGAAGATGCTGGCGATGTGAGGAGTACTGAGCTCCCAAGGCTTTATATTCTTAGAGCCCTGACTCATCTATTGATTTGGGCCAGCCTCTCGTGTTTGGCCTCAGTACGTGACCTATGACTGTTGGCCCCACCTCCCTGTAATTGCAGGCATAGTGTGGCCCATTCATGAGATTTCGGCATTCTTGAGATAGGCAGCTTAGTGTGTGACTGGCAACTTCTCTGATGCAACTGTGTGGCAGGCTGGTCAGCGGGGATGGCCAGCCAGAGTAGATGGCAGACATTGTTTCCAAAATCTCTGGCACGGAGCATATGCCAGATGACTAAAAGGCCATGCTTGAGGAATAGGTCCCAAACTCTTGAGATACTGTAAGAGAGTAAAACTGGAGGTCTCAGTTCTTGGTTCAAAGTGTAGGACCTTTCAAATCCCACTGTTTGATTTCCTATCCCATTGTTCTGGAAACCCTCAGAACTTTAGGACCTGTCCCTCCTTTGCCAAAGATTTCTCTCCCAGGGTTTCACGTGTGCTTAGCTGGGGTGTTTCTGACCTGATCACTGGGTTGTGAGGGTGCATGAGCTCCTGGCACCCAGTTCTGGACTGCACACCACGGACAGTGCTGTAACTAATGTGACACTGGTGGCTGCTCTGATTTGTCTGTGGAGACAGCAAGTGTTGATGGTTAATACTGACTTTCCTTACAGAGGAGCAAACTAAAGAGATGGACCATGTTGTCCTTCCCTTCTGTGGAACACCATGGCCCTTTGGCACTGGTGTCCTGTGGTGTTATGTGGCAACGCTGACCTCAGCCTGAGGAGCAGCCATGGAATTGGATGGACTTGAGATTAGTGTGATCGGGTTTGGGTGCTCCCTTTGCTGCTTGCCAGCTGTGTCACCTTGGGCAAAGTCATAGCACTTTGTGCAGTATCTGCACATAGGAAGCACTCAGTAAGTATTTGTTGACTGTTGAATGATCAATATTTCTGGTCCTCAGTCACCTTGACCCTCAGTTATCTGATAGTAATAGTAATACCTATTTCACAGGCCTGTGAAAAAGGAATAGTTATGTGAAGTGTAGAAGGTGATGCTGTGCTTTTTGTTGTTTTCTTACCTAACAAGCTCATTTTTGTTTCCAACCTGGTCTGTCCTTGGACATCAAGGCTAGGAGGATGGCTCGAGGCAAGCTCAACTCTTCTCCTAGGAGAGTAACCCAAAAGTTCCCTGCTGACCCTGGGCCAGCAGTAGCATCCCTGCACTGGAAGAGCTGCATGGCACGCCCCCCTTCTTTCATCACCGGAACTCAGTTGCTATTGTTCAAGATACCACATTTGAACTTTGTTCCACCCAGCTGTGTGTTGAAACGACAGCTCCGATAATAAATTGACTGTTAATTAGAGTTTTAATGATCCGAACGATCCTGATTAGACTGTGGCCTTCAGAAACTTGTGGCACTGGTTTCTGTTTGAACAGCATGAACCCTGGTAAATCCAGAAGGAACCCAGGTGCTCTCCTCTTTAGAGAATACCCAGGAAAGAGAAGCCAGGTATGTGTTGGAGAAGGCACATTTCTCAGCTTGAAGCTGAGGCACCATAGAAATTTTGGAGGGAATCAGGTCCCAACTAGTGAGTGCTGTGGGTATAAAAAAGAACAGTTTTATAACATCAATAAGATACAGTCATATCAAACTTTATTTGTCGATGTAGTTATTATTTTGTAAATAAAGTTCTGTCAATAAGCTTTAAAAGAAGAAAGAACAGTTTTATTCTGTCAGGCCACACTTGAGAGGAGGAGGTGTGGACCATGGCTCCCAGCCCTCGTCTGTGGGCCCATGTCGACCTATTCCCATGTGTTCACCAGTCCTAGGAAAGGTGCCTGTAAAGGGATGTCAGCAAGGTATTCTTGGGAAGGCGTTTGAAGAGGTGGCCTTCTTAACTTTTTTTGTGTTAAAATGTCATTTCTTTTAAAAGTAATGCTAACAAGAGGCTGTAAATGTTTCTTTCATGTCCTTAAGTGTCAAAATGAAAATTTGGCAGTCATATAATGGTTACCACATTTTTAAGGGAGATAGATATTAGTTCTGCATGGGATTCTAAAATTTGGGAACATCAAGTGCAGTTGACCCCAAAGAGCTAATAATCTTCAAATTGTTCACGTTGATTTTAAGGGTTTGTTTTCTTCAACGAAAAATATGATTTTTTTGTTTATAATTCTTTATTCATTAATCCGGCCAGCACAAGTGTACTGGGCTCTATGCTAAGCACCCGAGAAGAGCCAGAAAGCTTTTCAAAGCTGTGCATGGATCTCCTTGGTAGAGTTGGGGGTGGGGGGTGGTGCTCCATGCCTGCCTCTGCTACCCTATAGAGCATTTAATAAGAAAACACTAAACACTTTTAACTAGTATCTCTACTTTGCTACCATGTAGAAGAGGCTACTATGACATGATATTGACAGTAGTTCCATATCTTGTGGCTCTCAGGCCCTGAGTTAATCTTGCCCGAGGTGTGAATATACAAGCCTGGTTTCCCATTTTATCCCTTTAGACCAGAAGTAGTCCTGATGGGATATCTGTGTGGACAGCAACTGATTAACACCTTTCATCATATCAGTGATGAAATAATGGGAGCTTGTAGAATTATGACAGATAGGTATTTGAAGTTTTATAAGACTTGGAATGTCATATTTTAAAAAATTTATAGTCTTTAGACACCCCTTGAAATATATGCTTGCTAGTACATCTGACTTCTGCAGGGTGACAGATTAGGACATGGCTCCTGTCTGTATTTGTAACCTTAGAGGTGATGGGCTCTTAAAGCAGATGCTTCCCAGTGCCCAGCCTGGTGTTAGGCATTAATAGGTGCTCAGTAAGTCCTGGTGGAATTGAAGGGAACCAATCAAGACCTGTTGACTGACAGTGGTTGAGAGATGATCCTTTCAGATGATTAGAAGTGCAGGGTTTCAGCTTGGAGCCACAGGTAAAACCAGCCACTGCGTACAGTGAACATACCCTGTGCAGAGAATCCAGGGGTCAGCTGTAGAAATGACATTGGCTAGTGGAATTTCATTCTGCTTCCCCTGACTGCCCTCCCAATATTTATCTGGTGGGCAGGCCCCATATAGGAGGGGTGTGCATGTGTATATGCATGTTTGTGTTTGTGTGCATGTGTGTGTGTGAGATGTGGTGATTCTTCAGAAATGTGGCATTCCAGGGTGTTACGAACACAACGGGGCTTATCCACAATCACAGGTCAGTCATTTGGAGAAAATCCAGCTTCTGATCCATAAAGCCCAAAAAAGTTGGATACTCATTTTTCCTGCTTCTCGGCTTGGTTTATCTTTGGTGGAGGCTCACATCTTCTTAATCCAGGCATCTTTGGAGCAGGAGAAGAGGAGGTAGAGAAGACAGTGTGAGGCTGTCCTGCTATGATGCATGGCCTGGTGACTTCACAAGCTGTGTTAGGATTTAGGAGAGGAGGAGCCGGGGAATCACTCTGAGAAGGCTGCTTCTCTGAGGGGAAGCACATGGCCCCTGTCCTCCTGGGCCCCAGTCTGAGGAAAGATTACAGCTCTTGAGTTTGGGGAGCCCCAGTCTGATAGAACCTGCTCATCACAACCCTTAAACATCCAAAGCCACACACATGCATTTTCGTGACCTAGTGCTGACTACCTATGTAAGTGAGGTTAAAAGGGCAATGGGGGCCGGCCCCGTGGCTCATTCGGGAGAGTGCGGCGCTGGTAGCGCTGAGGCCGCAGGATCGGATCCTATATAGGGATGGCCGGTGTGCTCACTGGCTGAGCGTGGTGCAGACCACACCATGCCAAGGGTTGCGATCCCCTTACCGGTCAGAAAAAAAAGAAAAAAAAAAAAAAAAGGGCAATGGGTGATTTGTAAAGAATAAGATGGACATAGGTTGGGGGAATGGGGGCTTTGGTAGGCAGAAATGGAGCTTGGAAGTCCTTTGCATTGTTGACAGGGAATGGGAACAGTTTGCTCTTACAGTCCTGGCCCAAGAAGTGTCTCAGAGCCCCAGACATGCCCTGGGCTATCATTTCTGTCCTCTCTCCAGCCCTCCTGGGCCAGCAGTTTGAAGGGGTGGCTGTCCCTGGGTGTTATGTGGGGAGAACAGCTTAGAGGTGTGGTAGAAGGACAGCTCTGAAGTGGCTCATGACTGCTGGAATTTCCTCTCCAGGAAGCTTCCCTGGATTCATCCCACCCACTTATTCTATCTCCCTCACCACTTTCTCTTTCCAAGGCCTCCAGGAATGATGTGCTAGTCACAGCCTGCTAATGACATGTCCATTTAACTTGTCTTCTTTTTCAAGTTATAACTCTGCTCGAGGGCAGGCTCCCCTTTACTCTGCATCTTAATATTTAAAAAGTTTATAGCTCCTGGGGCTTTATCAGGACATTTGACTCTTAAGCTGGCCCTCCTGTGGGTGCCCCTGGAGCTCATCATTTTGCCGAAGGTGAGGATCACAGGTAAGTTGTTCAAATATTCCTGAAGAGCTTATAGGTGCATGCAGGGTGAGCAATGCACCTAGGGACCGTGCTTGCCTGGGCTCGCACACTTCCCGTGTGGATGACTCTTCGGCTTATGGGCCACTGTCACATATCTTTATGCCTCACAACAGTCCCATGTGCCCAGTGATAACCTCATTTCCAGGTAAGAAAGTAGCTTATGGAGGCTAATGGATTTGCCCAAATTCCCACAGCCTTTAAATGGCAAAGCCAGGATTCAGACTCAGTTCTTTTAATTCTAAATCTTGCGTTCTTTCCAAGCACCACACACTTCTCTCTGGATCAATAGGAACTGAATGAAGGGATGAGTCCCAGCCAGGCTCAAGTTCAGGCAGGGAGCAGAGGATGCTTTTGTGAATGCTCCCAACTCCTTTGGGACAATTTTATGCATTGATAGCCTTTGGGAGCTGGAAGGACATGAAGAGATCTTCCAGTCAACCCTCTCATTTGTAGAGATCAATAAAGAAACCAAGGTCCAGAGAGGCTAAACCACTTTTAAAGTCCACCCAGCAGGGCTGAGACTAGAACCTGGGTGTCTGGATGCCCAGCTCAGTATTCCTTCCACTGTAGATTTGGGTTGTGGTTTTCTGCTTTCTCCTGACCAGAGTATTTCTGGGTGCTGGCAGTAAGAGGAGGCAGTAGTTAAAATGTCAGTAAAAGTATTTCTTAGTTGAGTCCAACTGGATGGAGGAAGCTGCTGGGCCTGGGGAACTCTAGCCTCTGGGCCTGGAAGTAAATGATTTATATCACAGGTCCAGCTTTCACAGCCCAAGAGCTTTGTAGCCTGAGGGCTCAGGGCCTACATCCTGAGCTCCTATATAAACTTTATGAGCAGGGAGGAGCAGTGAGCAGCATTTGTCGGCCCCTGTCCTGCTCTGAGATAGGGAATGTTGCCTGAGGCCTCTCAGGACTTTCCTGAATGATGGTAGTTGGTGGTCTGAGAATGTTGGCTCCTTGACCAGCCTGTCTGTCTACTGATATTCCTAGGGTGGATTTGCATGTTGTTCTGAATCACAAGTCAAATGGAATCATGGAATTAATATGACAGAAAGAAAAAAGCACAAGCATTTCAAATCTCCAGACTTTTAGGCTCTTTGGCCTAGAAGCTTTAACCCATGTTTTCTAGCCATGTTCTACCTTAGATGACCCGTGCCAGCCTACTTTGTTGCCTTTACTGGGGACCATTGAAAAGCAAGGCAAGATAAGTGTTCTCTCTATTTTGGTTTTAAATCCAATTTTGATTCTTAAATACTACTTTCAGGAATTCCCTGTGGCTGCAGTGGGCTTTGTGTGTGACTTCTTTCTTACCCACAAACTATTAGCATAATTTACAACTAAAAACCAGAATCTATATCCCATCTCTGTCTTTACCACAGACCTTGTTCCTTAGACTTGCTGGTTATCCTAAATTTTTGCTCATTCTTCAAACTATAGTCCTTACTTTGATAGCTGAACTTGTTGAATTCAGGTGGATGACTTGGGGCAAACCTTCCCACTGCTTAAATGATCACATTTTAGTTGGTGGGTCTCTAGTGACTTCTTTGTTTGGTTCCATCCATGTAATCAGAGAATTCCAAGGTAGGGACTGTGGAACCAAGATTCACATCTGGTACAGGTTTCTAGGACCTTCCCTTCTGGCCTGGGAACACCATCCAGGCAAAATTGGATTCCCTTAAATCTCCATATCCGCATTTAACTCAAGGGTGGACTTCAGAGTGAATATTTAATAAATATTTGTTGATCAGCCAAGGAAATGATGACAATTTAGTGTCATAGTGCAGGGCAAATAGAATCTCATTTAGTTTTCCATGGAAAGCAGTTTAAATTAAGTGGCCATGGTGAAATACTTTCCCCTGCCACCCCTCATCTTTAATCCAAAGTGCCTGATTCCCCCACTGCTTCTTGCCTTTTATTTTTTAGAATGCCCTTTGAATCATGCCTTCCCAGAAACTGTGTGCGCCTGTGATCTGATGGTCAGCCTCCTGGACTGGGCCTGAAGCAGAGCCTGGTTAGTCTCTGGTCTGTTCTGAGGGTAGGGATCAGAGTATTTCCTTTGCTGAGGTCTTGGCATCTTGGGGGGCCAGTGCTCCTAACCTGGCCTAAGCATTAATGACTTGTGAGCCTGGGCAAAGACCTGCTTCCTGACCTCAGTTTCTCCATCTAAAAGACAATCTGACTCCCTCCCATCCCAGTTTCCTTTTGGCCCCTCCTTCCCACGACCCCTCTCTGGACAGGGAGGAGGGAGAGATGACGGTGGCCAGAGGCAGTGATAGGGAAGAAACTTGGTGGGATGACAAGAATCACAGGCCTCTGGGAAAACGGCATGGGAACTTCATACCTCCCTTGGGTGCCAGCCTCAGACTCGAATCAGAGGAATTTTGGGAACTTTTCTCATGAGAGCATTTCTGCCCCTGAGCTGAATGTGGAGGAGGAGGGAGGGATATAGCAGGAGGGCTGGGGGAGGAAAGTTGGCCTGCTAAGAATAACCTTTGCAGAGTGTCATTACCCAGGGTGGGTATAATTGCACAGGATTAGGAAAGGCATGTGGGCAGGCTGCGGTTGCTTTAGATCCTCCTGCAATTAACATATGCCACTTTGGATCCCAGAGGAAGGATTAATTTGTGTGATGTGTATACATAGGTCTATGTGTGTATATGTGCTCCTGGGCAGTGAATCCCCTGGTGGTGGAACTGACCCACTTACCCTCTAGTAAGTCATTCTGCTGTACAAATGTGCATGCATGTGTGCATGCACACACATACACACAACAGGCAGTTTTACTACACATTTGAAAAGCAAAGAAAAAAGTCACCTATAATTCCAGTATCCAAATACAACTGATATTAAAATCTTGGAGAGTATTTTTATCTTGTTTTTTTTCCCCATCTATACTCCCCTTTATATAAACTCTCAATTGTGGGTTCTGACTCTCCATGTGACACTTGTCATACACATACCCCCATGCCACTTCATGGTCTCTGTGACCATTAGTTTTAATGGCTATACTCCATTGCCCACTCCTCTTCCTACCACTTGGACTTCCAGCTCTCCTGCACCCTCTGTACCCTTGAAAATGCTTTATTGAATTTCTTTGGTTCTTAGTTGTCTCCCTGGTAGACTGCCTGCAGGGAGTTTACCTTCCTTTGCGTACAGTGTTGGCTGCACAGTAGGTGAAGAGAAAGGTTTGCTTAGCGTGGACCACCCTCTCTCGCCACAACCCTTTACTTATTGGCTCCCCTAACTTCCTTGTGTGTAACCTGTGCCTCAATTTCCCTAGACTCTATCTTGCTCCATAGAATCATTGATTTTCCCCCAAATGCTGTTTTCCTCTTGTCTCCTTAAATGTTATCTTCTCTTCATGAGCTTCTAGGCCAGGATGCCCCTGGGAATGTGTGGTCTGAAGGAACACCTTTTGGTGTGTGTGTGAGAGGGTGTGAGGAAGGGGAAGAGAAGGAGCAGACAATCTAGTGGGGGACTTTGGAAAATAAGTCACTTAGAACACTTATGTGCAACGTGCTAAGTACCTGAGGGAGGAGGGATGCAGAGAAAAGAAGTAACTGGAAAAACCTTCTTGGAAGAGGTGAATTTTGAGTAAGGATTGGAAAACAGTGAAAACTGTAGATAGATTTCTCCAGATTTGGGCTTTGGCTGTCACATTGCTTTTGCATGCACACGTGCGTGTGTGTGTGCAATTTGTATATACGTGTATATCTTTGTGTGTTGTGTGTGTATACATCTGTGAGTGTATATGTAATGGCTGTACATATATCTATTTGTGTGATGTTTGTACACACGTCTATGTGTGTATATGTGAAGCATGTACATATGTCTGTGTGTGTATGTGTGTGTCTTCTCTCCTCAGAACCCCACCCTCCACAGACTTCACCATCTCTCCTTATGCCCCACTCTTTCTCAAGCCAGTTTCTTTTCTCCTAGGAAGGTGAACAAGATTGCCAGCCCTCCTTTGTGACTCAGGGATTGCTCTCTCATTCTTACTTGTCAGCCAGCCCTAGGTGTCCACGGTAACTGGGGGACTGCATTGTTCCTGTATAACAATGTTACTGCAGAACTGACCCACATCATTCTCCACCAGCTGTGTCTCTAGCAATACAGTGAATTTGCCCTGGTTACAACATTTTTCTACTACTAATCTTCAGTGTCTCCATATCAGGATCAAGTCCAGATTTCTTAGCTCAGAGGGCCTTTTGTGGTTCAGTTTCTGCCCACCTCTGACATTGCCCTCCAAACTCAGCAGCCCCCTCACCTACTGAGTCAGGTTCTTTTTAGTGCCTTCATATTTTTTGCTATGCTTTCCCCTGCATCTGCAAATGCCCCTCTCCTCAATTTGCCTAACTTCTATTAACCTTCCAATACTCTATCAGACGTCACTCTTCCAGGAAACCTTCCTCGGCATCCTAGTCTGATTGAGAGTGCTTCGTCCTGCAGCTCAGTGAGCCTGTTTCTCTCTAGACTGGGGTGTCCTTGCAGGGGCTGGGTCTTGTTCATCATCTCAAGCTCCGGCATGATGCCTGCCATAGCCCATAATGAATGCGGGTAGAATGATGTGGTGTGTCACGTCGGCCCACTTCTGCAATTGTTAGTGACCTGGATATTAGATGTTTTATCCTGGGTGGGGAAGACGTTAAGTTGTTGTCTTATTTTCACCTACCCAACAAGATTGTTTGCTCCCGGAAGGCAGGGATGACATTGCAGCTCTTAGTAAACCTGGAGCCCATGGGCATGCCAGGCAGTGAGTCAGTATGTGTTGAAAGAAAGGAAAAAAGAGGAAGAATGAAGGAGAGAATGTGGAGGCAACGAAGAGGAGAGGAAGGTATAAAGGATAGGAGAATTGTCTCAAGATTTGTAACAATGTTGGTTTGAGTCTAGTCAGAATAATATCCTCTCTCCCAACACAATTCTGGGTTCTCTTCTCTAAATCTGGCAACTCCAAGAAATTATAAGGCCTGTTTGGCCTGAAAAGAGGGAGGTAATCAATATTATAGCATTTTAGAAGTTTTAAAGGGGATGTCATCACAGGTTTATGAATTATTGATGTTATTTCATTATCAACGTGATTGTGATGTTAATATCTAAGTAAATTATTCATGGCATTTAGTTGCTTTCCATGTTAGTCAGGATATTTTACTCCGTGTAATCCCTGCTGGGTCCCGTACGGATTGCAGAAGAGTTACATAAAATGAAGTGTGCTTGCTGCTAGCGAGTCACAAGCACTCATTTTAATAGCTATGTATGGCTTTTAATGAGTACTAGAACCAGCTCTTCAGATTTAAGATTTTGTGGATATTATTGGTTAGGATGAGATAAAGGAAGGTAACACTATGGTAATATATTTTTAAAAATAAAATTGACTAAGTAAAAACAGTGAGTTGATCTAGAGAAAACTACTAAATAAAAGTATTAAATTAAATAAAAAGTATTAAGTAAGTTAGGTAGGTCGTACATGCATATAGGAGAAACTGAAGGAGGTATGTGGATTATGGAGGTTTAGGAAGCACCAGATTAAAACACAAGTCCTACTGTTTCTCTGGGGAATACAGAGCTGTGAGGCAGGAGTCCTGCCCCTGTGTACAGCTAAGCTAGGGGGGCGAGGGAGGTTCGGAAGTGCGAGAACAGATCCATCCCTCTCCCTGCCAGATGGATCGTTGGACTCAGGAGGTGACCCAGAGCCTCTGTCTCTGGAGGCAGGTCAGAGGCAGGCCGTGAAGAAGGCATGTGTCCTTGGAACCCCTAGTCCTACCTGTAGTGCCTCCGGCTTCTACTCTTCCACCTCTAGCTCTTATCGAAAATGGTCCCTGGTGAGACTTTGGCGACTGAATCGGTGTCAAGAGACTTGTGGTGGAATCTTGGTTATATCACTTGCCTGTGGGACCACAAGCATGTTACTGAACTTTTCTGTGTATTTACGTGTAAAATGGCTTTGATTTGCCTACATCTTGAAGCAGTTCTGAGGGTTAAACAAAATCTGTGATGTGGGAAAGCTACTGCAAAAGACTTGGCGTTTGACTAAGTGTTTGTTCAACTCTAGGAAAGATTGTACAATTCATTTAAATTAGAGTGGAGGTAGTTGGAGTAGTTCAAGGTGGGTCTGCATTCAGGGAGCGTAGTTTATCAGCATCAGAATTATAGTTGAAAGGATAAAGTTCTAATGGTAAAATGTTAGGTGTCAGTGACAGGATGAGGGTGGAGGAGAGATCAGGAGAAATATTTCAGTGACAGATTTTTCTGGTGGGTTGGTGTGGAGTTGGAGGCTGGCTAGCCTCATTCCTTTTGTCTGGTTCTCTCTCATTTCTTTCTTGGAGTTGCTCACTTAATACTGTTATTAGCAATGATAACAACTACTGTTTGTTGAGCACATCCTATGTGTTCATACTATGTTAAGTGCTCTCCGTGTGTTAAATCATTCAAATCTCACCTTACTCTGTGGTACTCTTATCCACATTTTATTTATTTATTTATTTATTTATTTTTTTGTCCTTTTTCGTGACCGGCACTCAGCCAGTGAGTGAGTGCACCGGCCAGTCCTATATAGGATCCGAACCCGCGGCGGGAGCGTCGCAGCGCTCCCAGCGCCGCACTCTACCAAGTGCGCCACGGGCTCGGCCCATCCACATTTTATAGATGACAAAAATGAGGTGCAAGGAGCACAAAGAGTTTGTCAAGGTCACATGCTGAAAAGTAACTGAGCCCAGACTACAGTCAGGTTTCTGTGACTCTAAAGCCCATACTTATTCACAACTCTGCCATCCTGTGTGACTCTTCTGCATCAATGTCAGCATCAGCAAATATTTTCTGAGAGCTGTCTAGTTGTCACACACTGCTCTAGACAGAGATAAAATAGACAAAAAAATCCCCTGCCTCTGTGGAATGCACAGCATAGCTCAATGAGTTATATGTTACAGTTCACTGATATATTGAAATGGTTAACTGAGCTACTGAACATAGCTCTGTGGGACGAGGACTGGGTTTCATGCAATGCTGGGCAGCTCACTTTGCACTATTGAACTCAGTTTCCTCATCTATGCAATGAGTGGACTGGGATAGCTGATCTCCAAATTTCATTTAGCTTTCATAAGACTGTAAACTTCAGGAGGGAAGGACTAAATGCTTCCCTCATAAACTTAGGAAATGACTAGATTACTCTCACGTTTCCTTGCACAAATATGCTGGCAGACTGATTTTCCCTTTGTCTGGTGGCCACTCTCCCACTGAAACCACTGGCATTGGGTTGAAGCGGCATGTGGAGAGTTCAGCCCAAGCAGAATTTGGGTCAGAAGGTCACTTTGTTGGGTTTGGTTCTTCAGCCCTGGGGATCTTCAAGGCTGTGGTCTCTGAGGAACCCAAAAAATAAAGGACACTGAGAAGATGGAATTAAAGCTGATTTATTAAGCTTCCATGATAGAATAGAGGAGACTACTGTGGCTCCCTTCAGCAGGAAATGCTCAGGCTTTGGGATTCCAAATCAACCTTGCTTTGGGTTGGATGGAAAGAAGGTTCTTAGCCAAGCCAGATATTATCTCTTGCAAGAAATCTCTTCCAGCACTAGTTTATATGCCCCCTTTCTGTGTCCCTGTAATAGCCTTAGCTTACCTTTTTTTTTTTAAAAAAAAAAACCCAACCCAAACCCGGTTTCCATAGTGTGTTTGCATCATGTGTTGCATGTCCGTCTCCCTTGCTGGACCAAGAACTCCTTGAGGATAGGACTGAAACTGGTTAATCATTAAGCCTCCAGTACTTATCCCAGTGTCTGTCATACAGTGGTGCCCCATAAGTGTAGTTTAAATAAAACTAAGGCAGAACATTCTGGCCAAGATGATTGTATCCAGTGGGGAGCAGGTAATCAGACTTTTGAGAGAAGAGGAAAAAGAAGAGAAAAAGAATGTAATTTAGGAGATGACTGGCATTTGTGGCCCTACGAGGATGTTAGTTCATTGGAGGATGAGCTTGTCCTGGTGAATAGGCCATTCATCCCACCTTGGGGGCCCTTGGTGGCACCACTACTAGCACCATCATTATCATCATCACTTAGGAGTTGGCTATGAACAGGACGTGTGGATGCCACACTTAATCCCCAGCCTTGCTCAGCATAGGATCAGACCTGGGAAACCCAATAAAATTCAGAGGAATGTGCCAGGAAGGGGTGGGGGCAAGGTGACATTAATTGCTGCTCTCATTGTGCCTAATCCCCTAGTGAATCAAATATGAGACAATGGAAGTGCTTCAGCCAAACCCTTGGCTGGTGGAAATGGAATTAGCCTGGTTTGAGTCCAAATTACTTGTTTTTGTTGGAATGAGTTTCAGAAATGCCATTGAGTTCCAGAGATGCCACTGCTGTTGTGGTTACTCTGTGTTACTCTGTGTGGACAGACTGTTGTAGGCAAGGCAATTTGTTTTTCTTTAAAATAAATTGTTTTCTGATTCCTGAGCCTAATTACTTACCTTGCTATCTCTGGCAGAACAGGCCGAGTGTCCCTCAGGAGGGCTCAGCCTCTGTGGGAGTGCTGGGCCAGGTGTGGTCAGTGGGGCCTTGCTGCCACCACTGGAATGTGGCCTCACACTCCTACTTGGTGACATCATGACACGGGAAGTGGCAATTAGCAAGACCAGGCTCTGACAGGTCTGGCTGAGGCTTACTCAGGGTGGGCTGAGAGAGACCCTAAGAGCCAGCCTTGGCGTGCTTACCTCACTCTCTTCTCATTTTTCTTTCTCTCAGATACACACAGGAAATTGCCATCATGGACAAACCCCAAATGGAGTAGACATGGAAGGCTGAGATCCAGAACAAACTGCTGTGGCTGGGGAGGAGGAAGTGAAGTCCTAGAGTACCCAGCCTGGGCAGTATCAATGTGTTTGCTGCCCTCTTTCCAGGCTACTTTCCACGTACCTTGTCCTCACTTGTCCTGCCAGATGGCAGCAGAAAAAATGAGGAGGCTTTGGTTTCAGTAGCCACATAATCAGCCCTAGATCTAGAGTTGCTTTTTTCTTTGTGCCTAGTTTGACTTCAACACCTCTATTTTCATCTTCACTAATACCATTGCTACCATGTCTATATTGCTATTACTTTCAATATTATCCAAATGCCAACACCCTATTGTTATCATCTGCTACAACAGCACCACCCCTACCGCTCATTCTCACCGCCTCCACCAGCTCCATCACCTTCATCACCTCCACCACTACCACCATTACCACCACGGTCACAAGGACTGCCACGCCACTTCCACTCTTTCTCACCGTTGCTATCACCACCACCACCTCTGCGACCTCCATCATCTTCACAACCTACATCATCTCCACTGTCACCACCTCCATCATATCCACTGCCACCACTATTATCATATCCATTACCTTTAGCAATACCAACCCTGTCATAACCATCATTATCTCCACCACTACCAGCATCACCACGATATTACCACAAATATTATCATGCAACTTCCACTCATTGTTATCATTACCAACACCACCAACATTGCCTCCACCACCACCTCCACCATTACAACCGCCACCATCAGAGTCACCTCCACCACCACTACCATCACCACCTCTACCACCTTCACCTCCACCTCCACCACCACCACTGCCACCTCCACCTCCATCACAACCTCCACCACAACCTCCACCACCTCCACCACCACCACCACCATCTCCTCCACCACCACCACCTCCACCACCACATCCACAACCTAAATCACCTCCACCACCTTCACCACCACCACCACGACCACCACCACCTCCACCACCTCCACCTCCTCCACCACCTCCACCATCACGTCCACAACTTCCACCACCACGTCCACAACCTCCACCACCACGTCCACAACCTAAATCACCTCCACCACCACCACCACCACCTCTACCATCTCCACCACCACCACCTCCACCACCACCACCACCTCTACCATCTCCACCACCACCACCTCCACCACCACCACCACCTCCACCACCACCACCACCACCATCACCACCACCTCCACCACTACCACCACCACCACCACCACCACCACCACCACCACCACCACCACGTCCACAACCTAAATCACCTCCACGTCCACCACCACCACTGCCACCTCCACCTCCATCACAACCTCCACCACAACTTCCACCACCTCCACCACCACCACCACCATCTCCTCCACCACCACCACCTCCACCACCACATCCACAACCTAGATCACCTCCACCACCTTCACCACCACCACCACCTCCACCACCACCACCACCACTTCTACCATCTCCACCACCACCACCTCCACCACCACCACCACCACCACCTCCACCACCACCACCACCACCTCTACCATCTCCACCACCACCACCTCCACCACCACCACCACCACCATCACCACTACCTCCACCACCACCACCACCATCACCTCCACCACCACCACCACCACCACCACCACGTCCACAACCTAAATCACCTCCAACACCACCACCACCACCTCCACCTCCACCACCTTCACCACCGCCACCACCACCTCCACCAACTCCACCACCACTTCCACCTGCACCACCATCACCACCACCACCACCTCCACCACATTCACCACCATCTACACCACAACCACCTTGTCCACAACCTAAATCACCTCCACCACCACCACCTCCACCTCCACCACCTCACCACTGCCACCACCACCTCCACCAACTCCACCACCACCTCCACCTGCACCACCTCTACAACCACCTCCACCTCCACCACATTCACCACCATCACCGCATCCACCACAACCACCATCTCCACCACCACTACCATCTGCACCACCACCACCACCCCGACCCTCAACACCTCCAGCACCTCCACCACTACCTCCACAACCACCAAACCACCACCACCTCCACCACCACCTGTACAACCACCTCCACGTCCACCACCACTGTCACCACCACCACCTCCACCACTTCCACTCCCCCCCCACCACCATCTCCACCACCACCACCACCATTACCACCACCACCACCTCCACCACCACAACCACCATCTCCACCACCACTACCATCTGCACCACCACCACCACCCCGACCCTCAACACCTCCAGCACCTCCACCACTACCTCCGCAACCACCAAACCACCACCACCTCCACCACCACCTGTACAACCACCTCCACGTCCACCACCACTGTCACCACCACCACCTCCACCACTTCCACTCCCCCCCCCCCACCATCTCCACCACCACCACCACCATTACCACCACCACCACCTCCACCACCACCACCACCACTACCACCTCCACCACCATGACCACCTCTACCAACATCTCCACCACCACCATCACCCCCCCCACCACCTCTACCACCACCACCACCACCACTGTCACCACCTCTACCACTTCCTTTACCACCATCACCACCTCCTCCACCTCCACCACCACCACCATCACCATCACCAATGCCACGACTTCCACCACCACCTCTGCAACCATCTCCACCTCCACCACTTCCACCCCCTGTACCACCAATATCACCACCACCACCACCACCACCTCTACCACCACCACCACCCCCTCCGCCACATTGCTACCATTATTTATTCTCGTCATTACTACCACTACCACCACCATCATCACCTTTGCCACTTTTTCTCACCAGCGCCATCACAACTAGCGTGTAAAAAGGGAAGACTTAGGGGATGAGTAGCCATATATTCATGATTAAAGGGCTTCAGAAGAATGGTTAATCCTATATATGGATAATGAAGCTAGAGTTAGAAAAACAGACAGAAATGATAGGAATTATAAGTGATTTAGGTGTATGTGAGCAATGTCTTTCATGGAAGTAGCAGAGACCAGAGGGTTAAGTTTGGGAATAAAAAATTATGCGTTTAATTTGGAGCTTGTTTAATTTATCTGCCTAAGGTGACAACCAGCTGGGGTCGTCTCCCAGTCCAGTCACTCTCTGATGCTCGAATCACCTCTGTAGAATCGCTTAAGAGTAGAAACTAAGCTAATTCATTTTATATTAGGGAACTCATTTAACCTTAAAGTGGCTGGTTCCTTCTGACTACTTTTATTTTATGTTTTTAATCAATCTGTAATACTGGAATCCATTATCTTTTCAACATTTAAAATGTTTTAGGTCAGGATGAAATTCTTTCTGATCCCACTTCCCAATCCTTGTTCCTTTAGCTCTTCACACAGTCAACCTATGTTGTAATGTGATTTTTTTTTTGTAGATAATTTTCTCTCTTTTTGTACATATTTAGAAACAATATGGTATTATGTCATGTGCATATTTTACTCAAATAGTATACTTTATGTATCTGTCTGCCACTTGCTTTTTGTTTTTTTCACTCAACAGCTAATTGGCACAATGGTTAAAAGGATGGACCCTGAAGCCGGATTGCTTGGATTCAGATCACAGTTTTATCCCTTGACAGTTGGGTGATCTAAATTATTTAACCTCCCTTAGCCTCTGTTTCCTTCTTTGTAAACTGGGATTATAATATACCTATCTCCATAGGGTTCTTTTGAGGATTAGATGAGTTAATTTATGTCAGCACTCAGAACCATGCCTGGCACAGCCTGTTGACAGGTATAAAGTCACATTTTTGCTTGTCAAATTTTTTAGTAATTTATAGGTTATTCTGCCACAGTTTATTTAAACATTCCTAAATTGATGGACACATAGCTTACTCTGATTTTCACTATTGCAAACAAGGCTCCAACCGTATTTTTACATATGTCTCTGAATGCACATAAATAATAGTTTCTTAAAGGTGAATGAGAAATAAGATTGATGCATTTTATCACTTTGAAGCTTTTATTAGAAAAATATAATGATAAAGAGTAGATATCTGCCTCTTGTTTCTTCCACCTGTTGGTTTTAGTTCTACCTCTTTGGCAGCCAGAGCCACGTGACAAACTGAGGTAGAAGACCCTAGTGGTTAGGACTAATAACCTCAGGTTCATATCACTTTGGGGGTAGGGAGGAGTCACCTTTTGAGGGGTGGTCTTACTATGTGCTGGGCCTTCTTCTAAGCATTTATATATAATAACTCATTGAATCACTATGATGTAGATACCCTGACTATCTGTCTTTCACTCATGAGGAAATGCAGGCAAAAAGAAGCAATGTAATTACTCAAGGTCACACAGCTGGAAGTGACAGATCCTTTATACAGTGTGAATGTTAAGTCAGTCAATGTAAAACTCTTAGTATTCTACTCACCACATGGAAAACAGTCAACACATGTTAGTATCATTCTAGGGATGACTGGTGATGATTAGAGCTATAGAGTTATTGTGATCACTATTATCGTTGCTACCTTGAGACTGTGATAGAACTCATCTCTGGGACATTCATTTAATTTGTTTTAACAAAATGATAGCGAAACAGTGGTTTCAAGCTCTGATTGACAAATCTGTGTTATTTATTCTATAGACACAGAACACATTCTTAAAATTTGCAGGGACTTGCTGATAAAATTGCCATAATTAGGACCTGTGTGGTTTGCCCACACATAAGATAAATGCAGATATAGTTAAATGTAAAGTAGGTACATAGAAATACTTGTTTGTGATGGAACAGAAACTGGTGGATGTGGGGTTGAATTATGCTGGATGTCCAGGGAACCTTGGCCCTGAGGCGTGAGGTGGAGAGATCAGCTGGTATGAGATGGTGGAGTGTGGAGGCAGACTGAAAAGGAATTTCTTTCTGATCCAGAAAATTATGCTGGAACAAGAAAGAAACAGCATTTATTCATTCATTGAACATCTACTTTGTGATAGAAGTTGGAGATACAAAGATGAACAAGACACAGTCGCTGCCTCAAGGAGCTCACACTGCAGTATGGAGGACAGAAATGTAAATGAATGATGGCGAGACAGGGTGCCACACATGGACACAAAATCGGGGTGTGTAGAAGGTGTGGTTGGAGCACCAGGAGGGTCTTCCTAGCGGAGAAGATGCTTGAGCCAGAGCCCTTCAGAATATGTAAGAGGGACAAACAGGTGGGGGAGGAATCAGGGTGGAGGGAAGAGCTTATGCAGACATGTGGGGATAGCACAGCTGGGCACGTGGAGGCCATTGCAGGGCTTTGGAGGGACGCAGGGGAGGGGTGAGATACAGCATGTCATGGAGGGGCCTGAAAGCCGTATTAAGGCGTTTTGACTTTTATCTTGAAGGATATGAGCAGCTGCCAAAGGTTTTTTTGATAGGAAAGAAGCATGATTATATCCTAATTTCACAGGATAAGTTGTTTCTTTAAATACTGAGGAGAAGCTAAGCTGCCTTGAGGTCGGAGCAGGTGTGCTGGAGAAAAAGAGGCCAGCAGAGATGGATCAGAACCAGGTAGGTGCTGGCAGTGGCCTTGGGAAATGTTAGCAGGTAGATATCAGGAATCATGACAGAGTTTGACTGGCTGCGTTGCTCTGTCTGACGGTGTCATATGGAACAAACAAATAAATCATTGAATACCTTTGTCCTGACCGGTAATCCCAGAGTTATTTCATTTAATTCTTAGAATAACTTGTGAATTTGGCGTTGTTGTTATTCCCATCTTATAGCTGAGTAAATGAAAGCTCAGAGTTGCTGAGGAAGTTGCCTGAAACTGCATAGTGTGTAGGCGCTAGAGTGTTCCTTTGGGCTCCTGCACAGTCCAGGGCTATTTTGCCACAACATGGCAGCCGTCTTCAGAAGGCAGAGAGAAAACAGAGTTCATTATGCTGGGATGCAGCATCACTTTGTGAAGCTGTGGAAAGCAGAGACCCTATGCAGCATGCGCTTGGTCTGTGCCCAGAGAGGATTCACTCTGTAGTAAAGAGGCCCTACCGGCCCCGCTAGTGCTGGAGGTGATTGATGATCAGGTGTCCTGCTGAGGAGAAGGGATGTGGGGAGAACTAGAAGCAAGTGTGTGCTCCAGGCTTCTCCTCTCTCCCAGATTGGAGGCAGCAGGTGAGACTGGCAGGGTTTGCAGGAGGACTAGGAACCTCTGGCTTTCATCACAAGGAAAAAGCTAGATCAGCACAAATTCACCCCTTCTGGAAAAACTGCTCCCAGCACATGCCTGCTTCTGTCTATAAATCTCAGTAGAGCAATTTGGCAACCTGGCTCCTCAGCTGCTGTCTTTCTTCTGCAAAGTTTCAGTGATAAGAAAAATGGGATTTCTTAACTGCTTGCTGTAAGACTAAAGGGTGGAGGGGGCCATGGTGAAATGGGGTACCACCCCACCCCACCCTGCAAGGCTTCCTGCCACATTAGGAGCTTGGGTCTTGGGTACTTCTAGACAGCCACAGCCTATAAGTTCAGGAACCTACCCACTAGGTTCCTGAACTCCTCAGTTTAATTCTTTAGTTCTTCAGATACTTTCATTTACCACTTACAGTGTGTCAGCCACTTGCCAAGAGTTTTATGATGGACTTAATTTTACCTCCATAATAACTCTGAGAAATAGGTACTAATTTTTCCATTTTACAGATAAAAATCTGTGCTGCCCATTACCACTAGTGTCCATTTGATGCCACGTCCATTGCCATTCAGTGTACATCGGTAGACAACGTGGTGAATGCCTGGAGACAGCAGAGGACACGGCCACAAGTCCCCATCATGGCAGTCCTCTGGCAGGCTGCTCCCAGGATCAAATGAGAAAATGGGCATGAATGTGTTTTATAGACCATAAAGTGCGGCATGCCTCTAGGGACTAACATTCTGGCAGGAATAAAGGTTCAGCACGCCGCAAAAGTTGAGTAACACTGCCCCATGTAGACCAGCAAGCTTTGGAGACCTGTCACTTGTGACTGCCCCACCACACACTTCAACTAGGTGGCAGTTGTCTTAGCCTTTAAGGTGCTAGCTTGCTCACAAGCTGTGAGGGTATGCCTGTCCCCCCCCCAGGCCACCACCCACATATTCCAGCTCCTTCCACAATGCCTGACCTGGAGCTGGGAGAACACTCAGAGGAGAAAGGTCAGGCACCTGGCAGCCCCTCGTCCTGGGGTGGGGCAGGGGAGCTCCTGCTTCCTTGTGGTCCTGAATCCCTGTTTGCCTTAACCTATGCTCAAAGGTCTGAGAAGCACAAGCACATGGAAAAAGCTGGAGGGTCTTCATTAATTAGTTCTTAATTAATTAATTTGCATTTGTAATGAACTTTCATCTCCTGTTCCCTCAAGTGCCTAAGTGAAGAATCTTTTATTGTATTACATTTTATTTGTTTATTAATGTACTGCTCTTAAGCCCATAACAAAGGGTGAGAAATAGAAAATCAGAACCAAGGAAAGGAAAACAGATCAGATACAGGAATCAAAAGGATAAGATTTTTGCATATGTTAATTAGCTTGATTTAGCCATTCCACAATGTGTATAAATATATCAAGACATTGTGTTGTACACCATAAATATATACATCTTTTGTCAATTAAAAAATAAAATAAAATAAAATAATACAGAAATAAAAAACAGAAAACACTCTCCAAAGGACAAGTTTTTTCTTTTTCAAATTTTTTCTTTTTCAAACCATGAACAAAATATCTAACTTTTGATTACAAAAGCAATGCATGCTTACTTAGAGCATTTATAAAAGACAGAATACATCAATAATAAAAATAACCTTTAGAATTGATTACACTGGTATTATTTTAGAGTATATAATTGCATATTTATGGTTTTAGAGACCACCTTTTTTACAAAACAGTAATATATCACTTCGACAGCATGTTCAATGACAATAATATTCTGTTGCATAGATATATCTCAATTTAATTAATTCTCTACTGCTAACTCACATTATTGCCTTTTTCTTTGCTCTTTTAAAATTGTTGCCATAAGCATCCTTGTACATCTTAGTCTGTAAACATCACCGATATTTTTCTCACGGTAAATTTATAGAAGCAGAATCCTGGGGTCACAGCACACTCATCATGTTTTATGTATGTGTAAGACACAGCCTCTGGAGGTAGATCACTTAGGATTGGATCCCAGCACTGCCACTTGCCAGCTGAATGGCCTGGGAGGACTTCCCAGGATGGCAGCAGTTTCCTCTCTGGTGAATGTGGGTAATAACAGTGCCTCCCTCATTGAGTTGCTATGAAATGCATCTGGCTCAATTCATGGTAAGGACTTAGCTCACAGCCTGGCCTGCAGTGAGCTCAAAACTCTTGGCAATTATCATTATTATTGTTGTTATCACTGTCAACTTGTCCTTCTGCAAAAGTGTCCCAGTTTAAACTCCCACAATCATTGTATGAGAGCATTTGTTTCCACACACCTTTGTCAACACTGGGTATTATCATTCCTTTTATTATTTCATTGTTTGCCAACCTGATAGGCAAATTGTTGCTTTAATTTTACGTCTTTAATTACTAGTGACAAACATTTTCTTGATGACTTTATTGGCATTTATTTATAGGTGAATTTCATGTTTATGATTTTTTTCTTGTTTCTGGTAGATTGTTTATCTTTTTCTTATGGATTTCTTCTTTAATATATTAAGGATATTAATCTCTTGCTGATCATATCTGTTCTAAATGTGTTTCTTCCCCAGCTTTTCTGTGATTTTTAATTTTTTTCTATTTGTGGATGCAGAAATTGTATTTTTTCTTGTTGCTCTTGCCTGTGCTTGTACACTTAGAAGCGTACCATGAGATCAAGTCATTTATATTTTTCCAATTTTTAATTTTTATAATACTTTACTTTTACCACTTGAATTCAAATAAAGTTAATTGGAATTTTAATAATTTATTTCCCCACCTTTTTGTTTAATTATTTCTCAATTAATTATTACATACTAAGTTATATATCCTTGGTTGGTTTCTTGGTAGTCTCCTCTGTTCCATTAATCTCTGTCTTTTTTATGCTTGTATTTTTAATTTTTTATAGCTTGTAAGATACTTTAATATCTGTTGATATGAGTTCACTTTCACTAATATTTTTAGAAAAGTTTTTAGCTTGATATTTTATGATCTAATTATTTCTATAAAGAAAATCGAGAAAAATTTCATCAGTTCTAACACTACTGATTTTGATTAGAATTGCATTCATTTTATAAATTAATTTAGGGAGAATTGACATTTTTACCACCTTTACACTTTTCTATCTAGAAACATAGACTTTCTCATTCAATCAAACATTTAAAAATAACTTTTTATTTTAGAATAGTTTTACATTTACAGAAAAGTTACAGCAATAGTATAGTGTTCCTGTGTACTCTGCACTCAGTTTTCCCCATTGTTAATATCTTACATTATCATAGCACATTTGTCACAACCAATGAATAAATATTGCTATGCAGTATTGTTAACTAACGTTCATACTTCATTTGATTTCATGAATTTTCTCCTAATGTCCTTTTCCAGTCCAGCATCTCATCCAGGCGACATTAGTCGTCATGTCTCCTTAGGCTCCTCTGGACTGTGACAGTGTCTCAGACTTTACTTGTTTTTGATAACCTGAACTGTTTTGAGGAGTGCTGCCCAGGTATTTTAGAATCTTCCTCAATTTAGTTTTTCTCATGACTCAGTGAGGCTTTTTTGTTGTTGTTGTTCATGGTAGCTAGGGCAAAAAGGAAACCAGAATAAATGACAGCTTTTTGTCTTCCTCAGAGAAGCATCTTTTTTTTTTCCTAGGGAATATCTACTGGTGGGACCTTACAGAAAAGGCATTGACTGACATGGAGCACCAAGTCCCCATGAAGAGTGTGCTAACACATACAGAAATAGTTTTTTATGGCCACCTTTTACTAAGACTTGGATAAAATCCCAGGTCAACACATAAAGTTTTAGTCCAAGGAAGGTCATATTTTGAGCAGCTGGGCTGCTGCATTTGACTGTTTAGTTTTTCAGTCATCTAACTTGTCCCATGGCTAGGACTTAGAGGAAAGGAGTGGTAGATAGCAAATTTCTCAGACTACCTTTCCCAGTGTTTAGGAGCAAAGGCTTAGAGTCAAACTTCTTGGGTTCAAATATTGGCTCCCCCTCTTCGCTAGTTCTCTGACTTTGACATCCCTACAAGGTAGAGTCCTAATCTCAAGATGGAGAAAATGATAGCACCTACTGAAGGAAGCCGTTGTGTGGATTACATGAGATGGCACAACATAAATTATGGTTATTGCATAAGTTAGTTAAGGTAGTCATTATTCTTTCAGTCAAGTCTTCTGATGGGCCTGGACCCCTGAGGATTAGAAGTTACATTCTCAGATATGTGCCTGAAGCTGTTGAATATATTTGCATATGTTTTGGAAACCAGATGAGTAGGTAACAAGGTTGATAATCTAGTATGGAAATTGAGAAGTGCTCTAATCTAGATGGAAGGCTACCTGCCTCTGAATGGAGCCAGGCCTTCAAGCCACTCACAGGAAAGCTTGGGTTTTCTGTAGGAGACAGGTTAGAATCAGCTCTTACCCTTACAAAGGTCCGTTGCTGAGTCCCCAGTCTTTTGCCTCACAGCATGAGCCGATCATTTTGTCCTGAAAACAAAAAGTTTGCTTTGTAACAAAAAAGCTCAGCAAGGCTCCCCTAATCGTGAACTGATGACTTCTCTCAGAACCCCTTTGTTTTGAATTAGCTGCAAAATGGTCTCCTGTCACCGTCTCCTTTGCCACCCCTTCTAGGACAATGCACAGGTTTGCTTCACGGATTTATTGACTCAACTGGATTTTGGAGGAAGTTTGTCAAAGATAACCATTTCATGAATGATCAATTGATGTTGAGTCATACTCTGGCAGTAATCAGATTCTAGGACCTAGTCCCTTGAGGCTGTACTTGAATCATGATGTAGAACTCTATCATGTCTTTCAATTCTGCATGGAGGAAGGCACAAATCCATTTCATCTAAAAATGTTACTGTATTATTAGCATAATTATGAAGGGGATCCTAAAACACTGTCATATTTACTAATACTTAAAAATGTCCTATCACTTAAAATATTGCAGTTGTATTGAGGTTTGAATGTTGCCAAATATTAAAAGACTGAGCTTATATAGTGCTTGAACCCATGGCTGATTTTGACATGTACAGAATTTTATTTGTATTTTTGGGTTCATGCCTGGGCTTGGAGTCACTGTACCGATTCTTTGATATTCAGAACTTTTTGAGCTGGACAAAAGGTTTGTGGGCACATACTTTAATACCTTCATTTTATAAATCAGGAATCTGAGAGCACAAAATTCATACTTACCATGAATTAGAGGCCAAACTGAAGTGAAGGTCCTAAGTCCAGCTTCTTTTAAGTCACAGCTCAACCATATTTTCAGTGAATTCACTTCTTCACCCACCTGGGCAGAGCTGCTTGCCCATTTCCTCTCCTGGCCATCTTTTAAGCTAGACATTTCTCTAACATCATATGTCTTTCAGCATGTTGCAGTTTTTTCCCGTCTGTTTCTGCATCTGCCTCTCCTAGCATGCTTTGAGGCCCTTGAGGCAGTGACCTTGTCATATTATTTTCTGAATTTCTAAGGCCTGACTCAATACCAGTCTCAGAAGGCTTCCATTAAATGCTTACTGAATGAATAAACAGATGAATGAACACCTCATACCAGCTGGATGAGTAATCTTTACATTTCTAATTAGCAGCAAGGCATTCTTTATACCAGGGATTTGCCACTAGTCTGTAGTGTGGAGCTGGAGATTGGGCCTTCTTCTCTTGGGACCTTGTACTTGGGTGCTCTGGGAGGGATCCCCTGTTGTTTCATACACATATGGGTGATTTCCCATTCCACATCTCTGTTGACTCCTGCTTAGAGCCCCAGGCTGTCAGAGATAGATGGGACCTTAAAGAGCACCTAGGACAATCTCATCCTTTCACAGATAAGGGATCTGAATGGACCTTGTAGCCCCAGCTCTTGTACCTTCCCCACAGCTGGTCCCCAGAGGGTGTCAGCTGGGCATGATGATTTGGTTTCATACGAAGCTGAAGCAGAGTGACCCTTTTATACAGTTTGAGGCTGCGGGTGGAATAGTCAATGAGACCTACCCACCTTTTTTAGCAACATCTGGGGCTGTGGACACCGAGATGGATTTGTCACCTGGAGATTCTAGTAGAACTATTGATAATTACCAGCCGGTCCTCCTTGCCTCCTCACATCCGGTCCCTCCTCACAGCCTGTCAAAAACACCTTGCACAACTGTCCTCTTCTTTCAAGTGCACTTGGGGCCATACTTTCCATGAGTCAGCTCCACTGAGCTGTGTCATCAGAGTGTCACCTGGAGAATGGACAGCTGGGGTGGGGTGGGGATTTGCAGTGTGGTGGCTTAATGAGCAGGCTCTACCTGCTGTGTGCACATGGGACAAGCCCACATTCTGGGGAGTCTGGCACCATTCCTGATTCTTGGCCCCCGCTCCACCTCTGACCCCAAAATTCTTGCATTTGAAACTGGATCAATGTAAATGTGGGTGATGGTGTTAATGGTGGGTATACGAGTGCAAGGCTGCAGTGATATAAGGACTGGAGTGTCAGAATCAGTGTCTTAGCTCCAGTCTGGGTTAGACCTCGGTTTAGTAATCAACACATGACTGGAAAAACATTTGCCATATTTTGGACAGGGCTCTTTAAATGTGAATAAATTAGATTTTTTCAAGTGGTATTTTGTACCATATCTGGAAAGTCTGGAAAATCAAAGTCTGGAAAGGGTTAGGATGAAGGTGCATATGATGGGTACTCTTAGCATGCAGGGTCTCCTGAGTCCACGGGTTCTTCCTCACCCCTCAAACTGGGGATGACCTTAAGGGCAGGCCTGTGTCCCTCTACTCCCTCTGGAGAGTGTAGAGCTGTCTTTCTTCTTATCTTGGGGTCTCCACGAGGTTAGCTATGTCTCATCTTCAAACTGGGGGTTCCTCAATGGTAAGAGCTGAATTGTCAGAAGGGGGCTTCTTATAACACCATACGAAATCTACAGACACTCAGGCTATGGATCCAATGATAGACAAAAATGGGAGGTAGAGGTGTATTACCAGTGGGCAGAACTGTCATTTTCTTTCTGCCTCTGTGGCCAGCAGAGCCTGTGCTTCTGGCCAGGCAGTTGGCAAAGGGCAAAGGGGATGGGCCCAGCACCTGGAGTCATAGCACTGGCTCTGGGGGAGGGCCAGCTCTGTGCATGTGTGTGTGCGGGAGATATGGTGTGAGACAGTGCAGTGTGCTTAACTTATGCGTGTGAGGCTCTGGAGGGTCATGTGGAAGATGTACGTCCTCTTTCAGGAGAACATGGTGAGGCACAGGGACAGTTTGGGTTGGATAAATGCTATGGTGCAGCCCCATGTGGAATCTGACCATGGCCTAAAGCATGTTTGCTATTTGGACCTGATTCAGCTCCTGGTGTTAGAGGATCAGGCGGGGTTGCCTCTGTTAACTGGGGCATGGCATTCATGTGAGCTCCAGGTCCACCCCTGGAAGCCCTATAAATGGAAGCCTGGGCTTCAGTGGTGGCTTCTCTCCTGGTTTTGGGAAGCGGCTGCTTAGCCATGCTTCTTCTCACTAGCCTGCCCACTCCCAGACACCTTTCATTAAGGCCTCTTATGTCCCAGAGTAGGTCTGATCTGGGATATTCTTTGAACAGCAAGCCAACCCAGTTGCATCCGGAAGCCCCACAGACCATCGTTGCTTTGGTATCTCCTTTTTGCTTCTCATCTCCCTCCATTCTAGTCTGGCTTCTGTGCTGCCACTTAAACTACTTTGGTCAACGTCATCGGTGATTCTGTGTTTCTCCTAATTGCTTGCCTAAATTGATTCCCTTTTCTTTCTTGGATACCTCTCTCCTCCTTTCTTTCCAGGCTCCACTCTCCTAGTTTTCTCTTCTTTCACTGAATCTCCTTGCCAGCTGGCAGTACAGGCTCCTCTTCCACTGTCCAACCATGAGGTCCTGCAGTGTCCCTGGCTCAGTGGGTCCCCCTCCTCCTCTTCTTGGGTGATCTCAGCTACTCTCATGTCTTTAAATACCTTCTAAGTGATGACAGCTCTCAAATATATATATTTCTGGCCCCAAATATCTCTGAGCACCAGACTTACGTATCCGAATATCTTCTAGTCTTCACTTCTCTGTAAATGCTCCACCTTCCACCTAGCGGGAAAGGAAACCTGGGAGTATTTCTGCCTTCTTTACCTCCTTCATGCCACACACCGAATCCACCTGCTGATCCTATTAGTTATTCCTCCAGGATACTTAGAGGTCACCCTCTTCTCTGTGTCTCCACCACTTCCATCTGCCTTTTTCGGTCATAAAACATGTAACACGTCCTTTCTCTCCTGCTTTCATGCTTGTTCCATCCATCATCCATCCTTTATCCACTTTGCAGATGGAGACATCTTTTGAAGCTTCGAGTTAAATAAAATGTCTCTTTGCTTAAAATCTGTATCATCTAAACGTGAACGAATCTAAACATCATATATGTGTTGTCTGAGGTCTGGTAGGATATGTGGTCAGGTCAGTTTATTCATATGAACAAGACTACATAGAGGTATGTATGTATTCCTCTTGGTCATGATGTTCTCACCCCAAGATAGCCTAATTGTCAGGGGCCTGAGACCCGTCAGTGTCTGACATTGTGCTTGGCTTGGAATAGGTGCTCAGTGAGAGCTCAGTAAATGAATAAATGACCTTTTGATGTCCTCTAGAATGTAAAGTCCACAAAGTTGCACTTTTGGCCCATTTGTTTACTGCTGTACTCTAGTACTTAAAGGAGGGACTGGCATATAGTAGCTGCTCAATAAAGATCTGTTGACTTAAAGAACAAATAAATGAATGAGAATACAATGAGTAATCTAGATAAGCTATGTCATTCTAGCTATTTAGAAATCAAAGGTAATGTGCTCATGTCCAAGAACAGATTCTTTCAGGATTCCCTCTCACTCTAGCATCCTGTCATCACCATCATTATGTAACCCATCATCTGTTACCCTCACCCCAGCCACACTCCCCACGATCAACCCTGACCCTACACTCCAGAACCCTAAACTCCCCTCTAGGCTGGTATTATAAAGTAAGTTGCCAGACTCTCACATAGTCCCTGACTGACACAATCTCAAGGACGTAACTCAAATCATATATTCATTTAACATAAGGAGTTATCCACAGGTGCATCACCCTCTGGATGGGTGACGTGTGGGAATACTTATCATTCCCTGCCCCAGTATCTGAATAAACTCCTAAGCAGTAGATTCAGTTTTAGAGATAAATATAATAGTCCTCAAAATATGATTTTAAATATGACAGAATGTATCATCAGAGATCTTTTTCCTTGGGTTAAAGCATGCATTTTTAGACCAAGATTACCAAGATTATGGGCTTTGAAATCAGATGAGCTGGATTCAAGTCCTGGCATTAGTACTTAGCAGCTGGATAATCTTGGTCAAGTCTTTAAACCTTTCGAGTGCTCAGTTTATTTACTATTCATTCAACGTGTATTCTCATTTATTGGGATCTGATGGTGTGTCAGAGATTGTGGAAAATGCTGTGCCTCAGAAGTGCAGAAGTAGGGGAGAAGTGGTCCCAGTACTTGAGACATCACTGCGCAACTGGCCTGGCTGGACCTTCCCACCCCATGCCTCCTCTTCACGTTGTTAGTCAGTATGAGCTCTTCCCGATCCTCAGGGGCATTCAGCATTGTTGCACACTCTCCCCTTCTTGAAGTTTCTCTTAAATTGTTGACTGCTTCTTCTCAATTTTTTTTTTTTTGGCTAAGTTCTCTTCCTTTACTCCACCTCTAACTGTTGGAGTTTCTCAGGACATTTTGTTAGGTCCTCTTCCCCTCTCAACCCATATTTTATGGCTGGATGCTCTATGCACATCCAAGACTTACATGCTACCCCTATGGTGATGGCTCCCAAGTGTAGATCTCCATTCCTGACTTTTTCTTCAGCTTCTGACTCATAGATACAAATGCTTTCTTTGTATTTCTATAGGCAACTCAAAATTAATAGTTTCAAAACTGAGCCCCTGGTCTTCTTATCTGGACTTCCTCAATCCTATTCCTCCCCCAGTCACCCACAGCTCAACAAATGGTGGCTGCTGCTATGCAGTGATTATTCCTGAAACTTGGACTATGGCCATGGTGCCCTCAGTGGCCCCCCACTCCTCTTCTTGCTTGCTTGCTCTAATGCATTCTCCACAACTTTAACTAGAGTAATATAAAAATATGCACATCTTACCACGATACTCTTCTGCTTACAAGTCTTTCACACTTCATGTCTCTCTGAGGACTAAAGTTAAAATGTGGCTTTAGAGGACTTGTAGGGTCTGGCTCCTGTCTGCAAGCTTCCTGTCACACTCTCGGGACATATCTCCCTTCCCTCCCTATCTTTGTATCCTATGCAAAGAGCCGGCTTTTCCCATATCAGAACCTCCAAACATTTTGCCTTCTCTCTGTAATTTTTTCTTCTTCATTTCACCTGGGCCACTCCTACTATCTTTCCAGTTTCAGGTTAAATTTTATTTTCTCATAGAAGATTTTCCTAACCTTCAGTCTAAATTAGGTTCCCTGATTCATCATTTTATGTACTATGGGACTTTCCTTCATTGAATGTAACAAAATTTAAAATTATTTATTTATTTTTGTGCATATTTCTTATACTGATTGTCTCCTCCACCAGAATGCATGCTCTGAGCACAGGGACCCTGCCTGCTTGTTTGTCGGGTTGCTTGATACCCAATACCCAGCATAGAGCTTGGCATATCATAGGCGCTCAGAAAAACATGTTGAATAATAGGTTAATGAAGGAAGTTTATCTTGATATCAGACTGAGTTTTACCAAATGGGAAGAGATTTATAATGTTAACATCAGCATTGGAAGGTAATGTGGAGAGTATGTACATTTTAAGCATGATATAGACTCTGGAACCAGACTGCCTGGATTTGAAACTCAGCTTTCTCAGTGGTTATCTGTGAGACCTTCAGTAAGTTGTTGAATTTCTTTAAGTCTTAGTTTATTGTCTATAACATAGTTGCAATAATAAGACCTACTTATTTTGATTGTTATAAGGAATATAATAAGAATAGTTAATATGCATAAAGTGCTTAGAAAATATCTGCTAGGTAGTATTTGCCATTATCATTATTATCATTGCTATTTCTTCTGCTCTCTACCTGGTATAGGAATCACTCTGTAACATCTTTGGCAAGCAGTTTTGCAATTGTAGTGATGGGGAACTTTCTGCCTGAAATCTCGAGTTACTTCTAACAAAATTCTAAGCTATTTATTGTAGGACTGGCTTCATTAGCATGTAACTCTTTGGTGATTGTAGCTCTCTGCTAATAGTAATACTCTTATTAACCCCTCACATTTTACCAGTTACTAAATGCTTTCGCAAATATTGTATTTCATCCTGAGATCAGACATCTAATAGTTGTGTGGATGGGTGATCGTAAGTTCAATCTTACAGAGGCAGAGATGAGGCTGGAAGATCTGCCCAAGGCCATGCAGCCACTAGGTAACTCAGGACCTCATTATAGAAAACCTCAGAGGGCGCTGCTTGTCTACTGAGGGTGCGTAAAACTATCCATTCAGACCAGTAAAAAAATGTAAACATTTTTCTATATTTCTTTTTATCTCATCCTTTAAGGTTGTCTATATTTTCTGTTTGCTTTCTATCTTACATGATGTTAAGACGGTAGTGCATGTCTATTGTTTCTAAATAAAACTTTCAACTCTTTATTAAAGCATGCATTCAAAAAAGTGCACATTTCCTAAGTGCACAGATCAATGAATGTTTACAAACTGAGCCCTGCCAGGTAAGCACCCCCCAGATCAAGAAACAGAATATGACCAGCAACACGGAAGCCCCCCAACCCCTCTGCTCCCTTCCAATTACCACCATCCTATGCCCAACACAAACATAACCATTATCTTCATCTCTACAACATAGATTTGTTTTACCAGTTTTTGTACTTTATAAAAATGATATAAATGGACCCATACCATGTGTTTATGTTGAGCCATGTGAACAGTGTTTGACCTCCATAATTGGCAATTTTATATGGTTCATCCTAATGCTTTTGTATCTGCTTTTTTTTCTGCCCATGTAATTTGTGTTTGGGAGATTCATCCCTATTGTTTTGTGTAGCTGTTGATCATTCATATACATCGCTGCATGGAATTCCATTGTGTGAATATATCACAATTTATTTATTTGTTGATGGGCATTTGGGTTGTTTCTGATAATGTGGCTATTATGTATAATACTAAAATGAACATTCTAATATTTGACTTTTGGTGACCATATGCAGGTCATACATCTAGGAGAGCAATTGCTCAGTCATTGGGTGTGCATACATTAGGCTTCAGTAATTACTGCCAAAGAGTTTCCCAAAGTTGCATCAATATGCACTTCCCCAAACTCACCAACTCTTTGCATTCTGCCTTTTTAATTTTAGCCATTTCAGTTGGCGTGTTGTGGTGTTCCACTGAGGTTTTAATTTGCATTTCTCTGATGAATAATGAGGTGAACACCTTTTTTATATGTTTGTTGGTCATGCTGAAATATTTTTATTACCAGGGTGTGCAACATAAAATCTCTTGAGAGTTGGAGAGAGTAGGATATTTCCTCCACTAGCTTAGACTACTTTTTTCTTAGACCACTGTGGGGGAAGAAAGTTCCAGTCTTCTGGTGCTGTGATGGGGGAAGGGGAGTGGGGAGCAAAGGGAGAGGGGAGGCAAGGACTTCCACTCTTCTTCTTTGCCAGGGTCTGCCCCAGGTTTGAGGACAAGCTTGTTCTGTGCCCAACATCCAGTTCTCACCTTCCCTGATGTGATGTTCCTGGACCTGGAGCCCTGGTGCAGATGTCCCTTCAGTAACTGGTTGACCAAGGCTGTTTCTCTGCATTCAGAGAGAAACAAAACCTTGTGTTAACCTGTAAGCAATTCAAATGCAACAGTAGGTAATACTTAAAAGATTTTTAAAAATCTAGTCTAAACTTCCTATAACCTTCTCAGCTAGTCACCTGGCTTCTGCTTACATACCTTCAGTGACAGTGAGCTCACTACTACATGAGTAGCCCATTTCTATCTGCTGGGCTGTTTTACTCCTAATATGAGCAGAAATCTACTTTTCTGTGACTGAAGTCATTGGTCCATGGTCTTCCCTCTGGGATCACCAAGAATAAATCCATGCCTCTCTCTTTAACATTTGGAAGGTCTGAAGACAGCCATCAAATGCCTCCTAAATCTTCTCATCTCTGGCTGAAGTGGCCCATCCTTCAGCCATGGCTCAGATAACAAGGTACCTGGAAGCCTGGCTCTTCTGCTCACATTCATTTGGGTGGACTAAAAGTTGGTCAGTGTCCACCTTCAAATGCAGTTCTGGAACAAGGCTCCAGAGACCGTCTGACCTGCAGAAGTCCCTGGCAGCTGCTGTTCTCTCTGTGCCAACACTCATCCCCGTCCCCACATGGCTGGCTCCTTACTCTCATCCATGTTTCCACCCAGACATTCCCTTTGCAGATGGACTTCCCAGGCTACCCGACCTAGAGAGCACCCTTCTCCCCAGACACCCTCTCATCACCCTGATTTATTTTCTTCACTCTCTTATTTAGGCACTGGCTTACCTGCTTTTGTCTGTCTTCCCTTCTCATGTAAGCTCTGGGAGGCAGGGACTCTAGTTTACCACAGTATCTTTAGTGCTTGGAACAGTGCTTGGCACATAGAAGACTCTTAGTAATTATTTTAAGGAAAGAACAGAGGTGGTGGAGTCTAGATTTGGGTCCTGGCAGTCTGATCCCTGAGTCCATGTTCTGACCCATTATGCAATTGCTCCCACCCTAGGTAATGCAACTCTGTCTTGCACACACAGCCTCCCTCCCTGCTCTGTTAGATGCCACATTCCTGCACCCTTACCTCTGCCAGCACCCAGCACTGGCTGGCCCTGTGTGTGCGCTGTCTCTGACTCAGGCTAGGCTGTGTGTGCTCAGCAGAAGGCGAGTTCCTCTATGGCCAGTAGGTGGTGCTGTTGGGAAGAGAAGAGGGGTCCCCGGCGGCTTCTAAAGGTGGGCAGGTTGGTTATGAGCCTGTCTGGGGAACAGGGCGATGGCGGAGCTTGAGGTGAAAAAGCCCTGCCAGCCCACCCGCCTCTTTTTCCAGCCATCTCCAGATGTGAGGAGGGTGTCTGTGGGAGAGAAGGAAGAGCAGGAGTGGACGAGTGGGCCCAGGCATCCTGAGGTTAATGATGGCAGCGAGGATGGAGCAGTGGGGATATCTCCCAGTGTACTACCTCCCTGGATCAGGTCCTGCTGGCTCATGCTCATCCAAGGCCAGCCCAGACACCTGCCTGTTGATCTAGTATCCCTCACCCAACACACACCAGTGCAGAATGGGGCTATGGAGGGGGCAGGCAGGGGGCACTAAGCCATCTGGGCTCACTTTCAGTTTTCCAGAAAGGGCCCTTGGGCTGTAAAGGCCTCCAGCATGGAGAACCTCTTCTGCTTTCCCTCTGTGATCCCACAGCGCCAAGCACTATGTCTTATACGTGCAGGTGCTCAATTAGGGCAACAACCATCCCGGTTTGTGCCTGACTGAGAGAGTTCCCAGGATGCAGAACTTTCAGTGTTAAAATTGAGACAGTTCCAGGCAAATCAAGGCCAACTGGTTACTCTATCAATAAAAGAAGACTTTGGCGACCCCATAGCCAGCATCCTCTTTTGTCCCTGCCTCTGGGGGCATGCTGGTTGGCCAACTGTGAGAGTGTCTCAGACCTCAATGTGGTTGGCCTCATGAAGTCAGGCAAAAAGCACAGCAAGGCTGGGGAGCTGCCATCTCAGGCTCTCACGCTGATGGGAGACATATGTCATTTACACATTTATAGGCAGCTGTGAGGGCTGCAGACCCTCGGGACCAGGGCGGGGGCATGGAGCCCAAGCTGCAGTGGCAGGGACCTCCCTGTATACTTGAGAAATGGGTTTGACATCATGGAAGCCTTTCTGGCAGAGGTGGCTGACAGAAATGGGGGAGAATCCTGGGCGGGACAGAGGCAGGAGCAGGAAGAAAGGAGGCTGCAATGGGTTGTCAGGTGCAACAGCAGGTGGGCCACCTGGGCATAGAAGAGAAAGGGGAGAAGCACGTTAAGCCCCAGTTGGGGAGCTTGAGTTTGAAGGCAGTGAGGAACTACTATTAGAAGGGGCTACTCAGGGCTGAAGCATTCATGGGCCTAAAAAACATATTAAGAAAACTCCAAGTAATTGGAGCCACTTCCTATCACTTACCTGTTCTCCTTTCCTTTAGCTTCAAACTGTGGTCACACACTCTGCTGGTCCCCAGGTGTTTGGGCCCCGCAATGATTCCCCCAGGAGTTTTCTAGAGGCCAGTGGAGCATCCTGTCTCCTGGCCTGGGGGCCAAGTCTTCTGAATCTACCCTTCCCTGGGAGGCTCCCTATCCCCCAGTTCTTCCAAGGAGTTAGTTAGACTGGTTTCAGAATTAGATTGGGGGGCCTGGTTGTCACCCCCTTGCTTGCACACCTACAAGTCATGGGACACAATGCATCCAGAGGCAGCTCCTGCCACCATCAAGCAGATCTCATTATAAGAAAGTTCTTACTCTGTCCTTTGGCACTTCACAAAAATCTCATCCCTCCCTCACAAAAGTACGTAAAATATTTGAGGACAGTTGTCCTGCTCCCTCGGGAACTTTCTTCTCTAGACTAGATATATTTCAACAGTTTCTGATATGCAAGTCTTCCAGATGACCACTCTGCTGGCCCACTCCCTCCCACACCGTTGCGCACTCCAGAGCCTGGGGTGAGGCCTTGGCATAGCAGGCCCTCTGTATATACCTACTGAGTGAATGGGCGTATCCATGTCACCGTCCTTTGAGCTCTTGGCAGTTTGAATTTTTTCCTTTTGGCATGTGGAGCCCCCCACATCTACTATCGTCACCTATTGAGTTAACTGCCAACTAGAACCCCTAATATCTGAGATTCTTCTTGGTAATGCCCCATCCCCCTTTCTGAAAGGTTTCAGCATAGATGCAAACAGCTGGGGGAGTCTGGCTGCCACGTGCTTGGTCCTAGTTATGCCCATGGCCTCCAGGCTTTGAAGCTGTGGCCCAGGGTTGTGTTATTAGGGCCCAGGCCCCAGCAGCAGGACCTGGGCAGGGGCTGGGTCAGAGCTCTGTGAACATGAGGAGGTGTGAGGTTCCATGATAGCCAGACGAAGCCCTGCTGGTGGCTTGGTGTCTGTTCCCCTATCTGCGATCTGCAGGCTGGTCCCCTCTCATCTACTGAGGCCTACCCTGTAATCAGTGGGTTGTTCCTCTCTCTGCTCATTAGCCCCATGGTTCTTCTCAACATCTGGGTGTCTGATCTTGGACTCTAATCTATGCAAACCTTTAGTGACAGAGAACAAAGACATTTCTTGGTTTAAGACAAGCTGGAGGAGTGTCTGTGAGCCTCCCTCAACCCAATCAGAAGCTTCACTGGTAGGAAGCGCTCTGCAGGCTGGGACCCTGGGGAGCAGCTGGGGCTCTGGGGAATAGCTGGCTTCATCCAAGGTTGGAATGAATGAGAAAACCTATTCCAACCAGGCAGGGAGACAAGAGAACTGTGATTTAGGCATCTGGAGATGTTCAGGGACTTGAGATGTCCAGGAGGCTCTCAGAAAGGTGCCCTTGACATGTGTGGCCTGAAGAAAAGACAGCTCTTAGCTCTGTGCAGGAACACTAGCTGCCTGGTTCACCTCCATCTCTTCAGTGCCTGGCACTTGGTGGGTACTTGGTGGATGAATGAATTAATGAAAAGACAGTTTCTGGAAATCTCTTCTGTGTGCCATGGGCAATTTTGTTATGCAAGCAAGAGCTCTGTTCTGGAGTCAGAGAGACTCAGGTTAGAATCTTGACTTCACCACTTACTGGCTTTATGAGGCCAGACAAGTTCCCTAACAAAAGTCAGCACATGATCTTCCTGAGGCTGCTGTCAGGATTCCCTCAGAAAATGTGCACAGAGCTCAGGGCTTGGCCTGAGCTACCTGAAGACTCAGTAAGTGAGCAATGGTTCCAGGTTGCCTCTTGAAATCTTCCCCCCAAACACCCCCAAATTCTCTCTGGTCTTAGAAAATCCCTAAGATTGAGAGAGTGGAGTGTTCCAGCATCAGAAGGCCCTCATTTCAGCCAAACAGCCGAGACATTGGGCTCCACACAGCCTTCAGGGAGGGGCTGCCCTGGCCCTCCACCTCCTATACACATGGAATGAACAGGGAGGGGACCAGGGGATGGCCTTGGGAGCCCCTCCCCGCTCAAGAGGCTGACACTTGTATGCTTCCTGTGGGCCTGGGTCGGACCTCAGGGCCCTGCTGGGGAGGCAGCCTTTGGCTCTGCCATGTCAGTCCTGTGCCTCCTCAGCCTTCTCACACAGCTAGAGCCCATAGCCTGAGTTTCCTCTACAGGTGGAGGAGCCGGTTACCCTGGCTGCCTGGCTATTCTGAAATCCAGCCAGATGGCAGGGCAGACAACTTTGGTCCTTGAATCTGTGTCTATCTCAGAGGTGTTCTTAGTTCTCTCTGACACGGATGCTTGCAAGTGTCGTGGATTGATGTGGGACCTCTCTTCCATGCATCTCCCCTCCTCCCCCTTTCAGCACTTTCCTCTGCAAAAAAAGGATCAGAGAGGAAAGGAGCTGATGTGGAAAGGACCCTGGATCTAAAGTTTTGAGTGTGGGCAGGTCCCAACTCCTTGCTAGATTTTCTCATGTGTAAAGTGTGTGCACAGGTGAGCCTATGTGTTGTGGATGGGGTGGTCCAGGTGACCTTAGGGAGGCCTCTTTCAGCATTGCTGTTCTATGCACCTGTGGGCTCTCTTTTTTTCCTATTCTAGATTCCCACCCTGTTCCCCCAAAAGATTACAATCCTCGCAAGGACAGCCGGTGGTTGGGTGGTGGAGAGGAAAAATCACACGTCAAGTCAGATATCAGCCTTAGGATCAGCTTTATTATGTATTTTACCTTCACCAGGGAGAAGAAGGCAAGGAAGCTGGAGAGCAGACCAGCTTGCATCACACAGATGCAAAGCACACCTCTGAAGACTGTACAAAAATTAAGGGCCCCAAACAGACCAGCTATGAAGGACAAAGATGGACAAAGACCCCAACATCCCATCATGTCTTTCCTTGTTGGTTGTTTGGATTCAATCATTTACATACTTTTATTTCATTTTTTAAAAGCACAACCAACATTCCAATGTTTAATCATTTGCTGTTCTTTTTAGAGTGCAGAGACAAAATTACCCAATTTTCAATTTTTGCAACACCACCAAACTCTTCTCAACATCCGTGGTGGTGATAAGAGCAAAGTCCATTGGAGTTCAGTTTGTTTTGAGGCTCAAATGAGAGCCTGACACTCTGAAAGATGAATGAAGGCATCCACAGCCAGGTGAATTTTTGCCCAAGGGAGCCGTGCTAGGCTTCTGTGGTCTCCTCTGACAACCACCCATTCCTACATTTGAGATCTTCCACCGGACTGCTGAGAACAATACATATTCACAGAGGTTGATGAAATACAGAGAGAACTGTCTTCAGAGACACAGATTAAGTCCTGGAATATTGAGGAAGCCAAGAGCAAGAAGGCACATTGCACACAGAGGAACTCACAGGAGAAGGTCACCAAAGCAAGGGCTGGGTTGGGTTTTCATCTGTTGGCCATCTTCTTGACTCCAGATGGCCTATGACCAGCTACTTTCCCTTGCCAGGGAGTGAACACTTCTCCTGGATGTTCTGTGGGCAAACCTCCACACACTTTGTCTGGGATAGCTCCTGGCATGGCTCCACACATGGAGGTGGGCATGGGTCTTGGCCTTGCTGTGGGCAGATTTCTTGATTTAGCTCCTGGCACTGAGGAAGGCATACCTCCTGAGCTTGTACAGGGCACTTCTCTTGGCAGGGTTCCTGGCATGGGGGGAGGCACACCTCCTCAGCCTTAGCCTGGCACTGCTCTTGGGTCTTTTGAAGACATGGAGGGGGTGCACATGGCTGCTTGCACTGCTGCTCGCTAAAGGACATCCTAGGGTGATTTGCACAACCTGAAACAAACATAAGATTTGAAATTATCTGCATTAAAAGCACCAGGCTGGAAACTGGTGAAGAGTTGAGAGAGGGAGTAAGGAGTGAATGATTATTAACCCTAAGAACTCACTTCTCTGCTGCTTTTTATCTCTTTCTTTTTTCTTTCTCTCGTTTTTGTTTTTAAAGATGACTGGTAAGGGGATCTTAACCCTTGACTTGGTGTCAGCACCACACTCTCCCAAGTGAGCCACGGGCCATCCCTATATAGGGATCCGAACCCGTGGCCTTGGTGTTATCAGCACCACACTCTCCCAAGCGAGCCACGGGCCGGCCCCTATCCCTTTCTTTTTTCTATCCCTACTTCAGCTCCCTCTGACACCTGTCTCCTGGGAATAGTCTCATGGCTTTTGTCTGGATATTCCTAGCCCTGAACCCCAGTCCTACCACAAATCTTTTCCTTCTTTTCTATTTGACTAATCCTTTTGAAAATCAGGTGCAAGAGACTAGGTAGAATACACAGAACAGTTTGAGAGGCCCAAGAAATGGTAAACCACTTTAAAAATCAGTAGAAAGTACAGTCCAGGGGAAGAACAGAACAGTAGCCTCCCAAAGACAGAGCAGAAGAGAGAGACAGGGCATAGATGTCTCCACTTACCTGATCTTCAAAAAGACTCAACAAAGGACATGGACTGCAGAGCCCAGTGAGGGACTTTTATATAGTGCTTGGTCCAGCCCCTTGCAGGACTGACTGACCACGTGGGCAGGTCCTAACTGTGGAGTCACCACAACGAGCTTCCTCTGAAATTGCCGATGGTTTGAGTCACTGCTTGGGATGCCTGTTAATCAGACTGCATTTTGGCCTCTGGGTCCTCACCAGACCTCTGCAGGGAGGGGCTCCTCTCAGATCTCTCTCATCAGAGGCAACAGGAAAAGAATGTTCATAAAACGTTATCTCAGTCTGTTAAACCAGGGTTGGGAATCCTTGTCTGCCCAAACTGGTTCAGGAATGTGGTGAGAGATAAGATCCACCTTGTTCATCTCGTCCTCACTAAAGGCCTGGAGTTTGTCTGGGTCAAGGGCTTGCATGGCCTGTTTCAGAGATTTGCACTCGATGCCTCTTCATCAAGCCTAGAAGTCGCACTTTCAGACCCAAGGAAAATGGCTTGTCTTGTGGTCCCAGTCAAACAAAGGGCCTACAGCCTCCTTGAGAAAGTGATTTTCTCGCATGGAGATCTTGAGAGAAATTGGAGTCATTTGTTTCTCTTGGATTGTGAAGTGGGTGGAGGGGAAGAGAGAAGGGGGAAAGGCAGGCAAACTTCCTCTTCTCAACCTTGATTTGTGACTCCCTTCTGAAAGTGGAGTCACAGAGTGACCGGGAAAACAGGTTGAGACAAAGTTAGCCTGTCTCCTTGCCTTCTGGAAAACCTTTTCTTAGAACTCAGGACAATAAAAACCAGGGGATGAAAGGAAAAGTTTCAAAGCAAACACACCCAGTTTTTTCTACCTCCAAGTTTTACCTGGGCTGTCACTTTTACCTGGCGTGCCCTCCCTCTCTGTGCCTGTTGAAATCCTAAGTATTCCTCAAAGCTCCTCTCAAGACTCCCATCTTCCAAGAGCCTTTCCTGGCTAATCTATACTGGAAACGAATTCATCTCTTTTGAAGTCCCACAGCATCTATTGTTTGTGCTATTTATAGGACATTTACTATTGCTATTAGGAATACCAGTTGTATATGTACACAGTCTTATTATTCCCCTGGGTTGTAAATTCCTGGAGGGCAGGGGCTATGCCATAGGTACAGTAGGTGGGAGATGATGGAATGTAAATGATTATTGATAGAGTGAACGCATTAAGGAGGAATGGAAACGGTGGATGTGGGAAGCAGCTGGGAGTAGAGGAAGATCTCTTTTAATTGAAAATGGGAAAAGATTCATTATGAAAAAGCCCCTACTCCATAAAGTATTGATATTGTGTCTGCTTGCTAAAGTTGACCAAATTCTAGGGACTTTAAAAGTGGTGATGTTCCTCCCCTTCCCAACTTGACGTTCAAGTCACACCCTTACCTTGAAGAGGTAGGTTTAGGTCATTTCCTAAGAGAGGTATTTGGCCAAAATTAGAAATGCCTTCAAATGTTTATGTAGGTTTTGGATGCTTGATACCTGAAAAGTTTTTAAAATATGAGTTGGGGGATACCAGGTGGCATTTTTGGCCTTTAAAACTGGTGCCCACCATCACGGGCCCCTTGGTTTCTGGTAGGAGACAGGTGGCTGAGTGGGGAGGGATTTGGAATACCTATGGGTGTATCTGAAGATCCCATGGTCCCAAGCAAACAAAGGGCCTACAGCCTCCTGGAGAGAGTGATTTTCAAAGCAAACACACCCAGTTTTTTCTACTAGAGGCTTCTTTCTTAATGAATTTTTTGCCATTTTCAATTAAATGAGATCTTCCTCTCCTCCCAGCTGCCTCCCACATCCACCCTCTCCGTTCCTCCATTAATGCGTTTGCTCTGTCAATAATCATTTATTTTCCATTGGGTGTATCTGAAGAGACAAGGTTATTTGGGAATCTGGGACCTGGGTGATCAGGTGTAGGATGTGAGGCTTTCCTCCTCCTTTTACTTCTTTTTATCCTTTTTTTTTTTTTTTTTGGTCTCCTGCCTTCGTTTCTCCGCTCCCCCCTTGTCTCTTTCATCTTTTCTGTGGAATGTTGTTTATGAGACAGAGCATCTCTCCTGTGTCCTAGGGGGCAAGGGATTCTCCGTCACTGAGTTTATTAATTCATTCTTTCAGTCATTCATGGCTCTGCTTTTAAGAGGCTCACAGTCTCATGGAGAAGATGGGAAGAGGTAAGCCCCCATACTCCAGCAAAGGCCCTTCATTGGTCTTGGGTGGAAAATCATGGAAGGATTCTGGGGGAGGAGGTATCTGTGCTATGTCTCACTGGACAGTAGGAATTGCTCAGGCAAGGAGGGTGTGCAAGGGCATTCCAGGCAGCCTCGAAGGAGGCTGTTGAAGTTCAGAGGTCAAAGTGAGACAAAAGGAGAGACTGAGACTGACTTAGAAAAGGGGTGGGTGAGAGATTGGGGGAGGAGCCTTGCTCAGTTGAAACTTGCAGAAGTTTCCTGCAACAAGATGTGTGAGATGACCTAGCTGATGCTGCATACTTTTCTGTGGCTTTGGTTGAGCCCGAGGACAAGCAGACTAAATAGGAATATGCAGAACGATGGAGAGACCAGATCATGTTCTTGTGGAGGGGGATGAACCCAGTTAGGCAGAGCCCAGAGTTTGACTCTTCTCAAAGGACTCCTTGGCTATTATTCAGTTGATTCATGACAGTGGAACATTCTTGAAATTGACCTTAAAGTCCTTCTGTGGTAGACAGAATAATGGCCTCCCAAAGATGGCCATAACCTAATCTCTAGAACTTGTGAATATGTTAGGTTACTGTGCAAAAGGAAAGTAAGGAAAGTAGGTGGCAGATGGAATCAAAGTTGCTAATCAGATGACCTTAAAATAGGGAGATTATCCTGGATTTTCCAGGTGGAACCCACGTAATCACAAGGGCCCTTAAAAGTGGAAAAGCAAGCAAAGAAGTCAGTGTCAGACTGATGTGATGTGAGAAAGACTTGACTGACCATTGCTGGCTTTGAAGACAGAAGGAGTCCATGAGCCAGGAATGCAGGCAGCTTCTAGAAGCTGGAAAAGGCAAGGAAACAGATTCTTCCATAGAGCCTCCAGAAAGAAATGCAGCCTTGCTGGCACTTTGATATGAGTGCAGTGAGACCTGTGTCAGACTTCTGACCTCCAGATCTTTTAATGGATTTTTTGTTGTTTTAAGCCACTAAATTTGTGGTAACTTGCTATAGCAGTGTTAGAAAACACCTTCCCGATGTCTGAAGCTCATGGGAACTCTGGAGGAAGGATGTCTCAGACGAAGAAATGAAATCTCATTTTAGCATTCCCTCATTTAAGTATATTCTTACTTGTCATGTCAGAACCTTCAGTCAAAGACTAGTTTTTGGTAAAAGAAACCCTAAGATGCATGGAAAAAGAACTGAACTCAGGATCTCATTAACCTAGGCTTGACTACTACATAGAGACTGTGCAATATTGGGTAAGTGAATTAGTTCCTTGGAGCCTCAATTTACTCTTGTTGAGAAGGGAAAATACTATTGCACAGATTTCTTGTGAGGAATAAATTAGAGAACATATGTACCAACACTTAGAACCATCAAGCTACTTACAGAATGTTAGCACAGTCTGAATTGGTTCAGGACTCACCTCCTCCATGAAGCCTTCTTTGATTCCCTCCAGTCGTTCTTGTGCTCTGTCCCCTCAATGCTTAGTCATTGACTTGTACTTTTCTACTCACTGTGATGCATAGACAATGTACTGCACAGAGGTCCAGGATACCTGGCTGTGTCCCTACCAAGATGTGTGACCTCAGGCAAGTCCCTGACCCTCTTTGGCCTCAGTTTCATCATCTTTAAAATAGGAAAGTTAGACTTTCAGTCAGGTCCATTCTATCTCTGACATTCTGTGATACTATAAATGTGATCATGAATGATTAGCCTGGGTACCTATGTGATTTTGTGTGTGGACACAGATGTGTGTGGGTGGGCTTTTCCTCCTGATTAGATTATAATATAGGAAGACCCAGTCTTCTGCCCTTTGCATGTGACAGTGGCTGAATTACCTTAGGTCATCTGTCTTTTCCTAGGTACAGAGTGGGAATATTTGGGGTCTGAGCCCTCAAAAATCAACATTCGTGACCCAATATCTGGGGCTGTGGCTTGGACAGCTTTAAGAAGACTGTCCCACCCAAAATCTTAAGATAAGGTGACTAGTTTCTCTGACCATCCCTACCCCTCCAGCAAGATTGAGGCTAATCTGATTTAATGCCACCTGAGATTTAAGATTTTAGACTTCTGGAGCTGTCATTATTGGGAGTCAGGGCATAATTAGACAGGGTCAGCAGAAGAGACTCAGGTATGTGCAGGACATTGCTTCTTTTTTTCATTCCCATCAAATAACTATCTCCTTTGTTCAGATCGTAAAAGTTCTCAGACTCCTCTGATTCATTCATCTGCATATTACAGGGCAATGGCTCTGATAAAGCTGAGTGGGGCAGAATGCGGCTCATCCCGTTTCCTGGGGAGCAGGTGCCTCTGGGGAGCTCACTGAGCTTGTGAATTCCTAGGGGAGAGTCCACCATTCCTCTCCCTTCCCTTGTCCTGTGTCACCTACACAGGGAGTCTGAATCAGAGGTGTGGGAGGAGCTGTGGGTCACAGGACCTTGGGGCCAAAAGGGACATGAGAGGCTACCTGATTCCACCACCTTGTTTTGGCCCCAGCATGTGCTTTAAACAGTAGCACGGAACTATTTGCTGATTGAATTTTTTTTTTTTTTTTAAGACAAGGAAACTGAAGTGCAAAAGTGTTAAAGGCCTTGTTCAGTGTCACGTGGGGAGCTTGTGTCTGGTCTGGATGATGATCCGTGTGGAAACGTTTAGGAGACCATTATATTGGGGATTTTTTATAAGCTTCAGGAAAGCAACAAAGATGCAGACCAGCGAGGGGTTCTTAACAGATTTAGGGTCATGAGGAAATATACATATGTACACGCTTTCACCTTCGGGGGTTCAGGGACCCCAGGTTAAAAGCCACTAACACAGACAGTAGGGAGAAATGATGTTCTCAAATGGTTTAGGTTTGCTGTTGGTCTTCAGCCTTTCCACTTTTGAGTCTGGTTCTAAATTGGGGTTAAAAATTCTAGACACTCTAATGACCACCTCAGTGTGACTTGCACTAAGTTGTTTCCCTCTGCGGACCTTAGTTTCCTCACCTAAAGGGTGTTTTAAATGCCGCATCACTATGATACTCTGTGATGCAAAAGTCTCCTCTTGGCTCTTACTGTGGGCCCAACTTGGGAACGGGGTGAAGAGGACGGTTCCCTAACTCTATTCACCTTCAGTGTTAATTCTCGTTCTCTCCTGGAATTCCCCTTTTCTCCCTCGAACCTGCTGCTTCACACAGCAGATGGCCAGAAGCTCCCAATGCAGTAGGTGACAGGTTATAATAGGTAGTCGAGTGTTACTGGCATCTCGGCTTTCTAAGTGCCAGGCTTGGCATAAGTCCTCTCACTTCATACCGCACCCTCATCCCTTGGTGGGAATTTTCTTTTCATTCTTCAGGTGAAGAAACCGAGGCCCTCCTTTCACCCTGAGGTTCAACAGCTTACTCGGCCGCACAGCTGGTTAGTGCTGAGATAAGTTTGAATCCATGTCATGTGATGTCAGGCCCTTTCCCTTTACCGTGCTGTCTTCCAAGGTGAGAAACCTGCTCCAAGGCAGGCTGCATCTCCCCGGTGAGGTGAAGATGAGGGCTGCCAGGATCTGCATCATGTGGCCTAAGGGGAGAGTGACCAAGGGAAGGACCATGGGGAGGCCAGGCTGCCTTTCTTTCAGCCCCAGGCCACCATATCCAGCCCCTTGGCCCTTTCTTCACTGACAAATTCTGGAGATGACTCCCTGCAGTGAGGTTAGTGAGCACTGTGGACGGGGCTCAGTTCAGAGCCACTTCTTCCTCTTTTGACAAGTGCCTCCAAAGCCACTGAGCATCTACTCATTTATTGTCACGCAATGTCTGCTATGTGTGCCTGTGTCTGGCTGTCTCTTCTCTCAGAGCTTACTGTCAAGTGGAAGAGTCAGATTACAAACAAATGACCAGGATATGGTGTGATAGATGTTACGGGAGAAGAAGGCATGGATGCTCTGAGACCACAGAAAGGGGCATCCAACCAGCCTGTGGGAGAGGGATGGGGAAGCATTTTGAAGCAGGTGACCCCTGAGTTGAGTTAAAGGATGAAGATTTGCCTAGATGGATCATTCAGAGGAGGATTCAGTGGAGGAAGGAAGAATGAAAGAAGAAAAGCAAGTGTAAAGTCGTGAAGGTCAGAGATGCTCTGGTGCGTGCCAGGAAACGCCAGCAGTTACCTCTTATGGGGCTGCCAAGTTGTAGAAGGAGATGGAGGAGGAGGGAGGGGCTAGGCCCTGAAGACTCCCATATGACAGGTTAAGTCATTTGAGTTGTTTTCTATGCAAAGGGGAGACTCTTAAGGGTTTTAATTAAACAAGAGAGTGCCATGTCTAGATTTGAGTTTTAGTAAGACTGCCTTGGCTGGCTTTTGTTGAAGTGAGGACTGGAGGAAGGTGGGCTTTGAAAGCCAGTTAAGAGGTTTGAGTGGTGTAGGTGAGAGATGTTGAGGAAATTACTGGGGGAAAAAAGCCATGAATCCTCAGTCTGAGAGAATTTCCTTTGAGTCTGGGAGAGAACACATAATTCTGGAGGTGAGATGTTTGAGGTTTCATGCACCTGGAAGACAGGTGCAACTGACAATATCCTGGTATGCATTTTATGATCAGCCTGTATCTCAGAATCTTTATGTGTTTGATGAATGACTTACTGTGTGTATTTACCCATCTGTTTATTTGCTGAGCCTCAACAGCTGTGACAAAGCAGCAGTTGTGACTTATTATCAATAAAGCCTTCCAGAATGCGCCTGTGCTTGTGTCTCCGAGCTGGAATCTTTGGTCATGTGGAAGCAGGATAGGAAAGATAGGGCAGGTTGGTAACTGGTTACTTCCTGCCATTTCCCCAGGTGCCACTCATATGTGGGGGTGGGAGACGCAAGAAAATGATCTCTAAGGTTCCTTCCAGTTTCAAAGCAAGACATTCCTGTGTTTCTGTGCCCAGCCTTTTCATAGCTTTGGCCCACCTGCTGGCCAGTCGACCCCAGCTAGCCTGGTTTGGGATGGCTTAGAAGCCCTTTTTAAAAGGCCAGTTGTACTCTGCCTGATTCTTGAGAAAATGTGATGCAAGGCGGTCTGTGGGGAGTCTCTTTCTGTGACCATCTTAATAGACCCTCAGAACTGCTTTGCCATGAAAGGAGAGGGCTTGATCCTGCCCACCTCATTATCTGTGAGCCATCGAGCCAGGTGCTGCACGGGTTCTTGTGGTGCCATTCTCAGTGCTGCTTATTTATACAACCCTCTCCATTTTGGGGCAGAGCCCTGGTGACTGCCGCCGGGGCTGGGGATAATTATGGCATTCCGCAGGGAGGTGGTACCTCATCACGTTCTAGCCATCTTCCCTGGAATTGCCTTTGATCCAGCTCTTTGCTGGGAAAGTAGCCATTAATAGATGTCTATCTCTCATTTCATTTGCATGGAGAAGCAAGAACTAAATTGGCAATGGATGGTTTCATGTTCTCAGAGCTGGCCTCCTCCCAGTCTGTGCCCAGAGTTCTCAGAGCCACCTGGGAGGGCACAGGCCCCTGACCCATACACTCAAGGAGCCCCCCAGAGGCCTGGGATGAGATCTTCCACCTGGAAACGACCCAACGTGAGGTGCCTTCTGCATGGTGCAGGCTCCCTAAGATGGTCTCCCTTCCTTCCTTTCTTTTTGTATACTGAATAAAAGAAAGGACTGTGGGGGTCTCTGAAGTATTCATGATTATTTTATGAATTATTTCATGATTTTCCTATTACAAAACAAATAAAAGCATATTAATGAAAATCCAGAAACCAGTGAAAATAAAAATACTAGTTACCCATAACTCCATTGTCCTAAAATAATGAGAATGTCCACAAATTTTATTCTGTTATATTTACATTGTCATTATTGTTCACAGAAGCTTTTGGTTAAAGGTAATTTTTTTATGCTCTACGTTCAATTGAGACCTTTCTTCTTTCTCTTTAATACATTTCAATGGCTGCATAATGCTCCATCAATAGGTCCAAGTTTATTTAATCAAACCTTGTTAGATATTTAAATTATTTCCAAGATACATTGATAATGACTTTTATTTATATAGTTTCCCGCTCTCCCCATTTTGAAATTATTTTTCTTTGCATAGTTTCTATGAGGTAGAACCATTAGACCAAAGAGTTGAATCATTTATGCTTTTTAAAAAATTTTATGTTTTAATAGACACATTGTGCTTTTGATACACATTCCCATATTCCCCAAATTGTTTTCTAAAAGGATTTTTGTCCATTTACACTCCCACCAACAATGGCGTACTCTGTCATACTGGGATTTTGGGACTTGTTATTTAAAAGTGGTCCTTTAACAGATGGAAGAGGATGTCACATTATTGCACTATTCTACCTCTCTCTCTGCCCCTCTCTCTACACTCCCTCCTTTCTTCTCATCTTTTCCTCCCTCTCTCCATCTCTCCTCTTCCTTTCTCTATCCCTCATTCCCTTCCTTCCTTTTTTTTCTTTCTGATTTTCTGTGAGATGGAAGGATTTCCCACCTGTTATCAACAGTTGACCACAGTCCCCCAATGCCCTAGACTTGCAGAGGTTCTGTCATCCAGCAGGTGCTTCTCTGTAGGGTGCTAAGGTGTGAGTGCCAGGCTCCCATTCTTGTCAGGAGGCCTTGAGGCCCCAAGGCCAAGTTTCCACATCTGGAAAATGAGGCGGTGGCTTCTAGAGGCCTGTCTTGCTCATGTGTTCTAAAAGCCTGCTTCTGTAACTAGCTGATTGTACAACCTCAGTCTGGGGAGAGTACCAGGTGATTTTCTTTGACACATTTTGGACTATCTGAACTCACAGCACCCTTTGCTGTCCTGAATCATATTCTAGACTCAGAAGGATGGAAAGCTGTTTATGTGCCATGATTCCATAGGGAGCCAGTTCAGATTTGGCCTCTTTTATTACCTGTTATTATGACATCGGAGAATCACACACTTATTTCCACTTAAATGCTGTGGACTGTAATAATTCAGTACTGGTTTTATCTGTATGGCAAAGCTCTGGTCATCTGCTTGGCCACAGGGTGGGCTCATGACCATCTAGGCCATGAGGTTTCTTTCCTGCAGATAACAGGAGCGCCCTCATGCCCAACCTGTCAACAAGCCGAGTCTGCAGCTGGCCAAGGACCTTACCACATGGAGAAGGTTCTAGAAGAGGATCGGACACATCCCAAGGAGGAGTGGGCTGGTGGAGATGAAGGAGCCTGAAGGGGTGGGGGACAGTCCACTGTCCCAGTCCTGGTTGCTACAGTTATGTCTGTAATTCTATGCCTGCCCCAATATCCTTCTCAGCATTATGAACTGATAAATTCCTTTTTTGTGAATTAAGTTACTTTAGCTCAATAATTCCCACTAACATATCAGTTGTTACATATCCCACTAACATATCTACTTTCCCTGTTCATTCTTGAGGTCCTCCCAAATGTGTATCTATTTTTTTTGAACTCAAGTTTTTATTTTGAAATATTATAGATTTACAGAGTTGCAAAAATAGAGGTCTCATGTAAACTTCACCGGGATTCTCTTAATAGTGATGTTACACAACTACAGTTCAGTATCAAAGCCAGGTAATTGGAATTGGTATAACCCACAATGCTTTTTCCATTTTTAAATAAATGTCTAGCTGTGTGGTGTAAGTTAGAGCCTGACTATTGTGCTCAGGAGATGTACAGTCTAACGAAGAAGAGAAGCACAGGGCAATTAAGTGCAGGTGTAGGGTACTTCCTTCACTGAGCACTAGCTGTGTCCCAGTAAACCAGGCACTTGGCATCTTAACTTCTTAAGCCTCCCAACAACCCTGCAACAACAGTACTATTAGCATCATCATTCCTTTTGCACAGAGAAGGAAACAGGCACAGAGAAGTTAAGCAACCCAACAACCCTGTAACAACAGTACTATTAGCATCATCATTCCTTTTGCACAGAGAAGGGAACAGGCACAGAGAAGTTAAGCAACTTGCTTAAGATCACAAGTTGTTAGGGAGCAGAGCTGAGGTTTAAACCCATGCAGTCTGTACTCAGAGCCCTTCTGCTCAAGCATTCTGCAGTGGGACTAACAGCAAAGGGAATACAATGTTTTCCTGAACATCCCACTCCTCTTCCCCCTCCCTCCCGCTTCCTGAGGTTAGATATGTTACAGCTGCAGCCCTATCTATGGATCTCTCAGGCTTTGCTCTAACAGAGACCGGTGTTCTCTGGGCACACCTTCAGAAGAAGGCACGTCCCTCCAAGCAGCAGGTGGAGTCAGAGGGGAAGCTGGTCCTCAAAGGCTGATAGTGGAGGGTTCTAGCCTCACTCTCCAGGGATTGCTTCTTGGTGGTTCAGTGCTGTAAAACAAAAAAACCCAAGCCTGCCAAAACACCAGAAGTCCTACACAGCAGAGGAACATGTTTACTTGTCAGTTCATGTTTCAGTTTTCAACCCCATAGTGATGCACACGGTGGAGATGTCGGTGGTCATGGGGTTGAGTGGTACACATGCTGCCTCATTCTGGGGGTGGACAGCGGGATGGACAGGAGGGTGGGCAGGGAGGTGGGCATTTAGGAGGACAGGGCTTGATGCAGGGCTTGGGAGGGCAGGGTGGGGGACACACCGGGGGAGGTTGCTGGGGGCAGCACTTGGGGCTCGGGCACGGCGGTGGGCACTTTGGTGGGTCTGGACACTTCTCCCGTGGGCACTTTTCAGAGCAGCGTTGCAGCAGCTTCTTTAAACAGCTGGGCTGGCATCTGGACTCACACTTTTGTTCACATCTGGGATCGCAGGTCTTGGGCTCAGTCTTGGAGTCAGTAGGTTTATTTTTGTCGCTAGATTTACTTTTATCATCACTTGACATTATTTCTTGATTATCCGGGCCCTGCAAAGAAACATGAGATGGGAGAGGATTAGTACAGACTTCCTACTCAAACCGCCTGCCCGTCTGTATTCTTAAGAATGCCTTTCCTGGGATGTGCTCAGGCTCTAGACCATCTTCTCATTTGAGGGCTGTCCTTGTCCGTGTAGTGGATTTATGACAACATTTCTTGATCTCTCCACCCTGACTCTGCTTTCTTTTCACTTATACTTGTTTCCATTCCATAGACTCTAGTAGGAGTTCTTCACCTGGGGTCCTAGGGACCCCTCCCCACTGAACCATAAGAACTGTATTTTAATATAGGTGTTATCTTTTGTAACCGCTTGTGTTCTATTTAATACATGTAAAAACATTATTCTAGGAGTCCATAAGTTTGATCAGACCGCTGAGGGCACCCACGACACAAGAAAGGCTTTAACGAACTCCTGTAAGGCCACTTCCCCATCCCCCTGGAGAGAGATGGAGGTATATTAGTGGACTTAGGGACCCAGAACAATTGCTTTCTTCACTCGAGGGCTGGGGAAGGGAAGATAATGAACCACTACTATGACTGAGTTCCCATGGACCACTCTAGATCTGGTCCCCCCTTCACCTCCATCCAGGTTCTGCCAGGTGAGTGGGATGAGGAAAGAAATCAGGAGAGGAAGAGATGAACTGGGAAATTCTAATTTCTCTGCAAATATGTATGCTAGAGCTACAAAATATGATTTTCAAAAGGTAATTCCTTTTTTCTTCTGTTGATGTTTTGCCCTGACCCAAATCTTTCTCTCTGGACAGTTTAACTTCTAGATATCCAGGGCTTTTCAGTTCCTGACAATATTTCAAGTTAGATCTCAATGACACGCCTTTGATTTCCTTTTATAATATAAAAATAAAATTTAATCTGATTTAGTTTTAAAATCAGTATGGCTCTTTGGGGAAGTAGATTATTACGTTGAACTCTAAAATTGTTGAGAATCTCTATTCCAAGGTGAAGCACACTCTGGTCCTTGCTAGTGAAAAATGACAGGAAACTTTCATTCAGTGTAACCCTCCCCCTCAACCCTGCTCAGTGCCTGGGGTGCCGCAGGTCACTTTCAAGACAGGAGAGGTAAAAGAGTGGCCACTTCCAGTCATCCCAATGCAACTCACCCCTTTGTGTTGCTAGTGAACTTGACAAGCAGTCGGGTGAGGTGGATGGTAAGGCTGTGCTTGGGAAGGTGGATTTTCCCTCTGGTTCCTCTGCCCAGCTCTGAGGAAACTGGGGGTGGGGGTAGGGGTAAGCTCTACTTGTGACATCATCACAGCATCAACAGGTGGCAATTGTTGTGTGGCTCCAGAGCTCCCAGCTCAACCCCAGTCATGACCTGAGCTATCATTCATTACCCCTCCCTAGGTCCCTCAAAATTCATGCTGGTGAAAGGAGGCTACAGGGAAGACTCCTAAGCTCTAAGGATAGGAGGCTTATTGTTGCTTGCAGTGGAAAAGCTGGCTGACTGTTTACTCACGGTCTCTGTTTCCTCCCCCAGCTCTCGAAGTTATAACTCCTCTGAACTTGCCCTTCTCCACCTTTCTAGGAAAGCAGTCGTGGGTTGATCCCAGCTGTTTTGATTCTCCTTTCCTCCCTGTTTTTCTAACATGAGATTCTGAAACCTTTTACCACCTCACACTTCCTGGCCCAAGCCCAATAATTATTTTAGTTCTTTGTCAATGTCTCTAAACAAATTCACTATTTATTGGGTTCTGCAATTATTTTGCAAATCAGGAAATGGGCCACCTCTTGATATCTACATTAAATGCTGTGTGTTAGAAAGAAATTCAATTTGATGTTACTGACTGCTTCTGGCCAACTGGGTTAACCCCAGATTTAGAGCAGAAGGGTTTGCCTCTTAGAGGTTCCCTCCTTGTCAGTTGACAAGGTCGACCAAGGCCTGGCCAGTGGGTCTTTGTGGTTGGAGTAGGGATGCATCTGGGTGGTACTGGGAGGTTGGTGTGGGACTCTTGATTAACATTGTGATATAATCATGTCTAAGGTGTCGAAAGATATTCCTGACAGCAAAGTGTGGGATGGATTGGGAGATGGGGTGGTGGCATGAAAGTGGAATCAGCCTGTTTCAAAGAAATTATGGACACCCCCAAGTCTGGAGGAAGGCAGGGGGGGTGGTAGGGAGTGGATGCTGATGAGAGAAACTTCGTCAGACAGGCAACTTCATGGGACTTGGTTACTGACTCTGTGTAGAAAGTTAAGAAGGAAGAAGACTTGAAGATGACTCCCAGGTTTCAAGAAGGTAATGTTACAGTAATGTTACCTTTAATGGGAGCTGAGGAAAGAGATGAACAGGTTTGTGCTAGAAGAATATGGGTTTGAGTCTCAGAGAGTTGCATCGGGACAGTGGAGCATTTTGGTTGGTTACTGGAAATATGGCTTTGGTCCTTGTGCTGTTGGGCGCACCTGAGAGTTTGAGCTCATTTCAGTCCCACGAGTGTTTATTGAGTGAATGAGTATGAGCTGGTCCAGAGAAAGGACCGTGGGAGGAAAAGAAGAAGGACTGGGGAGGGGAGAGAATCCCAATATAGAGTTTATTGAGTATTTACAAAGGATAAAAATTGCCATATACTGTCCAATTAAAACACAAAATCTCCTGACCTAGGAGATTTTTGGGCTTGGCAAGTATTTAAAGCTGAACTTTCTCTGTGGGGAACTTGAATGTGTTCTTCAGGAGATGCCACCACCCCCGCCTTGGGGTTTTGATCGCAGTCCTTCAATACTGGCAAACATGTTTCTTTTGGTGAGATGCTATGGCCTGCAATGCCTAGACATTTGGCAAGTTCTCCGCCAGCTTCTCTGGCTGGATTCCCTCATCTCCAGGGGCCCTCTTGGACAGCATTTTAATTAATTAATTGATTAATTAATAGTGATTGTACATATTCATGGGACAGAGCTGACCATCAGCACCTGTGCCCCAGATGTGGTGATCATATCAATACTGTCAGCATGCCCGCCACCTCAAGTTGCGATTGTACCCTGTGTCCCTTGCCCAGCCTTTCCCCAACTTCCACCCCTGGCAACCCTAGGTCTGCTCTCTCCCTCTGCAAGTTCAACATATCACTGTGGTCTTTCTTTCCTTCTTTCTTTCTCTCTTTGCTCCCACTTATGGATGAGGACACGCAGTATTTTTCCCTCTAAGCCTGGCTCATTTCACTTAACATAATTTTCTCCAAGCTCATCCATGTTGCTGCAAGTGGCAGAATTTCATTCTTTTTTATGGCTGAGTAGTATTCCATTGCATACATACATCACATTTTCCTTATCCAGTCATCTGTCGATGGACATTTATGTTGGTTCCATATCTTGCCTATTGTAAATAGAACTGTGATAAACATGGGAGTGCAGGTATCCCTTTGACATGATAATTTCCCTTCCTTTGGGTATATATCCAGAAGTGGGATTGCTGGGTTGTATGGTAGATCTATCTATAGCTGTCTGAGGAAACTCCATGCTGTTTTCCATAGTGGCTCTACTAATTTACAGTTGGGCAACATTTTAAATGGCCTGGGCAGCCAGCTCTCCTTCCCCTATGGCTCATACGTGGCCCCTGGGAACCAGCTATACATCCTCCCCTATCACTGTTCATCAATCACCATTGGCAATTTTTCTCTGATATTTATATATTTTTGCTCATTCATTATGTATAGGGGAGGAAAGTTCTATGATGTCCTCATGGACCTGGTTCAGTATTTATCCTACTTGACTTTTCTGCAGTATTTGATAGTGTCATGTCCTCTTTTTTACCCGTCTCCTCTTTGTGCCCTCTGTGACCTGAATAGTTTCCCACTTCTCTAGCATCCCCTACTCTCCTTCTTGACTCTTCCTGTAACCAGCATCCAAGTACAGCCACTCCTTTGCCCAGAAATAAAGGACTCAAGAGTCCGAGATTGATGCAAGGTATGGAAGCTTTATTATCAGGAAGTGCAACCTGAAGACAGCTGTGGCTGCAAACTGTCTCAGAAGCTTGACAGCCTCAGTGAGGGTTTTTAAGTGGAAGAGTGTGGGAAACAAAGGGGGAGGTTAGTCCCATCGGAAAGCTGCTAGGTGACATTTTGCAGGTTCTGGGCTTTCTTTATCTTAGGGACAGTTCTGTAACTCTTTCATCTGTTTCTGTAATTCTCTCATTCATCCTTGGAATGCGGGCGTTATCTGGCTCCCAAAGCTGGATGCTATCCTGTTCCCAGGCAGCTGTGACTCCAGAGGAAGAACAGTCAGTTCACCAAGTTCCTGATTAGCTCTTACTACCTTGCTCTCCCTGAGCGCTAAGTCGTGCAGCGTTTTCCCATGAGCTCTGCTGTGAGCCAGGGTTACAAAAACACTTCTTTATGGCCAGCATTCTGCTTAAAGCTGCATTTTACAAAATGGCTGTTCTCGGGCCAATCGTCTATGGCTGTTTGCGGTGGTGAGCTCTGACATTCCTTCTCTGTGGAACACTTCCAACCTCACCTGGCCCTTGCTGCTGGTCTCATTTTCCGCCATTGCTCTAACTACCACCGTCACACTAAAGAACCCCAAAGTCCACCCTCTTCCCTGTTCTCAAAGTCAAATGATAACATCTGTTGTCATTGTGCCTCTAACTGACTTTACAAATCAGAATCCATTGCCTTCCACATCCTTCCTAACATGCTCCTCTCATGTGCTCCAGCTCTGAATAGCACCCCCACCCACCAAGACTCCTAAGCAGAAACCCGGTATCATCCCAGACTCCGGCGTCCCACTCAGCCCCGCACCAAATGTACCACCAGGATCTGCCATTCTGTTTTCTGAACCACAGGCCCTCCCTCGAGGCGACCATCCCTCCCCCAACCACTGCGCCGTCATCATCATCGTCACAGGCCTCCCTGGCTCCGGAGTGCCCGCCTACAACTCACACTCCACAGCACTGTCACTGTGCATTTTAAAAAACAGAAGCTGAATTTTACCACTGTGTTTAAGAGGAGGCCCAAGGTTGTTAGTTAGGTCTGCAAAACTCTTACTAATCGGGCCCCTGCTTTCAGCTCAGTCCTCTACTTTTACCATAGATTCTGGGGTTAAACTACTTGCAGTTCCCAAAATGTGCTGGACTTTTGAGACTCCGTGCTTTTTCTCTGCCAGGACTCGTCAAGTCCTTCCTCCTCCCTCCTCAACCTTGAATTCACAGGAAATTTACCTTGGGTGTAATTTATCTGAATTTCCCAGGCTGTTGGTTGACTTAGCCAAGCTCATTCTGAAATTTTTATCCCTATATTGTGTAGTTACTTATTTCCCAACCTATCTCCCTCACATGATGGGCTAGTCTGGATATCAGGAACCACTTATTTTTATCTCTGTACCCCCAGTGCCCAATGCATGGCCCAGCACGTGTTAGTAACTCAATAATTAATGCTGCTGTCAATGAAGAGATGAAATAACATTATTTCAATAACTTTGCAATTGCTCTTCTCTCTAACTGGAATGTTCTCTCCCTTTTTGTTTGATTGATTTTTATTTTTTTCACCTTCTACACACAACTTGACAAGCACCTTCCATGCAGACCCCCCTCGGCACCCTACCCTGCTGTAGTTAAGAGATGCCATCTCTGGGCATCTCCAGGGCACTCCCTGCAGCTTGACCACCCACCCCTCCACCTGTTCTGCTGATTCCCATCTCACACAGTGCCCTACTTCAGGGAAGGGCCCTGTTATTATTCTTTGCATCTTTAGTGCTGGCCCAGGTCCTGATATATAACAGATGCTCAATGAATGTTTGGGGAATAAATAAATGAATATATGAGACAAAATCTGACAGGACAGTTAAGAAACAAATGAACTATCTGTCAGAAGAGGGAACTCTGACATTATGTGGGTGAAGATCTGTCTCTAAGGGTCAGCTTGCATCGTCAGTATACCTATGTCAGGCCCAGAGATCCCAGGAGGCAGGCACCATGGCCTTGTGGGCTGGAAATCTCAGATCACCCTGGCTTTGTTCAGGATATAACCTCCATCGAGTCCAGGGTCCCAAGGAGAGACGCACTCATACATTAGGCTTCAGACCTGAGTCTCAATATCCCCTTCCCTGAAGTTAGTGTTTCCCTTGCCTTGAACCTCCTCTCTACCACTAACACTCACAGAAATTCTCTGCCTGGTGAGATCTTCTTCAGGAGCAGTGGTGGAGGTGGGGGACCTGGGATGGGGGGTTACTTGGAAGGGAGGCAGCTGGGCAAGAGGGCTGTGAGAGAGACATTCAGAGGTAGATGTGAGTCATTCTCTTGAACAAAGCTCATACCCCACTCTGCTGTGACTCAGATTCTAATTCAGGGCTCCTCCTGAGGCTTCCCACCAAACTCTTGCTTCCTTTATCCTCCTGTGACTCTCTCACCTTCCCAGCTTCCGGGAAGGGGAAATAAACTGGGGTCTCACTGGGGCAGAGGTAAAGAGAAAGTCTTTCAGCACGTTGGGAGTGCCTTCTGCAGGCTCAGAGCACAGAGGAAGAAATTTTTACATGTGTCAGGAAGATAGTAAAAACCAGGGGACCCATTTCCTCCACTAACTGTTGAATTGCAAAGTCAGGAATAGGGAATTTTCAGATGATTTGAAACAGTTCTTGTCAATTTCTTAACCAGCTTTGCTTTGTAAGTTCTTCACATTTTTAAGTAAAATGAGAGGAGGCAGATCTCCATTTTCCTAATGACCTTTTGCCACCAGGAGGCAGCATGAGTTGGGATAACAGCAGCTGAAAGAACCAGCCTTGTCTGATCTAATGACAGCTGAGATGTGGAAACAACCTAAATGTCCATCAGCAGATGAATGAGTAAAGAAAATATGGCATATACGTACAATGGAATACTATTCAGCCTTAAAAACAAGGAAATTCTGTCATACACAACAATATGGATGGTCCTTGAGGACATTATGTAAAGTAAAATAAGCCAGACACAGAAAACAAAGAGTCCGCCCTCTGTATGCATGGGTTCCACATCTATGGGCTCAACCAATTGTGGATTGAAAATATTTGAAAAAGATTGCATCCATACTGAACATGTACAGACTTTTTTTCTTGTTATTATTCCTTAAACAATATAGTAGAACAGCTATTTACATATCATTTACTTTGTATTAGGTATTATAAGTAATAAATGATTTAAAGTATATGGGAGAATGTGCATAAGTTATATGCAAATATTAGGCCATTTTATATCAGGGACTTGAGCATCTGCAGATTTTGGTATCCCAGGGGGGTCCTGGAACCAATCTCCCACGGATACTAAGGGAAACTATACTGTATGATTCTGATTATATGAAGCATCTAAAATAGTCAAATTCCTAAAATTGAAGACCAGAGTGGTGGTTATCAGGGTCTGGGGTGAGGGGGAAATGAGGAATTATTAATCAATAGACATAAAGTTTCAGTTAAGTAAGATGAATAAACTCTAGAGATGTGCTATACAACGTTGTACCTATAGTCAAATAATGCATTGTGAGACTGGCTGGTTAGCTCAGCTGGTTAGAGTGCAGCCTTATAACACCAAGGTCACAGATTCGGATCTCCATACTGGCCAGCTGCCAAAAAAAAAAAAAAAAAAAAAAAAGCATCATACACTTAAAATTTAAAAGGCTAGATCTCAATGGCACACCTGACCCCAAGGAAGATCCTGAGAGTACTTTCATCTAATCCCTGCTGTTCCTGCGAAGGAGCTGGGAAGAGTCATTCATCACCTGTGGAAACACAGTGGGCTGTACAGGTTTTATCCTTGGAGCTCATGAGAGCTGGAGTCTTGGGCTGTGGGTGCTCAGGGTGGGAGCATCGGGAAGGGGGTATATGTGGTGAACAGGGCAGGTTCCACATGTCTCAAGTCTGGATTTGGGAGGTGGTGGCTCCAGAGGCTGTCACATCTGCTTGGGTGGGCATTCCTACTGGTGCAGTGGGCACTGTGCATGGGGAAGGGAGGTGGCAGGGGACTTGACTTTGTGGCTGCTGCTAATAGAACCTCTGAGTTCTGGGGAGCCCAGCAAGAAAGAGCAGTCCTTCACTTATTGGCCAATGTCTCACAGTTAGGGAGATGAAGCTCATGTGTCCAGAGGAGAAAGTAGGGGCACCCTGTGCTCTCTCACCTTCCTCCACCCTCTGCGATTACTCTTTTTCCACTGGGTTTCCATCACAACCACAGGAACCACCACAGGCCACAGCTACCAAACTGCCGCTTCCCCTCGTGGCTGCAGATTGTGGATCTGGTGCTCACTTCCGGGAGGCATTTATCTTTATGTTTGTCCTGTCAGATTCACATTCTTTTTTTTTTTTTTTTTTGCAGGGCATCTTTTTGTAAGAGGAATATGGTCATTCTGGAATGACTGAAGCTGAGAGAGCTGAAGATGTGGCAGAACCAGGAAATTATGCCATGTAAAAAATGCTTAAAAATTGCTGCCTGTATCCTCTGCCAAAAACAAACAAAAAACCCAAAATGAAACCAAAACCAAAAAATGCTTAAAAAACATAAAGGACTGGGAATGGTTAACCTGGGGAAGAGAATATTTGGTAGGGCAAGAAACTGTTCACAGTATCTGTATTAGTTTTCTATTCCTACATAACAGATTGCCACAAATTTAACAGCTAAAGCAATGCACATTTATTATCTGACCATTTCTGTGGGTCAGGAATCTGGGCCTGGCTAAGCTGGGCCTCTGCTCACAGTCTCCCAAGGCTGCACTCAAGGTATTGGCTACTGTATTCCTTTCCATAGCTCAGGGTGCTTTTCCAAGCCCATGGGGTTGTTGGCAGAATTCTGTTCCCTCTGGTAAAGGACTGAAGCTCTTAGGAGCCACCTGTATTCCCTGCCATGTGGCCTTCTCCATAGGCAGTTCACATGGCAGCATGCTGAACTGATCAGAGTGTGCTGCTGAATCTGCTGGGAGGAGAGGCAGGAAGGCCCTGACTTACATGTAACCTTTGCTGCTTTCAGGGGTGAACATACTCCCACTATGGACAATCTCAAACTACCAGTGGCGTAACAACTGGCTTGCAAAATTTCTGAATATTTACCAGTCAGATCTCATGGGTATCAGCTCCAACATAATACTGGGCCTAATCCAGGTGCTCCAGTGAACTAAGTGCCCTCTGCATTCCTTCCCACTGCCTCAGCCCTCCCAGCTCATGTCTCCTTTAGGAATGTTAAGCAGAGGGAATATTTCTTATTTACTGTAACAAGTTACCACACACTTAATGGTTTAAATCCCCACAATTTTATTCTCGTACTGTTCTAGAAGTCAGAAGTCTAGAATCAAGGTGTTGGCAGGGCTGGGTCCTTCTGGAGGCTTCAAGGGAGGATCTGTTTCCTTGCCTTTTCTAGATGCTGGAGGCTGCCTGCATTCCTTGGCCCACTGCCCCTTCCTCACATCACTCAAAATGCTTGCTTCTGTCCTCACTCTCCTGCAGCTCACTCCGATCCTTCTCCCTCCCTCTTATCAGGACCCTTGTGAGTACGCTGGGTCCTAGATAATGCAGGCTCATCTCCCCACCTCAAAGTCCTAAACTTAATCACATCCACAAAGTCCCTAGTACCATGTAAAGAACATATTCACACGTTCTGGGGATTAGGATGTGGACATCGAGGGGGTGGGAGGCATTAGTCAGCCTACCAGAATGTTCTATGTATCACCAACACACATCAACTAGAGCTCTGGTGGCTGTTACAGCTGCTGGTCTCCCCCATGAAAGTTTGTGCCTCCTTGTTAGAAAATAATCTAAGTAATTCATTTTCAGAAATGACTTATCTGAGGGTGTTTTATTGAGATGGTAATTAGTTCCTAGCCCCTTTTGTTTTCTTCATTTTCCTGGAGGGTCTCTGAACAGATAAGGCTCTCCTTGAGATGGTAATTAATTACTAGCACCCATTGTTTTCTTTATTCCCTAGTGTTTCTCCCTTCACAGGGCTTAGGTGGGCCTTTTTCATGCGCTTGTCCTGAACCCCCAGACAAAGGAATTCCTTGCAAGAGGGTAATAAATTTTAGCTATTTGGGAAGATTGTGCACCCCATAGTACTCTGCCAATGAGGAAGTGGGGGGAAGGACTTGCATACTAGGAAATAAATTGCTTGCTATAGCCCTTTTCCATGTGCCTGTCCTTCAGACACCCGAAACTTATAAGGTCATAATTAAAGTCTCGCTTTGCTGTATCTCGTGTCTCCGTGTCCATCCTTTGGCATCTGACGGGTGAGGGCATTTCTCACACTCCTAAATGCAGGGAACCAAAACTTATTTTTGCCTCTCCCTGAAAGTTTAGCAAGAAACAGAGTTGTCACAAAGACATCACTCATCATGGGCACCCACACCTCCATTGCTGCAGGGCGAGTCTTGAAATTATTGTGTTCCTTTTCTTTCAGCTGTTGCTTGTACTAGAATTTCCATTCCTTGTATTAGAATGAACCCCAAAACATCAGATGTAGGAGTGGGGCTTGGCCTTTCACTTACAAATACATATCTTGTAACTCTACACATCAGAGATCATAGACTATTTTGAATCTCCTGTTTCATTAGATATTCTAGCTGAAGCCTGGCATAACAATTTAAATACAATCAAAGGAAGTATTCTACTCTCCACTCTCCTTAAGGTCCTACAGCCCCACATCTCCCAGCCCACTCTGTGGCTCCATTGCCAATGCACCTCACTTTCCCTCATGCCTCTTTCCTCAGGAGAGAAGGCTGAGGAGCAATGGATAGTGCTCACTTTGGGAACTAGTAAGTCGGGGTTGGAGACTGGGGAGGGCTCCAATGGGGAGAAGAATCCTCCTCATTTCCCTGGGTCCTATCCCCTTGGCCAGGCCATTTTTCCTTTTCCTGCAACTCCTGCCATTTCCCAGCTCTCCAAACCCACCCGTGGACACCTACAACAGTTTGGGCATTAACCAAACAAAAGTCAAGATTTCTCAATGATGATATTTTCAATGTGTCAAAGAGAGAGGCTGTGGCATGATTCCAACAGAGGGGGAGGGTGCAGGGAGTGGTCAGTCCTGGCAAGGGTCACATCAGCAGTAAGAAAAGAGGGAGGGGTGAAGCTGAGGAGCAGAAAGGGCAGGTGGCTCCAACAACTTCTCTCCAGCACATAGGAGGGGAGAGTGGCTTCTCCAATGAATTTTAAGATCTTTTGGGAGAAATCTGTTTTTCTTTATGAAATCTGAAGAAAATCTAATGTGCGTGTGTTTTTTTTTTTCCCTTGGTGGGATTGTTTTTGAGCCTCCAGGGGCAAAAGTTGTCAGGGAGAGACCAACAGCATTGTGGTTAAAGGGTGCTGCCTTGCTGCCACTGCAGGTGTAGTCGCTAGAGAAGCATAGTCCTGTCCAGGCTCCAAGGAGTGCCCTGAGAACATGTCACAGCTTCCTAGCCTCTGCTCTCTATTGGGTGGATGAGAGAAGGGGTTGATTAACTGTGGAGGTTTCAGAATTCACTTTGAGTGCTGGGAGAAGTAGCTTCTTCTGGGGCCATGTGGTGTCATGTTAGTGGATGAAAATAGAATCTGTGGTGAGAGGAAGGAGAATCCAACTGCTTCATGTCCAGGTCAGAGGGTGCCTCCAGATGTGTCACTTCTCCTTTGGCAGGCATTCCTGTTGGCACGGGGGATGCTGCACAGGGGGGCACTTCTGCTGGCTGGGCAGTGGGGGACAGGGCTCTGGGACCTTGGGAGGCTCAGAGACATGGGGAGGGGGCTGGCAGGGGACTCTGCATTGTTGCTGTTGCTGACAGGGCATCTCTCTTTGTTTGAAGAGAATCTGTAAGAAATAACAGATACCTTTCTGTTTTGTTTGTTTCCTTTTGTTGTTGGTAGCTTCCCAATTAAACCACCATAGCTCTACAGTCACCCTCAGGGACGACCTTCCCATTCAACTTCCTGGCACAGCTGCCATGTCCACAGGACCCCGCCCTTGAAGCTCCTGCCAAATAAGGACTGTCAACAGCCCTCTCTCTGCCTTCAGGTGACCACTCCTAGGCTGTGGCCTACCTTGGGCTCTGTTGCTTTGCCCCCCATGGATTTGTCACCCCACTTCTCCTGGGTGATGCAGCTGCAAAGGATTACTCAAGGCCCATCTCTTCTGAGCAGTGAGAGACCCCAAAGTGGTTAATCTCCTCCGGAACGCTCAAGGGAGAGGCATCCCTTCCTTGGGAAATTAACCCCAAATTGGGGTTCTCTTCCTGCATTTATTTTCCAGACCAGGAAGTTACAGGAAGAGAACATAGGTGAGGTTATAGTTTAACAATATAGGCTGGTAACTTTCAGTGAAACAAGCCAGATGACTTTCCAGTAAGGCAATTAAGTGGTCCTATCAACAACAGTTTGATCTTAGCAAACATTCCTTCTTATAGCAATTTCTCAGTATCTTTACATAACAATCAGTAACTAGTCTGTCTTTGAGCCAGCAACCTGCTGTGCCACAAATCTTTATCTTACACCAGAGCCTTTATAGCCTGAGGAAAATTTCCAGTCCTCCGCAAGGTCAATATTTGAAACTGCAAGGCTTTGGAAAACCAGGCCCTGTGAAGTACATTTGCTTTAAGAATCCTCTACAGGGCTCTGCCACCCATGTGGTGCCCAGGATAGGAGAGGGACCAGCATCAGTGTGCCAGTGTGGAGGTGAGGAGCAGGAGGGTAGGTCAGAGAGATGTGGCTATTGACCTCTGTGTCATCAAGAGGAGCAAACTAAATAATTTTGCCTTTCCTCAGCCTTCTCCTTTAAATGAGGATAACAGCGACCACATCCCAAGATTGCTGTAAGAATTAAAGAGATAAATTTGATAGCTGGGCAGGTACCCAGTGAGTGCCCCATTGCTAGTCAAAAGGAAGAAGACAAGGGGCTTTGTAAAGTGTAATACTGTAACCCAAATATTATCAGTAGTTACTGTAGTTGATGACTCAGGCTTTACTAGAACTGAGTTTATCACAAAGAGCTGACAGCATAAATACAATCCTAAATATGATCAGAAGTTGTGTCATGGTGTGTGCGTGTGTGTGTGTGTGTGCACCAGGGGGTAGGTAGTGAATGGTCAGGCTCAGCCTGGTGTAGAGAAGGATCAGGGGAGGGAGACAAGAGCACTTCCTGTCCATGCCTGAAAGGCTGCCCCACTACGATTTGGCATTACTTTGAGAGCAGAAGTAAGATGTATGTTTGTGTGGATATTTCCAGCAGAAATATCAGAGCAATCCACATTAGACATGATCAGAAGGCTCCCCCAACCCTGATTCACCCTCCTCAGCAACTATTGGAGGCTGTAAGCCCCCGTGGTCTAGATGCTGAAGACTCTTCTGCTGAGGAGGGAGGCTGCTCTTGGCCACACCAGGCCTCCTCCTGGTTCTTCTGATCCAGAGACTCTGGGTTAGGACTCAGGACAGGGAATTCCTCCAGCTTCCACCTCCTCCTTCTGGCCAGTCTCCAACCCCTTCTCTGCTCCCTGTTATTCCACCCCCATCCTCCTCTGTGTAGCTCTCTCTCCACTGAGTTCACAATTTATGAGGATATTATAACCTCCCTTGCCCACTTCATTGTCCAAATCAAGCAAGCTGCAAGAAAGAGCCTTACGGCTGACCATTACGAGTCCTAGAATATAGGAATATTAGCCCCTGATCTTAGTTTTTTAACTTTAACTTTTTTGACTCATTGGCCTTAGCCAAACCCACTTTCTTGTTTAGCCTGTGATGTCATCTAAACTAAGGAAAATGAAGCAGCTCTGGACCAAAAATGAGGACATGCAACGGCTAGTTTGTCGTGACTTTCCACATGTTCTCTCTGGGACTTTGGATGTCACTTAATGTTTCTAGCATGCATTTTTCTTATCCCAAACATTTTATACTATAGTAAATAATCTCTAAATTTCTCAAAGGAAATCATTCTGTAAGTTCCATTTGTTAAGAGGCATGAATGTCTATCCACGAACTCATCTGTCTTTATCAATATTAACCCATCCAGTTCCCGTCAAACCCTCTGAAAACAGTCAGGATCCACCTTTAGCAACCCTGTCTGCAAGTCCCAAAGGGGGCTTGGGAGGGTAGACGGGGCTCTCTCCAGTCAGCTGAGCCATTCTACTCACCTGCCTCTCCAAGCCCACCTGTCCTGAGAGGATGGGTCCCAGTGGACTGAGGAGATTCCCAACTTGGCCCTTTTACTGTGGATTTGGCCTGGGCTGGGAGAACAACTGGACTCCCCCCAGACTTTCTGTTTTGGGGTGTAGCTCTCCAGTTCCTGAAAACATCGTCAAACTCCTCTGTATAGAAAACCCTAGATTGTCACTAGCCGGTGAGTGGTGGCATTTCCTTCTCCACAAGAAGGACAGCCCAGGATGAGACAGGTGTTTCACGTGTGTGTCAGTCTACAGCTACCATCCCAGGCTCTAACAGGGTAGTTTGCTTCAGTGCAGAAACCCAAGGGGGAAGGTCATCACGGGATGGACACTTGGAGGCTGGGCCACATCACCCCATGTCTCAGCACTCCATCCCCCGTGCTTCGTCTTCTGTGCCATGACCAAGGCTCTCTTGCAATCCCTTGTCAAATGCCTGACTCGCTACCTTCTTACATTTTGAACAAGTGTATGAGTCATGTTCTCCACAGAAACAGAACCAAATGTGATACATATGATATGATGTATCTGTGTATAATATATATTTATATATGGTATATATCTATATTTACCTATTTATTTATATATTTGTTATTTACTTGTTTTAAGGAATTGGCTCACATGACGGAAAGTTCAACATCTGCGGGGTAAGCCAGCAGTCTGGAGACGCAGGGAAGAGTTGCAGTTCAAGTCCAAGGCAGTCTGCTGGCAGAATTCCCTTGGTGGGGACGTCAGTTTTTCTTCTATTCAGGCCTTCAAAAGATTGGATGAGACCCACCCACTTTACGGAGGGCAGTTTGCTTTACTCAAACTTTCCTGAATTAAATGTTAATACCCTTTAAAAAATACCTTCACAGAAACGTCTAGAATAATGTCTGGCCAGATATCTAGCTACCGTGGCCTCGCCAAGTTGAAACATAAGATTAATCTTCACAGCAGATGAAATCAGGCAATTTTTAATCTCACTAGCAACTTCAGGAACACACACACACACACACACACACACACACACACACACACACACACACACACACACACACACACTAAATTCCAGGGCAAAGCCTAGTGGTACAGAACGTGGGAGTTAAAGACTCTTGACTAAAGTTCATAAGTTTTGGAAGTGACTCAGGGCCCTTCCCTGTACTCCCTCCCTTTCCCTAAAGACACTGCCCGAGAACTAGCATTTGGATTCTTAGGTCTATGGATAGCTGTGATATTTGGTTTTATGATCTGACCACATAGAAAAATACAGAAATAAGCTGCTATTTTTTTTTTCTCTCTCTCTTCCTGACACTTAGTATTAATCCCACATTTTGGCCTTCCATTACACAGAGTCAGATTAGATTTTCTTTTAAAGCTTAAGCGATATTTATGAAGCTTGGGAGTTGAGAGTTTCTGACTCCAGACTTTTGGACTCACTTTTGACTCAAGAGTTCACTAAGGGCAGGCCAGGACCTCCCATACCCCCTCCTGTACACCTGTGTGGTCTTCACAGCACCAGACCCTCCGAGCCAGCAGCTCTGAACTGGTGGTGCCCAGAGCTCTGAGACCCTGCACTGATCTGGGGAAAGGAGCACAGGAAAAGAAACTGTCCACGGCACTCAAGAAAGAAGTTACAAGGTTTTTCAAGGCAAGATGGAAAAGATTGGCTTTGCATTTTACTGCATGGCCATGCCTTGGTGAGAGGAGTCACCCCAGCTCCTTGGATCTGCTGAGGGACACTCGCAGGAAGAGGGGTAAAAGGGGCAAGTGTCCCTGAGAATGACAGTGAAGAAGGTGAGAGACGTGTGAAGTTCTGGAGAAGAGTAGTGGCTAGCTTGGAGCCTGGGCCAGCTCTGCAGAGGATAACTGCACTGAGGGACAGGCGTAGATAAGTGGCAGTGCCATGTCCGAGGGCCAGGGTCACGGTCTAAGCCTGTTCATCCTTTCATGCTCGCCTCAGGGCAAATCTGCTCCAGGAACAGCTCTCTGGCTCAAACTGGGGTTTGTTCCCTTGCTCTGTGCTTCCACAGCACCCTGAGAATAATTCTATGGTTCATATATGTCTCATCTTATTGTGTATTTATATATGTGCCCTGTCTGCTACACTGAGTTCCCGGGTAGGGGCTGTTTTTCTGTAACTCCTGCTTCACTCTTGGCCGCTGCCTGGCATGTTGCAGGTGCACCATGACTGGCTCTAAATGACCCAAATGAATACCTGATACCAGCCATCAGAGTCATAGGTGGAGGGGCTTGGGGCTGTTTGTAACCTTTTTTCTTCTGCCTAAAACACTGGGAGAAGAGGGCAGGGAAGCAGGAAAGGTCTTAGTCCCGGCCCAGAAGAGCCAGACTCTGCGGACCCCATTCTTCTTGTCTCTTCACACCTCCCCAACTCCCCCAAAGCCTCTGGGACTGAAAGGTCATCCCTCCCTGCAGAAGGACCTTCCAAGGGAAATGCAAGTGTTGTTACCATTGGGCAACTACCAAACTTGATTTTTGGTGCATAGCCTGATTTTATCGAGTGTTTTCAGGTGATAAGAAGTAATATTCTGCAACCAGGAAATAATGGGAGATCTCTTAAAATAACATTATTCATTCTTTACATACAAATGCCTGAAATATAAATGCCTTGAGGGGAGGTATTCTGTGTGTTTGTTCCAGTGCCTGGAATAGTAACTGGCACACAGTAGAGAGTTAATAAATATATGCAGGCTGACTGTTGACTTACTCCTGGCTGGACTAAAAACTGGTAAAAATGACCATTGGTCTTTTCTTCATGAGACTTGAAATCTCTGAGGCCCAGAACAGCCTGAAAGATGGGGGGTAGATGACATGTCACCCATTGGCCCTGGGAGGATTCCTGATTGTTAAGCATGAGAATGGTGATGGGGGGAGAGAGGGAGAGAGAGAGAGAGAGAGAGAGAGAGAGAGAGAGAGAGAGAGAAAGATGATTAAAAGGGTGCAAATACTCAGCCCTAAGACCTTAAAAGATGGCCTGTCCCTAGGGATCAGGATTCCAGGACTCTTTTTCTGGTGTCTCTTGCAGCAATGTCACCTGATGGCTGATAGTTCTATGGACAATTGCAAAAGTTACCAGCATCTAATACCTTCTCACTCTAGAGGAAATCTTTCCAGAGTGCTTGAAAGTGTGGTTAATTATCAGGCAGCTGCCAAACTGGAATTTTTAGTGCAATGTAGGAGTTTGACAGCTTTTCAAGAAGAGAGTGAGATATCGGAGAACAAGTAATCGATGGGAAATCCCCTGTTTTCCCCTCACCAGCCTGTACCCGGGATAAAAGGGCCCTGGTGTGGCCCTGTTTGTGCCACTTGGACCTCTGAGGCCTGGAGCAGTGAGAGAGGCAGTGAGTGAGAGGGTTCTGCTCTTGGCGTGAGGCCCAGCAGTGGCCCGTGGGTGGGCATCCTTTTTTTTTTCGGTAACGAGGAGAATTTATAGAAGTAGAGAAGAGGGAGAGAGACTGAGAAACAGGTAGACAGAGAAGCGAAAACCCAGAGAACCAACAGGAAATTAACTACAGAAAGAAAAAGAGTTGGTAAATGGGAGGTAGGTGGGCAAGCCAAGTTGATAGCTGGACTGTGAGATCTTGTTTCAAAGTGATGAAAGTTACAGATGAGGAAAACCAAGTCCCAGGACACAGGTTTCTGGTCAAACTGGCCCTGGTTCTCTCTCTCTTTCTTTCTTTTTTCTCTCTCCCCCCTTTTTTTTGTGGTGAAATATATGTATATAACATAAAGGTAAGCATCTTAAGCATTTTTAAACATATAATTGCATGGAATTAATTACATTCACAATGCTGTGTAACCACTGCCTCTATTTCCAAAACTTTTTTGTCATCCTAAGCATAAACTCTGTACCCATTAAGCAATAGCTTCTCATTATCTGGAATGCCTCTTTCACAGCTCCCTTTCCATCTGTCTTATTTCTGTATCACTGTGACTGTTTCTCTTGGTGGAGATTCTTGCCCCTTTCCCAGGCATGGTGTGGTATCTGACATGTGATGGAGCTGAATGGTTGAACTCTGTTCTTAATACTTGGATGAGTAGTGGCTGTGAATATCTATAGATTATTGTCTTTGGTCCTTATTTCTGACTCTTTATTTGGCCAGTAGCTATGGGCACATATACGCCCATGCTGGGAGTTGCCATGATTTAGTCTGGAGAGCATGGAGGGGAGACATAGAGCAGAGAAAGAGCTCTGGGGGGTGGGGGGAGGAATGCCTGTTAATTACATGTATATAGACTCAAGACAGGGAAATTTGCATGGCACACTGAAAGTCCTACCAAATTAGATTCTCTGTGTCGACAGATCTTAAGAAGGTCAGTCAGCACCTGATTGAACATTAGGGGACCTGGGAGAGCAGACCCTGCCCAGGTGCTCCAGATTGAGCCAGTCCAGGGTGGGAAGAGCCTCCTTCCTGACTGTTTGTGTCCCCACACTGCTCAGTCCTCCTGCAGAACCACAGGCTGGTCTTGTTCCCCATGAGGGGCAACCCTTGAGATGAATGCAGACTGCATTATTGCCTCCCAAGTCTTTTCTTTCCCAAGAGGAATATCCCCAGCCTCTACACTTTCTTTCACGGCACAGTATTTTTGTTCCAGGATATTCTTATATCCCTTGGCCTTCCCCTGACTTGATCCACTGCGAGCACGTTCTTCTCAGGAGGAGAGAGCTCAGGACTAGTCTCAGTTCTCCGGGTGAGGTTTCTCTGTAGGCAGTTGCAGGGTGAATATTTTGTTGTAAACCATGCTCACTCTCTGGGTCTCATTATCATGGCAGTGAGCCAGATGAGAAGGTCTGAGTCTCTGGGCATGAAGACAGGAGTAGGTGGAGATGGAGGTCTCCCCTGGGAAAATTTGGCATGCTCTGTTCTCCCAGCTTAAAGTGCTTGTCTTCTGTATCTTGCAGGCTTTCATCAATCCAGGAAGGATGTCCTATCAGCAGCAGCAACAATGCAAAGTCCCCTGTCAGCCCCTTCCACCTGTTCCTAAGCTCTGTCCTCTCCAGGTTCCAGAGCCCTGCCCTCCCAAGGTCCAGGATCCCTGTCCACCCCCCAGCCAGCAGAAGTGTCTCCCTGTGCAGTCTTTCCTGTGCCAGCAGGAATGTCCACTAAAGAAGCAGAAGTGACATCTCTGGAGCCACCATGCCCTAAACCTGGAGGTGAATCTGCCAAGTCTCTGCCCACTCCAGGCTCCCTTCTTTTAGCAACTACAGGGAACACCACACATGCCCATGCAAATCTATATCTCAACTGTCTCAAGGAATGACACCTTCATTCATAAGTTTTCTTGCAGTTAATCTAATGACCCCTCCTAGCTTCAACCTCTAGGAATCAGCAGAGAACAGACTGAAGTGCTGTGTTCTCAAGGCCTTCCTTGGAGCCCTGCGAATTACATCCACTGTGGCCAAGACAGGCCGGTTCCTGCAGCTGCTTCCTCTCCACCCGTGCTGCCTCTGTTGGCCTGAGATGATGATAGAATGATTGTGTGTCCTCCTTTGGCTCTGCCTCCTGTCTTTCACCAATTTTTTTTTTAGGTTTTGAGAAGCCAGTATGCATTTAAGTAATTGACTTAAATAAGTGGAAAATTATCCCATGTTTCCATCCTTCCCACACTTTTCAGTTCTGGCAGTGAGATCTTCTATTTCATATCACCTCTCTGACCACTTCTTCATCTCTAAAGACAGCTGACTGTACCTCTGTCACTGAGCCTGGACAGCTATGTGATGCTGTTACTTCCTTCTCCCCACTCTTTCAATAAATTCGGTTGTTCCTGAGTGGGTCTGACTCTGTTTACTGGCTGGAGCTGGGAGGGAAGGAGAGAATGTCACAGATGGGGAACAGGGCTCCGGGCAGGAGAGCAGTGCTTGGAACTGCCACCAGGGGGAGATGAGGAGGCCACAGAAAGGCCTGCAGGGGTTTCTGGAAACTGGACATTGGGATTTTCCTATCTGTACTCTCACTGTGTATCTTACACTGCCTCAGCAGCCTGCCCCAAGTCCACTGACAGCACCTCAGCAGAGGTGCCCCAGGCAGGAAGGTGGGGAATGTGGGCCCTGGTGGTGTCAGTGTTGGGGATGGGAAGAAAGTAGGGTTTTCAGGGCTGGAGGAGGCCGGATTTGGGGGCAGGGACCTCAACTGTAAGCCTGCCCTGCCTGTCTGGGAGGCACTGTAGAGCCCAGACCTCTGCAGTCTCCACAGGAAACAGGAAAAGACTCTATTACGCTGGGAGCACAGGCTCTGAGAGAGTTCTGGGATTTTCAATTAGAAACAGGAGGCCTGCATCCTCTTAACTCATAGATGGGTTTGTGCATTATATGTGGGTTTATTTCTATTCTTTTTAAAAATTACTGGATAATCAATAATCACCTACTGAGTACCTACTATGTTCCAGGCCTTAGATCTTAATTTGGGGACCCACGAACAGGCCAGGTCTGCTTTAATGTGGTTCACTGATCTGTGGGGAGGGCAGACCAGGGCATACATGTTATAGAGCAGTCAGTCAAGGATTTGAGTCAAGGAGCAGAGGGTGAGAGAAGACACATGGAGGAAGGTGCTCCTGACTCCCAGGGGAGAGCCAGGATCAACTTCCCAGAACCTGGTCTTGAGAGTGAGTAGCAGGTTGCCAGATAAACACATCAATGGTTTACATACTTCAGCCATCATTCCATTCTATTAACTCATCTCTGTCTTCAAGTCATTAAAACAGTTGTCATGACATGGATTGTTGTAACTTTAGGACATTTGTCCTTGTCCTAATGAACTTGTCTGGCTAGAAGGAGATAATAGGGGAGATCAAGGTGGTGGGGCAGGTGGGAGGCAAGTCCAAGCCCAGCCTGTCTGTACAGCTCTGTAGAGAGCATGACTGTTATGTTAGTTTTTGGGCAGAATTTGTTGACTGAGGGGAAGAAGGTTGTTAATTGCTGAACGCCCTAAAGAGGCAGTCAGCACTTACAGTGAACCCCAGTGCAAGGATCCCTACCCAAAGCGAGAGTGTCCTGGCTCAGGAAGTCTTCTAACAGCAGTTTGCTGACAGGCTAAAGCCTTGAAGAGATTCTAATCTCTTCATGTATTAGATTCCACCAACTTTTGGGTTCTTCCAAATTTTTTGATGTCCAATCCCAGTTCAGAGCTGAGACATAGCTCCAGCCTCTTTTCTAATCTATCTGTACCAGCTGATGCTACTCTCCAGTCTGCTCTCCCAGGATCCAGGGGCTGTGTCAATATTCCTTAGGAAAGAGAACACAACTGGAACAATGGGTTCAAGATGATTCACTGTCAGTCTCCAAGACTCCCATATTTGTCCTGGTCTAACCTGGGAATTCAAGGGAGACATGACAGGAATCACTATTCCTGTGCTTTTCAAGTATTTGAATGCTGGCCAATCTCTGTAGGCACTCCAGGAATGAGATTTTTCTTTGGTTTATAATTTTGGTGGGCAGGTTGAGCTCTAGGGGTTTCCTTTGTCCTTTTCTTCCTTAATAACCCTTACTCAAGCTGAGGGAGCTGGTTTGCAGATTCTTTCAGTTGTTGGGGTTCTCTGTTCCAAGTCACTCAGGAACTAGAGGAATAACCTCAGCACTGGTTTTGGTACCCCCGCTCCTAGACTTAATGGCTACTTCTCTTCTTCACCTCTACTGTGCCTAGTATTCACTTTAAAATATGACCTCTGTTTTCTCAGGGAGATTAATACTTGCCATTTGAGCGGGCCAAGTGAGGAGTCCAAATCTAGCATCAGAAAAAATGGTTGGTGGTGACACCCCCAGGCTTTTGTTACCCTCCCCTAAGCACAAGCTCAAGATGATGCTGAAGGAGAAGCAGAGCACAGGATCCAAGAAAGTTCTAGCCCAGGTCTAAGAGAACCATGTCTGTGATCTGGGACTTTGGCTTCCTCTTCTGCAGCTGTCATCACAGGCTGGAGCATGGTGCCCTGGCAGTGGGTGGAGGGGCTCTGGTGTCCATGCAGTGCTAGAGACCTGCAGAGATATTGTTGCTCTAAGCCCCAGTTTGGCAGCTGCTTGGTGCCATTTTCTCTCAGTGGAGATGTGGGAGTGGGAGGATGGAGGTGGGTTCCCCTTACTCAGCTGTACCTCAGGGTTTGGGAAGTCCTTGTGTCTAAAAGGAGACAAGCAGAAAAGACTTGCTGAGGTCCTCATCCCCAGGAAACAGTCCTTTTGCAGGGATTCCAGGGCTGGGTTTTAGTGTTTTTCATATGTCCCACTGCAATCCCACCATCTCTTTCAGACACCGGAGGTAAAATGACTATTAACATTAACACACACCATCTCCAGCGCTGATCTTTAGGATCAAATGAAGTTCATGTAGTTTAGTTAAATAGTCACTGAGCATCTACCAGAGGCCACCCCGTGTGTGAGTGTGTGTTGCAGTGCAGCATAGAGGTGTGAAGATGCAGAGTGCTCTGGAGGAGTGCTCCACAGTCTAGAATCTAAGCAGGGGTAGAGTGGGGTTGCTGATGTTTGGGCTCAGAGTTAAGGTGTAGGAAGATATGACCAAAGTTTGATCAACATGCTGTGGAAGCTCAGTTGGGTGATAGGTGGTGGTGGATGGATAACAGAAAACCTCCTGGGGACATGTCACCTCCAGGATGATGTAGAGGAGATTCTGTCTCTTCCCAGGACTTAACTAAGCGTTGGCCCTCCCATGGCAGTCTGTTCTGTCTTCCCTTCCAGCTGTCTTCATGGGTGGGTACTGCAGCCTCTTCTTCCCTTCACCAGCAAGACTTCAGGACTGGTCAGGGGGCTGGCAGAAGGTTTCTTATCCCTAAACTCTCAAAATAAAGAAATGGAAACCTTGTTCTCCTGTGTGCCTCACATAGGCCCTCACCTTGTGGTTCTTACCTAGGCACAGTCCAGGTGTCTCTGATCTTTTGATACCATCAGTTCCCAGTGGTGGTGCTAGAAACACCTCGGTGGTTTGGGCAGGGCAGTAGATGCGTGGAGACTCTTACCTACACAGGCAGCAGTGTTAAAGTTATTTAAGAAATTCTGCCTGCTGGTCTATTAAAAAAGACTCTTAGCTTTGGAAATTGTAGGAAAAAAATACATTCTGAACATCTATAATGCAGAGGGTCTGAGAAATCTTTAGACACAAGAGAAGAGATTAGAATAAGAAGTTTTGAACAAGAACCAGAAGGTGCCTCTAGTCTCTCTCTGTTTCAGACCCTGAAATCAACCATCTGGGACATTCCTGGGCACAGTGATTGGCCCCAGGAATCTAAAATTTTGGCTCGGAGAAATGGAAATGGGTGGAGTTTGGGGGACCTTCTCAATTCTACTGTAAGTAAAATATAGTCCTTGTCCTCTCTCTTTTACTTTTGTTTGCTCTTGAAATTTCTTGTCTTTCAGGTATATTTTCCAATTCACTTTGATCTGATTTTACCTCCATAGAAATAAGAGAAAGCCTACTGCATCCCTGTGGGAGAAGGAGAATTGGGAAATATATGGAATATGATTACACTCAAACTTCCATAAATCACTGAATTAGCTCCCTAGGAAGGTCCTGCCAGTTGCACTTAGGAGCCCAGGGAAGAAACCCAGCAGGCAACCTCCGCTCTGCCTTCTTCCTCACCTTCCATGTCCAACACATTACCTGATGTGCCATCTGCACCATGATGGAAACCCTTGTGAGATCGATCTAATGGGCCATGCAACACACATGTGTCCCCACTACCCTAGCAGACCACTGAGGAGGCTTCTCTAGGGATCCTTGTTTTCCTATTCTCTTCATCTCCAGGTTTTACTAAACTAAGTACCTTCTAGGTGTTGTCAATGGTTGTTGAATGAAAGCACAAAACTCAACTTAGCAGTCCTAAATTGAAGGTAATCAATGATTGTTGAATCAAAGTGCAGAACTCAGTTTGGTAGGAGAGTTAAACTGCAGACATAAACAATACCCATGAGTAAGCTGAGGCTAAAACCCAAGAACTTCCTTAGCCCTTTGAACCCTGTCACTGTGCTCTCTTATGCTCAGAGACCCTGGGGCCTGGCCCTACAATGACCCAATCCAATGACCCACCGTGGCTCTCAAAGTGTGGTGTGGGGACAGAGATGCATTCAGTAAGATCAGTGAGGTCAAAACTATTTTAATAATAGTGTTAAGATGTTATTTCACTTCTTCACTCACATTCTTTCATTGTTCTATGGTAGAACTTTCCAGAGAGTATATGATATACAATCACATCATTGCTTTGACAACTAGTGCACTATCTGCTTATGTACAATGTGTTTAACGCATTCTAGTTTTAATTTTTAGTACAAGAAATATCAGTAGATATAATCCACATTAACAATATCTCTTTGGGGTCTTCAAAATCTTAAGAGTGTGAATCATTTTCAAGACCAACTAGTTTGAGAATGGCTGCACTAAGAACTCTCTCTAGGGTCTGCCCCCCATCATCTGGGCTCCATACAGAGCCAGGCTCCTAGTTTTGGTCCCAGATGCTGAATCCCACATACCTCCATGGACCTTGCAGAGCCTACCACATGGTCATCCCAGCCCGTAGCCCTGACACTGGTGCTCAACTGCCAGCACTCCCACCTCCTCCGTGTAGTGAGTCCTTGTCAAAAAAGCCTAGGTGCTTCATGTAGAGGTGAACTTGGGAGGAAGCTGGAATATAAGGGGTTGATAATGGTGGCAAGAGAGAAATAGGAGACCCTCTGGCTTGAGCAGGGTTCTCTTGTCACTCTTCTGTGGCCCCTGATTGCCTCCAGAGTTCTTCCAAAGATTTCCCACTTAGTCTCTGCTTTCCTCCACAAACTCTTTTATCACTCAGTGACTTTTTTCCATTCCCAGCAAGAAAGCAGAGACATGGCCAATCAAGGCTAAGTGTTCTTTATTGGGAAGCACAGAGGAAGAATTGTTATAGGTCTTGGGATAGGTTCAGAGTCCAGAAGAAGGGGTGAATTTCATTAGGGTTTGTGGAGATTATTAGGAAGGAAATACAAACAGAAGACCTCATTGCCTTCACGAAAGAGTGCGCAGTTGTGCTGTAAAAAATTCTGGCAAATATTCCATTGATTTAAACTATTTCTTTGTGTTGATTTTTAAATCATATTTGCTCCTGGAAACTTAATAAAATTGTTGAATCTCAAGGAGCCATGGAGCTCAGCAAGTTCTGTGTTTTTGTAATGATCTGTATGACCAGCAGGAGGCAGCGTGGAAGAGGAGGCAGCCGCTGGAAACACGGGCATATTAGGACCATGAGTGGAAGGTTTGACAACCTGGCACTTCTGTATTAAACACTTTGTTTCCTGGGTGAGGAGCTGAGAGGAGTTGTAAATTAGGAGAGGAAAGCCCAGTTGACTATGACATTTTTCTTCTTGAGTCTGAAGACAGGAAGCAACTTTTAGGTTGTGTGGTGTCTCTTTGTTGCTGGAGATAAGGAGGTAGTATCTTCATGTCCAGGTTGGGGAGGGTGGCTTCTGAGGTTACTTCTGCTTTGATAGGCGTTCTTGCTGGCTTGGGGGGCACTTAGCAGGGGTGCCCTTCTGTTGGCTGGAGGGTGGGGGACCAGGCTCAGGCACCTGGGGAGGACAGGGCTCTGAAACCTGGGTGGGGGCTGGCAGGACACTTTTTGCTGTTGCTACATAGGGCATTTCCCCCAGATTGAAGATAAACTGAAAGAAAAAAGAAAGCACTTTAGAATGAGACAATAATGACGGAAATTATTCTCTAAATATCACCCTCTCCTATCACTCCTTTCTTTAATATCAACGATAAGACATTCCTATTGCATTTGCTCCCGAGGCTGCCAACTTCATAGGAGTCTCCATGGACCACAGCTGTCAACAAGGTGGATTTTCATTGGGTCTGCCCCACAGATGGCCATGGTCTCCTCTGTCTGCTCCTCACAGTGGTTTGGTGCCTGGACTGTGATCTGTCCTTTAAATGGAATGTTTTCACACCACAGGGTGTTAGGGGAAAGAAAAGATGTGGAATGTATCTGGAAGGTGAGGCTTGAAATAGAAGATAAAATGCCCTTTAGCTTGAGGAAAAGAGGGTTGGATATAGCAGAGCAGTGGCTAAATTTAATAAGACCTGTTGATGCAGGCTGTCTAATTTGGAGGGAGATTGGATTGTCTTTCTTCCACCACGAGACATTTCCTTTCTTTGGGGTTATGCCCCCTGTTCCTGACTAAGGCATTTCTTCTCCTTCCTCAGCCATTTAGGCAACTTCCCCAGACCTCTCATGCGATTCCTACTGCTTTACAACTTGGTCACTGCTTCTTCAGAGATAATTAGTGTCCCTTTTCATGGCTCATCTTAAGAACTAGAATCCAGGAGCAGATCTAAGTCAATAGGAAACCTTAGCCAGGCACTGAACTGAAATCCTAAATTCAATATCTCACCATACTCTGAGCTATGTCCAGAAGCTTAACCATCAAATAAGAGAAATATTCAAAGTACAGGAATAATAAAGACTGGTTCTCACCTTAGCTTTACCAAAATCCTCTGGGTGATGTAGAGCTTTGGCTTTCTCAACTACATTCGAACCTGTAATCCCATTGAGGTCAAAGGAACTTTTAGGTTTGAAGCAGTGGTCAGTAAACCCTTTCTATACAGGCCAGATAATGGACAGTTTAGACTTAGAAGGCCAAACAATCTCTGTCACGATTTTTCAGCTCTATTGTTGGTGTGAAAGCAGTTACAGACAGTATGCAAACAAGTGGACATGGCTGTGTTCCAGCAAAACTCCATCACCATAAATGCATGGCAGCCTGGAATTGGGACATGACCTGACTTTGTGATACTTCTTCTAGAGTATCCGGCTTTTGGATGCGTCTTCATCTCATCTTTCCCTGCTTGCTGTCTGTCCTACTTTGTCTTCATTTTCCAGTCTGTTTTGTGCATCGGTTTCTGTTGTTGTTTCTGGCCACCTGTCTTTCCTTTCTGCATCCCACCCCAACTCAAACTCTACACAATCTTCTCATTCTGTCTAACAGGGGCCTATTAATGGCCTGTCGTGGGCTTCTGCTCCCACAGAGCTGTCTCACCACTCATCTGGTCTCTTCCGGCTGTTCTGGCCTCAGGAATCCAACTGATACGAAGGAGCCCACAGTAAGGTCCTTTTATCCTGGCCTCAGCCTAGGTGGGAGGAGGCCAAAGGGGTTTCCCCACCATTGCCTGCTGTCCTGATGTCTCACTTGGCTCCCCAAAATACTTGCCAAACTCCCTCTGCACTAAAAATTCCAGTTTTGCAGCTTTTGGATGAATAACAACATTTCCATCACCTCTTGAAGGATTTCTAATGTGCATGTGATGGGTGGGCTGGAAGGATATTAGCTCGGATGCATTTTCCTGGATCCTTCAGTAGAATTGTGTGACTATGAGGCAGACAAGAAGAAAAAAATCCCTGCACTGGGTTTCTGGAATTGTGGCTTTTTCTAAGGACTCTAGGGCTGGATCTTAATGCACTTCATGTTCCATGCTAGTGTGTCCTCCTCACATTTTACACAAAGTAAAGTCAATAAAGTTACCATCCACACCACACACACTATCTCTAGAACAGATGTTTGGGGTCAAAAAAAGTGAAGGGCATTTACCCAAAGACCATTGAGCACCTACTAGGGGCCAGGCCTGTGAATGGGCAGGATACAGTGATGACTGAGACCCAGTGCAGGCCCAGGAAAAGCTCACAGCCTACGAGGAGACAAATGCGCACCTGCAGAGTAGAGGGACAGTGCTACATGGCAGACATTGATCAGTACACTACACATTTGCCAAGTGGGAGATTAGGTGGAAGAGGATTCTCTTACAGGAATGCTGTGCAGGGGATTCTTCAGAACTGTCGTGTGCTTCAGAGCCTGACTTAATCCTCCCCCGCCAGCTTCGCACCATTCTGCTCCCCACTGCCACACACAAGTGATATTGCACTCTCCTCTCCCCTTCTTCAGGACTATTGACACACAGGATCTTGCTTTATGTTCTGTGTATCCAAGGGGTAAGAGGAGAGCCTCCCTCTTGGTCACTGACCCTCTTTCTTGGTCCCATGGGTCTCTTTCGTCCCTGGGGCTTCTTCCCTGCATACAAGCCTGTGATCTCAGAGTCCTGGGCACCACCTTTTCCTTTCTGGTAGAATTTCTTGGGAAAGTCTCAAAAGTGTGGGCAGATAAAAGAGTGCCTCAAGCAGAGTCTAAATTCCCAAGGAATCTGCATCTCAAATTTTGACAAAGGCTCACATTTAATGGAAATCAATATCCTGAAATCATATTTTATTATTGAGAGTATGCTACCAGTAAGTATAATGATGTCTAACTCAGAAGAAATTGTAAACACTTAGAGTCTTATAATCATAGGAAAGAACAAATATTTCAATTTACTTACATACTGTTACAAGGACATATGAGAGTAATCAATAAATATATTTAAGCATATTCATGTGATACACTAAAATAAAATTTAATGGACAAGTGGAATGGAAATTTAAGTTGACGTAGAAGAATACAATGTCGAATTTTCAAATGTAAAAGAAGAGGTTATAAGTCAATCTCTTTTAAGAATGTAGATAAAAATGTCTCATACAAAATTTTGGTCAACCCATTAAGCAAGATATAAAGAAAAGATATATGACAACCACGCTGAGTTCATTTCAGGAATAAAAGGTTGGTTTAACATTTGAAAATAAATCTTTTAGATGTACTACATTAATAGAAAAGGGGAGGAAAAACTATAAGAATATCACAGTAGATGCAGGAAAAGTACTTGATAAAATTCTACAAGAATTCAAGGCAATTTTTATTGACCTAGAAATAGAAGGGAATTTCCTTAGAGGGGTAAGTATAAAAATATATATATAGTGACCATTATTCTTAATAGTGGAATAGTTGAAGGTTTTCCCCAGAGATTGGAAATGAGACAAAGATACTTATTATCTTCAGTACTATTTAGAATCCTATAGGAAATTCTAGCCAGAGCCATAAGTTAAGAAAAAAGTAAAATGCCTGAAGACTAAAAGAAAAGAATAAAATTGCCATTATTTGCAGAAAACATGACTGTGCAAGTCAAAAATAAAATATACTTTAGATAAACTATTAGACTTGAAAAGTTAATTTATTAAGGTCACTGGATACAAGATCAATACACAAAAATTAATTGCATGTTTTTAAAATTAAATTTAAAAAAATTTTTTATTGATTATATATATTCATGGGGCATAGAGCTGACCATCACCATCTGTGCCGAAGATGTCACAATTGGATCAATACTATCAGAATGCCCACCACCTCAAATTGCAATTACTCTCTGTGTCCCCCACCCAATCTCTCCCCAGCCCCCCTCCCCCAACCCTCACCCCTGGTAAAAATTTTTATGTGAAATCTAGTGGTTTCATTTATTTATTTTTTTGGTGGCTGACCTGCCACCAAAAAAAAAAAAACAAAAACAAAAAAAATCTTTACATCACCGTTAAGAAGATAGAAAATAAAACTTTAAAATGCTACAAAATTTATAATGCCATAAAATATCCAAATATATGAACAAATCTAGTAAAATGTGTACAAAATCTCTAAAATCTGTAAAACATTACTGAGAGAAATTAAAGGAGATTTAAATAAAATAAAGATATATAAATATATCACATGTTCTTAAATTTGAACAGAATCTTTTTGTTTATTCTGGTTACCTAGATGTTCCCTTAGAGATTTTGATACAATTTGAGGGAGGCAGAAATCTGCATTGGAAGTAAAAAATGGTAGTCTGTTTTTCTTTTTTGTTATACATACATGTGGGGTACAATGTTGATTTTCAATAATTGTGTAGAATGTGTGGTGGTTAGATCAGTATAGTTAGTTTATTCATCATTACAATACACAGTCATTCTTTGCATACATTGACCAATTCCTCATTAGCCTCCCTCCCCCTCCCCTCCCCTTTTGCATTTCTAGTTTTCTAAAAGTTCAGCATATTACTGTAATTGTTGCTCCTTTCTTTCTTTCTCTCTGTCTCTCTTTATTGTTCATTTCTTTATTTATAGATTTAGCTCCCAGCTATGAGTGAGATCATGTGGTATTTCTCTTTCTGTAGCTGGGTTGTTTCACTTAAGATAACTTTCTCCAAGTTCATCCGTGTTGTTTCAAATGGTAGAATTCCATCCCTTTTTATTGCTGAGTAGTATTCTATTGTGTAGATATACCACCATTTTCTTATCCAGTCATCCATCGACAGACATTTAGGTTGGTAACATCGCCTGGCTATGGTAAGTAGAACTGCAATAAACATGGGAGTGCAGGTATCCCTTTGACCTGATGTTTTCCAGCCCTCTGGATATATCCCCAGTAGTAGGATTGAAGGATCATATGGAAGTTCTACCTGTAGTTGTTTAAGGAACCTCCATACTGTTCTCCATAATGGCCGTACTAATTTACAGTCCCACCAACAGTGCAGGAGGATTCCTCTCTCTCCACATCCTCACCAGCATTTGTTATTCTCTGTCTTTTTTATAAGAGCCAATCTGATTGGGGTGAGGTGACATCTCAAAGTGGTTTTGATTTGCATTTCCCTGATGATTACTGATGTTGAGGATTTTTCATATACCTGTTGGCCATTTGTATGTCTTCCTTTGAGAAATATTTATTCAGCTCCTTTGCCCATTTTTTACTTGGATTATTTGCTTTTTTGCTGTAAAGTTGTCTGAGCTCTTTGTATATATTCTGGATATTAATCCCTTGTCAGCAGCATATATTGCAAATATTTTCTCCCATCCTGCAGGATGTCTTTTCACTCTGTTGATTGTTTCCTTTGGTGTGCAGAAGCTTTTTAGTTTGGTATAATCCCATTTGTTTATTTTTTCTTTTGTTGCTTGTGCTTTTGGGGTGTTATTCATAAAGTCACTGCTCAGTCCTAAATCCTGGAGCATTTCCCCTACATTTTCTTCTAGGAGTTTTAAAGTTTCAGTCCTTATATTTAGGCCTCTAATCCATTTTCAGTTGATTTTGGTATACACTGAAAGGTATGGATCAAGTTTCACTCTTCTACAAATGGATATCCAGTTTTCCCAGCATCATTTATTGAAGAGGCAGTCTTTTCATATTTAAGTAGCATGTGTCTATTTTTACAGTAATTTTGATATCAGTGCATTCTTTTTGTGAGCCTATTTTACCGCCATAAACATATATATAAAAAAGTATTTCCAAAATGTAGTTTTTAGAACTTGAGTTTTAATAGCAAGTTTGAATTTGCAAGGTTCGTAGTTGCAGAAATTGAACACTAGGTGGCACCCAGTAATCTTAACATTGGAAATACTGCAATAATTGTTGACTTGTTTTTTTTTAACTTACTGTGCATGGAAAATTTCCCAAACGAGAAAACATTGTTTGATCATATGCATGTATGTAGAATATTTTTACAACAGAAAGATGTGTTAAAAGTATTATTTTATTTTCAAAAGTCATATACATGTAAGCTACAATTTTGACTGCTTTATAAACACTTAAAATATATATAAATGAAAATTTAATTTTATAACAACTTGTATAAATTAAGCCATTTCAGACTATCTGTAATATGGGGAAAGAGGAGGGAATAACAACTTAATGAAAAGATGGTCTCCAACTTCTGAATGGCAGAGCTACAGCTGAGAAATATAATAAAGAAAATGTCTTGCTGCGGAGTACATTATACCTTACTTTGTGCTAAGGGTGTATTTTATTATGTAGACAGATGTTTTTCTGCTTGTACTGGGATTTTAGGTTTATGCTTCCTTATTTGTTTTTAGTTATCAACTCTAATAAAATGAAATTAGGTTTGGGCTAGGTAGACTGCACTAGCCACATTGAAATCGCATGCAAAATTTAAAAAGAAGAGATCCATCATGTAGCTTGTGAAACTTTTATTCTATTGGTCTCCAAAGAACTTTTTAGTGGTGGAAAGTAATACACAGAGGAGTAAACTTTCTCATGGCTTCAAAAAAGCAATTCTTCTCTAATCCCACTCTTATTATAATTTCATTTCCTAAGTATACAAACTCTGGATTCAAAATCTGAGATAATTTTACAGCTCTATTTACAATAGCCAGAAGTTGGAACCAGCCTAAATGTCCATCGATGGGCTACTGGATAAGGAAAATGTGACATATATATACTCAATGGATTACTACTCTGACATAAAAAGAATGAAATTCTGCCATTCACAGCGACATGGATAAGCTTGGAGAAAATTATGTTAAGTGAAATAAGCCAGGCACAGAAAGAGAAATACCACATGTCCTCACTCTTAAGTGGGAGCTAAGAAAATAAACAAATAAACAAAAGAAAGAAAGAGAGATATAATAATTACAATAATATGTTGAACTTTCAAAAGGAGAGAATAGAACCAAGGTTATCAGAGGTGGGAAAGGGGGAAGGGGGGTTACTGAGAAACTGATAAAGGGCCACAAAAAATGATTTTGTTGTATAATATTGAATATACTAATTATCCTGATTTTAGCATCCCATATTGCACACAGGTATTAATATTCAACACTATACCACACAGATATGTACAGTCAATTATTTTTCAATTAAAAAAAAAAAAAACTCCCCCAAATCTGGGGTATATGAAACTTTAGGTTGGAGAATAGAAATTAAGAGTGCAAAATTGTGGTTCATGTTTCTTATTCCACGAGCTCCTGTACACTTATCTAGGTGGAATGCGTATGAGACCAAGGGCTGGTTTTTAATACTCACAAGAAACCAGCCTTAAAGAATTGATATAGCAATTGTCTTCATCAGTAATCTAAGCCTCCTAAGGTATTTAGGCTCCTGTACATACAGGTGTTTTGCTAAATTCACAGTACATATAGATCCTTTTTTGTTACTTTACCAAGAATGTTTGAATTCTGCACATGTGATATAGTTCCTGGTAGGGATAGTGCAACTCAAACATTAGTTTTTCTACTCACCTCTTCTAACAAATATGGTTTGTCTGAAGCTTTTAGAAATTGCGACTATGACTCCAATTCATGTATTTGCTGGTGATATATTTTTTCTTGCCTAGGTAGTAACAGGCCAATCTAGTGCTGTTATATCTTGGAAAATATCAAATCATAATGATTAAAACAGTTGGGATAAAGTTGTAGCTCATATGCAACAGTACTTGGAGGAATTCTTTAATAATGTATTTAATGAAGAAATTGTATAGTTTCATTGATTTGGTTATATTTCAAATAACAAGTGAAAGTTCTCGAAAAGGTTTTTTAAAAAATACTCTTTGATTCCTGTAATACAATGCTATAAACTATGCCCAGAAAGAAAATAAGATGTTTGAAATAAAAAAAAAGGACTCAAGAGTGAAAGTTGTTTATTATACCCAAATTGGTCTGTAGATTCAAAGTATATAAGTCCAAATACTATTATTTTTGCTATAATTTAATGAACTTATTTAAAAATTCAGTTTTAAAGTTAGGTTTTATTTATCGTGTATAAATTCTGACATGATTTTTGTTGGTAGCACCTGACAAGCTTATTTTAAAATTTACACGGAAAGACAAATGACTAAGAAGAGCCAACAGTTTCTTAAAATGTAACAAAGTTAGAAAACTTCAACTACCAGATGTCAATGCTACAGCAATTAAGACAGTGGGGTTTTGGGATAAAAATAAACACATAGATGAATGGACCAGAATAGAGACTCTGGAAACAGACTGACATATATACAATTGCTTGATTTATGACAAAGGTGCCTCTGCAGTGCAGTGAAGAGAGAGTGATCTTTTCAATAAATGGTGCTTAGGTTGATTAGATATTCCTATGGGGTAAAAATACATACACATACACACACACACATATATCTTGACCCTTACCTTACAATGTAAACAAAAATTGGTTCCAGGGGGATTACAGATCTAAATTTGAATAATAAAACAATGGAACTTAAACGCCCCCAGCAAACCTTGGGTAGAATATATTCAGATCTTATTGATAAGAAAGATTCCTTAAACAGGAAATAAAAAGCATAGCAATAAGAAGGCAAAATGATAAATTGGATTTCATTAAAATTAGAAATTTTGGGTTATCAAAAAACACCATTAAGTTTGCCAAAAGTCAAGCCTTGGAGATGGAGATGCTATTTGCAATATCTATACATTACAAAGGGCTTGTTTCCAGAACACACACACACACACACACATACACACACACACACAACACACACTCTCACTCCTGTAGGTGAACAAGAAAACAAGAAGCAAATAGAAAAATGTCCAGGTAACTTGAACAGGCAATTCATGAAAGGGTATTTCCAAAATTCCAATAAACATATGAAAAGAAATCATACAGTATGGATTCTTGAGCTCTTTAGTTCTACGTCATCATTTATAAGAGAAATGCAATTGAACTCACCATGTGTTACCACACAGAGCCACTGAAAAGGCTCAAATGAAAAAGCTAGATAATACCAAATTTGGTCATTGTGGAGCAATTAAAGCTTTCATACACTGAATATAGGAATAAAAGTTGGTATAAAAGTTTTGGAAAAATTAGCAATATCCACTAGAGTTGAACATATCCCTCCCTATCCTCTGACCCAGTCTTTATACACATAGGTATGTATGCAACAGAAGTATGTACATATAGTCACAAAAAGACATGTAGGTGAATATTCACATTAGCACTATTTAAAAAAAATTTAAAATTGGAAGCTACATTGGTTAGGCTGGTTAGCTCAGTTGGTTAGACTGGTGCTCATAATGCCAAGGTCTGGGGTTCAATCCCTGTACTGGTCACCTAAAAAAAACAAGTTTGACTAAAATTGGAAACTATGAAAATTCCTGTTAATAGTAAAATGGATGCATAAATGGTGGTGTATTCCCATAAAGGAATACTATACAGCAATGGGGATGAACAATCTACAATTACACACCAGAAAATGAGTTAATTTCACAATTTTGAGGGAAAAAATACAGGCACCAATGAATTCATACTTTATGATTTCTTTGTAAAGTTCAAAAACAAGAAAAGTAAATCTAAGGTGTTAGATGCCAGGATAATGGTGATGTTTGGGGACTGGTGGTGGTGACTGGAGGGAGACACCAAGGGACTACCTCTGAGGTATGTTAGGTACATGGTTGTTCAGCTAATGAAATTTTATTGAGCTATATGCCTATACTTTGTAAGCTTTTCTGAATTTATACTTCAGTTTTAGTCAATTAAGAGGTTACTTTAAAGAGAAGGAAGCCTCCAGAATGCCAGTATTCCTGTAATGTAGTGAACGAAGAGAGAGATTGATGACAGGGTCAGCAGAAGAGTTACTGCTGTAGCATGGAGTGCTTTGTAGGACAGCAAGGACTTGGACTTTATTCTGGTTGTAATGGGAAGATACTGATCATTTCAATCAGGGAGGGCTTGCGTTGCTTAGCAATGGGGACATCTTCTGAGAAATGTCTGTGGTTAGGTGATTTCATCATGCAAACATCATGGAATGTACTTACACAAACCTAGATGGTATAGTCTACTACACACCTAGGCTATATAGTATAGCCTATGGCTCCTAGGCTACAAACCTGTATAGCGTGCTACTGTACTAAATACTGTAGGCAATTGTAATACAATGGTAAGTATTTGTGTATCTAAACATATCTAAATATAGAAAAGGTACAGTAAAAATACAGTATTATAATCTTACAGGACCACAATTGTATATATGGTCCATCATTACCGAAAAATGTCACTATGTGGTACATGACTGCATTTATGTTTTATATGATTGCTGTGATTGCTCTGATAAGAGATTGTTTGGCACAAGATAGGAATAAGAAGACAAGATAGGAAGCTTTTGCAGTGATTCATGTGAGGGATGCTGGTGGCTCCAATTAGGATAAGAACATTGGAGATAACAAGAAGGTGATAATTGATAATATTCTTAAGGCAGAAGTGAGAACTTCAAGAGAAGTTGTATGTGGGAAGTGACGAAAAAAGGAATCAGAGATGAATCCTGAGGTTTTAAAATTATTATTACCACTATTATTACTTTAAAAATTATTATTATTATTTAGTTTGTGGCTTGAGCACCTTCACACACATGGTGCCATTGTTGTATATATTAAAAATGGATAGAAAATATTCCACAAATTATAGATGTGACATTCTTATGTAAAAAGGATGAATGGATATTATAAACAACTTCATAGCAATAAATTCTATAATTTAGATGAAAAGTTTAAATTCTTTGAAAATATAACTAACAAAAACTAACATGTAAAGAACTAAAATTTAGTTTAGCCCTGTGATGGTCTTTTGATGTGCCAAATTGGTTAGCCAATGGTCCCTACACACTAATCTAGGCATTGCTGTGAAAGCAGATGTGACTAAAGTCCATAAAGAATTGACTTTAAGTAAGGGAGAAAATCCTAGATAATCTCAGCCAGTCTAATTCAATCAGTTGAAAGGTTGTAAGAGCATAGGTGAAGCTTCTCTGAAGAGAAAGGAATTATACAGGTGGATTGCAGCTTGAGCCCATGCCAGAAAGTTGCAGTCTGCCCTCCTGATGTCCTTCCCTGTGGATTTTGGACTTGCCTAGCCAGAGTGCACAATCATGTAAACCGAGTTCTTGCAATAAATCTCTTAATGTATATTTCCTACTTGTTCTGTTACTCTCATTGAATCCCAACTGAGACAACCCCTATAACTTATTAGAGAAATTTAATTCATAGTTTAAAACCTCCCCATATAGAAAGGCCTAAGTCCAAATGGCTTAATTTGTGAATTATACCAAACACTAAGGAAGAAAAAATTTCAGTCACACATAATCACTTTCAGAAAAGAGAGGAAGAAGGAATGCTCACTAAATTTTTTTGAGGTTAGCTGAGCCCTTATATTGAAACTTGACAAGGACATTAAACAAAAAGAAAATTACAGACCAGTATATCCCTCATGAACACAGAAGCAAAAATCCTTAAGAAAATACTAGTAAGATGAGTCCAGCAATACATAGAAGAATTATCACAAGAATTCAAGATTTATTCAATATTGCCAATGCAATAAAGGAGAAAAATCATATTACTGTCTTAATAGATGTAATAGAGAAAGCATTTGACAATATTCAATGTCAATTCATTTTAAAACTCTGCAAACTAGGAATAAAAAGGGATTTTGTTTATCTGATGAAGGTCATCTATGAACAACTATGGCTAACATTATTGTGAAATATTTTCCTCTAATATCAGGAATAAGGCAAATATATCCCAACCACTACTTTTATTCAATATTTACTGGAAATTCCAGCCAGTGCAATAAGGTAAGAAAAAGAAATAAAAGCATGGATTGGAAAGAAGAAACAAAAATGTCTTTATTCACAGATGATATAATTGCCTTAGTAGAAATCCCTAAGAATTCTACAGAAGTAGGTGCTGGAACCAATAAGTAGCTTTAACAAAGCCACAAAAAACAAGGTCAATATAGAGATCAATTATATTTCTATATACCATTACCAAACAATTGGAAATACAATAAAAATAACTTTACAACAACATAAAACATAAAGTGTTCATAATATATTTAACAAACATGTGAAAGACTTCTATACCAAAAATTACAAAACAATTTTTCCAGAGAAAAATTAAAGAAGACCTAAACCAAGAGATATACAATGTTCACATATTGAATAACACACTATTTTAAAGACATCAATCCTCTTATATTGATATACTGATTCCTTACAGCCCCAATAAAAATCCCAGATGGCTTTTTATATGACAACAGCCTTTGAAGATTAAATAACCAAATTGAAAATATATATGAAAATGCAAAGAATCTATACAAGTCCAAACAATCTTGGAAAAGAAAAAGTTGTAGGTCTTGTACTATCTGATTTCAATACTTACTATAAATGTTCATTAGTGAAGAAGGTGTAGTTTTGGCGTATGAAGAGACATATAGTTCAAAGGAGAGTATTAAAAGCTCAGTAACAGATCCAACATTCATGGTCAAGCAAAAATGTATAAATGACTAAATAGCATGCGAAAAAATGCTTGACAACATTACTAATCAGAGATATGTAGTTACAAAGTCATGAGATACCATTTCAGACCCACTAAAATGACTAATATTAAAATGAATGACAAAAGCAAGTATGGAATGATGTGGGGCACTTGGAACTCTCATACAATGCTGGTGGGAAGCAAAATGGCATGACCGATTAAGAAAACAATTTGGCAGTTTCTTAGAAAGTTAAACATATTCCTATGCTATGACCAAGAAATTCCACTCCTAAATATTTAAGAGAAATAAAAACATATGTCCACAAAAGTCTCGTGTATAAATATGCATCACAACTTTATTCAAATAGCCCCAAATTGTAACAACCCAAATCCATTTACTTGTTTATCACCAGGTAAATGGATAAACAAATTGTGGGTAGTTTACATAATGGAATACTATCGAGTGATAGAAAACTAAGGAAACTTCTGAAAAAAGCAAAATATAATATAATGAATATCAAACATTGTGTTCAGCAAAAGATGTCAAATGTGGCAGAGTATGCTCTGTATGAATCCATTTATATGAAGTTCTACAATAAGCAAAACTAACCTAACCTATGGTGATATGAATTTGAATAGTGAATGCCTTTGGAGGGGATTAACTGGAAAGGGGTATTTGTGGAGACTAACATTTATAAAGCAAATGTATTTCACAGGGCCTAGTTTCCAAAGCTCTGTAGTTTCAGGTATAACCTAGCCCTTTAAAATTACATATTGAAATGTTAACTTGCAAAAGACAGGAAACTTTCCCCAGGCTAAAGTCTCTGATGTAGATATAGAATTGTAACACAGCAAAATTGCTGGCTCCAAGGGTAGATGTCCTTGGTGTAGGTTAACCATACTTGATTGTTATGTAAATGTACTAAGGAAATTGCTGTAGGGAAAGAAATGTTTGCTAAGAACAAGCTTTTGTTGGTGGATCACCCTAAACTTTTGTAAATTGCATTATGGAATGTCACTTTGTTATTTCACTGATATTACCAGCTTCTATTGTTAAACTATGCTTAGCTATAACTCCACTTATGTTCCTTTTCTGTAACTTCCTGGCCTGGAGAATAAATACTGAGACAGACTCCAGTCCCGTGTTAATTTCCCAAGGAGGAATGCCTCTCTCTTGAGGGTTCCAGAAAGTTAACCCCTTCAGGATGTCTCACTGCTCAGAGGAAATGGGCTTTGAGTAATCCTTTGTGTCTCCGTCACCCAGTGGAGAGAGGTGACAAATGTGTATGAGGAAAAAAGAGAGTGCAACAGGTATTGGAAATACTCTGTGCTCAGAGGTTATACTGGTTATCTGCTATGATAGGATCATGGTATTTATCTACTTTTCTCATTGTCTTAAGTTCTTTATTGAGATAAAATTATTCTACCAGGAGTCTACATATCTGTATTATATTATTCACATAAGCTTTAATGCATTATCGCTTCACTTTTTCACTTTTGCTGGCAGTGACTACAAGAACTGGCTATAGAAAATCTGAGTCTGCTTTCTACTTACTCCTTTGTATGTGCCTTCTCTGAAAGCTCCAGGGGTGCTGGAAAAGGAAGTCTTTATTAGACCCGTACAGCTTTGGGTGTATTCTTTATCCTCCAAGGCTGCTCTTCCAGGTGAGAGAAAAGTGCTACCTATAGAGCTGCCAAAATAGAATTTTCTTTGAAAGTCAGGAAGGAAGTTTTCAGGTACTAAGGTGAATCAGAATTGTTGGGGAAAAACTTGTTGTTTGTTCCAGAACAGTTTAATCTAGGATAAAAGATCCCAAATCAGTCCTCTTTATGGCTCTGGGATCTTCTGAGGACAAGATGAGCTTGGACTAGGGAGGGTAGGAGTAATTAAGACTGACAAGCAGACAGGAATGGATGGATAAATGTTATGTGTGGGTAATGAACTAAGAGAGTATTACAGGAGGTTCCAGAAAGAAGGAAATTTAAAGTTCATGTGTTCCAACTACTGAATAGAGGTCTAGAAATGTAAACTAACTTGTTTAGGGCACACAGACACTACTAGGACTCAGTAACCAGGTTGACAGTATCCTATTCTTTCTCTGGTACAATCAAATCTCATCTCCCCTTCTTTGCTTGGCCATGGCTTGGTTTCCAGGGGGAAAGAGAAGTGGACCAGATTGTAAGAGCCATTCAACAATATTTATTGAGGACCTCATATGTCCCAGGAACTGTTAAGTGCTGGACATATGGCAGTGGAACTTAAATTCAACATTTACAACAGACATTAGATAAATGGTTGCATTAATGATTATTTAATTACAAGGGTTGTATGTGTCATGAAGGAGTTGTTCAGGTTTAGAAGAGCATAGTTAGGAGAAACTAACTTCATCTGGAAGAGTCAAAGAAAATTACCCTGAACCCTGCATAGTGCGCGAAAGTCAATCAGGGAGAGTTCCTGACTGAGGGAACCTAGCTTATGTGAGGAGTAGAGAAACCAGAGCCAGAAAACCAAGCCAGGGGAGAGGGGTGCTGCATGGGGCTGGATGTGTGGGGACACCAAACAATCAGTGCCCTATGGGGCAGTGTTGAGGAGTTCAAGTATTTTTCTAAGTGCAACAGGAAGCCATTGAAGGAAGGATATCAGGCAGGATAACACAATCACATTTGTATTTTTGATAGATCATTCTGGCTGCAGTGTGGTGAACAGCTTATAGCGCATAGGGAGGGCATAGAGGCCCTTACACTTAGTCCAGGTGAGAAATGTTGGAGCCTGTATGAAGATATCATGAGTGAGATGAAGAAGAGTGAATAGAGGAGATAGAAGAGATATCAGATGGAATTGTTAAGCTCACAATATTAGCCCTGATCATTTGAATAATTCCTTGGGTCTGGTACCCATAATATCTCAGCAGCCAAAACTATAGCATACTTAGTAAACACAACTAGGTCTACCTTATGCTAGGGTGCGGCCTGCTGCTTGAGCTACTCAGCACCCCTTTTTTTTTCTTTTAAAACTGAGCACGTAAGTAATTTCTGGCTGGCAAAACTGATGCCACTAACAGATGCTTCAAATATGTGGCTGACACTGCCAGGTGTTGTCTTAACTTGCCTGGATCTAAAAACCACTTCTGATAATTGGGGATTGTGACAAATATATGTAATATTTTCCTCACTTTCCAGTACCCTTCGAATACTTCATTACATGTGAGCTATTTTATAGACTTATGTATCCCTTTTCCCCAAAGTAGAACCCAGAAAATAAGTCTCAGTCTCCTTTGCAGCCAGGGCACAACCACAGGACGTAGCCTCTACCAATTAGAACTACGCTCCAGAAAGGAGCAATTGGAAGAGGGTCTCTTTGCAGGATACATTTTCTGGCAAGGGTGGTGGCTCCCTTTTGCTGCCGGCCAAGGATGCATGGGTGTGTTCCTGGCACGGATGTTGCATGGTGGAACAGCAGCGGTAGCAGCAGCTTTCTTACCAGGCCAGTTCTCTGGTGTGGTTTTGGGCATTGTTCCTCGATACTTAGCCTCAAGCCTGGTTCTCCAGCCCTCCCCACAGTTCTGTAATCCATCAATAGTCTTTTAGGGAGCACTTTTTTTGCTTAATCAGCCAGAATGAGCTTCTGCTGCTTGTGATTAATATCCCCAGCTATTCAAAACTCGATGTTGTTAATTACATACTATTAAGTTGCTCTTTAAATTTCACTAAAATGATACCATGAAACTGGTGTCCTCAGAAGAATGATTGAAAAGGGAAAATAGATCTGATCCAAACTTTTGTTCATACTGTTTATATGTGGGTTATGCAAAACATTTATTAACAAATAAGAGAAATGCATGTCTATAATATTTCAAGGAAACTTTTGTAGGGTTTCGTCCCACATGGATTGTTGAGCTCATCTGTGAAAAATTAAAATAAAACAAAATAAAAAATGTAGATGTTTCTGAACTGCTGAGTGAATCTTTCCTGCCCCATTCTTTCATGGTGAGGAAGCATCTGTGAAATTTTCCTGAGGAATCCTTGAACAGGTGGGAGAGTGGCCCAGGTGGGGAAGGACTGAGGCATAAACAATTCCTGAAGCTTAGGAGAGACTTCAGTCCAGACACCCCCAACCCTGGGAAGGAAGCCCCTGGGGCATCCCTGACTCAGGACTCCTATAACCTTCTACAGACTCCTAAAGTCTCCGCTATAACACCTCCAGTGACAAGGGAGTCACTGTTTCCTCTCCAGGGAAGCCACCTCACTGGGAGATCTGCTTGAGAGGAATGTCTGTCTGATACCAAGCTGAAATCTGCCACTTATAACTTCTCACTCTCTTTACGTCCACCACTGGCACCTCATAAAGAACTTGAGCATCCCCTTGCAAGAACTTTAGGCATTGATCTGTGCCCTCCTTCCCATCAAAATCATCTCTTCTCCAGCTTAAACAAAACTATTGCCTCTGCATTTTCCGCATGTGACCTGATGTGATGGCTTTTCTTTTCTCTTGTGGAGATAGCATTGACAGGGTTGGACTCAGACAGACTCTAGATTATTTACTAGATGCATAACCTGGGGCAAATTTACCTAATCTCAGAGATAATTGCATTTATTAGAAAGGCAATATGCTCCAAGTCCAAGTGATTGAATTCATATCTTGATTCTACCTTTCCTAAAGGTGCAAGAATTATTTAACTTCTTTACTGAGCCATCAATGATTTAAAAGATCAATAATTGGTGGCTGTGAGGATTAAATTATTTAACACAGGCAAAGATCTGGCTCAGAGTAAGTACTCAAAAAACGATAGTTATTTTATTGTTATTATTCTCAGTGTATGGTAATTCCTATGTGGATGATGTCATGAGAAAGAGGTTTTAGTCCTTGAGGCTGAAAAAGGGGGTGAGAGGACAGAGTGCCCTTTACATTTAAACTTAAACTTTATAGTAATGTGTTTTAACTGAGAAAGTTTTGGAGTGAGCAAGACTGAAGCCATGTTGGGACCTAAAACCACATAGGCTGTAGGCAAATTTTAAAAAGATACAGTTTTTTTTCTTGGCATGCATTTCTCTGAATTCCGTCTTTTTCCAAGGTTATTTGATATTTTGGGTTTTGGTTATGGGGCAAGATGATATTATTTACATGAATGTAAAGTTGTTTTCCAGCCAGCCTGGAGCTTCAGATTTGCACGTACTATCCAGACAGTGGGAAACCAAAGAAGACATCAGTAAAGCTGTGCTGATTCCACCCCTCCAGCAGGACCATGAGATAACAGTGAGGATGAGAGCAGAAACCTGACAGAGTCTTGGTGAGACTTTGCACGTGAGAACTTGCGAGAAGCCCTCGCCCCTCGCTGGTCACCTGCCCCTCCCTCCTGCTTTTCATTTCCCACGTTCTGTTCCCTCAACCCCCTCTTAAAAACCAGTCAATAAAAGTGAGTCTTTGAAATGGCTTTAGCCTGGCCATTCTCTTTAAGGTTTACTGCAGAGATGGGTTAACCTAACATCTCTCCTCAGGTCACTGCTATTCCTGAATAAAAGTTGGCTTCCATTTTCACCAACATTCGACTTTTGTTTGTTTTTTGTGTGGGGGCAGGTAGCCAGACCTGTGGATTTGGTATCAATTTTGGGGAGCCTCAGCCAGGAGCTGAGTGTGCGCTGTAAAAAACCTGCTAATTGAAAAAAGTCTATACCATTTGTTACAGGTTTCTTAATCCTGGGGGAAGACGCTTTATCAGTAGTGGCAGCAGCAATACAAAGTGACTTGCCAGACCTCTCTCCAGATGCTGGAATCCGTCCGCTGAAACACTGAGCCCTGCCCTACGTCGCAGTCAGCAGGAGTGCTTCCATGAAGGTCTTTAGCTCAACTCCATCTGCAATATTGTCCCCAAAATGCATTTAGTCTTCCTGCACTTCCTTTCATTGTCTACAAAATGGAGGCGATCACTGTTCTCATCTCACAGTGGACCTAGGTGGCCAGACTGTTGTACCCACCTCCTGAGCAGGCACTGGATGTGCCCCACCTTGGGAAGGTGTGATCTTGAGTAGAGCAGATTTGGATTTGTGTAGCTAGTGTTTGGCATTGTTGGGAGGACAAAGGAGAGGGTTACAGAGGGCAGAGTTCTGAGGTACAGGGAGGATAAGGCTCAGAAATGTACAAACAGCAGAGTTCCATGTTCTGGGCTTCGCAGAGATCAGGGGTGGGTAGGGACAGGGCTGAAATGTGTGAGGAAGCCAAACATCAGATTATGGAGAAAGAAGCTCAGAGGCAGGGTGGGACGTTTTGACCTTAAAGATGGTCACAGATTCTTTGGTATTTTTCCATTGAGCGGTGAGGGTCTATGTCCTGTATTCTTGAACCTGGGAAGTCCTATGACTGCTTTGACCAACAGGGTATGGGAGAAGTGACACTAGGCCAATTCCAGCTTTTTCTTGACATCTTGAGCTGCCATGTAAGACATCTCGCTACCTTGCTGGAAAGATCCCGAGACCACCTGGAGAAAGAGAGAAGCCTAGCTGAGTCCAGTCTTTTAGCTTGTCCTGCCAAGGTATCAGGCACATGAATGAATCTACCTTGAACCTTTCAGACCACACCAGCCACCAGGTGAATGCCACCCAGTGGTCCCAGTCAATCCCATATGGAGCAGAAGAAGGACTCATTAAGCTTTTCTTGAATACTTGGCCCATAAAATTGTGAGATATAATAAAATCTTTATCCAGCAGGAGAGATGAGCATAGCAAAACAAAGATGTTCTGCTCAGATTCTCCTTAAAGAGATGATTTGCTGTCCCAGAGGTTGGGAGCTGTCAGCTCCTTCAGGGTTTGCCTCAGCTGCAGAGAGCTGCCTCACTCAAGAGCATGCCTCCCCAGGATGAGCACATCCAGTGACTGCTCAGGAGGTGGGTGCAACAGCCCGGCCACCTAGGCCCACTATAAGATGAGAACAGTTATTGCCTCTGTTTTATAGATAACGCAAGTGGGTACAGAAAGGTGAAATGACTTACCTAAAGAGTAATAACTACTAACAGGCAGAATTGGATTTGGACTCCCTGACTTTGGAGCCGGGGCTGGTAACCATTGCACACTGACCAGGCTCTACTGGATGTTAACCCCCAGTCCCTCAGGAAACACCTGTGGGGATATTCAGAAAGAGAAATTTCTTTTTTTTTTTTATTATACATACACGTTGGGTACAACATTGTTTTTCAATAATTGTGTACAACATGTGGTGGTTAGATCAGTATAGTTAGCTTGTTACAATACACAGTCATTCTTTGTGTCCATTGACCAATTCCTCATTAGCCCCCTTTCCCTCTCCTTTTCCACCTCTAGTTTTCTAAAAGTTCAATGTATTGCTGTGATTGTTGTTTCTTTCTTTCTCTCTCTCTGTCTCTTTCTGTACCTGGGTTGTTTCACTTAGGATAATTTTCTCCAGGCTCATCCATGTTGCTGCAAATGGTAGAATTTAATTATTTTTTAAGGCTGAGTAGTATCTCATTGTGTATATATACCACAATTTCCTCATCTAGTCATCCATCGATGGACATTTAGGTTGATTCTGTTGCCTAGCTATTGCAAATAGAACTGCGATAAACATGGGAATGCAGGTATCCCTTCGACTTGATGTTTTCTAATCCTCTAGATACATTCCTGGGAGTGGGATTGCTGGATCATATGGAAGTTCTATCTGTAGTTGTTTAAGGAAACTCCATACTGTTCTCCATAATGACCGTACTAATTTACAGTCCCACCAACAGTGCAGGAGGATTCCTCTCTCTCCACATCCTCACCAGCATTTGTTATTCTCTGTCTTTTTTATAGTAGCCAGTCTGATTGGGGTGAGGTGGCATCTCAAAGTGGTTTTGATTTGCATTTCCCTGATGATTAGTGATGTTGAGCATTTTATCATATACCTGTTGGCCATTTGTATGTCTTCCTTTGAGAAATATCTAGTCAGCTCCTTTGCCCATTTTTTAATTGGATTATTTGTTTTTTTGCTGTAAAATTGTCTGAGCTCTTTGTATATTCTGGATATTAATCCCTTGTCAGATGTATATTTTTCAAATATTTTCTCCCATTCTGCAGGATATCTTTTCACTTGATTGATTGTTTCCTTTGCTGTGCAGAAGTTTTTAGTTTGATATAATCCTACTTGTTTATCTTTTCTTTTGTTGCTTGTGCTTTTGGGGTGCTATTCAGAAAGTCTTTGCCCAGTCCTAAATTGTGGAGTGTTTCCCTTATGTTTTCTTCTAGGAGTTTTAAAGTTTCAGGCCTTATATTTAGGTTTCTAATCCAGTTTGAGTTGATTTTGATATATGGTAAGAGTTATGGATTAAGTTTCATTCTTCTACAAATGAATATCCAGTTTTCCCAGCACCATTTATTGAAGAGGCAGTCTTTTCCCCAATATATATTCTTGGTGCCTTTGTTGAAGATCAGTTGGCTGTAAATACATGGTTTGATTTCTGAATTCTCTGTTCTGTTCCATTGGTCCATATGTCTGTTTTTATGCCAGTATCATGCTGTTTTTGTTACTACAGATTTGTAATATAGTTTGAAGTCAGGAAGTGTAATCCCTCCAGCTTTACTTTTTTTGCTTAGGATTGCTTTGGCTATTGGGGTCTTTTGTTGTTCTAAGTGAATGTTAGGATTGCTTTTTCTATTTCTGTGAAGAATGTCATTGGTATTTTGATGGGAATCACATTGAGTCTGTTGATGGCTTTGGGAAGTATGGACATTTTTACCACATTGATTCCTCCAATCCATGAACAAGGAATGTCTTTCCATCTCCTAGTGTCTTCTTTAATTTCTTTCAGAAGTGATTTGTAGTTGTCATTGTAGAGCTCTTTCACCTCTTTGGGTAGATTTATTCCTAGGTATTTTATTTTTTTGGTGACTATTGTAAATGGGCTTGCTTTCTTGATCTCTTTTTCTTCCAGTTTGTTGTTAGAGTATAAAAACGCTTCTGATTTTTGTATGTTGATTTTGTTTCCTGCAATCTTACTGAATTCATTTGTCAAATCTAAGAGTTTTTTGGTTGATTCTCATGGTTTTTCTATATATAGAATCATGTCATCTGTGAACAGGGACAATTTGATTTCCTCTATTTTTTTGGATGCCCTTTCTTTCTTTCTCTTGTCTAATTGCTTTGGCAAGTACTTCCAATACTATGTTAAATAGGAGTGGAGAGAGTGGGCATCCTTATCTTGTTCTTGATCTTAAGGGGAAAGCTTTCAGCTTTTCCCCATTCATGATTATATTGGCAGTGGGTTAATCATCTATGGCTTTTATCATGTTGAGATATCTTCCCTCTATACCTAATTTGTTGAGAGTCTTTATCGTGAAGGACTATTTAATTTTCTTTAGGATGCTCAATTGCAATTCCCTGTGTAGCTCAGGGTTAAGGGGTGTTCCCTTTGTCTGACCATCAGCCCTGTCCAGAATACTGGTGTCCTGATCTGGCCCCTCACTGTCAGGGAATGTTGACCTCTGGATCAAAAGTAATCCCTGGGAGCAGGAGGGGAGAAGTACAGAAATTGTGCCATTTGTTCATCCAGCACTGGCTGAGAGCTTGCTGTATGTATGCAACTGTTAGAACTGAGGGAACCAAATGTGGTGTTTAACATTGGGAACAGAAACATGGAGCTGATACGAGAGCTATTTGCAAATAGCAGGAAGAGAAACTACAATGATTTTATATTCCTGAGCAGAATTCTCATAAAAGAACAAAAGTCACTGGGAAGTACATTTCAGTCCAATCAAGGAAATGCTCTCTAAGTAATTCAATTAATAATAAAACTAGTTGCCTACAATGGATGGAGCCATCTATTGCTGGTGGCGTTTGAGAGAGGCTGAAAGGCCATTTCTCAGGAGATATTTTAGAGCAGATATCTGTTCAATACATGCAGATCCTGTAATTCCTCTTCTCATTTGAGAATTTTTTTTCCTGTTTCTGACCTCCTTTTAGGTCCTCAATCTTTTTTCTCTATTTATTTCCCTCTCTCTGTAGGACAACATCCATATATTGACGATTTCTAAAGATATTTTATAAATTCTCTCTCCCACCTCATTGTCCAAACCACAGGCTCTGCAAGAGGGGGAGGCAGAAACAGAATCTCATGAACATGGGAGTTCCAGAAGTGTTATTCAACCTCTGTCCCAAGGGCTTAACTCAAATTCTTGGGTCTATGTCTTCACTTGAAGATTGTTCTTTGTTGCTTCTGGATAGCTGGGATTTGGCCTCAAATCCAACTGAATTAAACCCTCTTGGTGTTCTAGAAAGAACACAAGATAGAAAAGAGGAGAACTGGATGTTAGTTTTACTCTGACATTAACCAGCTGTGCAATCTTAGTCAAGTCACTCAATACTTCTATGACTTAACTTCCTCACCTCTAATATAAAAGGGCTCAGTTTGAAGATTTCCAAAGTTAATCCTAGATTTACATCATGTTTGTCCATCTGTCTGGCTATTTATATATGTAGCTATCCTATTCTTTTAAAACCCCACCTTTAAGAATATGTTACTCTTGGTCCAACCACAGGATCTTCTTTCAGCCCTGATGGCCCAAGCCCTAAGGGAACTCTTCCTTCCTTTCAGAGATATCTCAGTCACTGTCTCTTCAGCTTTCTGCTTCAGAGAGTTAAAGTGGCACAAGGAGGGATTAAATCTTGTGCCTTTGATCCCAAGCTCAGTTAAACTTACAGAAAACAGATGGTTTCCTGTTTCTAGGGTGCCTCACTTCAGGTACTGAAATGACTTGTCTAACTCTAGATTGGCAGGTACTGAGTAACTAGCAAGGTTTCCATCTCCTCAGGAAGGATAGGTCAGGAGTAATGGGACACAGAGGTCATTTCTTACAATGGCTCTGGAACTCTCAGAGGTGGCAGCCAAAGAGAGGTGTAAAAAATGAATCATGGGTCTTTGAGTTGGGGGAGAATGTGTGTGGGGTCTGGTAGGTGGTGGGCAAGTGGTGGAAGACTTGAATTTACCATGTTCTAATGCTACAGCAAAAGTAAACCCCGTGAATCCAGGTTATGTATTGTGGTTTGTGCTGCCAGGGAAGAACCCTGTGGACATGATGGATAAAAAGGTCCATTAGGAAAGAGACCAGAAGGAGTAGACCAGGGCTTCACAGTATCAGAGTTATGATTTAAGAACAGTTTTGTCCGTCAGGAACTCTTGATAGACCCAGGAAGGTGGGAGGTGAAGTAGAGTGGGAAACAATTCCCGGTCCTCTCTCATGGGGCACTGGTTGGTTGTCAGTTTTCCCGTGGATTCAGGAAGGTGCTGGAAGGTAGATTGTTACCTGAAGCTGTAGGTCACAGTGATTTTAAGGGAGGATTAAACTGAGAGTAAGAGGAAATTAGTAAACCAAAGAGGATGGTCTGAACAAGTCCTTAGTTCATTGTCAAAGAATGACAGATATTGATAGTTGGAGTACAGGAATTGGGGACCTGGGAGGGAAGATCAGAAGGCACTGGGCAGAGCTAGAGAGGGGAATGGAAGTCCCTGGGTAATGCTCAGACAATCACTAATTTCACTGGGTGATGTGTTTGCTTTGTTGTGTTGTCTGGTAGGGAAAACCACACATATAGGACTATAAATGGGTGGAAAGAAAGTAAGACTCCAAATACGAGTATGTGCCAGAGAGATGGTACTACCATCTGTTAGCAGCTGTGAGGTTGAGAGGTGTCTGTTCACCAGGGATCAATACAAAAGGGTTTCCAGGCAATTTTTGGCATTTCGGTGCATGGTACCTGAGCCCTAGGCCCTGGAAAAAGTGAGCAATTACCTTCTGAAGAAGTGTCCAGTGTGGTGGTAGGTTTGGTGGAGTGTGAGTGGCAGGAAAAGTTAGCATGTGCAGTGCAGTTTCAGGTACTGAATGGATGTGTTTGGTGTGATCACACGAGTAGGTGTACCTCCCCAGTTCGCAAATGTCAGCTTGATGAGGGGATACAGTGGAGTAATTGTGGGGATGTGAATAGGTCTACAGGGTCTTGCAATCCAGGAACTTTCAATATTTATATGCAATCTGTCAACTCAATAGTAGCCATAGCTATTAGTGTTTGTGTGTGGTAAGACACACCCTATTTCAGGTAGTCCCAGGACTGCTGGGAAAAGGGTGGGGAAGGGTGTTTACTTGCTAATATTCTGGGAAACTAATTGCCTGGGGAAATTCAGGTAAAAATGTAGATAGGAGAGTTTCAACATTTTAGTTATGCTGGCATTTAAGACAGGTGTGACCAAGTAACACTAAGGACAAGAGCAGCCTTGACAGGTAAAGTACTCTTCCCTGAAAGGAGGGAGGGTTTGTCCTCCTACCCCATGTGATTGCCAAGGCCAAAAAGAGTGGAATGAGCTGATTGTGGGTCATGGATCTTCTAAGCCTTTTAAGATTTCTGCATCAGATGTCCATGACAACTTATTCTTCCCCACCTATTGGCTATTGGCTGAGTCACCGACCAGCCAGTGTTGGTAATTTAGGCGGGTTTATGAGGTACTGAGCTAAATCACCACAGGCAGAGATGGTTCTCAGTGGGTGTTGGGCAGCTATAGGGAGGTTTAAAGAATGGATGATTGGAGGAAGGACCTTTGAGAGGAAAGTATGTGTGGAGATTGCTAGGTGGGCTTGTGGGGTCCTGGACTGAATCACCACATGCTGGTTAATTTTGAGAATTAAAAGCGATTTGCTATTAAAGCTATGACATGACTGAAAGAAAGTGAGCCGAGATGCTGGGTACCAATCAAGCTTTATTAAAGGAAAAGAATCTGCCGGGCTGTGCTCAAAGTGGAAGGCAGCCTGGGGCTGCCCTCAATATGGAGGACAGCCCCAGATGTGGGGGTGAGAGATATTATATAGGGTGCCAAGGGCTGGCTGATACAATCAAGGAGGGGCATTATGCTAATGCCTAAGCTGTGCGACCAGGGTAGAGAACTGTGCCCTTGCAGAAGGGTTTTGCAGAAGTTTTGAGTCTTCTCCTAAAGGGAAGGGGGGAGGGGTTTGGTGCTGGAGTGGAAGACGAGGCTGGCAGCTATTTTGTGCTTATTGTGTGCACAATGGTGCTGGTCACATCCAAGATCCATCAATGACCCCACTCTTTATCTTTCTATCAAGATTTTCTTTTTCTATTCCTTCTTCCCTCCTTCCCTCATTCTTGTCCAATTGCTAAGTCTTCTGGAGTTGATTTCTAGACCTGTGGTCATATTTTCTACCTACTCCTTGCATCAGTTGTTTTCTGTTCATTCTTCATTGCCATAGGCTGTTTTTGTGTCCTTGAAGTTGCCTTTTGTGTATCACAAGGATGATTTAAAGGTTACTTTGGTTACAAAATTAATATTTAATTTATTAAAGTTATAAATTAAAACATGGCTTATGTGAGTGCAAATTTAAATAATTGATAGTATTAATTTAGTTAAAATTCTAGAAATTTTAACAATACTTTTCAAGGGGTTGTGGAATAATAATTGGTCCATTTAGCAACTTTAGTTAGTTAATCTTTCTTAAAAAACTTGAACTGAAGTTAGAAAGTTGGCAAGCTCAGTTTTAAAGTACTTTAACTCTCTAACAAATGCAGTCCAAAATCATACTTGAAGAGAATTTCTACGTATTTTGATTCTCATGTTTTCTTAAATCTTTCAATACTGTTTAGAAATGTAGCCAAATTTCATTACACTTTGGAACTTAAAATCACATGTCTAAATAATGTTACACACTTTGATATGAAGTACAAGGATATTTTCTTTGACAATCTAACCTGCCAAATTTTATGTTTTAAATAACACCCCCCCCACATAGACACCATGCCAATAGTGATTGGCACCCAAATGGGGTGCTCTCGTAGCCATGAGAATTCCCCCTTATTAGAATCTGTACCTTCCTTCCAAGGTTCTATCTAATTCCATTCACTGCTTATTTTGGTTCTTTTCTTTTGGGTCTTTTAATATATTTTAGTGTTCTCTTCCCTGGTTCTAAGGACATATCAATACCTTTCCATGGGATCATTAATATGCTTATGTAATTCCTTCAAAACCTCTTTGAAATTTAAGAATTTTAGATGAGATCATATAAAGTAAAAACATTTAGTATACTCCCTAGCAAATCATAAACACTTAATAATTGGTAACTCAATATCCTGTTTTATTAAAAAATTATAATAATCAAAATCAGACTGTTACAAATATCAAAATGTAGGTGCAGAATTAGTGGGAACTGGTGAGAAATTAACTTCACTGGTAGCATTCAGTAAGGCATCATTCATTAAGTATCATTTCAGCTGTGCCTTGAAAGATGGGCAAGCTGGAAGAGGGGAATGGGCTTTCTATAGAAAGGGGCCATTTGAGGCTAATGCATGGTCAGTAAGTTTGTGCAGCCAGATGAATAATAGCAGATTAAACTGGAAAGGCAGCTAATAGAAGTGTTGAATGTCAGGCTTAGGACCCAGAAATACATTTTAATTGTTATGTGTTGGAGTGCCATGGGAGAATCCCTGAGAACAGTAATGCAATTTGATGTCTGGAAGTGAAGATGAATTGAAGAGAGAAGATAGAGTTTATGTATTAACCATTTTAGGTTGCCAGTTAGCTCAGTCAGTTAGAGGATGGTGTTGGTAACATCAAGGTCAAAAGTTTGGATCCCAGAAAAAAAAAAAAAAAAAAAAAAAAGTTTGGATCCCCTTACTGGCCAGCCACCAAAAACCAAACAAACAAATCCAAAAATCATTTTATAGCCTTCCCATTCACAAAGGGTATAGGACATCTCACAGGAGATATATGTGACAGTGCATTATCACCAAAATATGGTGCTTTGGCATGCTGAATGCTTTGAATTACAGAAAACTGATAGGCCTCAGAAATAAACCTCAAAATCAAGATATCTCCCTGAGATTCCCCTACCCACTGTCTCTCTGATCTTCTTTCTTTTCCAAAACACCAGGAGGGACTCTCTCTAGAATTTCCTTATCTGACTAAGTGAGCTTCTTTCCAAAAGAAATAAAATTGTCTCAGGACCCCCTCCTAGGAATCTCATCAAATAACCAGAAAGATTAACCACCAGAGAAGAGAAGAGGCTGGGAATCATCACCAAGCCCAGTCAGACTTTTCACCTGTTCTTCTAAGGGCACCTCTGAGAGATTACCTGGGAGGTTTTATCTGCATAATAAAACATCCTTTGTTCACAGTGACTTCCACCCCTCACCTTCCCTTCACCTTCCCCAGAACTTAGAGGAACTTCATCCCAGGCCGTGGTTAATTGGGCTCATTCATTTCCCCTGAAAATCATTTACTCTTAACCACCCTGCTTTCCCTCCCATCCCCCCTTCCCCTGTGAAGAAAAGCATATAAACATCTGGACTTCACTGGATTATTAGGTAATCATTCTCCTGTGATTTCCCTGTGCTTATACACATTAAATAAGTTTGTATGACCTTTTCTCTATTAATCTGTCTATTGTTAATAATTTCAGTGAACCTTCAGAGAGGGCATAAGGAAAGCTTGGACTCAGCCTCTACGTATACAATGCTAGAATAAAATAAAAACTGAAAATCAGCATGTGCATAAGTTATATACAAATCCTATGCCATTTTATATCAGGGACTTGAGCATCTGCAAATTTTGGTATCTGTGGGAGGTCCTGGAGCCAGTCTCCCATGGATTCCAAGAGAAGACTGTACTGTACTTTCTTCTACCCTCCCCTCTTCAGATTGCTTTCATGAGCTTCTGCCCACCCAGTAGTATTAAATTAGGGATTCTGGACTAGTTGACTGTTCTCAGGAATGTAGTTGCTGGTGGGCAAAACTTCCAGGTATACTCAGTTTTGGCCTAGCTACTCTCTCTCTCTCTTTCTGCGTGGTCCAGCAGTCTATTGCTGTGTCAGCCTGTCAGCCTGTCAGGAAGAGTTCTGTGCTCATTCATGCCAGAGGCACTTAAATAATCTCTGTCATGGTCCTTTGAGTTGCAAATGGTTTTTTTTCCCCATCAAAGATCATTTTCCATTATTTAAAAATCATGTAAAAAAGTGATTGTTACAGACATACCTTGGAGATATTGTGGGTTCAGTTCCAGACCACTGTGATTGTGCACTTTAAAATATGTTCAGAGGATAGATCTCGTGTTCTGTTTTTACCAAAACCAAAACCAAACCAGACCAAAACAAAACAAAACAAAAACCCACAGAAGAATACAGGGAAAGTTTTGGAGGTGATGGATATGTTCAGTATCATGATTGTTGTGATGGTATCATGGGTATGTATATATGTCCACACTCATCAAGATGTGTCCGTTAAATGTGTTCAGGTTTTTGTATATCAGTTATATATCAATAAGGCTAAAAAAAAAAAAAAGAGTTTAATAATCTCCCATGAACCCATCACCCAGCTTCAAAATTTATCAACAGTTTGTCAATCTTGATTTCATCTTCCCTCTTGTAATTTTTTTCCTTGTTTTTTTTTGTGGTAAAATGTATATAACATAAGAATTGCCATTTTAAGCATTTTTAAACATACGGTTGCCCAGAATCACATTCACAATGCTGTGTAACCACTACCTCAATCTGCTAAGCATAGACCCTGAACCCATTAAGCAATAACTTCTCATTACTTCTTCATCCCTCTTTCTGGTACTCTCTAATCTACTTCTGACTCTAAAGTTTTTTCTTTTTAATTTATGTTTTCTTAATTGACACATGATAATTGTGTATACTGATGGAGTACAATGTGATATTTGGGTACATTTATACAGTGTGCAATGATCTTGTCAGGGTATTCAGCATATCCATTGCCTAAAACATTTATCACCCTCTCAACTAGCGACTTTAAGCTATACAGTAATTTGCTGTTGAATATGGTCTCCCTACATTGCTATAGAACACTAGAGCTTATTCTTCCTATTTTGATACAATTTTGGATCCATTGACCATCCTGTCTCTACCATATATTTTTTTTAATTGTGATGAAATACATATAACCTAAGGGTTGCCATCTTAAGCATGTTTTAATATAAATAACATGTCTTTATGGAAATAACTGTTTATCAAAACGAAAATTTTGTGAGGCAAGTGCCACTTTTTCACATTTTTAGCAAATAAGTTGAATGTCTAGCTTCATAGAAGAAAGCTAGATTCACTTATGTGCCTCTGGAATCAATCTGTTGCCATATCACATTGGAAAATTCCATTGTACACTTGTGAGAGACTGAGAGCGAAAAGGCAGTAACCTCTTCGCATTATTATGAAAATAATTTGACCTTGCAGATACCCTGAAAAGGGACAACATGGAACTCCCAGATCACCCGTTGAGAACTGTTGCCAGTTTTGGAACTTCATTCCTTTGTGTAGATACATATTTCCATCTAGTAAGAAACTAGCAAACCATCTTCCAAAGTGGCTGTACCATTTTGCATTCCCACCAGCAATGAATGACAGTTTGTGTTGCTTCACATCCTTCTGGGATTTGGTGTTGTCAGTGCTTTGGATTTCGGCCATTCTAATAGGTGTGTAGTGGTATGTCCTTGTTTTAATTAGCAGTTCCTAAGTGACATATGATGTGGAACATCTTTTAATATGCATACTTGCTGTCTGTATGTCTTCTCTGCCCATTTTTCTTTTAAATTTATTTTTGAAATAAATTGGCCTGTGATAATTATATATACTTAAAGAGAAGAATGTGGTATTTGGGTACATTTATACAGTATGCAATGATCATATCAGGATATTTAGTATATCCATTAACTGAGACATTTGTCACTTCTTTGTGTTGGGAACTTTCAACATCCTCTCAACTAGCTACTTGAAGTTCTACTGTAATTTGCCATTGACTATATTATCCCTAAATTACTCTGCAACACTAGATCTTATTCTTACTATCTCGCTATAATTTTGTATCCATTAACCATTCTTTCTCCATCCTCCCCTACCTCCTTCCCTTACCAGTCTCTAGTAACCATTATTCTACTCTCTACATCTATGAGATCAACTTTTTCATCTTCCACATGTGAGTGAGAATATGCGGTTTTCTCTTTTTGTGCCCAGCTTATTTCACTTAACATAATTTTCTCAAAGCTCATCCATGTTGCTGCAAATGGCAGAATTTGATTCTGTTTTCTGGAGAGTAGTATTCTATTGTGTATATATACCTCATTTTCTTTATCCCGTCATCTGTTGATGGACATTTAGATTGCTTTCAAATCATGGCTATTGTGTATAGAGCCACAATAAACATTGGAGCGAAGGAATCTCCTCAACTTGTTGATTTTCTTTCCTTGGATACCCAGTAGTGGGATTGCTGGGTTGGATGGTAGTTCTATCTGCAGTTTTTTGAGAGACCTCTATACTGTTTTCCATAGTGGCTATACCGATTTACATGCCCACCAACAATGTATGGCAGTTCCCCTTTCTCCACATCCTCACCAGCGTTAGTTATTTTCTGTCTTTTTGATAATAGTCATTCTAACTGGAGTGAGATAATATCTCATTATAGTTTTGATTTGCATTTCTCTGATGATTAATGATGGTGAGCATTTTTTTCATATATCTTTTGGACATCTGTATATCTTCTTTTTAGAAATGTCTATTCAGCTCATTTGTCCATTTCTTTAAAAAAATTTTTAATTCAATTTTTAAAATTTTTAATTAAAAATAGTTGATTGTACATATCTGTGGGGTACAGAGTTGAATATCAATACCTGATGTGAGCATCTCATTTGCCCATTTTTAAGCAAGATATATATTTTTTTCTATTGAGATGTTTAAGTTCTTTGTGTATGCTGGATATTAATCTTTTCTCCAATGCATAGTTTGCAAATATTTTCTCCCTTCTGCAGGTTGTGTATTTGCTCTGTTGATTGTTTCCATTGCTGTGCAAAAGCTTTTCAGTTTGATATAATCCTATATGTTTATTTTGCTTTTGTTGCCTGTGCATTTGAGGTCTTATTTTTAAATCTTTGTCCAGGCATATATGTCCTGAAGTGTTTCCCTGTGTTTTCTTCCAGGAGTTTTATAGTTTTGGGTCTAACGTTTAAGTCTTTAATTCATCACCAATTCATTTAGGTATTTGGTGAGAGACAGGGGTCTAGTTTCATTCTTCTGTATATGAACTTTCAGTTTTCTCAGCCCCGTTTCTCTTCCCCTCCTCCCCCTTTCCCACCTCTGGTAACCTCAGTTCTCTTTTTGAAAGTTCAACGTATTATTTTATTGTCATTCTTGTTTCTTTCTTTCTTTCGTTCGTTCGTTCTTTCTCTTTCTTTCTTTCTTTCTTTCTTTCTTTCTTTCTTTCTTTCTTTCTTTCTTTCTTTCTTTCTTTCTTTCTTTCTTTCTTTCTTTCTTTCTTTCTTTCTTTCTTTCTTTCTTTCTTTCTTTCTTTCTTTCTTTCTTTCTTTCTTTCTTTCTTTCTTTCCTCCCTCCCTCCCTCCCTCCCTCCCTCCCTCCCTCCCTCCCTCCCTCCTTCCCTTCCCTTCTCTTCCCTTCTCTTCCCTTCTCTTCCCTTCCTTCTCATTCTTTCTTATTTGTATGTTTATTTTTTAGCTTCTACTTATGAGTGAGGACATATGGTATTTCTCTTTCTGTGCCTGGCTTATTTCACTTAACATGGTTTCTCTAAGTTTATACATGTTGCTGAGAATAGCATTGTGTCTGTTCATGTTGTTTTGATTATTATAACTTTGCAGTATATTTTGAAATTGGGGAGTGTGATACCCCCCACTTTGTTCTTTTTGTTCAGGATTGCTTTGGCTATTCAGGGTCTTTTGTTTTAGTTTACAAAATTTTAGATTTTTGTTTTTATTTCTGTGTAGTATGTCTTTCATAGTTTGATGGGGAATTCATTGAATCTGTAGGTTGCTTTGGGTAATATGGTCATTTTGACAATATTGATTCTTTCATTTTTTTGTGTCTTATTTAATTTCTTTAATCAGTGTTTTATATTTTTCATTGTAGAATTCTTTCACCTCCTTGGTTAAATTTATTCCTAGGTATTTTCCAATGTTTTACACTGATAGGTAAGGTGTCCTTTCTCCCTCACTGCTTTCAAGACTTTTTCTTTGACTTTAGTTCTCATAGAGTTGACGATGTTGTGTCTTGGCATGGATGTCTTTGGGTTAATTCTCTCTGGGGCTTTTTCAGCTGCTTGACTCTGAAGGTGTATGTCTTTTTGCAAATTCGAGAGCTTTTTGCTTGTTATTTTTTGAATACCTTTTGAGCCCTGCCCTATGCCCTCTTTCTCCTCTCCTTCCAGGACAGTGATGACACAAATGTTAGATCGTTGCTTTATTCCTACAAGTCCTTGAGGCTCTGTTCTTTTTTATCCAATATATTTTCTTTCTGTTTCTCAGACTTGATAATTTTGTTTGCTCTACCTTCAATTTCAAGTTCACTGACTGTTTTCCTATTCCCTCCATTCTACTGTTGAGCCCATTCATTGAGATTTTTGTTTTTATTATTTTAGTTAATATATTTTTTGGTTTTAAAAGTTTTACTTAGTTCTTCTTTATGTCTTCTGTTTCTTTGCTGAGGCTGTCTATTATTTTCATTTGTTTCAAGTGTGCTCATTGTTGAAGCATTTTTATGAGGGATGCTTTAATATCCTTTCAGATAATTCTAACATCTCTTTTACCTTGGTGTTGGCATTTATTAATGGACTTTTCTTGTTCAAGTAGAGATTGTCTTGGTTTTTGGTACAACAAGTGATTTTCTACTGAAACCTTTGCCCAACCCTACTTCTTGGAGTGTTTCCCCTATGTTTTCTTTTAGTAATGTTATGGTTTAGGGTCTTTTATTTAAGTCTTTAATCCATTTTGAGTTGATTTTTGTATATGGTGAGAGGTACAGGTCCAGTTTCCTTCTTCTGCCTATGTATGTCCAATTTTCCGAGCACCATTTATTGAAGAGGCGGTCTTTTCCCCAATGTATGTTCTTATTGCCTTTGTTAAAGATCAGTTGACTGTAAGTACATGAGTTGATTCCTGAGTTTTCTATTCTGTTCTGTTTGATCAGAGTGTCTGTTTTGATGTCAGCACCATGCTGTTTTGGTTACAACAGCTTTATAATATAATTTGAAGTCAGGTAGTGTTATGCCTCTGGCTTTATTTATTTATTTTTTTGCTCAGGATTGCTTTGGCTATTCTGGGTCTTTTCTTGTTCCATATGATTGCTTTTAGGATTAAAAGCTTTTAATTAGGATTTAGTTAGTATTGCTTTTTCTATTTCTATGAAGAATGTCATTTTGATGGGGATTGCATTGAATTTGCAGATTGTTTTGGGTAGAATGGACATTTTCATGATGTTAATTCTTCCAATCCAAGAGCATGGTATGTCTTTCCACCTTCTTGTTTCCTCTTTAATTTCTTTCAGTAGTGTTTTACAGTTCTCATTGTAGAGATCTTTTATCTCCTTGGTTAAATTGATTCCTAGCTATTTAATTGTTTTGGCAACTATTTTAAATGAGCTTACATTCTTGATTCCTTTTTCTGCTAGTTCATTACTGAAGTATAAAAACACTACTGATTTTTGGGTGTGGATTTTGTATCCTGCAACATCACTGAAATTATTAATCAGCCCTAAGAATTTTTTGGTAGAGTTTTTCTATATATAAGATCATGTCATCTGCAAACAGGGACAGTTTGATTTCATCTTTTCCCATCAGGAAGTCTTTTATTTCTTTTTCTTATCTAATTGCTCTGGCTAGTACTGCCAATACTATGTTTAATAGGAGTAGAGAGAGTCAGCATACGTGGCCTGTTCCCATCCTTAAGGGGAAAGCTTCCAGCTTTTCCACATTCAAGATGATATTGGCAATTGATTTGTCATACATGGCTTTTATTGTGTTGAGATAATTTCCTTCTATATCTCATTTGTTGAGAGTCTTTATCATGAAGTGATATTGAATTTTGTCAAATGATTTTTCTGCCTCTGTTGAGATAATCATATGGTTTTTGTCCTTGATTTTGTTGATGTGGTGTATCACATATATTGACTTGTGTGTGTGTGTGTGTGTGTGTGTAACCATCCTTGCATCCCTGGGATGAATCCCACTTGATCATAGTGTATAATTTTTTTGATGTGTTGCTGTATTCTGATTGCTAATATTTTGTTGAGGATTTTTGCATCTATGTTCATCAAGGATATTGGCCTGTAGTTTTCTTTTATTGTTGTATCTTTGTTTGAGGTGATGCTGGCCTCATAGAATGAGTTTGGGAGAATGGCTTCTGTTTGAATTTTTTAGAATAGTTTGAAGAGAATTGGTATCAATTTTTCTTTAAAGGTTTGATAAAATTCAGCTGTAAAGCCATCTGGTCCTGGGCTTTTCTTTTTTGGGAGACTACTGATTACTGCTTCAATCTCATTGCTTGTTATTGATCTGTTCAGGTTTTCTATTGCTTCTTGGTTCAGTGTTGGTCATTTATATGTGTCCAGAAATCTATCTGTTTCCTTCAGGTTTTCATATTTGTTGGCATACAGTTGTTTATAATAATTTCTAATGATTCTTCATATTTCTGCGGTATCAGTTGTAGTGTCTCCCTTTTCATTTCTGATTTTTGTTATTTGTGTCTTCTGTCTTCTTTCTGTTGTTAACCAAGCTAATGATTTGTATATTTTATTTATCTTCTCAGTAAACCAACTTTTTATTTCATTGATCTTTTATATTGTTTTTTGAGTCTCTATTTTATTTAGTTCTGCTCTGATCTTAATTATTTCTTTCCATCTACTACTTTTAGGATTGGATTGTTGTTGTTTTTCTAGTTCTTTGAGGTGTTGCATTATGTTGTTTATTTGTAGCTTTTCTCTTCTTTTGATGGAAACATTTATTGCAATAAGCTTCCCTCTTAGTATTGCTTTTGCAGTATCCCACATGTTTTGGTATGATGTATCTTTATTTTCATTAGTTTCAAGAAAGTTTTTGATTTCCTGTCTAATTTCTTCTTGGATCCATAAGTTTTTCAGGAGCCTTTTGTTCAGTTTCCATGCATTCATATAGTTTCCAGAGTTTTGCTTGTTGTTGATTTCCAGTTTTAATCCACTGTGGTCTGAAAAGATACTTGGAATGATTTTGATTTTTAAAATTTGCTAAGACTTGATTTGTGACCTGACATGTAGTCTATCCTGGAGAATATTGCATGTGCTGATAAGAATGTATATTCTGTAGTTGTTAGATGAAATGTTCTGTAGATGTATGCCAGGTCCAGTTGGTCTAAGGTGTAGTTTAAACCCTGTCTTTCTTTGTTGATTTTTTAGCTGGAAGATCTGTCCAATGCTGACAGAGGGGAGTTCAGGACATCCACTATTAATGTATAGAGTCTGTCTCTTTCTTTAGGTCTAAGAGTGTTTGCTTTACATATCTAAGTGCTCCAGTGTTGGGTGCATACATATTTATCATTGTTATATCTTCTAACTGGATAGATCCCTTTATCATTATATAGTGGCCTCCTTTGTCACTTTTTATGGTCTTTGGTTTAAAGTCTATTTTATCCAGTATAAGAATAGCTACTCATGCTCATTTTTTGTTTCCATTTGCATGGTGTCCAAAGAAATGGAAATCATCATGTTGAAGGGATACCTTCACTCCTGTGTTCATCGCAGCTCTGTTTACAATAGCCCAAACATGGAAGCAACCTAGATGTCCATCGATGGAAGACTGGATAAGCAAAATAATATATGCACAATGGAATACTACTCAGCCATAAAAAAGAACGAAATTCTGCCATTTGCAGCAACATAGTTGAGCCTGGAGAAAATTATGTTAAGTGAAATAAGCCAGGAACAGAAAGAGAAATACCACATGTCCTCACACTTAACTGGGTGCTAAGAGAGAAGGAAAGGAAGGAAGGAAGGAAGGGAGGGAAGGGAGGGAGGGAGGGAGGGAGGGAAAGTGGGAGGAAGGAAGGAAGGAAGGAAGGAAGGAAGGAAGGAAGGACGATAGAAAGGACAGACCACAATAATATCTTGAATTTCAGGACAGAACAAACCTAAGGATACTAGTGATGGGGGTGGAGTGTTGGAGAATGAAGCTTGGGTAAAGGGCATAAAGAAAAATTATGATTTGTAATAATGAATATGCTAATAATAATAGAAAAGTTCTGTTTTAATTAGCATATACTAGAACTGCTCCAGCAGGAGAAGGCTGTAGGCACAGCCTAGTTACTGCCAGTTGGGGGTAGAAGTCCAGGTTCCCCACTCAACCTTCATTGATACCAGGGGAGAGGGACTCTTCATTATTGCTAGGATGGGAATGTGAGTTCCTCTCTAGGCTTCTTTGAATACCAGCCTGCCTAGGAGAGCAACAGTGCCTTTTTTCTTTTCTCCATGTGGCCTCCACTGACATGGGGGGCTGGCCTCCATACCACTAGGTGGTGGTGAAATTCTTAATTCTTCACTAGGTATCCTCTGAAGTCACAAGCAAGTAGAAGGAGGACCACCTCATCATCACCTGATGGGGATGAAAGTCCTGGATCCCTACTGGACCTTGTCATACATCACTCATGTAGTGGGGTTGAGGTATATCCTACAACCTGGCAAAGGAGGAATCCAGGCTTCTCAATCAGCTTTTGCAGGCTAGGGTGGGATTGGGTGTCACAAGTTTTCTGGTTTTTATTTTTGCTGGAGTAGGGCAGTTATTGTCTTAATTTTTTTTTTTTTTTTAAATCTTGATAGGCTCATGGAAAGACAAAGAAGGCTTTTGTTGGAGCTGCTATGGCATGTACCTATCAGCATTTCCAGGTTGCCAGCTTCTCCAGCACCACGTTTGGTATATATAAGCCAAAAAATGAAAATAAAAGCCAAAGTATTCAACACAGTATCATTCTTCAAATTCCACAATTCATAGCTGATCTGTCTTTTCTCTACACCTTTCATAGTCTTCTTAACTTTGTTTTATATATAACAGCCAGGGATTTAAGTTGTACTTATTGGCAGGAATAGGGGAAATATGTCTAGTTTATCTTCCCAGAAGTGAAAGTCTCCAGAAAATCATTGTATCAGAGGAGGAGGAAAGCAATCATGATACAAAAGGAAATCAAAGTCTGAGAGCTTTCTCTACTTAATAACCTGGCCTTGTGTAAGCCATTTTCTTACTAGAGCAAATCTGCTACTGGGGATGATGATAATGAGGATGATGTTGTCGATGATGATAATAACTATTCTGTGCTGAGTGTTAATTATTTGTCAGTCACCGTGCCAAATTATTTAATCTCTAAGAAAAAGTTATTTTCACTCTTTGAAGATGGGTAAACTGATGTGTAGAGAAGTGAAGTATTTTGTTCCAGGTGACTCAACAAATGAATAGCAGAACATGATTCTGAACCAATAAAGAGTCCTTGGGAGACCCTACTACACAGAATCCGTTCCTTAAATATTCACAACACATTGCCTGTGGGAGTCCAAAGCCAGGAACAAACAGATTTACTAAGCAATTAATTGTGAAACAATACCATTGACAAAAAGAAGTAATAGAAAGAAAATTTCTGTTCCACCATAAAACATGTGCTTCATCTGTGAAGCTGAGTGAAAAAACTTCACTGGCATAGGTGATGAAATCAGCTATTCATGCCACAGATAATAGAGACACATCTGATGGTTCTCTGTGAGAGACTTTTGCTTAAACTCATGACTCTTTATATTGAGGCTCTGAGAAACTCAACTAAAATTGGGAAGACCTGTTGTTCTTATTGTTTCTTGGGCCTGAGACATCTGAAACTCACTTGTTTTTGAGTGGACACTTCTGCATATAGGGCGAGGGCTTGATTTCTACTGGCCCACCTGAGCTTACTGCAAGAGGTGGTTACTGGGAAGTCGGGAGGGTGAGTCTTCTGAGGTGAGCATGAGTCTGAGCACAGTGGAGGTGGGAGGGGAATAGGTCCCTAAAGCAGGGACAGAGGAGGAGGCTGGAAGGGCCGTTCATACTTCTGCTGCTGCTGCTGCTAAAAGATCCTTCTTATGTGTCAGGAAGTCTGAAAAAAAACCTCCATGTATATTACTCACAGGAAGAACATTAAGGTACCTTGAGCAAGTCAAAACACATCTAATGAACTGGGTCTCTATATCTTCAATATACAAAATGTTGTTTGATCTCAAACACTATTATTAGGAGACTCCAAGTCTTCCCCTTCCTTCTCTTTTAGCATCTTGTTACCAATTTGCTCTTCACTAGTACGACTCCTTCTTTCTCATAATATTTACCATAAAAATTCCACTCTTGTCTAGAAGCAATAAATGTTGGAGAAAAAAATGCTAAAGTTTAAGAATCTTCTTATTTTCTGTATTACCTATGTCCATGCAATTTTCTTGCTAGAGCAAATATGGTGGTAGCAGCGATGATGATGATGACAATGACGATGGTGATGAAGACACTGATTATCTGCTATTGCTAATAAATTCCCAATCATTCAGGGCCAATTATGTGTCAGGCATTGTGCCAACCAAATTACACACCAAATTACACTTATTAATTCAACTTTATTCCAAAGATAAGTTTGTCATATAAATATTATTTTTCTCACTTTGCAGTAGAGAGATTCAAATTCTGAGAAGTTGATTTGTTCCTCAAATCAATTAAACAGTAATTAAGTAAAATAACATGGGCTTAAAGTTATATAGAAATAATCTTTGGTACGACTCACAAGTCATATAACACTGATTGTGAGAGCCCAGACCTGGGGATCAAAGAAAGATATGATATTGCTAACAAAGCAGGTTTGAAAAGAAATAAAATATTTATCCTATCACAAAAATGATATATTTTAGTCAGTAAGTGAAAGAAAAGTTACAATTGCTCAGGTGATAGAAGTTCCTTCCTGGGTGACAGACACAGAGACATCAATGGAATCCTTTGGTGACACCCAGGGAGACAGCTGCTGCTCTCCTCTGGGATGGTGGCACAGCAGAGGACTTTCCCTTTCTCGGTCACCACCTGGAGCGGAGCTGTATAAAATTCTCAGGAAGGAAACCTTTTGCTGTCAGGAATCATCAGAGGCAGATTACAGGCTAAAAGGTAGAGAAGCTTCTTCCATATCCATGACAGGCTGAGAAGAGAAGATGAAGGTGAAGCTGGGGGACTAGGTGAGCCGATTGACCTTATCCTTTGCTGATCCTGATGAATCCAGAAGCTGTTAGTTGCTCTTGGGTGGACACTTCTGCTGGCAGGGTTGAGGAGGTGGCACAGGAGGGCATTTCTGCTGGCTTGGCTGAGGTGGACATGGCTCGGGGCCCTTTGGCGGTGGGCACACAGGAGGTGGCTGGCAGGGCTGCTTGCACTGCTGCTGTTGATAAGACATCATCTGGAGTCTCAGAATCTGAAAGAAATTGTATGACAGTGTTCACCAAAAAGGACTCCTACAGAGAGAGAAGCCAAAGCTTATGTAATAGCATGGGATATTATTTCTCCAATCTCCAAGAATCTGCTCTAATGTCTTAACTGCTTTTTTATATCTCTCTGGCTTCTCCCTTGCACTTTAGCAAATTGCTTTATCAGTGCTTAGACAATTCTGTGTGTTCTCATGCCATTTTTCCACAGAAAATATCTCTGCTATAAAGAACCAAGGAATGTTGTTTGTATCAAATAACATCTTCAGGAAAAGTAGTCACTGTTCAGAAATCCCGGGCAATTGCAGGAGCAGTTTCCATCATCATTATCTCTTGTGAAGTCCTAGTAGGCTGACTTGCATACACAGCAAAGGACTGTTCAGGAAGAATTCAAGGGTCTCACACCTCCTAAGACATAAGCCTTTGAAAGGGACATGAAGAAGTTATGGAAAAGAGAAAAATACTTTGTCTTTTCTCTTCTTCAAATCAAAACTTTCCTATTAACTTCTTTGTCCATGTGGATATCAACTATCTACCCCTAAACAAAATGAAACAGTACACCATTGTGTCCTAATCCAACATTTCCATCCACTAAGTATCATTAAATTCATGACCATAACTTTGGATCCACCAAACTCCTTGCTTTAGATTCAATTCAACATTTGAAAGTGCCAAAAAAACCACAGATGAACTCAAAACCCAGACTTGTCAAGTTCTTCAACGTGGATCAGGAGTCTGGTGCTAGGAGTTTAGAAATCGTGCAGCAGAAGACCTCTTTACAGGGCTTGCTGCCCCACCCAGGGGGAAGTGGAACTACCTAAAACTGGGCTGGTCCAATAATTTCCTAACCAGAATGCAATTCCTTCCATCACCTCCTTGACAGGGACTCTGGAAACAGGAAATATCTCTTCTGGAATGTTCTTACTGGGATAAGTGCTTGTGATTCACAGAATCCCTAACTTAGCTCTCAGTCTCAATATCTTAAGGCAATGGAAGGAAGGATTTGGGGGATTTTCCAACTGGTGGCCATTGGTTCTCTTTTTTTATTGGTGATAGTGCTCTCTACCTATCTTACACCTACCCTGAATCATAAAACTGCCTTTCCTGTTCCGCTTCTGCTGATTGCCATATTATTGTACATATAGTGTCATTACCAAATGATTCATATAGACTATTACACACTCTAAGTACATCAGAGGGCTAGGTAAAGGGCTACAATCAATAGGTTGCTTACTACTCCCCATAGCCTCACATCACATCTAAAACATAAATCCTTGGGGGCCGGCCCGTGGCTCACTCGGGAGAGTGCGGTGCTAATAACACCAAGGCCCCGGGTTCGGATCCCATATACGGATGGCCGGTTCGCTCACTGGGTGAGCATGGTGCTGACCACACCAAGTCAAGGGTTAAGATCCCCTTACCGGTCATCTTTAAAAAAAAAAAATAAAACATAAATCCTTGGAGAAATGTCTGATTTCTGTCATCCAATATGTGAGAATTAACTAGCCAAATGGGATTACAGTGTCAGATAACACAGTTTTGGTCACACCTTGAGACTGTCCTGCTGAGGACCTCACTCAAAAAGGCTGCTAATCATAACAGTGTAGGCAAAGTGACCAAAGTCATGGTAGCCCTGGTGACCCCAACATTTCAGACAGGAGCCACTTTATAGGTTGAGGTGGTAATCTTGAACACTCAGAGTTCCTCACAAATCAGCTCCGTGACGAGCTGTGAAAGTTGAAGAGTGACACCTAACAATCAAAGTTTCTCCAAATTTGCACATCCAAAACCTGAGACATGGAACCCAGCACACTACACACACACACACACACATACAGACACACACACACATGAACATACACACACATGCATGCTCACACACCATGGGTCTTGTCTGCCTAGCTATCTATCTACCTACATATCTAAAGAACTGGCGTTATGGTCTTTTAAGTTCATATAGCCCTAGTTTCAATCCTACTACTTCCACTTCCTAATGTTCTAAGGGGTTTACTATAAATAATTACTACATAAAAAAAGTCAGGAAAAAACCAAAAATTTTAAAATTTTGTCTAATTCTTTTTATTTTTAAATTATTTTATTTTTATTTATACATACTTATGGGGTACAGAGTTGACTATCAGTATTTGTGTACAGTATGTGATGATCTAATTAATATCACTATCATGTTCATCATTATAAATCATAATTACTTTTTGTGTCCCTTACTTAATGACTCCCTATACCCCCTACCCTTCCCCCTTTCCCATCTCCAGTAACTATATGTCTGTTCTTTCCTTCTAATTCTTGATTCAACATTTTATCTCACATATTGCGTTGTTATTGTGTGTTTATTTTGGTGGCTGGATGTACAGGAATGGACCCCTGGGCTTTGGTGTTATCAGCCCTAGGCTCTAATCAACTGAGCTAACAGGCCAGCCCTTCATTCACATTTTATGACTATATGTTATATACTATTAAACAAAACAGTCCCTGCAAATCAAGATTCTGTAATAAAAATATAGAAGAAATAAAAGGAAATAGGATTTGCAGTAAAATATTCCTGACATGCTCAGAGAAATGGTAACTGGGAGCCCCCTTAGACTTCTGCCTTCTCTTATTCCTGAATGTGAGGCTCACTCTTCATCATCCCTCCATATCTGTGCTGAATCAGATAAATCACAAGACATGCATATGTTGGAACTCTTAAGATTACTAAAGAGAATGTTTCTGAAGATTATTTAATATTATCAAAAATATTCAAATTTTAATAAAAAATATGTGAAGTATGAAGACATTTTGATGAATACATATTCATGAGAAGACAGAAAATAAATTTACTAACTTGTTGAAAGTAGTTATAATTGGCTCACTTAACTACAGGTGATTTTTATTTTATTTTTCTTTTCAAAATATTTTCCAAAAAATATCCATTATTGAGTATAGAATCTTAAGATTGTACATTGAAAAGGTGACAAGAGACAAGTCTGTTCATTTCTCAATTAGAGAGAAAACATTCTTCCTTTCCAAACCTGAGGTTCTGCCCCAGAATTTCTGGCCAGACACTATAGGTAAGGCTGGAGGTGGGTGGGTGTTGTTTTATTGTTACATTCCCACATTCTATCACATCCCAATTATTATCCCTCTTAAAGAAAAATCTCAATGATAATCCACCTTCCTCCTGGCATTGACATATACCCACAGAAGCCACCGGTATCCAATAGTCATATGCAACATTCCAACCAAAAGTGGGGGATCATACTTGGGTAAGAAAACAAAATGAGAAATAAATTTGTCTACTCTCCTAGAGCCAGCCAGCCAGAAATCCTAAATCACTCAGATTATTATAAATCAGGAAGAAACGGATGATACTAAGAGAGGTGATAAGGATTATAGAACCTAGTAATAGTAACAGTTCCTACCTCTAAATTGTTCTAGAAATAATTTAAATAAAAAACTGCATATAAAGCAGCACAGGCTATGGGAAGTGCTCAAATAGTAAAGTAATACATTGTTAATCAATGAAGCAGAGGCAAAATTTAATTGGTAACCATAGTAGAAATGGGATAAATTTAATAATGATAAATGTTAAACACAATGTTACAAAAAATTATAATTTTCTTTATATATACATTCTTTGCATACAAATTAAATTCAATTCAGTGCATTGTGTTCCTCCAAGAAAAAGAAAAAAGAAAAAAAAAAAAGGAAAATGGGGAATAAAACTGCTATAACATTAACAAAAGAGAAAGAAATAGAGACAAAATATCAAGTTCAAGTTGTGTTTGATGGTTCATCAAGTTATTTGCTTTGTCTTTTACAGGAATTGCATTGAAAATGTAGGTCTTTTAGGTAGAACTGACGTCTAAAAAATATTGTTTTACTATCCATGAACATGGGGTGGCTTTCCATTATTTTGGTTTTAATTTATTTCTTTTTAAGTAAGCACAACATCTTCACTCATCAGAAAAATGCCAATTTAAATCAGAATGAGGTAACACTACACATCACTCAGAATGCTTAAAATAAAAAATAGACAAAGCAAATGAGGATTTGGAACAGCCAGAACTCTTGTGCGTTGTTGGTGGGAGTGTGAAATGTTACACCACTTTAGGAAAGTGTCCGACTGTTTCTCTTAGCAATGTTTTTTAGTTTTTAGTGTGCAGGTGTTTTGCCTCCTTAGTTAAATTTATTCTTAAACATATTATTCTTTCTGTTGCTATTGTAAATGGAATTGTTTTCTTAAATTTCTTTCCAGATTGTTCATTGTTAGTGTACAGAAATTCAAGTGATTTTTAAAATTTTGATTTATTTTTTTATTGTACATGTTTGTGGGACACAATCTGTTCTTTCAATACACACATCAATTGGATAATGATCTAATCAGAATAGTTAGCATATCTATCACCTAAACATTTATTATTATTTTGTGCATTTAAGATCCTCTTTTCTGGCTATGTTGAAATACACTACAAAACTATTAGCTATTGTCACGTAGGGGCACCAGAACTTATTCTTCCTGTCTCACTGTAACTTTGTAACTTTGTACTGGTCTATCAACCTTTCGTCTGCCCACCATCCCTCCTCTCTTTGCCTATAGTTACCACTATTCTGCTGTCTATTTCTCCATTTTTCTCTCTCTTTTAAATTTATTTTTCTTAATTGACTCATGATAATTGTATATTTTAATGGAATATGATATGATATTTGTGTACATTCATACTGTGAGCAATGATTATATCAGGATGCTTAGTATATCTATTGCTTCAAACACTTGTCACTTCTTTGTGTTGGAAACGTTCAAATCATCTTGACTAGCTACTCAAAGATACACAGTACTTTGTTGTTAATTGTGGTCTCCCTATATTACTATGGAACACTAGATCCCATTCTTCCTATTTCTCTAATATTTTGTATCCATTGCCCACCATCACCCCATTCCCGTCCTCTTTCCCCCCACCAGTCTCTAGTAATGGCTATTCTACTCTCTACTTCTATGAGATCAACTTCTTTAGCTTCCACACGCGAGTGAGAACATGAGGTGTTTCTCTTTCTGTGCCTGGCTTATTTCACTTAATATAATCTTCTCCAGGCTCATCAATGTTGCTGCAAATGGCAGAATTTCATTCTTTTTTATAGCTGAGTAGTATTCCATTGTGTAGATATATCACATTTTCATTATCCAATCATCTGTTAAGGACATTTAGGTTTGTTCCAACCTTGGCTATTGTGAATAGAGCCTCAATAAACACGGGAGTTGATGTATTCCTTCACTTGTTGATTTCCACTCATTTGGACGTATATCCAGTACTAGGATTGATGGATTGTGTGGTAGTTCTATCTGCAGTTGTTTGAGAAATCTCCATAATGTTTTCCATAGTGGCTGTACTAATTTACATTCCCATCAACACTGTATAAGAGTTCCCCTTTCTCCATATCCTCATCAGCGTTTATTTTCTGTCTTTTTGAAAATAGCCATTCTAACTGGAGTGAGATGATATCTCATTGTGGTTTTGATTTGCATTTCTCTGATGATTAGCGATGCTGAGCATTTTTTCATATACCTGAAGGCCATTTGTATGTCTTCTTTTGAAAAATGTCTATTCAAGTTTTAATCAGATAATTTGTTTTTTGTACTATTGAGTTGAGTTCTTTGTATATTATGGATATTAATTCCTTGTCAGATGCATAGTTTCCAAATATTTTCTCCAATTCTGCAGGTTGTGTTTTCGCTGTTTATTGCTTCTTTTGCTGTGCAGAAGGTTTTTAGTTTGATACAATTCCATTTGTTAGTTTGTGCTATTGTTCCCTGTGCTTCTGAAGTATTCTCCATAAAATTTTTGCCCAGATCTATGTCCTGAAGTGTTTCCCCTAAATTTTCTTCCAAAAGGTTTATAATTTTTGGTTTAACATTAATATCACTCAGCATCAGGGAAATGCAAATCAAACCACACTGAGATATCATTTCACCTCATCAAGACTGGCTAGTATCAAAAAGACAGTGAATAGCACATGCCGGTGAGGATGAGGAGAAAGGGGAACTCTTCTATGCTGTCATGGAACTGTAAATTGGTGCAGCCATTATGGAAAGCAGTATGGAGATTCCTCAAACAAGTAGAGATGGAACTAGCATATGATCCAGCCATCCCACTGCTGGATGTATACCCAAAGGAATAGAAATCATCATGTCGAAGGGATACCTGCACTCCCGTGTTCATTGCAGCTCTATTTAAATAGCCAAGAGTTGGAACCAACCTGAATGTCCATCGACAAATGACTGGATAAGGAAAATGTGCCGTATATACACAATGGAATACTACTCTGCCATAAAAAAGAATGAAATTCTGTCACTTGTAGCAACATGGAGGAACTTAGAGAAAATTATGTTAAGTGAAATATGTCAGGCACAGAAAGAGACATACTGCATGTCCTCATAAGTGGGAGCTAAAAAAGGAAGGAAAGAAGGAAGGAAGGAAGGAAAGAAAGAAAAAAAAGAAAAGAAAGAAAATCGCAATAATACTCTGAACCTTCAAAAGGAGAGAACAAAACTGAGGCTACTTACAGGTGGGAAAGGGGAAAAGGGAGGTGGGTTAGTGAGAATTTGGTAAAGGGCCTCAAAAACGATTACATTGTTTATGTTGAATATGCTAATTATCCTGGAAAAAAAAATAATGTGTTGCAAGATGTTGAAGCCTTGTCTTAGCCACATTCTGAATGAAAGAGGAAGATATACCCAGGTTTAAACTAAAATAGCTGGGGGATGGAGTAACATCTTGGGAAAGTTATTTTTAAGAGGAAAAGAAGTAAACTATAAAGGAAAAGTGGTCCATGAGAGTGGGAGGGATGGGGGAGAGAAAAATTAACTATACATGATCACAGGACATTCATTAAATATGCAAGATTTCTTAAGGGATTCCCAGAAATATCAGTAACAGACCAGGCTTTCAACATTTAAACAGAATATGACTGTGGTTACTGAGCCTTCAGGGAAAGTGTGGCCCCATGTGCAGAAGACCCCCAGATGATTCTCGTTGCCTGTTAAATCTCTAGCATCTGATGATGTATCCTAAGAGAATATTGCAGTGAGTTTGTGGTACATATGAGTATAAAAGTTACATAATTTTCAGCTAGACACAGAAATTTATACAAAACTACTGCATTATCAAAGTTTTCTGCAAATCAGTTTGCTGGTATCACGAAAGAAAGGAGGCACAGAATTTTCTAGGAAGTGTTTTTTCTTTCCAAAAGTCATACCAGATAGCAGATTTTTAATGAACCAGCAGAGCTGTGCTTTGGAAAGAAGCAAGGAGAAAGTTGAAAGTGGTTTTTCAAGGTTTAAAATCACATTGATTGACTTAATCAAAATTACAATTCTGAGACTTCCTTTATTTTCAACATGCGCACAGTGAGAGTGTGGTTGATACAGTGTTATTTCTTTCTACATTTGGTAACAGCACCAAAGGAATGTGCTTACTTTTCTAGGACAAGGTCCATACCCCTGCATGCCATGCACAGCAATTCCAATATCAAGGCTGATCATCTGTCCACAGATAGCCATTAAACTCACAGACTAAATCTGAAAAACATTTGTAAGTATTTAGCCACTCCTGAATAGCTTTCACAGCTCCCTAAATCATTTTCTCCAAGTGGTAATTGTTTCAACGTTCCAAGACATCAAAAGCTATTAAAGTCTAATGACCCAAGTCTTGTTTTTCCTATAAAGATGGAAACTTTTTTTGATGCTCTAGCTTTTTCTTTATTAGTATTTAACTGGCTACCAGTTTTACAAAATTCACAATTATATGTCTATATACATAGCACAAATCAAATAAATTCAGTGAAATTATATATTTGGAAAAATTAGGTTTTGGGTTCATTATGAACTTTACTGAAAATGTTTTATATATCCAAAATAGCCATTTTCATGTTCAAATGAAATATATAAGAGTGTCACCAAGAATTATGAAAACCTACATAAGCAGTCCTATTTTTGTAGCTTCTTTTGCTACTAATGTTTGCAGTCTGTTTTTTTACCAGAGATTTTTGGTCTTTACCTGATGAAAACTTTCATCATAGCTATGAAAAAATTGCATTCACTGGATACTATTTTATGATTTTTAGGTAATTATCTCCTGTATGGGTGCAAATATAGTACAGGCTTTCTTCATTGCAATTTTCTCCTTCTGTGAAACATTTCACTGTTTATCCTGTGAAAAGCAATATTACAATTTTTACTTAGCCAATCATAATTTAAAAGAAAACATGACAGGAGAGTGGATGAAAGAGAAAATCATAATTTTGGTAACTATAATTACACTGAAAATCCATTTACATGCTTTATTAGCTATGGCAAATTTCAGATATTTTAACTTCTCATGTACCATCAGCTCAAACATTGTCTCAACTAGAAGAGGAAATTCACTGGAGAAATATAAATAAAATTAATCTCTCATTAACCAAAGTAGTAAATATAAAAGGGAAAAAACAGAGTTTAAACTAAATGCTATATTTCTGCACTTGTCTTGGGAAACATTATCAGGAAAAAAATATGCAGTCTTATTTATTCATTCTTTTGTGGGTTAATCCTTTAAATTGTCAATAAAATTATAAATTTAGGTCAAGATAGGCTACCTTCTAATTATATCCATCATATTGTTTTAAGCATCTGTAGAGAACAAACACCAAATCTGGCATTTAACGTGAATTGTAAAATATATTTATAAAAAATACAAAGTCATATTTAAATGTTTAAAACATTTTCTAGATCTTAATAGACTGCTTAATTTGAATGCTTACTACATTGTCTCGTTTGTACAATATTTTTTGTTGTCATTCACTGTTTTGATTTTGGAGGAAAAGAACACACAAAAAATATTATTTTTAACCAAATGTGCTTACTTTTTAAATCACTTACACCATTTATTCAACAAATATTTACATTCTTTTTTACTATGTGGTAGTTAAAGGTTGAATATATGTTGATGAAATAGGGAAAAAACGATGTCATTTAAAATTAATGGTAAGTCTATTTTAATAATAAAGCAAAATCATTTTATTACAAGTAAAGTATTTCAGTAATTCTAAACCATCTCAGTTTTTAGTAATGGCCAAAAAGTAATGATTTGCTTGACAAAAGAAATACAAAGAATTAATGCAATTTTCCTCTAGTGCTTAAGGAAGAACCATAATTGAGACTTGGTGTGCAAATACGCCTTTTCTTGACTGGTACAGCTTGTCATAATCATGAATAATTGACTATTGTTAAACATGGAAATAAAGTTTAAAGACCATTTTTAAAAGTTACATTTGCTCCCAATATCACATCTATTATAACATGACAATTTCTAACCTATGTTATAGCTCCTAAACATGTTGCTATAGGTTGACATTGAAAATAAATCCTGACAATTGCCATCTTTCAACATATTAAAGTCACACAACAAGGCCTGACAGAACAATTCAAACTGAATAATTCTGAAGAGAGAATTCTTGAGTCACAATGTGGGAAAATCTGATATAGCAGATAGTCATATATTTTTTTTTTTTTTAGGAGGTGGTATAATTAATTTATTTACCCCTTGGTTTCAGAATAGATTTAAGCAGGGCGCAGAAGAGGTAGTCAAGAAACAAAATATTGTGGAAAGCTGTTTGCTGGCCATGAGAGAGCTGTGAAGGACTTTTCCTATTTGTTGAATTCAGGTGAATGGTGAAAACGTGCAGCCCCAAATCTCATTGCTCTGGATCTGTTTCCTGGGCTGCTGCTCTTCTTTCTTGCTTTCTCTCTTTCTTTTTCTGGCATTGAGCATCCTGTGTTTGGTTAGATCGTTCAGGGGGAGGGAAGCAGGCTTAGAAAAGAAGAAAGAAGAAATTATACCTAGACGTCCCCAATTCCCACCCCTTGGAAACCCTAAGAGCTGACAGGTGTTCTATTGCTTGTTTCCCCGAAATGAGAATTACTGATCAATCCGAGCTTTGCGTTGTTTTCCTCTAGCAGTGTTGAAGTTTGTGTCAAATAGCAACTCTTAATAGCAGCCTTGGCTTACTGATTTTCTCTCTGATGCTCTTGCTTTGAGTTCTGTATAAGCATAACAGGCAGTTAGCCAATTCCAGGTGTGGAGTTCTGTTTCATGGTCAAGGCCAACCACTGTGTTTTGGTTGAGGCTGTCAGAACCATCAACAACAGCAATAATTGTTTAAATTTCCCTGCAGATATGTTTGGAACTGGGATCTGGGCTCAGCCAAAACCTGGGCTGGTGACCATCAAGGACAAGGACAGGATCTCACACTAACTTGGGAACTGTTTTGCTCAATAGCCCAGCAAAAAGGACTCTGAGTCATGAACGTTGAAATTATTGGGGTTTTTTTTTTTTTTGGCTTGTTTCAGATTGGTTCTGATTATTGGAACATTAGCAGAAACTAATAGATACAATCCACAGCAGTCCCACATCCCTATGCCTGAATCCCGAAGAATGAGATTCTGATTGTCCCTGAAACACTGCCTCGTTCTCATGAGGCAGAAGCCCTGGTACTCTGGCTGTAGTCTCAGAGAGACGCAGATGTTTCAGTCTGCTCCAAATGGAATTGTTGACCAGTCAATGCAGAACTCTTCCTCAGGAGGGTGGTGTCATTGATTTATGAATTATGGCCCTTTTAAACTCTCTGCTTGCCTTCTCAGATATCGATGTTTTATTTTTATTTATTTATTTATTTATTTTTTTAAATTTTATTTTGTCGATATACATTGTGGCTGATTATTGCTCCCCATCACCAAAACTTCCCTCCCTTCTCCCTCCCCCCTCCCCCCAACAATGTCCTTTCTGTTTGCTTGTCGTATCAACTTCAAATAATTGTGGTTGTTATGACTTCTCCCCCCCCCCCCGGTTTGTGTGTGTGTGTGTGTGAATTTATATATTAATTTTTAGCTCCCACCCATAAGTGAGAACATGTGGTATTTCTCTTTCTGTGCCTGACTTGTTTCACTTAATATAATTCTCTCAAGGTCCATCCATGTTGTTGCAAATGGCATTATTTCATTTGTTTTTATAGCTGAGTAGTATTCCATTGTGTAGATGTACCACATTTTCCGTATCCACTCATCTGATGATGGGCATTTGGGCTGGTTCCAACTCTTGGCTATTGTAAAGAGTGCTGCGATAAACATTGGGAAACAGGTATACCTTCGACTTGATGATTTCCATTCCTCTGGGTATATTCCCAACAGTGGGATAGCTGGGTCGTATGGTAGATCTATCTGCAATTGTTTGAGGAACCTCCATACCATTTTCCATAGAGGCTGCACCATTTTGCAGTCCCACCAACAATGTATGAAAGTTCCTTTTTCTCTGCAACCTCGCCAGCATTTATCGTTCAGAGTCTTTTGGATTTTAGCCATCCTAACTGGGGTGAGATGGTATCTCAGTGTGGTTTTGATTTGCATTTCCCGGATGCTGAGTGATGTTGAGTATTTTTTCATATATCTGTTGGCCATTTGTATATCTTCCTTAGAGAAATGCCTATTTAGCTCTTTTGCCCATTTTTTAATTGGGTTGCTTGTTTTCTTCTTGTAAAGTTGTTTGAGTTCCTTATATATTCTGGATATTAATCCTTTGTCAGATATATATTTTGCAAATATTTTCTCCCACTCTGTTGGTTGTCTTTTAACTCTTTTAATTGTTTCTTTTGCTGTGCAGAAGCTTTTTAGTTTGATATAATCCCATTTGTTTATTTTTCCGTTGGTTGCCCGTGCTTTTGGGGTCGTATTCATGAAGTCTGTGCCCAGTCCTATTTCCTGCAGTGTTTCTCCTATGTTTTCTTTAAGAAGTTTTATTGTTTCAGGGTGTATATTTAAATCCTTAATCCATTTTGAGTTGATTTTAGTATACGGCGAGAGGTATGGATCTAGTTTCATTCTCCTGCATATGGATATCCAGTTATCCCAGCACCATTTGCTGAAGAGGCAGTCCCTTCGCCAGTGAATAGGCTTGGTGCCTTTGTCAAAGATCAGCTGGCAGTAAGTGTGTGGGTTATTTCTGGATTCTCTATTCTATTCCATTGGCCGGTGTGTCTGTTTTTATGCCAGTACCGTACTGTTTTGGTTATTATAGCTTTGTAGTATAGCTTAAAGTCAGGTAGTGTTATGCCTCCAGCTTTATTTTTTTTGCTCAGCATTGCTTTGGCTATGCGTGGTCTTTTATTGTTCCATATAAATGTCTGGATAGTTTTTTCCATTTCTGAGAAAAATGTCTTTGGAATTTTGATGGGGATTGCATTGAATTTGTTTATCACTTTGGGTAGTATGGCCATTTTCACTATGTTAATTTTCCAATCCAAGAGCATGGGATATCTTTCCATCTTCTTGCATCCTCTCAAATTTCTCTCAGCAGTGGTTTGTAGTTCTCATTATAGAGATTTTTCACATCCTTGGTTAACTCAATTCCTAAGTATTTTATTTTTTTGGTGGCTATTGTAAATGGGCAGGCTTTCTTGATTTCTCGTTCTGCATGTTCACTATTGGAGAAAAGAAATGCTACTGATTTTTGTGTGTTGATTTTGTATCCTGCTACTGTGCTGAAATCATTTATCAATTCCAAGAGTTTTTTTGTAGAGGTTTTAGGCTGTTCGATATATAGGACCATGTCATCTTCAAACAGGGACAGTTTGACTTCATCTTTTCCAATCTGGATGCCCTTTATTTCCTTCTCTTCTCTGATTGCTCTGGCTAGTACTTCCAACACTATGTTGAATAGGAGTGGTGAGAGTGGGCATCCTTGTCTAGTTCCTGTTCTTAAAGGAAAAGCTTTCAGCTTTTGCCCATTCAGGATGATATTGGCAGTGGGTTTGGCATATATGGCTTTAATTATGTTGAGATACTTTCCCTCTATACCTAACTTATAGAGGGTCTTTGTCATGAATGAGTGCTGAACTTTATCAAATGCTTTTTCAGCATCTATAGATATGATCATATGGTCCTTGTGTATGAGTTTATTAATATGGTGTATCACATTTATTGATTTGCAAATGTTGAACCAACCTTGCATCCCTGGGATGAATCCCACTTGATCGTGATGAATAATTTTATGTATGTGTTGCTGTATTCTGTTTGCTAGTATTTTAGTGAGGATTTTTGCATCTATATTCATCAAGGATATTGGCCTGTAGTTTTCGTTTTTGGTTATATCTTTACCTGGTTTTGGTATCAGGATGATGTTTGCTTCATAGAATGAGTTTGGGAGATTTGCGTCCGTTTCAATCTTTTGGAATAGTTTGTAAAGAATCGGTGTCAATTCCTCTTTGAATGTTTGGTAAAATTCTGCTGTGAATCCATCTGGTCCTGGGCTTTTCTTTGTTGGGAGCCTTCTGATAACAGCTTCAATCTCCTTTATTGTTATTGGTCTGTTCAAACTTTCTACATCTTCACGGTTCAGTTTTGGGAGCTTGTGTGTGTCCAGAAATTTATCCATTTCCTCCAGATTTTCAAGTTTGTTGGCATATAGTTGTTTATAGTAGTCTCGAATGATTCCTTGTATTTCAGATGAATCAGTTGTAATATCGCCTTTTTCATTTCTAATTTTTGTTATTTGAGTCTTCTCTCTTCTTTTTTTTGGTAGCCATGCTAATGGTTTGTCAATTTTATTTATCTTTTCAAAAAACCAACTTTTTGATTCGTTGATCTTTTGAATTGTTTTTTGGGTTTCAATTTCATTAAGTTCTACTATGATCTTAATGATTTCTTTCCGTCTGCTAACTTTAGGTTTGGATTGTTCTTGTTTTTCTAGTTCTTTAAGGTGAAGTATTAGGTTGTTCACTTGCCATCTTTCCATTCTTCTGAAGTGAGCGTTTACTGCAATAAATTTTCCCCTCAATACTGCTTTTGCAGTATCCCACAGGTTTTGGTATGATGTATCATTGTTTTCATTAGTTTCAATAAATTTTTTGATTTCCTGCTTGATTTCTTCTTGGACCCATATGTCATTAAGTAGAATGCTGTTTAATTTCCATGTGTTTGTATAGTTTCCAGAGTTTCGTTTGTTATTAATTTCTAGTTTTAATCCATTGTGGTCTGAGAAGATACATGGGATAATTCCAATGTTTTTGAATTTATTGAGACTTGATTTGTGACCTAATATGTGATCCATCCTGGAGAATGATCCATGTGCTGATGAGAAGAATGAATATTCTGAGGTTGTTGGGTGGAATGTTCTGTAGATATCTGCCAATTCCAATTGGTCTAGAGTCTTGTTTAGATCTTGTGTTTCTCTACTGATTCTTTGCCTAGATGATCTGTCTAATATTGACAGTGGGGTGTTCAGGTCCCCTGCTATTATGGTATTAGTGTCTATTTCCTTCTTTAGGTCTAATAGAGTTTGTTTTATAAATCTGGCTGCTCCAACATTGGGTGCATACATATTTATGATTGTTATGTCTTCTTGATGGATCAGACCTTTTATCATTAAGTAGTGTCCCCTCATTGTCTCTTTTTATGGTTTTTAGTTTAAAGTCTATTTTGTCAGATATAAGAATAGCTACTCCAGCTCGTTTTTCTTTTCTGTTTGCATGGTAAATCTTTTTCCATCCTTTCACTCTTAGTCTGTGTGAATCTTTATGGGTGAGGTGGGTCTCTTGTAGGCAGCATATAGTTGGGTCCTGCTTTTTGATCCAGTCACCCAGTCTGTGTCTTTTAATTGGGGAATTTAAGCCTTTTACATTAAGAGTTGTTATTGGGAGGTGTTGATTTATTCCTAGCATTTTATTGGTTGTTTGGTTGTCTTAGGTGTCTTTTGTTCCTTGCTTTCTGATTTACTGTTTGGTTTCTGTGTTTGTTGGTTCCTTAGGTTGTAGATAGTGTTTTTGTTAGCTTGTTTTCTCTTCATGAATGCCATTTTTATTATACTAGCGGGTTTAGATTTTTCTTGGGTTTTTATGGCAGTGGTAGTTATTTTTCAGGAACCAAACCCAGTACTCCCTTGAGGATTTCTTGTAAGGGTGGTCGTGTGGTAGTGAACTCTCGCAGTTTTTGTTTGTCTGAGAAATATACTATTTGCCCCTCATATCGGAAGGATAGCCTTGCAGGGCAGAGTATTCTTGGCTGGCAATCTTTGTCTTTTAGTATTTTGAAAATATCATCCCATTCCTTTCTAGCTTTTAGGGTTTGTGATGAAAAGTCTGATGTTAACCTGGTTGGGGCTCCCTTATAGGTGATTTGACGCTTCTCTCTTGCAGCTTTTAAGATTCTCTCTTTGTCTCTGAGTTTTGCCAATTTGACTATGACATGTCTTGGAGAAGGTCTTTTTGGGTTGAATACATTTGGAGATCATTGAGCTTCCTGGGTCTGAAGATCTGTGATTTTTCCTATACCTGGGAAGTTTTCTGCCACTATTTTGTTGAATATGTTTTCAATGGAATCTCCATTTTCCTCCCCTTCTGGAATACCTATGACTCGGATATTTGAGCGCTTAAGGTTGTCTGATATCTCTCTCAGATTTTCTTCCATGTCCTTGATTCTTTTTTCTTTCTTTTTGTCTGCTTGTGTTATTTCAAACAGCCCATCTTCAAGTTCAGAGGTTCTCTCTTCAACTTCGACAAGCCTGCTGGTTAAACTCTCCGTTGTGTTTTTTATTTCGCTGAATAACTTCTTTAGTTCAGCAAGTTCTGCTACATTTTTTTTCAGGACATTGATTTCTTTGTACATTTCCTCTTTCAGATCCTGTATACTTTTCCTCATTTCATCATGATGTCTATCTGTGTTTTCTTGTATCTCATTCAGTTTCCTTAGAATTATCACTCGAAATTCCTTGTCAGTCATTTCAGGGGCTTCTTGTTCTATAGGCTCTAGAGTTTGAGATTTATTAACTTTTGGTGGTGTACTTTCTTGATTTTTTGTATTTCTGGTATCTTTTTTTTGATGTTTATTCATTGTGGCAGGGGTTTCACAGTCCACCGGTTTGAGACTAATGACTAACTAGGATGTTGCTGTGGTTGCCAGTTTCGTATGGCTACCTCCGTGGCTGCTCAGTTGGCCTCTAGTGCTTTGTGTGTGTGGTTGCCTCGGGTCTTGGGCTTCTCCGGGGAGCCACCTTTCTGGTCAGCTTGGACTCTGCTGGGCTGGTGGATCACATACCACAGGGTGTGTGATCTCTGTTGAGCTTTCACTTCCTGTGTAGGACTTCTCCCTGTTCCGTGTGCTCTGGCCCAGGCTGTTAGATCGTGCAGTGGCGACCCCACCGGGTGTGTGGTTTCTGTCGAGTCTCCGCCTCCCTGGCCGCACGTCTCCCCACTCTGTGCGCACTGTGCTGAGCTGGGGCGTGTCTTCTGCACCCCTCGTCTATCAGCTGGGCCTTCCAGACCCTGCTCGGCACTGCCTCACCCAGGAAGTCTACCAGGTTTCTGCTAGGCACAGACGACCGGTCTCTCTGGGTGCCTTTGTGGCACTATGTAGATCTTTCTCGGGTCTTGTTCACCTTTGTATCCCCCCAGTATAATCCGAGTCTAGCGCCCACCTGCAGCCTGGTCTCCGGCAGGTTCAAGCGGACCTGGGAACTCTCCTACCACACTACTCCCAACCAGAAATTCGTTAGGCTTTTTTCCAAACTGGTGGCCGCAGAGATGGTATCTGCCTCCCTGTAACGGGGAGTTTACCTGGGGCCGGAGTCCAGGGTGTGGTGGAGTGACAGTTGGCCCGCCCGTACTTCCTTGCCCTCCCGACACTGGCCGGGGACGCCCCCCACCACCAGCCTCACCAGAGAACCGCGGAGGGAGTGGGAGGGGAGGCCAGTCCGCAGGCTCCGGAAAGCCCCGCGCCAGGCCAAGCAAGTGGGAGGGCTCTGTGATGGCCGAGCAGGGCGGAGCTGCCCGCACCTGGGAAAATGTAGGCAGCACCGGGGTGGTGAGTGGCCTGGTGGTGCAGGTGGGAGCCAGGTGGGCATCCACCCCCCGAACAGAGCTGTGCCAGGGGTCACTCACAGTGCTGTGCCAGGTCGGGCGCTCAGTCTGTCTCTGGTTTGTTGCCTTCCCAGTTCTCGGCCGCTGCCGCCTCGGGCTGTTCAGTTGCGGCGCAGCTCGGGCGCTCCCAGGAATCTTCTTTAATGCCGGCCTGAAACCTCGAATCCTGAATAGGGCAGCTGGCCGCCTTCAGCGCGGCCCCAGCCTCCGGGATCCTGTCTGCATCCACAGCAGCCCTGGCACCGCGTTCCCTGTTTCGAGACTCGCTTTTGCAGCTAAGAAACAGTTCTTTTCCTGCTCCACACTTCAAAGCTGTTGCCTGTAAATGAGGCAGCCTCTCCTGCCGGGGGCAAAGTGGCAGATAGTCATATTTTTAACGGGGCTTAATATCCAGGTCCCACAGGAAAAAAAAAATCATGAAGATTTCAGTGAAAATTTCTACCATGTCTTCATTGGACTGTGGTTTTGCTAGAATTTCTGAATTGGAAATAATGGGAGCAAGGGCATTAATTAAAACTGATAGAGTAATTAGTTTGTAATGGCCTGAAGATTCCAATATATTTAAACACTTACAGACTACCATTAACCATGTCCGTAAGTTCTTTCCTCCCCTCACAGGTAGCTGAATGTCTCGACAATGACCCTACAACAGACATTCTTTGTTAAAGTTCTTAGGCACAGCTTCCAACAGGATCCAGGTAAACAGGCAGATTGTTGGGAATAGTCCACATATATGATTTCCAGACAAATACTTTATCTCTGGCTTCTAATAAAAAATGACTAATAACAAAATAAATGTTAACTATGGAATAATTTTCCAGAAAGGGAAAAACAGCAGAAAAGGACAAAGGAGAAGAAGGGGGAAAAGAAAAATATCTTGCAAAAGATAGATTTTAAACATGCTTTGGAAGAGGAATTAAGCCAGCAATTAAAAGAAATTTAAAACAATCTGCATTATTCTACCACCTGTCATATTTAATTAAAGAAAATATGAAATCTGAAATATTAGGTAATAGGAAAACTGAATATAAAAGTTAGCTAATGAAGAAAATTATTAGGAAGAAAAAGCATCATCACAGTAGTTAAATATTATAATCAGCAGAACAAAGTCAATATTGAAGATATACAAATCAGTGACACAAACAGTAGACTGAAAATACATGCACAGTAACATCACCCCATGTGAGTTATTCCCATTGTAGAGAAAGTACATATATGTGTACATGCTTATGTATGTGTGTGATGGGTGTGAAATAAGTTTGAGAATTTGTGCTTAATGAAATAAAGGTTATTTTAAACTACAAGATTAGTAAAAGCTTTAAATATGGGAATATGCAATTTTCTTTTTTTTTAAAATTTAATTTTATTTTGTCAATATACAATGTGGTTGATTATTGTGGCCAATTACTGAAACCTCCCTCCCCCCACCACATCCCCCCTCCCTCCCAACAATATCCTTTCTGTTTGCTTGTCGTATCAACTTCAAGGAATTGTAATTATTGTGTCTTCTTCCCTCCACCCCCCCAGTTGTTTTTGTATTTATTTATTTATTTTTAGCTCCCACAAATAAGGGAGAACATGTGATATTTCTCTTTCTGTGCCTGACTTGTTTCACTTAATATAATTCCATGTCGTTGCAAATGGCAGTATTTCATTCTTTTTTATAGCTGAGTAGTATTCCATTGTGTACATACACCACATTTTCCATATCCGCTCATCTGATGATGGACATTTGGGCTGGTTCCAACTCTTGGCTATTGTAAAGAGTGCTGCAATGAACATTGGGGAACAGGTAAACCTTCGACTTGATGATTTCCATTCTTCTGGGTATATTCCCAGCAGTGGGATAGCTGGGTCATATTGTAGATCTATCTGCAATTGCTTGAGGAACCTCCATACCATTTTCCATAGAGGCTGCACCATTTTGCAGTCCCACCAATAATGTATGAGAGTTCCTTTTTCTCCGCAACCTCACCAGCATTTATCGTTCAGAGTCTTTTAGATATTAGCCATCCTAACTGGGGTGAGATGGTATCTCAGTGTGATTTTGATTTGCATTTCCCAAATGCTGAGTGATGTTGAGCATTTTTTCATATGTCTGTTGGCCATTCATGTATCTTCCTTTGAGAAATGCCTATTTAGCTCTTTTGCCCATTTTTTAATTCGGTTGCTTGTTTTCTTCTTGTAAAGTTGTTTGAGTCCCTTGTATATTCTGAATATTAATCTTTTGTCAGATGTATATTTTGCAAATACTTTCTCCCACTCTGTTGGTTGTCTTTTAACTCTTTTAATTGTTTCTTTTGCTGTGCAGAAGCTTTTTAGTTTGATATAATCCCATTTGTTTATTTTTCCTTTGGTTGCCCATGCTTTTGGGGTCATATTCATGAAGTTTGTGCCCAGTGCTACTTCCTGAAGTGTTTCTCTGATGTTTTCTTTAAGAAGTTTTATTGTTTCAGGGTGTATATTTAATTCTTTAATCCATTTTGAGTTGACTTTAGTATACAGTGAAAGGCATCGGTGTAGTTTCATTCTCCTGCATATGGATATCCAGTTATCCCAGCACCATTTGCTGAAGAGGCAGTCTCTTCCCCAGTGTATAGGCTTGGTGCCTTTGTCAAAGATCAGATGGCTGTAGGTGTGTGGGTTGATTTCTGGATTCTCTATTCTATTCCTTTGATCAGTATGTCTGTTTTTATGCCAGTACCATGCTGTTTTGGTTATTATAGCTTTGTAGTATAGCTTAAAGTCAGGTAGTGTTATGCCTCCAGCTTTAATTTTTTTGCTCAGCATTGCTTTGGCTATGCATGGTCTTTTGTTATTCCATATAAATGTCTGGATATTTTTTTCCGTTTCTGAGAAAAATGTCATTGGAATTTTGATGGGGATTGCATTGAATTTGTATATCACTTTAGGTAGTATAGACATTTTCACAATATTGATTCTTCCAATCCAAGAGCATGGGATATCTTTCCATCTTCTTGCATCCTCTCAAATTTCTCTCAGCAGTGGTTTGTAGTTCTCATTATAGAGATTTTTCACATCCTGGGTTAACTCAATTCCTAAGTATTTTATTTTTTTGATGTCTCTTGTAAATGGGCAAGCTTTCTTGATTTCTCTTTCTGCATGTTCACTATTGGAGAATAGAAATGCAACTGAGTTTTGTGTGTTGATTTTGTATCCTGCTACTTTGCTGAAATCACTTATCAACTCCAAGAATTTTTTTGTAGAGGCTTTCTGAAATCATTTATCAATTCCAAGAGTTTTTTTGTAGAGGTTTTAGGCTGTTCGATATATAGGATCATGTCATCTGGAAACTTTTCCAATCCATCTTTTCCAATCTGGAAGCCCTTTATTTTCTTCTTTTCTCTGATTTCTCTGGCTAGTACTTCCAACACTATGTTGAATAGGAGTGGTTAGAGTGGGCATCCTTGTCTAGTTCCTGTTCTTAAAGGAAAAGCTTTCAGCTTTTCCCCATTCAGGATGATATTGGCAGTGGGTTTATCATACATGGCTTTAATTATGTTGAGATAATTTCCATCTATACCTAACTTATAGAGAGTCTTTGTCATGAAGGAATGTTGAATTTTATCAAACGCTTTTTCAGCATCTGTAGAGATGACCATATGGTTCTTGTGTTTGATTTTATTAATATGGTGTACCACATTTATTGATTTGTTTATGTTGAACCAACCTTGCATCCCTGGGATGAATCCCACTTGATCGTGGTGAATAATTTTACGTATGTGTTGCTGTATTCTGTTAGCTAGTGTTTTATTGAGGATTTTTGCATCTATATTCATCAGGGATATTGGCCTGTAGTTTTCTTTTTTAGTTGTATCTTTACCTGGTTTTGGTATCAGGATGATGTTTATTTCACAGTATGAGCTTGGGAGAATTGCCTCTGTTTCAATCTTTTGGAATAGTTTGTAAAGAATTGGTGTCAATTCCTCTTTGAATGTTTGGTAAAATTCTGCTGTGAATCCATCTGGTCTTGGGCTTTTCTTTGTTGGGAGCCTTCTGATAACAGCTTCAATCTCCTTTATTGTTATTGGTCTGTTCAGATTTTCTACACCTTCTTGGCTCAGTTTTGGTAGCTTGTGTGTGTCCAGAAATTTATCCATTTTCTCCAGATTTTCAAGTTTGTTGGCATATAGTTGTTTATAGTCGTCTCGAATGATTCCTTGTATTTCAGATGTATCAGTTGTAATATCACCTTTTTCATTTCTAATTTGTGTTATTTGGATCTTCTCTCTTCTTTTTTTAGTTAGCCATGCTAATGGTTTGTCAATTTTATTTATCTTTTCAAAAAACCAACTTTTTGATTTGTTGATCTTTTGTATTGTTTTTTTTTTTTTTTTTAAGATGACCGGTAAGGGGATCTCAACCCTTGGCTTGGTGTTGTCAGCACCACGCTCAGCCAGTGAGCAAACTGGCCATCCCTATATATGATCCGAACCCGTGGCCTTGGTGTTATCAGCACCGCACTCTACCGAGTGAGCCACGGGCTGGCCTAATTATGCTTTGATCTTAATGATTTCTTTCTGTCTTCTAACTTTGGGTTTGGATTGTTCTTGTTTTTCTAGTTCTTTAAGGTGAAGTGTTAGGTTGTTCGCCTGCCATCTTTCCAGTCTTCTGAAGTAAGCATTTAATGCAGTAAATTTCCCCCTTAGTACTGCTTTTGCAGTATCCCACAGGTTTTGGTATGATGTATCATTATTTTCATTAGTTTCAATAAATTTTTGATTTCCTTTTTGATTTCTTCTTGGACCCATATGTTATTAAGTAGAATGCTGTCTAATTTCCATGTGTTTGTATAGTTTCCAGAATTTCATTTGTTATTGATTTCTAATTTTAATCAATTGTGGTCTGAGAAAATACATGGGATAATTCCAACTTTTTTGAATTTGTTGAGACTTGATTTGTGACCTAACATGTGATCTATCCTGGAGAATGATCCATGTGCTGATGAGAAGAATGAATATTCTGAGGTTGTTGGATGGAATGGTCTGTAGATATCTGCCAAGTCCAATTGGTCTAGTATGTTGTTTAGATGTTGTGTTTCTCTGGTGATTCTTTGCCTAGGTGATCTGTCCAATATTGAGAGTGGGGTGTTCAGGTCCCCTGCTATTATGGTATTAGTGTCTATTTCCTTCTTTAGGTCTAATAGAGTTTGTTTTATAAATCTGGCTGCTCCAACTTGGGGTGCGTACATATTTATGATTGTTATGTCTTCTTGATGGATCAATCCTTTTATCATGTTGTAGTGGCCCTCATTATCTCTTTTTATGGTTTTTAATTTAAAGTCTGTTTTATCAGATATAAGAATAGCTACTCCAGCTCATTTTTCATTTCTGTTTGCATGGTAAATCTTTTTCCATCCTTTCACTCTTAGTCTATATGAGTCTTTATGGGTGAGGTGGGTCTCTTGTAAGCAGCATATAGTTGGGTCCTCCTTTTTAATCCAGTTAGCCAGTCTGTGTCTTTTGATTGGGGAATTTAAGCCTTTTACATTAAGAGTTGTTATTGAAAAGTGTTGATTTAATCCTAGCATTTTATTGATTATTGTTTGGATGTCTTAGGTGTCTTTTGTTTCTTTCTTTCTGATTTACTGTTTGTTTTCTTTATTTGTTGGTTTCCTGGGTTGTAGATAGCCTTTTTGTTTTTTTGTTTTCTCTTTACGTATGCCATTTTTATTATAGCAGTGGGTTTTGATTTTTCTTGGGTTTTTATGGCAGTGGTAGTTATTTTTCAGGTACCAAACTCAGTACTCCCTTGAGAATTTCTTGTAAGCGTGTTCATGTGGTAGTGAACTCCCACAGTTTTTGTTTGTCTGAGATATATAGTATTTGCCCTTCATTTTGGAAGGATAGCCTTCCGGGGTAGAGTATTCTTGGCTGGCAATCTCTTTCTTTTAGTATTTTGAATATATCATCCCATTCCTTTCTGGCTTTTAGGGTTTGTGATGAAAAGTCTGATGTTAGCCTGATTGGGGCTCCCTTATAGGTGATTTGATGCTTCTCTCTTGCAGCTTTTAAGATCCTCTCTTTGTCTTTGAGTTTTGCCAATTTGACTATAACATGTCTTGGAGAAGGCCTTTTTGGGTTGAATATGTTTGGGGATCTTTGAGCTTCCTGAATCTGAATATATGTGTCTTTTCCTATTCCTGGGAAGTTTTCTGCCACTATTTTGTTGAATATGTTTTCAATGCAATCTCCTTTTTCTTCCCCTTCTGGAATACCCATGACTTGGACATTTGAGCGCTTAAGTTTGTCTGATATCTCTCTTAGATTTTTTTCAATTTTTTTAATTCTTTTTTTTTTTTTTGTCTGCCTGAGTTATTTCAAACAGCCAATCTTCAAGGTCAGAAGTTCTCTCTTCTGCTTCTGCAAGCCTGCTGGTTAAACTCTCTGTTGTGTTTTTTTATTTTGTTGAATGAATTCTTCAGCTCTGCAAGCTCTGCTACATTCTTTTTCAGGGCATTGATTTCCTTGTACATTTCTTCTTTCAGGTCCTGTATACTTTTCCTCATTTCATCGTGTTGTCTAGCTGAGTATTCTTGTATCTCATTCAGTTTCCTTAGAATTATCACTCGAAATTCCTTGTCAGACATTTCAAGGGCTTCTTGTTCTATAGGATCTGAAGCTTGATAGTTATTACCCTTTTGTGGTGTACTTTCTTGATTTTTCATATTTCTGGTATCTTTCCTTTGATGTTTAGTCATCGTGGTAGGGGATTTCATGGTCCACTGGTTTGGTACCATTTGGCTAGGATGCTGCTGGTGCTGCCAATTTGGTATGGCCGCTTCAGTGTCTGCTCGGTTGGCCACTAGTGCCTTGGGTGTGTGGTCACCTCAGGTCTTGGGCCTCTCCAGGGAGGTGCCTCTCTGGTCAGCATGCACTCGCTAGGCTGGGGATGGAATATGCAATTTTCTAATCTTCCTGATATAGATAAAATTCATGTGTATGAGGATACTTCAAAAAGTTCATGGAAAAATAGAATTGAAAAATAATACTAATCTTTTCATGAACGTTTTGAAGTACCCTTGTATAACAAACTTATTAACATCTTCATGAAAACTGTAAATTGGAATATAGTTTGGGCAATACCATACTTACAAAATGCATGGATCATAAGAAGGCAACGATTAGACAGATATATAAGCTGAGAAAAAAAACAGACCTAACAGAGATAATATATATATTTAAAGGAGAGAAGATAGCAAAATGAAGGGAAAAAAATGGTGAATGGTAATACAAAAATACTTTTTGAAATTAAAGAAAATAATGTGATTTACTCCATGAAGTTTGCATAGTGATTCAATGTACTTAAACCTTAATAAATTATGAGGCATAGAGTAACTTCTATAGATATTTTATTATTAATAAAATTATATTATTGAACTTTCATTTTTCTAAGAATCCTGCAGACATCCAGACCACCTATAAATATATAACAATCAAATTTTCTTTAATTTTTAAAATTGATTTTACTTTTTAAATTAGTTTTAGGATCACAGCAAAATTGAGCAGAGGTAAGGAGATTACTCATATGCCCCCTACCCCCACACATGCACAGCCTCCCCCATTATCAACATCCCCAACAAGAGTGGTACATTTGTTGCAAATGATGAACCTACATTGACAATACTGTCATTCAGAGTCCATAGTTTACGTTAGGGTTCACTCCCCATGTTGTACATTCTCTGGGTTTGAGCAAATGTACAATGACACATGTTCATCATTATAGTATCACACAGAGTAATTTCCCTGCCCTAAAATTTCTTGTGTTCCACGCATTCATTCCTACCTCTCCCCTAATTTCTGGCAATTACTGGTCTTTTTACTGTCACCATAGTTTTGCCTTTTTCAGACTGTCATATTGTTGGACTCATAACAGTATGTAATCTTTCAAGCTGGTTTCCTGGTTTTTTTCACTTAGTAGTATGCCAAATAGTATTCCATTATCTGGATGGACCACAGTTTATTTATCCAACCACCTACTGAAGAACATCTTGGTTGCTCCCAAGTTTTGTCAATCATGAACAAAGCTGCTATAAACATTCTCATGCAGGTTTTTGTGTGAAACCAAGTTTTCTCCCTCTTTGGGTAGATAACAAGGGGCACAATTACTAGATTGCATGATAAGAGCATGTTTAGTTTGTAGGGAACTGCCAAATTGTCTTCCAAAGTGACTGTACCATTTTGAATTCCCACTAGTAATAAATGAGAGTTCCTGTATTGCCACATCCTCACCAGCATTCAGTGTTGTCAGTGTTCTGAATTTTGAACATTATAACAGATACGTAGAAGTATCTCATTAATATTTTAATTTGTATTTTCCTGATGACATATGATGTGGAGCATCTTTTTGAATGCATATTTTTTATCTGTATATTCTCTTTGGTGAGATGTCTGCAAAGGTCATTGTCAAAGATAAGTTGACTATATTTTTGTAGATTGTTGCATTCTCAGTATTCGAACTCAGGCCCTGCCTTACTCCAATCTACAGATTTATAGAAACAAAGGAAATAACAAGACATCAGTCTTCACAATTCTATGAGAGAGCCAGACAGATACTCAGTTTATTATCTGGCTATAAAAGAAAAGCTTGAAAAATCCTAAATTTAAATTTACTATATTAGCTTTTGCCTAGAATTCAAGATATGCACGTGGAACTCCTATTTACATCAGGACATATCAATACTGAAAAGAAAAATGCAAATCATAAACAGAATTCCAAAATGTCTTTTAAATAATGTATTACAAAATGATAAATTATAATTATTATACTAATATCAGGCCATATAAGTGACTGCATAAATATACATGAAATGTGGCAAATAGCTGCATATAAGAGAAAGACAGAATTGTAGAACAGAAAGGAACTTTGAGATCTCCAGGTCTAAAACCTTCAATTTACAGATGTTTTTCCCCATTTGTCTCCTTTCCAACACTCTCTATCTTAATATGTGTCTCAGGAAGTTGTTACTTATGGGCTGCAACAAGGAGACCTTTTATCCTTTAGCTTTGGTTATATTTGAAAAATGAGTTTCTTGCCAGAGATCAGTGAGTGGGAAGAAAAAGCGGTTGGGGTACTTACTCCCCCAGCTTCCTTTGTGCTGAGGCAGCTAGTTGCCAGTTGAGGTGTTACCCTGCCAAAGGCCACAAATCTTGGACAACCGCCTCATAGCTCTCCCCTACAGCTCCTTCAGACCCACGCAGGGGAGCAACTTTCCACTAGTGTTGGACCTAGGCTTATTCAACTTTCCCCTTTGGTTTCCATTCACTTAAAAAAAAATCTCTTATTAAATTCATGTCAATTGCCCCCTTAAAGTGCACTGCTTTCTTCTGAGAAACAGACTGATACGAAAGATAAAATTTCTAAATCCTAGAGAAGTGAAAGCAAAAACACTAATTTGTCTTGAGCACGTTACCATTTGCCTGTGGTCTCACGAAAGTGAGGAGCTTTATGACAGCTATAATAAATGCTGCCCTCAGATACTGGATCAAAAGTAAAATTCATTGTTTCTAGTACATGGTAAAACCAAGAGTGTTCCTTTTTATTCCATTTCATTAAAATGCTAAGCAAAAAGAAAACACAAAAACTATAAGCATCGATTAGTCTATTCTTCAGGTAAGAGAATCAAGAAGACTTATATTGCTTTTCGATGTCCCCACTAGCTGCCACAGGTTTAAGAAACCTGGTGAAAGTGACACAAGTTAATGGAAGAGCCTAAGCCAGCGCTAAGCCCTTTTTGCATTTGCGCTCTGTGCAACTAAATCCAGAGACTGGTAAGCATGTATGACAGGCTCAATGCTTTTGAGAAACTAAATTATGTTCCCACATTAAGTAAATATATGCAATGAAGAGAAGAGAAACTCAGAAAACAGTCATGAAGAATATAACGAGTGGAGTGGTGACTAAAAATGCTGCACAGGGCTCTTGATTCCTGTAAAATTTTCAGGTTCAGCACTTGTCGGATCTTATCTCAAATAAGCCAAAATGAACACGAGCATCAATCCTTAGATTCTTGGTGAAGAGTAGAAGCCTGGGAAGTTGCATGATACTCACAGTACAAGTGAAACCACAATGTTGATGTTTTCTGTGTTCTAGGAGAAATATCAAGATACATTGGCTGCCTTCATTTTCCTGCATCATTGCCAAAAGCCAAAATATCAAACTGTGTGCAGTGATTTTACACATCTCTAGCAGCACTCCTGTGGGCTAGGTTTTAGCTAACGACTTACCAATGACTTGTTACCAAACTGAAAGGGAAAGGCTTCTGCGTATCACATAGAAGCAAAGAGTCCTCTGAAGCCACAGCAAACACAGGCGGTAAGGCAGACTCACCAGCTCCAGGCGTGGTTGTTTCCACCACTGGCCTCAATTCAAAGTAGACTGGACAGCAGTGAACAGCAAGTATCACTTTTCCAGGACATGGAAGATGAGCAATGGGCCTTTTAAGATTTTTCCTGGAGAAAACATAAGTTGTATTCATTACATTTTCACCAGATTCCACACATCCGGCTGGTGTGAGGAGCAAAGACCTGGCCTGGCTCCCTTCCAAGAGGCAGAGACAAGCCTCTGTCCCAAGGACGGGTTGAAGTGCAGGCCCATCGCGGTCCTGCCCTTTCCCTGGAAGTGACTGAGATATCGCTGTCCATTTCATAATTTTCAAGCTTAGGAGAAGATTGCTGAGGAGCTTCAAATGAATCCACAAGGAGTGGAATTCTTTTTTTTTCTCCTTGGGAAAAAATTTCCATGGTACACTAAGAACCAGGAGTGAAGACTGTTTCCTCAAAGGTGTCAAGTATTACTGGGGAAGGGGAGAAACAGGGGCTACTCTTCTGTCATGGACCATTGCTGGCAACTTTTGACATGATTTGCTTCCTGGAGGATCCCCGTGTTCTTTTAAGAAATTTCACAATTCTTACATCTTATTATTTCTTTTGTTTACAGCATCAAATGTCTTGTTCTAAGTGACGGCAGGGAGGAATTAAACATAGACAAAGATGTAGAGACTTTGCAAAGCATGGTTTATAGTACAATAAATGAAAGTATGCCTTGTTTAGGGATGCTGCTGACTGTGTCCCTGCACCATTTTTCAGCTTTCCTGCCTTCAGAAAAAGAAAGCTGCCCAACGGAGGAATTTTTTGCCCCTTTAAGACACAGAAGGATGAAAGTGATTGCGTGGGAAATAGCCTGCAGCCCCAACCTTATTCATTGGATCAATTGGGTCAATCAGTTCCCACCCATCCCACTTCTACCTCCACCCCCAGATGTGTGCTGTCAATCTACTATCTTCTGACATTGAAGGTTACACTCATCTTTTTCATGATATTTCCATTTATTTTTGAGTTGGTTGTATTACAAAGTTAAGTGATTTTTAAAGAAGGGCTCTTGTAATACACATATTCCCTGAATAACTTTTGACACACATTTGATGATGTCTGCCAGTTGCTTTTTACACTTGAATAACAACTTGGCTGCAAATAATATTTCAGAATTACACCTTTTTTCTTTCAACCCCTGCAGACACTACTAAACTATTTTCAAGCAGTAGATATTGCTTTATAAAACTGTAAGGATAGCTTAATGTTTAGCACTTATAAGTTACTTGCTGCTTCTCCTAGGATGCCTGAAGAATTTTGTTTATCATCTAATGTCAAGAGTGTAACTGGGATTATGAATTTCTGTAACTTGTCTTCAATCATTGTCTGAAATTAGATTAGTACATTTTATGTTTTAATCAAGCCTGTGACCAAAGATTTAGCCTTGTAGAACACCATGAGACCCAGAGACTTTACCAGTGACTTCAATGAGTAAGGAAATCAGATAGATTACTTATTTAAATAGCACCCAAACAAAGCAATGCCTTGACTAGAAATTGTATTACAATCAAGCAAGGCTTATTAATAAATTTCCCATTGTAGAGTTAGGGCTAGGGTCCGGAGCTCACAGACCCCTCAAACCCATTCCCAAACCCTTCACATGCAGGTCTATGAGCTAGGTAACAGCAAAAAGGTCCTTGGAGTCGTAGGTGAAGAAAGAATAGTCTTTATTCAGCACACACACATCTGATACCTAGGCAGTACAAAGAGAAACTCAGAAACTTGACTGCTACTGGCAAAGTCCAAAGAAAAACTGAGCAGCTGCCAACAGAGTAAACATGCTCTATTGTTAGATGTGAGCTGCCACCAGCCTGCTTCACAAACTGAAGAACACACAATAGCAACAAAACTAAAAAGTTACACTGGTGCACATGTGCACTAACTCCACCCACACATGACTTGTTTACAAGCAATGTGCTGCTCCACCCCCAACCAGACCTGAGCCCAGGGAGCCTGAAGAAATTGTCCTATTTTCCCCACATCTATTAAGTCTATTCAGAAACATTTCAGAGTAAAAAAACCTCACATAGATACAAGACAAAACACACACTGGGAAAAATTAATATTAGTAAGAATTGGGACAGCCCGTGGCTCACTCAGGAGAGTGTGGTGCTGATAGCACCGATGCCACGGGTTCGGATCCTGTATAGGGATGGCTGGTGTGCTCACTGGCTGAGTGTGGTGCAAACACCACCAGGCCAAGGATTACAATCCCCTTACTGGAGGAAAATAAAAAAAAAAAACCCAAAACAAACAAACAAACAAAAAAAATTAGTAAGAATTGATGTTTAGAGAATCAAATAATTATATTTTGTGTGAACTGCAGATTTATATAGCAAATTATAACATTCAAACTGAGAAGACAGCAGAAATTTAATTCTATAGAAGAGAAAATTAAAAAAAATCAGTGTACATTTCTTAATGTTATAGAGCCTTATTTCTTGACTCACCCACAGGCATCAAGCCCCACAAGTCCTATTGAGCTATCAATGGGAATTGGTCCATGTTTAAGGGAGAGATAGTGAAGTGTATTCAACTCTGATTTTTTTGAATATGATAGATAAAATTGTATTTGGTTATAGAAACTATAAGCCCTTCTATGCATTCTATTTTAAAATAGAAAATATGGTTTCAACTTTATATAAACTTACATTATTCTATATATTTGACTGAGGATTCCTTGTGTTTTTTCTTGTCTCTCCTTTTCCCAGCCCCTAAGTTTATTTTGCATGTCTTGTTATATCTAATAAAAAATTACAGTAGCAAAATGTTTCAGTGGATTAGATACATTTTACTGAAGAAATCCTTTAATGTTGATAGATTTAATGTTTGTATAATGTTCAGAAGCAATAATTTTATTATGACTTTTAAGTTTTATTCTTGTGGAAGTAGAAATGTGCTTGTCTTTATTTTTATGTCTGTGTTCTCTGCTAAATACATAAGGCACTGAAATAGTGTATTAAAGTATCTAAAAAAAAAAAAAATTGTAAACCCTAAATCAAACACCACATTTTTGTGTTTGAAAGCAAATGTTGGTGCCCTCCGTAATGTAAAGATATTAAGTAGTGTTAAGAGATAAACTGTTTATGGAAATGCAGCCTGTAAATGTGCTGCTGTCTACCTCCTAGGGGACAAGTGACTATTTATGCCAGGCACGTACTGCATTAATTTTACTGCCTATGCACGTCCTGAGAGGTAAGTGGCAAACTACCACATTTTTAAAAAGTGATATATAAATTTCCTCTGATCCATAGCCTTTCTTGTTTACAGACACTTTTTTTCAGAATGTCAAATTTAAAAGCAAAGCAACTAGAATCTGAGAAATCCATGGTCAGCTAAATAAAAATAGATGGAGTGAACTGAAAGATGAAAGCTACTAGTATTGTCACAATATCAATAGGACAGTGATGGTTTCATGCATTATTGTTCATCAAGGAACTGTTTGCAGTGATACCCTTTAGAATGGAGAAATTCTAAAAGGGTTTTCCTCCATTTGCAATGTTTATATCCACAGCTAAACAGTATGTTACTTCACTTTTGAAACTGAGTTTTCTGATCTGTAAAATGTGTTATATTTGCATATGCCCTTTTAGGTTGTTAAGAAACATATTTAATATAAAGAATCCTGTACAATTCCTAATAGATACCAGATATTTAATAAATCATCGATATGAGTATTCACCATGGCTTAAGATATCTATTTACTTTAAGGCAGAATTCAGAAGATTATGGTAGTGTATAAAAGATTTTCTTGAATAATTATGGTTTGTGTTGGAGAAATTATTTCTATTAATAAGCTAACATGATAAGTGACAAGTTCCAATAAATGAAAAGAGTGTGTGATGAAAACTATCATTTTTTTTTTTTTTTTGCTTTGCACTGGATTGAAATCCCCATTTTCCTGCTAGTAATTATGAGTTAAAATAAAATAACATATGGTGATAAAAGTGAGTCACTGAATCACTCCTGATTATGCTACCAGATGAGACTAGATAAAATAACATTGCTTTATATGTGACTAAGCTACTAAAATTCTTTGTTCGAAAAAGGAATCCAAAAGTGTAGTGTGTTGTAATATACATTTAGGTTAAAAAAAGATAGAAAGTGAAGGCTAAAGCTCTTTTTCCAGCTTAACAGAGCAATTGCACAATGATTTAGAGCTTTAGAAAATATAACTTCAGTATAAATATAACAAACTCAAGATGACCAATTTAAATTAAAAACTTTAGAGTTGTGTATTATGCTTCAGGAGACATAGTTTCTGAATTCTGATTCAGGATGGCTTAGAAGAATATTGTGTAGAAATAACTTTTCTGAGAATGTTTTTTCCAGAAAAGGAATACTCATATAAATTTTCTCATTATTTCCCATGCTGGACAGATGATAGGCTTAATAAATTGGGGAATATCGTCAAATCACCACTAATCTGCAAAATGATTTATCTCTGAGATTTTTTGGTTCATATTTTTTCAACTTAACCAGATTATTTTTTGTCTTTTACTGCGGGGAGAGGAGGTGCGGGGAATGTCTCACTAAGTCTAATTCGACCTTTAATACCAAATACATACAACAGGTTCTCCAGAAATCTTTCTTAAATCTTTAGCTTAGTGTGCTATGTTCTTTCTCTTTGCTCACAAAGCATATTTTGTGTCAGTCTTCCACTGTGGAATCCTCAAAAGCAGTAAACATATCACATTCGCAGGATACAGAATGTAATACACATTAAAACATAGCTCTGTATCTGTAACCGATGACTTTTTCATTTAAATTTATTCCCTGATTAAGTTGCTCATTCTTTCATAACATTTTCATAACTGGTCTCTTATTCCATTTCTTTCTATACGCCTTTTAAGATAATGCCTCAGGTGCAGGAGTCATGAAAGCTGTGTGCCTAAGATATTTTGCAGAACCATTAGAGCAACTTGGCCCAACACAAACTGGGTTAAATTGGTTAAGCCCAAAGATCTCTCTACTGAGCCTGCACGAATGTCTGATGGGTGACCATATGTTGTCAGAGGGCCAAAAACTCCACTTGCAGATCCTGCTGACACTGCCATTTTCTGAATATGCAGAGGCATGGAGGTAACTCAGGCCTGTACAGATCACTGAAGAACTTCCTCAAACCTTTTAACCAGTCAAGATTCCCCATGCCTTGCTCCATCGCTAACTACTTCCCCATAAAGATCCCTTCTTTCCTGAGGTAGACAAGGTGGATCTGAGACACATTTCTCCTGTTTTCTTGCTTGGCTGCCTTGTGAATAAACCTTTCTTCAGCTGCAAAGACCGGTGTTTCAGTGTTTGACTTTCTTTTGCCCATGGGCAAATGAACTTCATTCAGTTTGGTCACAAAATCTGTAACTGTGCATTTAGATTATTTAGTATTTTAAAATAAACTTAAACCCATTTTTTTTTTGTGATACAGCAGAAAAGGACAAAATGTTTGTGATCACACTAAATCAGAAAGTGGACTCCTTGATTAATCACCTGCAAAATATAATGAATAAAATAGAACAAAGAATACTTAAAAAAAAAACTGGTTAAGGGAATTAGAAATAAACTAATATATGATAACACCTACAGAAGATAAGTTGGAGAATTGAAAAGAACATAGAATTAATGGAACAAATAGAAAAAAATGTAAGATGGTAGTTTTAAAATCAAATATATTTTTTAAATCATGCATGTACTTAAAATCATGTATATAAATATATAAATATATATGAGTAATTTCACTACATGCAAATAGAATAACATGCCAAATAAAATTCAAGATTGGTGATCTGGATTAAAAATTACAACTATATATATGTCTTGAAATAGAATAATTTAAATATAAAAAAATAGAAATTAAAATGTTATGGAAAAATTATATGCCAAAAACATTAAACAAAATAGAATAGTTTTTCAAATGAGATTTTAAAAAAAGAAAATATAGAGAAAACAAGAAAAAAAATTACTTTAAAAATACCAGGCCACTAGGAAGATATAAAAATCAGCTTTCAGTCACATCACCAAAAAACAGCTTCAAAATATATGAAACAAAAATTGACAAAACAAAAAGAGAAATACACAATACCATAATCATATAAGTAGATTTTAATCCACTTTATATAGTAACCAATAGAATATGCACACAAAATATCAATTTAGAAATATGTAAGTTGGACATTTAGCTATTTTAATTTAATTGACATAAGTGAAAGTCACCCCATGACTTCAGAATACAAATTATTTTCATGAGCAATTTTGTTTTTGTTTTGTTTTGGGTTTTTTATTATATATATTTAATGTTTTGATATACACATGAATAGCAAAACGGTTACTACAGTCAATTAACATATGTCAAATTAGCATATCCATGTTTTCATATAGTTATCATTTGTGTGTGTGTGTGTGGTAAGACATCCCAAAATCTACAATCTTTTAGCAAATTTCCAAAGCACAATGCAATGAAATACACCGTCATCATGATGTACATTAGAACTCTAGAACTGGTTTGTACATAATTGTAACTTTGTACCCTTTGATTTAGGTCTCCCCATTTACCCTCAACGTCTTGCCCCTGGTAACCACTGTTCTGTTCTCTGTTTTTATGTATTTGACATTTTTAGATTCCATATATAAATGTGATCATGCAGTGTCTTTCTTTCTCTGTCTACAGATTATGTCACTTAGCATAAATACCCCAGGTTCATTCATGTTGTCACAAATCGCAGAATCTCCTTTTTTAAAGCTAAATAATATTCCATTGTATATATATCTCACAATTTCTCTATCTATTCATCAGTCAATGGACACTCACATGAATAATGCTGCAATGAATGTGTGAGCACAGATATCTCTATAAGGTGAGATATCATTTCCTTAGGGTATAGACCCAGAGGAAGGATTGCTGTGTCACATGGCAGTTCTATTTTTAATTTTTTGAAGACATCCATACTGGTTTCCATAATGGCTGTACCAATTTACATTCCCACAAACAGTGTACCTAGGTTTCCTTTTTATCCACACCCTTGCCAACTCCTGTCATATCTTGCTTTTGTTGTTGTTCTTGTTGGCAATAATAGCCATTCTAACAGGTAGCAGATGATATTTCATTGTGGTTTTGTTCTACATTCCCCTGATGATTAGTGATGTTAAATACCTTTTCATATACCTGTTGGCCATTTGTATTGTTTTTTGGAAAATGTCTATTCAGGTCCTTTACCTATTTTTTAATCAGATTATTTGCAGGTTTTTCTTTTCCTTTTTTTTTTTTTTTTTTTTGCTGTTGAATAGTGTGAGTTTCTTATGCATTTTGGAAATTAACCCCTTATCAGATATATGGATTGCAAGTATTTTTTCCTAATCCATAGACTGCCTTTTCATGCCATTGATTCATTCTTTTGCCATGCAGAAGCTTTTTGGTTTGTTATTGTCCCACTTGTCTATATTTGCTGTTGTTGCCTAAGCTTTTGGTGTGATATCCAAATAATCACTGCCAAGGCCAATGTCAAGGAGCTTTCCCCTTCTGTTTTATTCTAGGAGTTTTATGACTTCAGGTCTTATGTTTAGGTCTTTAATATGTTTTGTGTTGATTTTTGTATATGGTGTAAGATAAAGGTCCAATTTAATTGTTTTGCATGTGGGTATCCAGTTTTCCCAGCAGCATTTATTTAAGAGATTATTCTTTCCCCACATTTTAGGTGACCTTGTTGGAAATTAGTTGCTTGTATATGCTTGGGTATATTACTGGGCTCTCTATTCTGTTCCATTGGTCTATATGTCCATTTTTCTGCCAGTACCATACTGTTTTGATTACTATTGGTTTGTAACATTATTTGAAATCAAGAAGTGTGATGCTTCTGACTTTATTCTTCTTTCTCAAGATTGCTTTGGCTATTTGAGTTCTTTTGTGGTTCCATACAAATTTTAGATTTTTTTTCTATATCTGTGAATAATGCTATTGAAATTTTGATAGGGATTACATTGTATCTATATATCATTTTAGGTGGTATGGACATTTTAACAATATTAATTTTTCTAATCTATGAAGACAGGATATCCATTCATTTATTAAATCTTTTTCAACTTCTTTCATCAATGTTTTATAGTTTTCAGTTTGTAGATTTTTCACACTCTTGTTTTTCTATGTGTAACTTGAATACTTACCAACATAAGACATCTATTAGGCATAAAGTAAGTTTTAACATATTTCAAAGAATTGAAAATATACAGAGCTATCTTTTGATTATAATGTGTTTAAGCTAGGGGCAAATTTTTAAAAGATAACAACAACAAAAAATTCTCCTATGTTGGAAAATTAAGCAATACACATCTCAATAAATGATGGTCAAAGAATAACTTAAAATATAACATAAAAACATATTACTGAATGATACTAAAAATACAATATTTAAAATATATGTGAGAGATCTGTAGCAATGTTTACAGGACAATTTATAGTGCTAAATGTACATTTTAGAATAGATAAGTGGTCTAATAATTGATCTCATGGAGCTAGAAAACAAACAACAAAATTATACTCAACAGAAGTTGGTACAGGGAAATAAAGATAATATTAGAAATTTGGAATGTAGAGAAAAAAATCAGCCACAGAGAAAGACCATAAAACCAAAAGCTGTTTCTTTGAAAAAGCTAGTAAAATTGATAAACCTCTAGCAAAAATGATCAAAATAAAAAGACAAAGGTGAGAAGAAATAGTACTAGGAATGAAAAAAGAAACATCACTACAAATATTTCAAATGTTGAACAGATAAAAAGAGTATATTACGAACAACTTTATGCCAATAAGTTTGATAATGTAGGTGAAGTAGTCAAGTACCTTGAAAGTACAATTTATGAAAAATTACTCAAAAGTATAAAATCAACATAGTCCTATGTCTAATAAATCAAATATCTAATTAGTATCTTCACAGCAGATAAAACTACTAGCTTAAATGACCCCATCCATGCATTTTTTTCCCTCACATTTTGGAAACAGAATGTCAATAACATACACAAACATTTCTATCTTAGAAAGACAAAAAAAAGGGGTAAGTTTTCAATTCTTTTTATTGAACAGCCATAACTTTGACACCAAAGCAAGATAAATACTTTAAAAGAATGAAAAACTATAGACCAATATTTCTCATAAAAACACAAAAATTTTAAACAAAATATCAGCAATCCCTGTCTACTATAGCATACCATGATCAAATTAGTTTTATTTCTAGGATGTTAATTTGCTTTAACAATTTCAAAATCAATGTAACTTACCACATTCAGGAAACAAACAAACAAAAAAATTCTGTAAATAATAAATACATAAATAATTATTTAAAATAAATAATATCAAAGCACTTTATAGATTTCACATACACACAGGATAAAATAAAACAAAAAATATTAGCCAACCAGGAATGGAAGTGAAATTTCTTAAGATTATAAACTTATATTTTAAAAAATCTATATAATATAACCTGGTTAATGATAAAATCTTGAAAGCTTTCTCCCTGATTTGAGAATGAGAAAAAAATGCCTTAGATTTAATATTACATTGGAGAATATATTCAGGGATATAAGGCCAATAAATCAAAATCATGAACATAAAAATTAAAAAGAGGAAATAAACTGACATGCATAGCTACACAAATGCAAACACTGAAAAATCAAAAGGGCAAATAAATTATTAGAATTTATTACTAATTTTTAAGTTGCTGAATCTTAAATCAGTATGTAAACATCAATTGTATTTTTAGGTACCAACCACATGAAATTATAAAATAATATTTTAAAAAATATTTAATTTGACATTATCAAAAACAAAGTGCTAGGAAGAAATGTAACGAAATATATCCAATATCACTAGGTAAAACCCATAAAATGTTGCTGACAGAAACTAAATAAGACCCAAACAAATAGATTTATATACAATTTCCAAATATTGGAACATTTTGAAGACAGTTCTTCCCAAATTTAGTCTACCGAATCACTGCAATTATAATCAAAATCTAAGCAGAATTTTTTTTGGGGGGGGGGGGGGAAATGTATAACCTGATTCTAAAATGCATAAAGAAATGCAAATGACCAAGAATAGCCAAAATATTTGTGAAAAGAAGAATAAAGTTGCATTTTCATTACCATGTATCAAGTGTTGTTATTAAAAGGACAGAAATTAAGATAGTATGGAATTTGTGAAATGATAGTGAGAGAGATGGTGAGTTGAAGTTTCATCAAAGTGGAGAAGCCTTGATAAACACACCAAGCATTCAATCAAGATAAAAAGAAAGGCAATGCCCAAAGAGTAAGGAAATGCTTTAGCAGTACGTACAAAACTGAAATAGACTCACCGAAGACAGGTCTTCACGGGATTCAGGTGGGCCAATGGCAATGTAACCTATCTACCAGAACAATTCTCAACCAATTTCAGATGACAGTAACATAACATAGAGCCTCTACAACATGTTCTTTGCAATTTTAGACACACAATAATCACCACCACCACCAACATCATCATCTAGACATAAAAAAAAAAAGAAAAAAAAAAGTGACTGATAATTGAGATGTAAAATAATAAATATAAACAGGCCGAGATAGAATACAAACTTTAAAGTTAGCAGTTAAAGACTTTAAAATAACTACGTTTAATACTAAGAAATTAGATTAAAGGTGGACAAAAACCAAAATGATTATGTCTCGGGCAAGCTGCGTTATATTTCAAACATTTTACCAATACACTTGAAAATAGAAATGAAATACACCCATTTCTTGGAAAAAATGATTTAGTACAATGAAAAAAAGAAAATCTAAATTATCCTAATCTACATAAAAACATTGAATTTATAACTTACAAACCTCCCCAGAAAGAAAGCTTCAGGCCCACATAGTTCAGTAAATTCTAGACTAATAATTCTTCCAAACATTTATAAATTTAAAAAATACCATTCTTACATAAATACTTGTGTAGAATATAGAATAGGAAGTTTCTAACACATTATATGAGACCAGCAAAACCTTGATATTTATAACTGACACGGAGATTAAAGAACATAAATATCTCAAATAAACACTAAGTCTGGACAGTAATATTAACAAATAGATTCAAGAAATATATAAAAATAGCTAAAATATCATGACTAAATATCACTAAATTGGGATTGAGTAAAGCAACAGAAATTAAGATTAATATTTTAAAAAAATCAATGTAACTTACCATATAAACAAAAGAAAGAGCAATAACTATAAGAACATCTCAATAGATGCAGAAAAATTGTTTAATAAACTTTAATACCCATTCATAATATAATCACAACAAACTCGAAACAGATGGAAAATTTCTTAATATAAACTTGCTTTGCTTGCTATTGCTGCATAACAAACCACCACAAATTTAGTGGTGTAATGTTACCTTTTTTTATTATGTTCACATAGCATAAGTTCTATGGGTCAGGAATTGGACAAGGCACAGCAAGAATGACTTGTGTCTGCCCCATTACATCTGGGGACTCAACTCTGAAGATCTGAACAGTGAGGTTGACTCAACGGATGAGGTTTACACGATGGTATCATCTGGAGACCCTCACACTGACATGTTTGGCAGTTGATGCTGGCTGTTAGCTGGGTCCAGTTAGGATAGCCAACCAGAGCACCATGGCTCTTCACGTGGCCTGGACTTCCTCAGGTGTGGCAGCCTCGAGGCTGTCAGACTTCTTAAATAGCAGATTAGGTCTCCAAAAATAAGTTAATTAAAGGATAGGTACAAAAAATCTTGTAGCTAACATCATGCTTAATAATGAAAGATTAAATGTTTCCCTCTGAGGTCCTAACCATCTCAAGACACTCTCTATCACCATTTCTTCTCAACATTTTATTGGAATGCCTAGAAAGTGCAATAAACCAAGGAAGAAAATAAAATGTAAATTAAATAAGGATGAAGTAGTAAAAAATTCTTTATTTACAAATGTCATGATTGCATATGTGAGAAATTCAAATCTAAAAATAAATTGCTAGAATTAATAAGTATATTTTACAAGGTTGCTAAATATAAGGTCATAATATATACTAAAAATAAAAAATTTAAATGAAGTTAAAAAAATATGTGTGTATGTGTATATATATATATATATACATATAATTTTTTTTTTTTGGTGGCTGGCCTATAGAGAGATTGAATCCTGGACCTTGGTGTTGTTAGCACCACACTGTAAAACAGCTGGGCTAACTGGCCAGCTATATACTGACGTATTTAACATAATCTTAATCAAAATCCCAATAAAATATGTGTGTTTATTTGTGAAATCTCCTTCTAAAATTGATATGGAAATGCAGAGACCAAGGCAAGTCAAGATAGTCTTGAAGGAAAATTAGAAAAATTGCTCATCACACTACCAGATTTCAAGGTTTATTATAAATATGCAATAATTGAGCCAGTGTGATAATGAAAAGAGGTCATTGGAACAGAAGAGAAAGTTCAGAAGTAGGCTTGCACACATACTATGACAAGATTTAAATAAAGGTGTCATCACAATTCAAGGGGAAAATAATGGCCTTCTCAATAAATAGTACTGAAGCAGTTAGGTATCTGTATTTAAAAAAAAAATTAATAACTTTGACCCTTTCCTCATACTCATAAATTTATTCTATATACATTTTAGATCTAAACGTGAAATGTAGAACAAAATATAAAGGAATATCTTTATGACTTTGGTTTATTCAAATATTTCTTCAAGTGGATTGAAAAAAGAGGAATATAATTGATTAATTAAACCTCATTAATATAGCATCTGTTTATCAAAAGGCATCATTACAAAAATGAACAGGCAAACCAGTTACTGGGAGAAGATATTTCCATGGAATATATGTGACAAAGGTTTTGAATACCTATTAAAGAAAACCTTTTAAACTCAATAATAAAATAGAATAGAACCCAATATAAAAACAAATGGATTAAAGACTTGAAGAGATTCTTCAAAAAAGAATATATCCAAAAGCCCAATTAGCATAAGTAAAGATGCAAATGATCATTAGTCATTATTAGTTGCAAGTATATGCAGCGTAATTTAAATTTAGCTAAAATTAAAAAGTGAAAGTGGTAAATATTGGCAAGGAAATAGAGCAACTGAAACTATTATAACACATATAATAGTGCACCTTTAGTTATATATTCATAAGAGATGATTGCACATGTATCCTGAAATAATATGTACAAAAATGCCTAGAGCATGATGAACCAAAACTGAAAATAGCTCATTAACAAGAGAATGAGTTAATGTACTGTGTTATATACATGTACAACATAAGTTAAAATAAAAAGTTTCATATACAAAGGAATTATCTCACAGACATTATGTTGAGGGGAAAAAAAGACACAAAAGACTACATAATATAAAATTTATTTACATGAAGTTCAGGAGCAAACATCTGTTCTATTGTTATAGAACTGAGCTGCATAAGCATATACACGTATATAAATAAACATGCACACATTTTAGAAATGTCCAATACAGGACATATAAAATGTGGATGATAGTAGAGTAAGGGATTTAAGCATAACTAACCTTCATGGGATTGGTAGAGTAAATTTACCAGAACAGGAACTAGCTGTTACTGGAAAACACAGATTTTCAATGACTCAGTTGCACGTGATCATGTGGTTTTTTTCTGCAGCAATCAGCAGCCCATAGATAGAGAGATGTAGGACTAATGGTTGCATTGATCTGAAGCTGAATAGCTGTAGAGGTAGGTGCTCTGGGGGTATTAAGGTGTGGGGCTAGGCCAGAGAGGAAAGAAAGGAAAATCTCTGAGAAGGAGCTGATAAATTGGGATAGGAGAGAGTCATCTTGACACAAGATCTCTCAATGAAGAGAACATGTGCAGAAACGTTAGCAAGATTTATGTGTATTCTGCAGAGTGGATCCTTATCTCCCCGGCTGTACCTCTGGTGACTCCTCAGCCTCAGTCCTGCTAATTGACAAACTTAGATGGCAGGGTATTCCATCACCCTCTGCAATTTGTTCACATGGTGTTCTCTTCATTTCAGGCAGCAATCCCCTCCAAAATGCTCCCTCTGCTGCGATTATGCACGTTTCTCCTCTCTCAAATCTATTCAATTATCAAGTCCTCTGTTAAGCCTTTTGGGATCCTATGTACCTCTGGGAGGGAACAACTTCTTTGTAGTCTGATAACAACTTTTCCTGACTCCTACCATTTTATTAAACTTACCTGATTACCTGTACAAATCTCCCTACTACACAGAAAGTCTCGAGAAAGGAGAATCCTGTCTTATTCCTGTTCTCGGGACAGTGTGTTATGTACAAGTGTGTTATGTAGGTCCGCAGTAGATGGGTGGTTGGGTGAACACGAGTGTCTTTCTTTTCTGCCTCCTTCCCATGTTTCTGCCTCCTCCTCTTCCTGCTCCTCCACCTCCTTTCCTCCTCTTCCTTCTCTTCCTTCTTCTGATCGTGAGGGTGGTTCTAACTTCAAGTAACACTTAATAGTTAAACTGAGATTCTCATTTTTCTTAGTGAGTATTTATGAAATAAAAATGTGTAATTATAAACAAGAGAGAAATAAATGGATTTCCAAAGCAATTTTTCCAAATTTTGAAAATTTGTTTATATTGTAACTAGAGCTCACATAAAAGCTGAATTAGTACAGCATTGAATATTGTCACTACTCTCATTAAAAGAGTCACTAAGTTCCTAATTGCATGGGTTTATGTTCTAGATATCAGCAAAAACCCAGACATTCTCATCTCGGACTGTGTCATCTAAAATGAATAGTTACACCTGTGTACCTGCGAACAGGTGCCTCTTTTCCATGCTGTTATGCCTTTCTGGAAGCCCTTTCCTACATTTTCTGCCTGACTGAAATCCTATTCATAATTTAAAATTTATCCTAAAGATTTAAAAGTCATGGCTTTTCCTGACCTTCACCTGATTTTCATATTTAAACTCCAAACATTTTTTCTGTTGCTTACAGATGAACATCAAAATATGTTATCTAAAGATTTAACAAATGTAAATATATAGAGTAAAATATTAAAGTCCCACTTTGCCTCACTCAAATCTCACACTCTGACTTAACAGTATTTATTATTTGCATTTCGATAAACTTCCTTTACATCTACCAATCTCTCTCTATATATCCATAAACAAACTCGTACACATATAATATACACATATATATGTACTAGATAGATAGATTTTTATCACAGATGTTATCATACTCTACTGTTTTGCAATGTGCTTTTTTTAAACTTAACACACTTTAAGAGACCTTTCCCTACCAGCACACGGAACTTTAACAGATTCCTTTAAAAGAATACGCGGTGCTCTATAATGTGAAAGGCCATACTTATGTAAAACAATATTTATTAATAAACATCTCGGTTGTTTTAATTTTTCCAGTATTATCGAAGTGCTGCAAAATCTATAAAAGATTTTTACTGAAATATTGACATTCTATCTAGTTGCTCTCCCAAAAGACCAACTGATGCTGATAGTTTATGAGTACTCATTTCTCACATAGTTGCCAGTACTATCACTAATCTTCTAAATTTTGCCAACCTCATGAATAAAATAAATATTTCTTGCTTTTTAAATTTTGCATTGCCCTGATTTCTAGGAAATCTGAGGATGTTTTCATGGTTATTGGTCATTTTTACTATTGAATATTTATTTACTCTTTATATATGTTTGCCTACTTCTTTACTCTGTTCATTTTCTTTTTATTATTGAGTCATAAGAGGTTATGATATAGTTCAAATATTATTTAGTTCTTTGTATAATAATCTATATTTTATTTCTTATTTCACTGAATTTGTTTTTTTTAGATTTCATTTTGTTTCCTGCTAGACTTGTGAAAATAAATTAAATATCAAAATAAGTACTTTAAATGTATAGAGAAATAGGCAATAAAAAATGTCACATATAAGTACAAAAGATCACTTTTCAGGTTGGGGCAGCTATGGCAAATACATGGTGGCTAGGCTGAGAAATAAAAAGGATGGATTCATATCTTGGGGGGCACATTCTTATAGTAACTGTACCAGTTTTACTTTATGCTATCAATGATGTTTCCAGCCATAAAATTAATACGTGCTTAAATAACCAAACATCAGAGTATTTGGTATAGAAATGACAAGAATAGAAACTGGATAATAATTTAACTTTAGAAATTTCAGGTATATATATACCAATGTTTTGAATTAACCTGTACAATAATATCAATAAAACTAGTACTTTGTCATATGCTAGGTATGATATTTGTAGTTCTCATAAGAACCCTTCAATTTACATCTTATTTATATCTCCATTGAAGAAATGATAAAAGCAACTTAGGGAAAGAACAAATAATTTGCCACAGGTTTTGTAGTTGGCAAATGACAGCTCTGGGGTCTGACTCTACAGTGGGTGGCATCAAAGCCTGTATTCTTTCCACCTCATCTCATTGTTCCACTAGAATCCAAATGTGTCTTCTTAAAATATCTAAGCACATGTGTTTGTGGAATTGAAAGTCTGATAGATATCTGTGATAGGCAGAATAATAGCCCACCAAAGATGTCCGTGTACTAATCACTGGAACCTGTGCATGTGGAACCTTACCTGATAAAGGGACTTTGTAGCTGTGATTAAGTTAAGGATCTTGAAATGGAGTGATTATGCTAGATTACCCAATGGGCCCAATGTAACCACAAGGGTCTTTATGAAAGGGAGCCAGGGACTCAGAAACAAAGATTTGAAAATGTTACGCTGTGGTATAAAGGAAGAGGCTAAGAGTGAAGGAATGCAAGTGGCCTCTAGAAGCTGGAAAAGACAAAGGAACCAGTTTTCCCTAGAGCATCCACAAGGATTGCAACTTGACCACCACCTTGACTTTAGCACTGTTTCAGACTTCTGATTTCCAGAACTGTATGGTAATGCATTTTTGTTGTTTAAAGCAACACAACTAGTGTAAAAACACCTGTGTTTTAGTACTTTGTTACAGCAACAACAGAAATTAAATACAGCTACTTAGGGGCAAATGACTTATAAAGTGACTTTTTGTTTTAGCATTATTTATACGAAGCTGATTTTTCTTATCATCATATCCTTAGATGCCTGCTGATTTTTGCTGCTTTGTTTGAAGAACTAGTCCCAGGCCCTTGTGTACCCTGGAAAGTGTTCAACCCTTCAGAGCTGTAATTATTGTTCATGTAATGAGATGTGGCATCATAATTTTTTAAGTTTGGTTATCTGAGCGAAAATGGTTTCAGTAGTTTACATAATATTCATAAAATGATTTTAGGGAGGTATAGCACAGCAAATAATATAAAAGATAATAGTTCCAAAGCTTCTTAATGATTTTGTACACAAAGCTAGGCCATTTTTATTAAAAAAATGCAAAAAAATTAATGTTGTAATTTCTGGGATGCTATCAAAAAATACTTAATTACAGTAAAAAATGGCAATGTGTCTTCTTAGTACATGCCCTTTCTGTTTTCTTCAGAGATTATTTAAATTTAATTTAGTGTAATTTGAATGAAACATAATTTGGAAGTCATTTTCTACACTTTAATGTGTTTCCATTACTATATTTTCCCAAAAAAGCAACCAAACTTAAGAACTGAATTAAGCATAAGGTGTTTTATTTTCAACTTGTCCTTTATAAAAATATCATTTAATGGTAAATTTCGATAAAGTTTTAGTTTAATATTGTTATCATAGATTTCACAAACAAGTCAGGAAATTATTGAGTGTGTTTCTCTGCTTTTAATGTTTCATGGGTCTATAATTTTTTGATTGATACTTCATGTAATTTGTATAGAAATAGAAAGTATGATTGCAGCAGGACAGTAAAACTTTTGATTTTTTTCTTTTCAGTCTTTTAAATTCATTAAGTGTCAAATTCTCTTCTGTGCCTATACAAATGGTCTACTTAGATTTAAAAATGTATATACTACATTAGGGTTAGTGGAGTCCTTAAATATTTTACCAACCCCCTAAATTTACATTTCAGAAATCTCAGGATTGCTGAATAATTTACATAATATCAAACAGTTAATTAATCAAAGAGCTGCGTATAGCCCCAGAATTCCTAATTCCCTAATTTGTGTGCATGAAAATGTGTGTGTGTATATATGTGTGTGTATACACATATATAAAATACATACATTGTATGAATACATTTTATATCGTGGAGCGTTATAGGATTGGGAAATAAAACTAGGTAGCTCCAGAATCTCAAAAGCATCAGTTTTGATTTCAAATAAGTAGCTTTGTTTTCAAATTGATTAGTAAGGCCTTAGTGTTTTACTTATTAGAAAGAAAAGCATGCACAAATCACTTTATTTGCTTTGATTTTACGATAAATGGACCAGGAATTTGAATTGTTGAAAAAACATGGTACCTGAAAAGGACGAGTGGACACCAGTTGATGACCCACCAGAGAGAGCTCGTTTATTAGGCAGCACACACACATATATATATATAGGGCTTTAAGGGAAAGCTGATTGGTTTAAAATACAATCCCTATTTAGCATACTGCATGGGGCTTGCAGGGGGAGCTGATTGGCGTGCGATTCGCCCCGGCGGGAAGGAGAATGCGGAAGAGAAGGGCAACCAGCGCCATGATGGGGTGCGGCTGAGAAGGGCTTATGTGATCAGGGTGTGATCCCTTGGGGCATTTGGGTTCTTACAGTAACACAATAAAATTAGCAACGTGGCAGTGATTAATAAAGAGAAATCAAGGGGTTTTTTGGATAGACATTAACAGTGAAAATAAGCTTAATATGATGATATTCAAAGCACTGAAGTAATTATTTAAACATGATTATTATCTATATCGTTGTCGAGTTTTCCTGTGAATTATTTATCTTTATCTTCTATTTGTGCTATCTCAAATTGTGTCTGGTCTTAAAACACAGATTTTTTTCAAAAAGATTATTTGCACTGATAAAATTTTAATTTAGGAAAATAATTAAGATTTCTTGACTCATATCTTTTTCTGTCCAACTCACATCATTTTGAAAAGTAAGATTTTATTGTCATTTGTGTTCCATATTTTCAAAATTGAATGTTATTTAAAATATTATTTTGACACAGTATTTTAGATAAAAATAATAATTCCTTTAATTAATTTTTTTAAAAGAAAGAGGAAATTACTTTAACTACAATCCAGTGAACTTACGTTTGTTCTAAATAATTGATCAGGCACACCCACCATACAACTTAATTTACTCTAACCAATAATTTTTGAATACCTCTGTATGACTGATACTATGCTTGGTAGTAGAGATGCAGAGATGAATGCAGTGAGTCCATGATCTTAAAAAGTCCATAATTGACCTCACTGAGGTTATACAAATAAAAAACCACAACAGAATCAAATTATAATACCATATATATTCATTTATTCTCATCCAGTTGTTGAGCCTGGTGTCAGTTATTGAGAGACATAAGTGATTGAAAACATACGTAGTTCCCATCCTCCCTAAACCACCTTATAGCTGGTGGAGGTGGAAGATATTAACCATATGATGATACATAGAAATGCAAAAATGCAAATGTTAAAACCGTGATGAAGGAAGAATAAATGGTACCGTGAGAATTTGCATAGAGGAGGCCGGCCCGTGGCTCACTCGGTAGAGTGCGGTGCTGATAACACCAAGGCCATGGGTTCGGATCCTATATAGGGATGGCCGGTTTGCTCACTGGCTGAGCGTGGTGCTGACAACACCAAGCCAAGGGTTGAGATTCCCTTACCGGTCATCTTTTAAAAAAAAAAAAAAAAAAAAAAAAAAAGAATTTGCATAGAGGGAAAGGGTTGAGTCAGAGTTCTACTTAGGCAAATGAAGAAAATCTTCAGCAGAGATCTGAAGAAGAGAGGCATTAACTAAGCAAGTAACTTGGAAGGAAAAACTCTCCAGGCAGAGGAAAACTATGTATAAAGGTATGAGGGGTCTGAGGAGTATGAGAAACACAGAGATGGTCTGGCATGAATCAAGACATTGCTAGGAAAATGAGGCAAAAATGAGGGGGTGGTTTACTGGGTTAAATACTGCTAAAAGGTAGATAATGTTGAGAATCTTGGAGGTCATGAATACCTTAGCTGGAGCAGTTTCGGTAACTGCTGAATAGGGGATTAGCACTACACCGAAGTGTGGTGAGGAAATCAAGACGTCAAAATCAGAAAAATCTTTTAAATAATTTCGCTATGAAGAAACAGAGGTTGGTGGCCAAAGAGTGGTGAGAGTTTAAGTTGAGTGAATTTTTTTCTTTCTTTCTTTCTTTCTTTTTTTATGGGAGAGCCTTGAGTGAATTTAAAAATAATGGGAAAACTTACAGTATTTAATAAAGAAGGGATTTATAGAATAGGGCCTTTAAGAAAAATAAATAAATAAAAAAAATAAATTGAAAAATCTGTCTTAGATGAGAGGATGGATAGAGACTCTGTTTTTATAGGGAAGGTATAGTATACATGAATATGTACGTTGGTTTTATGTTTGTTATTAGGAAAGTGATGGAATTCCAATGTGTCTTCTCTTTTCTCTCTAAAGTAGATAGCAAGTCAGGAGCTAAGAGTTCAAGTTACAGTAAATTTAATGGTAAAGAAAATTGTGAAAATTTTGAGGTAGAAATAGCATGTATACAAACATAGGAGCACCGTTCATCAGTAGCTACAGAAGATTACTAGACATCGTAGGGACCCATTTGAAGTTGGTGACCAGGAATTAATTGTGGATCAAATCTGATCTTTTTCTGTAGCTTTCTCTAGCACTGATCCTCATTGCTTGCCTTCAGGCATCTAGAAAGTGGGTTTCCAATCAAAAGATAATGAACACCTACAATAAAGCTAGGCAGAAGAAAGAAAAAGAAATGTTGAAAAGTTGGAATCCACAGGAATCGTTAACAGCTTAGACATTATTTGTGAAGAAGAAAAACAGTTCAGTGTGACCCCCAGGTATTAGTCATTATGATAAGAAATAAAGAGTAAAGGTGGAAATAGCGTTACATTGGAGAAAAGAAAATAAGCTCTTCTTTGGAAATGTGGATTTTAATGTTTTTACAGATACTGGTATGGCAATACTTAGCAGAATTTTGGATAAACTGAAACTCAAGGACGGAAAGATATTCTAATCCATAAAATCACTAGAATATGATAATTTTGTACTTATATATTTCACAATGTGTAGACTAAAAAAGTGTGTACACATTTGAAAAGAAATATGGATCAGGTGGGTGCCCTTACTCAGACTCAAGACCCTCCTTTAAGGCTATGCATAAATTAATTGCTTTAGTTCAAAATCAATTTTCCACCCAGCCTCTAATTTTTCTCATGAATTAAGTATTTTTTATTATTTGAATAATAATATCACATTTATTTATGACAAAAAACTAACAAATTGGCTAATTTACTTATAGCATCGATTGCTAATTTATAATCTAATATATATGTGTATTTAATGAAATATGATTTCATGAATAAATTATTACATAATGCTACATAAACATTTAGATTACCAAATTAAAAAATTTTTATTGTTGCGATTTAGGGTTTAAATGACCTAAGTTTAGTTTCCAGAAGACAGATCTATCTATGAAATGATAGTAATGATAATAGTCAACCCTTCTACAGACAAGACAGAACTTTCCTGTACTTTAAATATAATTTTTGATATTTAATATTTAGCGATAGCTTATAGGTACATCAGGCTTTGCCACACTTTGCTTCTATTCATAATCATTTTGGGGAAAATTTTACTTGATTTTCTACTTAATACCATTTCAGTATTATTCTAAACTATATTTAGAATTTATACGTTAAAGAATTGAACTAGTTACCATGGTGTATTTTCTTACTAAACTGAATGTACTGCAGTGCTCTTGCTAAATGCTCTTCTTGCATGTCTTACTTTGAATGCTAGATGCATGCTAGGTGGAAATTTGGATGTGACTTTCAGGAAAGACTGTTTTCATTACAAGAGAACACATACACACGCAAATCCCAGATGCTTTATTGTATGTTTGATTATACCAAGATTACCAATAGATTCTTCTGGAATGGGGAGTTTCAAGATAGTAAATAATCCATCTGTGCTTCATAATATTGTAGAACTACTATGTGGTGTTTGCCATTTTGAAGTACAAAAGCAGCAAATATTCAATTTGTGTTCAAATGTTTGTAGCTCAGAAATCCTATTTCTTTGTCTCAAGGAAGCCATCTACTCTAACACATAACTTTTAGTTAGTGAAAGAATAAGAATCTCTTGTCTGCTTATACAGTACAAAAGATTTAGTTCTGATAATGATTGTGTCACACGAGTATCTGAAAGTTTTTGTTAGCCTGCCAAATAACTCTTAAAGAGGACAACTCACCCTCATATCCTCAAATTTCTGTCTGGGAACTGCAGGTGTGCATGTAGTGAATGCAGAGGAGAGAAAGCACCATCCTTATCACCTCCAAGAAGCCAGTTCTGGTTTCTTTTATCACTTGCTGCTGGGTTGGAACTTAGATGTGGCCCGAGGAAGATGACTGGCTCCACGAATTTGCTATCATCACTGGAAGAGTATTTCTATTCCTGGTTTTCTTCAGGTCAGGTTTATCCTGTTCCCTATAAGAGCTTCAATATACCAACCCAGAGTACAGACTCTGAGAGGGTAATGAAGCTCTCCATCACCATAGTTTTAAGTCTTGCCTCAATAACTGCCCCAAAAGTAATCTCTCATGACATGAGAGAACAGCACAGTCCTATCACCACAGACCATGGAAAAAACACAAGATTGGCACAAGTGTTGCTTATTTTTTCTTATTTATTTAGATGTCTTGTACAAGTTTAAAAGCTTTTTTCCCCCTATGACCAAAGTTTTATCTTTGAAAGTTATTAGTATGTTTGCTGGAGGATGAGCCTTCTTTTTTTTTTTTTTTTTTTTTTTTGTCATTTTCGTGACCAGTACTCAGCCAGTGAGCACACTGGCCATTCCTATATAGGATCCGAACCCGTGGTGGGAGCGTCGCTGCGCTCCCAGCGCCGCACTCTCCCGAGTGCGCCACAGGGTCGGCCCAAGGATGAGCCTTCTATTAGAAGTTAGTGAAACACTGTTTTAATTTTCATGGAGATTCAAGTCCAGGAACCATGCTCAAAGGCATTTCCATTGTGAATGTAGTCTGAACCCTGCTACATGAGTTTAGGTTACAGAAAAACTTACCAGGGTTAGACTTCATGTAAAGCATCTTGCAACTGATAAGTATAACATTCAGTTCAAGGATTTGTTTTTGTGCATTTTAGCTAGCTATTCCCAGTACAGACACATGAAAAAAAATGCTCATTTGAGCGTTTTGAGTTGATTTTCATATATGGTGAGAGATAGGAGTCTAATTTCATTCTTCTGCATATGGATTTCTAATTTTCCCAGCATCATTTATTGAAAAGTCTGTCCTTTTCCCAATGTATGTTTTTGGATCCTTTGTCAAAATCACTTGGCTATAGGTACATGGATTTATTTTGAATTCTCTATTCTGCTCCATTGGTCTATGTGTCTCTTTTTTTGTCAGTATCATGCTGTTTTGATTACTATTGCTTTGTAGTACATTTTGAAGTCAGGGAGTGTGATACCCCACACTTTGTTCTTTTTGCTCAGAATTGCTTTGGCTACTTAGGGTCTCTTGTTGCTCTTTACACATTTTTAATTGTTTTTTCTATTTCTGTGAAGTATGTCACTGGTAGTTTGTTGGGGACTGCATTGAATCTAGATTGCTTTGGGTAGTATGGTCATTTTGATGATATTGATTCTTCCAATCCATGAGGTTGGAGTGTCTTTCCATTTTTTGTGTGTGTCATCTTTAATTTCTTTAGTCAGTGTTTTATAGTTTTCATTGTAGAGATCTTTCACCTCCTCGGTTAAATTTGTTCCTGGGTATTTTAATTTTTTAACTGTTATTATAAATGGGCTTGCTTACTTGGCTTCATTTTCTACAAGTTTTTTGTTAGTGTATAGAAATGCTACTGATCTTTGTGTATTGATTTTGTACCCCACAACTTTACTGAATTTGTTTAACAGATCTAGGAGATTTTTGGTAAAGTCTTTAGGTTTTTCTATATGTAAAATCATGTCATCTGTAAACAGGGACAATTTGACTTCCTCTTTCCAATTTGAATGTCCTTTATTTCTTTCTCTTGCCAATTGCTCTGGCTAGGACTTGCAGTACTATGTTGAATAGAAGTGGTGAGAGTGGGCATCCTTGTCTTGTTCCAGTTCTTAGGAGGAAAGTTTTCAGCTTTCCCCCATTCAGTATGATGTTAGCTGTGGGCTTGTCACATATAGCCTTTACTTAGTTGGTAAGATATAGTTTCTTTCTTTTTCTTATTTGCATATTTGTTCTACTAGAGGGTTTTGTTCTTTCTTGTGTGTTCATGGTACTGATTATTGTTTTTTTGGATTCTAGATGAAGGACTCCCTTGAGGAATTCTTGTAGGGCTGGTTGTGTGGTTGTAAACTCATGCAGCTTTTGTTTGTCTGTGAAATACACTATTTCTCCTTCATTTCTGAAGGATAGCCTTGGTGGGTATAGTAATCTTGGTTGGCCGTTTTTTTCTGTTAGTATTTTGAATATATCATCCCATTCTTTTCTGGCCTGCAGAGATTCTACTGAGAAGTCTGCTGTTAGTATTTTAATGACTTGTTTAAAGGCAACTTGATGCTTTTCTCTTGCTGCTTTCATGATTCTCTCTTTGTGTTTGGATTTTCCAGTTTGACAGTTGCGTCTCAGAGAGGACCCTTTTGAGTTGAATCTGTTTGGGATCTTTGAGACTCCTGAATCTGAAGGTTTGTGTCTCTCCCAATACCTGGTAAGTTTTCTGCTATTGTTTCACTGAATATGTTTTTAATGCCTTTTCTTTTCTCCTCCCCTTCTGCAACAATCATGATTCAGATATTTGTGCACTTGAGGTTGTCTGATACCTCTCATACTTTTTCTTCAATTTTTAAAATTCTTTTTTCTTTCTTTCTTTTGTTTTTGTCCAACTGGGTTATTTCAAAAAGAGTTTGAGATCAGAAATGCTTTCTTTTGCATGCTCTCACCTGCTGTTTAAACTCTTGGTTGTGTTTTTTATTTTGTTAAATTAATCCTTCAGTTCCAGTTCTGTTACATTCTTTTTCAAAGTATGAATGTCTTTGTAAATTTCTTCCTTTATATCCTGGATAGTTTTTCTCATTCATTGTGTCATCTAACTGACTTTTCTTGTAACTCATTGAGTTTCCTTAAGATTGTTGTTTGGAATTCCTTTTTAGTCATTTCAAGGGCTTCCTGTTCTATCAGGTCTGGTACTTGAGAGTTATTGTATCCCTTTGATGGACTCTTGTTTTCTCATATTTCTAGTATCTCTACATTGATGTCTCATCATCTGGTAGAGCAGTTGCTTCTTCTATTACTCTAGAGTGGTCTCTGAGGAGAGAGACTTCCTTGTATAGATGTGTTTTATATTATCTGTTGAGTAGGATGTTTTAGTTTTTTGTTCCAGGTAGACATAGTGGTGTGGACTCCATGTGGATACTTCATCTGTATTCAGTGTTAGAGTTGCATGTGTGAGTGCCTCCATGGCCTAAGCACTGGGGCATTTAGTGGTTCCTTGCTGTGGTTAGTGACACTGTGTTGGGTTATTGAGGACGTGGATGAGGTCTTGAGTTCTTATGCAAAGTGCCTTGGCATGCTGTTATTCTTTGGCTGGGCTGGTGATCCTGTGCTGGCTTTTAATTCCCTGGCTAGTGTCTTGTGACTCTGATGGGTACTCTGTGGTATAATGGAGCTCCTCAGCTTAAATGGGTGACCTTGGGTGGGGTTTCTTTTTCCTAGCTCCTACAAGCTGAGGCTTCTCCTAGATCTTTGTTTCTCTTGGTTGTGGGATGGGTTGGTAGTGGCTGGGATTGTTCTTCTGCACACTATTTAGGTATCCTTGGTTTCTATACTCAGAAATCTGCGTGTGTATTTCCCTGGTCAAGGCGGTTGTGTGCCCTGTAAACATATCTCCTACTCTGATGTGCATAACTGTGGGGGCAGTGTGATTTGGCCCACTGGGATTGGGTCTGCATTGGCAGACCTTTCCAGTAGCTCTGCTCATGACCCTCCTTGAATCCATGCATGGTGGCAATGATGGGTCACACATGTGGCTGGTCTGACTGGTGCAGCAGTGATGGTGTGGATTACTGCTGGCAATGGCAGTGGCGGAAGCCCAGGTAATTCACCCTTATGATTTCAAGCCTGTAAGAGTTGTTTTACTGGGCTTGTTATCTAAATTATCTTATTTTCACTTTAAAAAAATGTCTGTCTGAGAAGTATTATTATTACCACTCTCTCGATGAGGAAACTGAGAACTGCTGAAAACTGATAAAAAAAATTGAACTGATAAAAAAATTGTTCAAAATTACACGCCTAATTAAGACAACAGCTTAGATTAAACTCAGTCATTGTGTTTAGACCATGCCGATTTGCTAACATTATATTTACACACAGATTTTAAAAATTTAAACATTTAAATATTTAAACATGTTGAATAGGTAAAATAAGACACATTTACAAAAGTTCAAAAGGTAAATAAACAGTGAGGCAGTGAAAAGTTAGTCTCTTGCCCATTCCTATTCCCCAGATATTTAATTCCTCTACTGATGTAACCATTGCTACTAGTTTCTAAGTAAAATCCAGTGAACCCTCATGAAGATATTACCTGACTTTCAGATTTAATTTGCACAGAATGCCTCTAGTACCCATTATTCGTGAAAAGTGAGGATCATCTGCCCTTTAGTTATTTCTTCTGTATATCAAGAAATAATAATCCCTCTTTTTGAAGGTGGCAAAACTCATTAAGCACTCTTTTTTTTTTTTTTTTTTTTTTTGTTAAAGAAAGCCTGATCCTCCTCAGTTTATCAAGCATAAATGGTAGTCTAAGTAATTTGTTGGTGAGAATAACTTTGGGATATATTAGTAACTCACGAGGCAAAGAAAAAACAATTCTAATATTTTATTTGCAGAACTGGTTTAAATCACATGCTCCTTAGATAACTCCCTTCATACAGCAGGCACCACCTTTAGATTAGAGGATTTCAACATGAAAAAGAATCTTATAAAAGCACCTCACCCATGTCAAGAGCATCTCTGTTCCTTCTGGCATCCTTGAAAGATGTCAGTTTCCTTATGGTAATCTAGATGACTAAATTGTTGGATCTGAGTGTGTTAGGGAGGAACACTCACCTCAGGTTGTTCCTCTGAGATGCTGAGAAAGAGACTGGTAGCAGGGCTCAACCCAAAGAAGTTCATACCTTTTCAAATTCCCAGGTTAGGCCACTGATTTTTTTTTTCCTGTACCATAGCAGTCCAGTCAAGATTGAATCATTACAGACACCACACAATATTCTTCTGGGTAAGGAGCACAAGGCATGAAATCTCCCTCCAGGCAGTGGGAGGGGCCTTCTCAGGGAAACAAAGTGCAGACCCTGCAGGTGCTGTCATACTGACACCTTCTAATCAGCAGCAATTTCAGCTAGAAGAAACAGGATAGCAGGGCAAGGATCTTCACTAGACAGACCTTATTCAAGACAATGCCATTTTCTATTATCTTTTTTGACACATTTAAAATTCTTGATTACTTATGATTAGTTATTAGTTATTCTTAGTTTTTCTACGTTTCAGAGCTCACATTTCTTGAAGACCCACTATGTAATGTGCACTATGTTAGGTATTCCTTTCAGTTTTCACAGCAAACTTTTGAGGTAGCTATAATTCTTATTTATAAATTACAGCTGTGCAAACTGATCTTCAAAGAGGTTAGGAAATATTTCATGTCACACAATAGTGGTGCCAGTAGATATCTGCATAGCTAAGGTACTCAAGTTTTCCATAAGTTGAGATAGTGAGTAATACTAGCTGACGTGTTACTGTGGTTCAGTAAATTATACAGTTATTCCTGTATCCATGGGGAATTGATTTCAGGACCTCCTGCAGATACCAAAATCCATGGATGCTCAAGTCCCTGATATAAAATGACATAGTATTTGCATATAACCTATGCACATCCTCCCACACAGTTTAAATCATCTCTAGGTTAGTTATAATACCTAACACAATGTAAATGCTATGGAAATAGTTATACTATATTGTTTAGGGAATAATAACTGAATATAGACAGACTTTTTTTCCCAAATATTTTTGATTTGTGGTTGGTTGAATCCACAGATGTGGAAACCATAAGGATGGAAAGGCAACTGTACTAAGAAATTATCAGTGGGTTCCATGCCAGCCATATTTTATTTATTTAGGTAAAAATATCCATGAATTGAATGATGGGCTAAATAGCTCACAGAAGAACTTCATTACTTGAGTGTACAAAGCAAGCCATAAATCCCACTAAATGTCTTTTCAAAAGAGAACCTGTTAAGAAGACAATTTAATTAACTTTTGTAGAAGAAAGTGGCACATGATATTTGGGGAGCACAAGTGGAGGTTTCTAAATGGATGCAGCCTGGACACCGAGTCAGTTTTGAAGAAAATGGGAGATGAATTTGGGTTTCTAGTAGATCGCAAGTCACTCATGGTCACGAGGACCACAGAGACAAGGTCAGTGTATAACCCTGCAAATGTGGAGCCTTAGGGAGGGGCCCCATCATGTGGATTTTATGGCTACATGCCATAAAATAAAAAGATCATGTTGTCTTGTGCAAGCCCATTAATGGACTGTGTGGAAGTACACCCAGGGTGGGACTGTCAGCATCTAGGAAAATGAGATATGACTCTATGCCCTGTTCAAGTCAATTAATTGTCAAGAACAGCTAGAGACCTACAGGCCATGATAAAAGGGGAAGTTAGTTGTAAAGAAAAACTGCACTTAAGGGATGAGATATGGCCAGGCTGCAGGGTTAGCACACCCTGGTCTCTACCATTAAAGAGAATAGGATACTGGGCAGATATTGACACTGGATACTGGACAGATGAAATTGAATGGGGTGGTAGTTTCACATGGAGGATATGAGGCAAACTGGGCAGTAGGGGAAGCATCATCTCTAATGATAGAAAAGCATCATAGTTGTCAGAGAATTCGTCATATTCTCTAATTGCTACATGGCACTGGTATGGGGAGTCTGGAGTAATGTCTCAAATGAATCACTATGCACTCACCCTGCTGAGGAGGATCATGGGCAAGGAAGTTTCATGATTTCAGTGTGAGAATGGCAAATTATTTGGGGATTGTATGCAGATAGTAATTTGGCTGGGAAATACACACATCATCCCAGCCCTGAGCTGTTCCTCTTGTTTGAAGCCACCTGTCCCTCGTAAAAGTCCTCTCCACTGCACTGATGCCATCTTCTTGCTACTTGGTTGTAGATCTTTCTTGGAGACTCTGGTGACTAGAAAACTTGGAGGCCTTTCTTGGCAGTTGGATGGTGTTAGGATTTAACCTGGGAGCAGAAATCACTACTTTTTTAAACCATTTGTGGTTATGGATGGGGAAAAAAGATAATAAGTTTTGAGGGTAAATTTTAGTTGGTATTTGGTAGATGACCTTCAAGGGGATCTGGGGAAATGGAGTCAAAGGTACAATCTCAAACCTAGGCGAGTGAGAGATATGAGATGCTGCCCTGTCCCCTGATCCACATCTGTTCCAAATGCAGCCCTCTCAGAGTGCAGTCTCCTTGAGTGATGGGCTTGAACCTTTGAGGGTCTCCTTAGAAGCCTGTGATTCAGTAACACAGTCAGCACAGTGGAACTGGTAACCAGGGCCTCATGGACAATATGAGAAGAGATTTGTTTTGGAATGAACGAGGATTTTAACCTGGATTTTTTACCGGCAGATAGTATTTATGCAATTTTGTCTTTAGAAAGTGGTAAAATAAGAGATTATCCAAAAATGGCTAAAGAGTTGAGGGTAAGGAGTCTTAAGAGGGAAGGGTGAAAAAGCTGCACATGATAGACTGTATCAGGGATCAAAGTAGGTCCTTGAAGACTGAGAGTTGATGTCCTAGGTAACTGTTCCACCAACAGGACTGTATCTCTTATGAATACTGCTGCTTGTTTATTTTTCAGAGTCTCTGAGACACAGGAAAGATGTCTTACCAGCAGCGGCAGTGCAAGCAGCTCTGCCACCCACCTCCTATGTTCACACCTAAATGCCCTGAGCCCTGCCCACCACCGAAGTGCCATAAGCCATGTCCACTTCCTCGCTGCCCACCTGTGCACTGTCCACCTCCAACAGGCCAGCAAAAGTGTCCACCCAAGAGCAAGTAACAGCACTGGAATTGATCAGGACCATGAAACAGTAAGATCCATTGGCTCTTCTTCGTTCCAGGACTCCATTGTCCTCCCTTCAGCCATGGTGACAGACTGCATCTTCCCTAACGTACCACCCAGGTTGACAGCAGAGAAAAGGCTTATTCCCTGAAGCTGATATCACACTGGAAGCTGAGCAGCAGAATCATCACTGATCTCACTTCGCCATCTGTCTGTAATCTAGGTTGTGGTCTCTATCCTGTGGGCAAGAGTGTCTGTTATTTTGCTTCTCCCATAAAGCATGTTTCATGGTTGAATCCATTTTATTTTTGTTTGAATTTTGTGTTTTTCAATTTCTTTTGTTACCTGCATCAGATGAGTGTTCCTTTTCCTTTCTACTGAATTACTGAAATCAGGTTTTTTTCATCGCTGAACTCAGCTCTCCTTGAAATGTGTGTTTTCGATTGGGTACATCAAGTAATTCTCTTTTTGGTTTGAAACTCATTTTTAGCCCTTCTAGTTTGTATGACCCTGAAAAAAATCACTTAAAGACTATCAGCTTCAGTTTCTTCATCTGTAAAGTGTAGGAAAGAATGTGGTCAGCTTAATGTACTCATAGACATTAATTAATTTGCTCACAAGTGTTTCCTAATTGTGTATCACATGATAGGTAGGCAGCTGCGTGCTGGGGATATGACAATGGGAACCAAACAAAGCACTTGTTCTAACAGAGTCTATATTCTTAAGGTGGCTACATCCCTTTCTACCCCCCTCGCCCCACATATGTAGGACAAATGATAGTGGTGCATGGATTATATTTTAGAGAATATTGCTTAGAAATCTGTCTAAAGTTACTTTTTGTTCAAAGACATGAATGAATTGAAGAGTGAGCCATGGGTACTTCAGTTGTAAATTGTTCCAATGAGAGGAAGGAGCAAGTGCTAAGGAAGTGAAAATAACAGCAGGGAGAAATGTGGTGAAAGGGAGACTGTCTGCAGTGAGGTCAGAGAGGTGCAGCTCCAGGACACACAAACCATTTTAACATTTATTCAAAGTTTGACAGCCATATTATGCTATGGTCAAATGCTCAAAATTTTATGTTTATATATTTCTCCACTACTATATAATTTCTTTTGTGTAGCACATTACCTGAAAGTACATATAGTGTTTTAAAACTATTTTTAAAAAGTAAAAAAAAAAAAAAAAAAAACCAACAACTAGGGAATCAATTAAAGCTGTTGTAAACTAAAAAATTATTTTGAGTTGATGACCAAATGGAAAGTAGTTTACTAATTTTCCCATTTTAAAGGGAAATCTTTTCCATTAATTTCATCAAAGCTAACAAAATGGTTAGAGAATTTTGTTCTTGCTGTGCTCCAAGCCCACAGAAGGAATGTTGGAGGGTAGCCTTTACACAAAGCAATACAGAATAACTGCGAGTTAGTTATAACAGTAAGCTCTTGGAATGAGGTCAGAACTAATACTGTTGTTGATAGTTTATCTTCCTTATTTTATCTTTAAGGAAAGCAAAAAATAAAAATCTCTTACTTTTTTTGGGGGGGAGGGGGCACACAATGAACCCGTTCAGAAATTTCATAAATTTTAGTTGTATAGGATGAACAAATTTAAATTAAGCACTGGTGTAACGAACCCTAAAGTCTAGAAAAATAACATTACCAACCATTCAAAAGGCCTCACATTGCTTTATTTGATTACACTGAACATTCACCACTAGAGGTAACCACTAATGACTCAATATAACTGCTTTCTTGCTTTTCTTTATACTTTTTTTTACCATCAATATAGAGACATCTTTAAAAAATTTATAGGTAAGTTTTCCAGTTTTTGAACTGCGTATAAATGGAATCATACTGTATACTGTCTTTATTTTTTGCTGTTTTTTTCAATTAACATTATGTAGTGTTAGTTTATTCACTATTGTAATTTTAGTATATCACTGTATACATATACAACTAAGCAGAAAAAACACAATCCAACTAAAAATTGGAAAATGTCCTTAATGGGAAAAATGCTAAACATCACTAATTATCAGGGAAATGCAAATCAAAACCACAATAAGATATCATATCACCCCAGTTAAAACGGCTATTATCAAAAAGGCAAAAAATATATGCTGGTGAGGATGCAGGGCAAAGGAACACTTATACATACACTCTTGGCGAGAATATAAATTAGTACAACCATTATGGAAAACAGTATAGAGGTTCTTCAGCAATCTAAACATAGAACCACCATATGATTCAGCAATCCTACTACTGGCTTTTTATCCAAAGGAAAGGAAATTGGTATGTGGAAGAGATATCTACCCCATGTTTACTGTAGCATTATTCACGATAGCCAGGACATGGATTTGACCTAAGTGTTCATCAACAGGTGAATGGATAAATTAAATGTGGTATAGGAGGGTACTTCAAAAAGTTCATGGAAAGATTTGTATTACCTTTTAATTCTATTTTTCTATGAACTTTTAAAGTACCCTTGTACACACAATGGAATACTATTTAGCTGTAAAAAAGAATGAAATCCTGTTATTCTTGGCAACATGGATGAGGCTGGAAATCACTATGTTAAGTGAAACAAGTCAGGCACAGAAAGATAAATATCACATGTTCTTACTCATATCAGGAAGTTAAAAAATTTGAACTTATAGAAGTATAGAGTAGAATTGTGGTCACTAGAGGCTGGGAAAGGTAGGGGGTACGGAGATAGGGAGAGGCTGGTTAACAGATACAAACTTACAACTAGTGTTTTATAGTAGTTTTATAGTGTCTATAGTTAACAATAATTTATAGTGTATTTTCAAACGGTTAGAAGAGAGGAGTTCAAACGTTCTCAACACTAAGAAATAATAAATATTTGCAGGGGGAATATGCCAATTACCCTGATTTGATTGTCACACATTGTATACATGTATCCAAATATCACTCTAATATGTACAATTATTATGTGGCAACTAAAAAATTTTAAAAAACGCTTTATTTCTTTATTTATTCTTCTTTTGATTGACCTTGGGTTGTTTTCTATTTGGCACTTCTGAACAGTACCATTATCATATTTTTTCCACGCCTGTGAGGGCACATATTCACACATTTCTATAGGGTATACTCACAGTGTCTGTGCATCTTCAACTTTGGTAGGTAATGCCAGATTTTTTTCTAAGTGCTTGTACCAGTTTAAACTACTACCAGCTATGCAGTAGATTTTTTGCTTCCTCTCCCTCTTTAAACTGGTGATCATTGTCATACTATTAAAAGTTTTCCCACCTGGTATGTGTGTAATGATCTTTCATTGGGCTTTTACCATGCCGTTTATTAAATATTAACGGCCTTTATAAGTTTTTTAAAAAATATATTTATTGGCAATTTGAATACATACTCTTTTGTGAGGTGCCTGCTAAAAACTTGTACCTATTTTTCTATTGAGCTGTCTTTTTCTAACAGATTTTTATGAGTTCCTTATGTATTTTGGATACTGATTTTAATAGCAATTTGCCCAACCCATGGTAACAAAGATTTTCTCCTATATTTTCATTTAGAAATTGTAGTATTGGATCTTACGGTAAGTCTGTGATACATTTTGAATTAATTTTTGTATATGTGAGGTAGGGATCAAAATGATTTCTCATATCAAAATCCAATTGTCTGAGCACCATTTGTTTATGTGATTTTTCCCCTTTGAATTAACTTGGCACCTTTGTTGAAAATCAGTTCACCATGTATCTCTACCTCTTTTTCTATCTATGTTTCTATCTATCTATCCATCTTTTTATTGGTGTTAAGAAGGCTGTGGAAGTAACTCAGATATCGAAGTATCTTGAAGCAGGGTGATAGCAATAGAAAAAGTAAAAAGGTCATATGCAGCAACAAAAAACTAGAAAATAAAAATATAAATGTCACTTACAATAGCAACAAAAATACATAAAGAAAACTCTAAGAATCAACGTGCAAGACTTTTACACTGAACATTAAGTTTTCTGCTCAGAGGGGGGAAATAAATGAGTGTTAATATCTGAAAAAATAGAATTTGAAAGATAATATGAACCTTTCCACAAAAATTTTGAAGTACCCTTGGATACATCTATTTCTGGACTTTCTATTCTGTTTCATTAATCTCTATGTGGATTCTTATACTGATATTATATAGTCTTGATTAGTGTGGCTCTATCATAAGTCCTAAAATCAGACTGGCCCCAAGAAATGGCACAATGAAAGGGTCACCAGCAGACTTGCATTCAGCTAGCTGAGCCAAATTGCACCCATGCCCCGGGCTAAGACAAACAGCTCAGCTGTCATGGCTCTGAGACCCTGCCTGCAAGACTTTCAGCCATCACACACACATGCATTTGAGTGAGGAAAAGTTTGGCAAATATGCCACTTGTGGGCCCAGCCCCAGTCAGAGAAGCAACATGGTGACCATGCCACTGGCAAACCTGATACAGAGAACCTGACATGCCATATGCCCACATCCAAATAGATTCAACCCAAATAATTCCTCCCCAGACACATTTAGTTAAACTGTCCAAAGAAAAGAACAAAGAGAGAATTCTAAAAACAGCACCCCCCCACAAACATTAAGTCACTTAAAAGGGAATCATCATTAGACTAACAGCAGCTTTTCAGCAGAAACCATACAGGCCAGGCAAGAACGGGATGATATATTAAAAGTATTAAAAAACAAAAGAACTGCTAAGAAGAACATTAAACCCAGAAAAGCTATCCTTCAGAAATGAAGGAGAAATAAAATCTTTCTCAGATGAGCAAAAATTAAGGGAATTCATCACCACCAGACTGACCTTACAAGAAATGCTAAGGGGAGTCCTATATCTAGAAGAGAAAGATGAAAACAATCATCATGAAAATACCTAAAATTATAAAACTTTTTGGTAGTATAGATATGTAAAGTAGGAGCAATAATATATCAAAGCACAAGGAGAAACAATAAGACAGGAAGAAAGGAACAAAGGGTATGTAAAACATTCAGAAAACAACCAACAAAATGACAGTAGTAAGACCTCACATATCAATAATAACCTTGAATGTAAATGTATAACATGCCCCAATTAAAAGACATAGACTGGCTGAATGAATAAATAAATAAATAAATAAATAACTCATCAATATACTGCCTTCAAGAAACATACCTTACCTACAAAGGCACATAGAGACAGAAAGTGAAGGAATGGAAAAAGATATTCCAGGCAAATAGAAAAATAAAACAAGCCGGAGTAACTATACTTATATTAGATAAAACAGACTTTAAATCAAAATCTGTACTGGGACTAAGAAGGGCACTATAAAATGATAAACAGATCAATACAGCAAAAGGATATAACAATTATAAGTATATATCATCCAACACCAGAGCATCCAAATATATGAAGTAAATATTAGCAGGTCTAGAGGGAGAGATAGACACCAACACAACAATAGTTGGGAACTTTAACACCATACTCTCAGCAATGGACACATCATTGAGAAAAAACATTAACAAGGAAACATCAGATTTAAATGGTACCATAGAGCAGATGGACCTAAGAGATATATACACAGCATTTCATCCAACAGCTGCAGAACACACATTCTTTACATCAGCACATGGAACATTCTCCAGGATTGAATGGTCAACTTACAAAATAAGTCTCAACAAGTTAAAAAAGAAATCAAAATCAAATGAAGTATTTTTTTCTTACCATAATGGGATAAAACTAGAAATCGATAACCAGAGGAACTTGTGAAAATATACAAATACATGGAAATTAACAACACTCTCTTGAACAACCAATGAGTCAAGGAAGAGATTAGGAAGGAAATCAAAATGTTTCTTGAAAAGTAATGAAGACAGAAACACAACATACCCAAACCTATGGGATATAGCCAAGGCAGTATTAAGAGGAAAGTTTACAGCAATGAATGTGTACATTAAAAAAAATGACATGTTTCAAATAAACAGCCTAACAATGCACCTCAAGGAACTAGAAAAGTAAGGACAAACTAAACTCAAAATAAGTAGAATATAATAAATAATAAAAATCAAAGCAGAACTTAATAAAATTGAGATTAAAAATAAAATAAGAAAGATCACTCAAACAAAAAGTTGATTCTTTGAGAAGATAAACAAAATCAACAAACCATTAGCCAGACTAACTAGAAAGAAATAACCCAAGTAAAAGACCCAAATAAATAAAATCAGAAATCCAAATGGAGACATTACAACAGAAAGTAGCAAAATACACAGGATAGTTAGAGACTATTCTGACTACAACTATACACCAATAAATATGAAAACCTAGAGGAAATGGATAAATATATGGAGACATATGTCCTACCAAAACTAAACCAAGAAAAAATAGAAAATGTGAATGGATCAATAACAAGTAACAAAACTGAATTAGTAATAAAGTCTCCCAGCAAAGAAAAGTCCAGAACCAGATGGCTTTACTGCTGAATTTCAACAAACATTTAAAGAAGAACTAATACCAATACTTCTGAAACTATTTCAAAAAATTGAAGAAGATGGAATTCTTCCAAACTCATACTATGAGGACAGCATTAACCTTATACAAAAACCAGGATGTACCCCACCCCCCAAAAAAGAAAACTACAAGCCAATATTCCCGATGAACACTGATGCAATAATCCTAAATAAAATACTAGTGAACTGGATCCAACAGCACATCAAAAAGATTGTACACTCTGTTCAAGTGGAGTTTATCCCATAGATGCAAGATGGATCAACATATGCAAATCAATGAAAGTAATATATCACATCAGCAGAACAACTGAAAAAAAACCCCATATGATCATCTCTATAGATGCAAAAAAGCATTTGATAAAATTCATCATCCCTTCATGATAAAGACCCTCAACAAATTATGTATAGAAGGAAAGTATCTAAATACAATAAAGGCTACATATGACAAACATACAGCTATCACCATACTGAATGGGGAAAAGCTGAAAACTTTAAGAAATGGAAAAAGACAAGGATGCCAACTCTCACCCCTTTTATTCAATGTAGTGCTGTAAGTCCTAGCCAGAGGTATTAGGCAACAGGAAGAAATAAAGAGCATCCATATTGGAAAGGAGAAATCAAGTTGTCTTTGTTTTGCAGATGACATGATTTTATAAAGACAGAAACCTAAAGTCTCGACCAAAAACTTCTTAGACCTGATAAAGAAATTCAGTAAAGTTGCAGGATGCAAAATCCACATACAAAAATCAGTAATATTTCTAAACACCAATAAGAAATTTGCAGAAAAAGAGATCAAGAAAGCTATCACATTTACAATAGCAACAAAAAAATAAAAATACCTAAGAATAAATTTAACCAAGCAGGTGAAAGATTTCTACAATGAAAATTATAAAATACTGATTAAAGGACTGAAAGAAGACACAGAAAATGGAAAGACATCCCATGCTGATGGGTTGGAAGAGTCAATATCATCAAAATGACCATACTACCCAAAGTGATTTACAGATTCAGTGCAATCCCCATCAAACTATCAATGATACAACTCACAGAATTAGAAAAAACAATTAAGATTTATATGGAACAATAAAAGACCCCAGGTAGCCAAAGCAATCCTGAACAAAATGAATAAATGGTGGGAGGGGAGTATTTCACTCACTGACTTCAGAATATGCTACAAAGCAATAGTAATCAAAACAGCATGGTACTGGCACAAAAAAGATACATAGACCAATGGGACAAAATAGAGAATTTAGAAATAAATCCACGTACCTATAGCTGACTGATTTTGACAAAAGAGCCAAGAACATACACTGGAGAAAGGACAGTCTTTTCAATAAATAGTGCTGGGGAAATTGGAGATCCAATTTCAGGAGGATGAAACTAGACTCCTATCTCTCACCATATCCCAAAATCAAATCAAAATGTGTTACAGACTTAAATGTAAAACCCAAACCCATAAAACTTCTAGAAGAAAACTTAGGGGAAATACTTCAGGACATAGGTCTGTACAAAGATTTTATGAATAATACTCGAGAAGCACAGATAACAAAAGAAGATATGAACAGATGCGATTGTATCAAACTAAAAAGCTTCTGCACAGGAAAGGAAACAATCGACAAAGCAAAAAGACCACTTTCAGAAAGAGAGAGATTTGCAAACTATGCAAATGACAAGGGATTAATATCTAGAATATACCAATAACTCAAACAATTCAATAGCAAAGAAAATGTGCTATATACATATATTTTACTATGCAGTCCTACTCAGCCATAAAAAAAAGAGTGAAATTCTTCCAATTGCAGCACATGGCTGAGCTTGGAGAAAATTGTTATGTGAAATAAGCCAGACACAGAGAGAGAAATACCAGGTGTTCTCATATGTGGAAGCTAAAAGAGTTGATCTCTAAGAAGTAGAGAATAAGAACAGTGGTTTCTAGAGACTGGTGGAGGGAAAGGGTTAGGGGATGGGGAGATGGTGGGCAGTGGGTACACAACAGTAGAGAGAGGAATATTGAGATCTAGTGTTCTGTAGTAATATGGGGAGACTACAGTTAACCACAAAGTACTGCGTATCTTTGAATAGCTAGTCAAAATGATGTAGAATATTCCTAATATAAAGAAGTGAAAAATGGTGCAGGTGATGAGTATACTAAGCATCCTGATATGATCATTGCACACAGTATGAACATAGCCAGATGTCATATTTTACTCCATAAACGTATACAACTATCATGGGCGAGTTAAGAAAAATAAATTTAAAAGAGAGAAAAAAGAGGTAAATAATAGAATAGTGGTTACCTCAGGCAGGAAAAGGGGAGTGGGAAAGAAGAAAGGTTGAGAGACTGGTACAAAGTTACAAAGTGAGAGTTAGACAGGCAGAATAAGAGCTGGTGCACTTGGTGAAAATAAATAATTATGTGGTGTTGTATATTTCAAGAGAAAAGAGGATCTTGAATTTTATAACCAAAAAGAAACAGTAAATGCATATGTAATTGATATGCTGACTATTCTGATAGGATCATATACAATATATGCACATATTGAAATAACACACTGTACCTCATAAACATGTACAAAGAATAAAAATCAATTAAAATTTAAAAACTCAGTTGAATTTCTATACACCAACAATGAACAATCTGAGAAGATATTTAAGAAAACAATTCCATTTACAATAACATCAGAAAAAATAAAATACTTAAGAATAAATTTAAATAAGGAGGTGAAACACCTGCAAACTAGAAGCTAAAAAACATTCCTAAAAGAAGTTAAAGACTGAAATAATGGAAAGCCATCCATATTTATGGATTGTAAGAACAATGTTTTTCAGATATCAGTTCTACCCAAAAGATCTACATTTTCAAGGCAATTCCTGTCAAAGTTGAGGCAAACAACTTGCTCAACTATCAAACACAATTTGAACTTGACATTTTGTCTCTGATTATTTCTCTTTTTTAAATTTTAAAGCTATTTTATTCACCATTTTTCTTTTGGAGGATGGTAATGCACTGAATTGAATTGAATTTTACACAGAGAATGTATAAATAAAGAAAATTATAAATTTTGTTTGCAGCATTGTGTTTAACGTTTACAATTATTAAATTTATTCCACTTCTACTATGGTTTTAGTTAAGTTTTGCTTCTATTTCTTTGATTAATAGTATATTACTTTGCTATTTGAGTACCTCCTGCAGCCTATGCTAAGTGCTTTATATGCAGTTTTTTATTTAAATTATTTCTTATAACAAATTAGAGGTAGAAACTGCTACTATCACAATTATCCTTACCACCTCTCTTAGTCTCATCCATTTCTCCCTTGTTTAACATAATCTGACTGATTTAGGATTTCTGTCTGTCTGGCTCAAGGATAGTAGACAAACTCATTTCTCATTTTGTTTTCTTACCCAAATATGATCCATTTTTTGTTGAATTGTTTCATATGACTAATGGATACCTGTGGCATCTGTGTGTTTATGTCAATGCCAGGAAGAAGGTGGATTATTACTGGGATTTTTCTTAAAGAGGGATTATAACTGGGATATTATGGCATGTGGGAAAATGACTACAAAACAACACCCACCCACCTTCAGCCGCACCTTTAGTGTCTGGCCAGAAATGCTGGTGCAGGACTGCAGGTCTGGAAAGAAGAACATTTTGTGTCCTATTGAGCAATGAACAGACTTGTCTCTTGTCACCTTTTCCCGAGTGCGCCACGGGCTCGGCCCTCTTGTCACCTTTTCAATGTAGAATTTTAAGATTCTCTACTCAATATTAAATATTCTTTGGATAATATTTTGATCAAAAAATTAAAAAAACCCCAAATCATCTATAATTAAGTGAGCCAAATATAATTTCTTTTAACATATTATTATTGGCACTTTCTATCTTTTCATGAATATATTTTCATCAAAATATCATAAGTATATTTTGCTTGACATATGTCTTTTATTAAAATTTGAATATTTTTGATAATAATACTAAATAATTTTCAAAAATACTCTCCTTAATGATCTTAGGAATTCCACCATATGTACATCCTGTGATTATCTGACCCAGCAAGGTTATGGAAGGTTGATGGAGAGTGAGGCTTACGTTCAGGAATAAGAGCAGAAGGCAGAAATCGAAAGGGGTTTCCAGTTACCATTTCTCTGAGCATGTCAGAAATACTTTACTGCAAATCCTGTTTCCTTTTATTTATTTCTTCTCTTTTTTATTGTAGAATCTTGATTTTCAGGGACTGTTTTGTTTAATGGTGTATAACATACAGTCACAAAATGTGAGTGAAGGGCTGGCTGGTTGCTCAGCAGGTTAGAGCTTGGTACTGAGAACACCAAGGTCCAGGGTTCCATCCCTGTACCAGTCAGCCACCGAAACAAACATACAATAACATGTGAGGTAAAATGTTGAATCAAGAATTAGATAAATTTTAAAATTTATTGTTCTTTCCCATCATTTTTTATGTAGCAAGTATTTATAGAAAACCCTTTGAAAATTAGGGAGTGAAAGCAATAGGATTGAATCTAGGGCTCCCTGACCTTAAAGACCATTAAGCTAAGCTCTTTAGATAAGTAGAGAGGTAGATAGATGATATGTAGATAGACAGACAGACAAAACCCACATTGTGTGTGTGTGTGCGTGTGTGTGTGTGCATGTGTGTGTATGTGCTGTGTTCCATGTCTCAGGTCTTGGAGGTGCAAACTTGTTGAAACTTTGATTGTGAGGTGTCACTCTTCATCTTGTGTCAGCTCTTCATGTAGCTGATTTGAGAGGAACTCTGAGTGTTCAAATATACCACCTCAACCTGTAAAGTGACTCCTGGGTGAAATGTTGGGGTCACCAGGGCTGTTGTGACTTTGGTGCCTACACTGTCATGATTAGCAGCCTTGTTGAGTGGGGTATTCTCAGAGGGAAGGTCTCAGAGTACAACCCAGACTGCATAATCTCACACTGTAGCCCCTTTTGGCTAGCTAATTCTCACATTCTGGATGACAGAAATCAGACATTTCTCCAAGGATTCATGATTTAGTCATGATGCAAGGCTATGGGAAGTAGTAAGCGACCTATTGAGTAAAGCCCCTTTACCTAGCCCTCTGATGTACTTGGCATGTGTAATAGTCTATATGAATCATTTGATGATGACACGATATGTATAACAATATGGCAATCAGCTGAAGTGGGACAGGGAAGGAAGTTTTATGCTTCAATGAAGGTGAAAGATAGGAAGGGATCATCATCCCCAATAAAGAAAGAGAACCATTGGCCACCATTTGGAAAATTCCCCGAATCCTTCAATTGCCATAGGTCACTGCAACTGAGAACTAAGGTAGGGCCCGTGTGAGTCATGAGCACTTATCCCAATAAGAACATCCTGGAACAGGATATTTACTATTTCCAGAGTCCCTGTCAAAGCAGTAATGGGTAGATTTGCATTTTGGTTAGGAAATTATTGTACCAGCCCAGATTTAGGCAGTGCCACTTCCCCCTGGGAGGGGCAGCAAGCCCTATAAAGAGGTCTTCTGCTGCTCAACATCTGAACTCCTAGCCCTCAAGTCCTGATCTACATTGAGGAATTTGGTGAGTTGGATTTCTTGAGTTCATGTGGGTTATTTTTATTTTTATTTTTTTTGTACTTTCAAATGTTGAATTGAATCTAAAGCAAGAGGTCTGGTAGATCCAAAGTTATGATCATGAATTTGATGATACTTAGTGGATGGAAATGTTGGATCAGGGCACAATAATATACTGTTTTATTTTGTTTAGGGGTAGATAGTTTGAAATCCATATGGACAAAGAATATGAAAGCTTTGATAATAGGAAAGCTTTGATTTGGAGAAAAATAAAGAACAAAGTATTTTTCTCTTTTCCATAACTTCTTGGTGTCCTTTTCAAAGGCTTATGTCTTAGGAGGTGTGAGACACTTGAATTCTTCCTGAACAGTCCTTTGCTGTGTATGCAGCCAGCCTACTATGTCCTCTCAAGAGATTATGACAAGAATTGCTCATGCGATTGCCCAGGATTTCTGAACTGTGACCACCTTTCTTGAAGATGTTATTTTCATACAAATAACATTTCTTGGTTCTTTACAGCAGACATATTTTCTTTAGAAAAATGGTATGAGAACACACAGGATTGTCTTAGCACCGATAAAGCAATTTGCTAAAGTGGAAGGACGAAGCCAGAGAGTTATAGAAATGGAATTAAGACATTAAAGTGTATTCTTGGAGATTGGAGAAATAATATCCCATGCTATTACTTAAGCTTTAGCTTCTCTTTCTGTAGAAGTCCCTTCTGATGAACACTGTCATATAATTTCTTTCAGATTCTGAGACTACAGACGATGTCTTATCAACAGCAGCAGTGCAAGCAGCCCTGCCAGCCACCTCCTGTGTGCCCACCGCCAAAATGCCCTGAGCCATGCCCACCCCCAAAGTGCCCTGAGCCATGCCCACCGCCAAAGTGCCCTGAGCCATGTCCACCTCAGCCAAGCCAGCAGAAATGCCCTCCTGTGCCACCTCCTCAACCCTGCCAGCAGAAGTGTCCACCCAAGAGCAAGTAACAGCTTCTGGATTCATCAGGATCAGCAAAGGATAAGGTCAATTGGCTCACCTAGTCCCCAGCTTCACCTTCATCTTCTCTTCTCAGCCTGTCATGGATACGGAAGAAGCTTCTCTACCTTTTAGCCTGTAATCTGCCTCTGATGATTCCTTCCTAAGGCTACTCTCCAGGTGGTGACCGAGAAAGCGAAGTCCTCTGCTGTGCCAGCATCCCAGAGAAGAGCAGCAGCCCTCTCCCTGGGTGTCACCAGAGGATTCCGTTGCTGTCTCCGTGTCTGTCACCTGGGAAGAAACTTCTATAACCTGGGAAATTTAACTCTTCTTTTACTTTCTGAATAAAGTATATCATTATGAAATGGAACAAATGTTTTCTTTTTTTTTTTTCAAACTTACTTTGTTAGCCATATCAAATCATCATTTTGGTTTATTTCTATTTTTCTTTGATTCCCAAGTCCAGGCTCTCACACTTACTGCTATCTCACTTGTGAGTCATACCGAAGATTATTTCTACATAACTTTAAGCCCATGCTACTTTTCTTAATTACTGTTTGATTGATTTGAGGAACAAATTAACTTCTCAGAATTTGAATCTCTCTACTGCTAAGTGAGGAAAATAGTATTTATACGACCAACTTATCTTGGGAATAAAGTTGAACTAATATGTGTAATTTGGTTGGCACCATGCCTGACACATAATTGGCCCTGAATGATTGGCAATTTATTATTAGCAGCAGATAATCAGTGTCTTCATCACCATCATTGCCATCCTCCTCCTCCTCATCGCTGCCAGCACCAGATTCACTCTAGAAAGGGACTGGCGTGGACATAATATAGAAAATAAGAGCACTCTTTAACGTCAGCATTTTCCATAGTATGTTCTTCTTTTTCTCTTCTGATTCATTTTCTTTTTCATGTGATACTGCACAGAAGAGCTTCTGGGAAGCAGTGGAGCATACTGCATAAAATTACTGCAGTTCTTAAACCATGGGTAGTACAGGAAAAAAAGGAAGGAAAAGTGTCCTTAGAACTCAAAGTGTTTGTCTCTTCTCCATGTGTGCACCTTCTTACTCTAAATACACACAAAAAGTTAGGGTTCTACCATTCGTTTTCACCTCTGAAAGTACTTTCCTGGGTGTTCTAAGCCCACTTTTGAAAAATGTTGCAGTTTTACAATGTTCGTTTATATTTGTAAAGTTACTGCTGCTATGCAGCTTGTTTCCTAAGTGGCTAGCCTCCTAGTGAGGGAAGCTGCTTAAAGAAAGCATGCATTCTATAAACATGTCCTTTCTTTTGGCCTAAGTGTAAAAAAAGGAATACAAATTGAATGAGAGACCTTATTCTACTCTATGAAGTTTAAAACATAAACTACCATAGAATTTCAAAGGCTCTGTATTAAGTTATGTCGACCCCTTAGTTGGATTGTTAATGAATGCTTCAAAAGAGAAAATGTTTTAAAAAAGTTTCTATGGGATTGATCAGAATGTCAAAAAAAAAGACAAAATCTGCCTTTCTGAGGATGTTGTTTGCAGCCATGCAACATTTATTACTTGTAGACATGAATGGATTTCCTATGGTGAATATTATGAGAAAGAAACAGTCTTACTAATGAAAACCAAACTGGTGATAAGGTGTTAAAAAGGAAGGAAGGGGAAACCTTGTAGTCCCTTATGCTGGTGTGTGAGATCATTCTGGAGATTGAAGATATAGAAGACCCAGTTCATTAGATGGGCTTGACTTCCTCAAGGTATAATAAAGTTCTTTTCGTGAATAATATACATAGAAATTTTCTTCTCAGATTTCCTGAGACACGAGAAGGATTTTTTATCAGCAGCAGCAACAGAAGTATGAACAGCCCTTCCAGCCTCCTCCTCTGTCCCTGCTTTAGGGACCTATTCCCCTCCCACCTCCACTGTGCTCAGACTCATGCTCACCTCTGAAGACTCACCCTCCCTACTTCCCAGTAACCACCTCTGCAGTAAGCTCAGGTGGGCCAGTAGAAATGAAGCCCTCACCCTATATGCAGAAATGTCCACTCAAAAACAGGTGAGTTTCAGATGTCTCAGGCCCAAGAAACAATAAGAACAACAGGTCTTCCCAATATTAGTTGGGTTTCCTGGAGCCTCGTGATTTTAAGCAAAAGTCTCTCATAGAGAAACATCAGATGCGTCTGTATAATTTGTGACATGAACAGCTGATTTCATCACCTACGCTAGTGAAGTTTTACACGCAGCTTCACAGATGTGCACATGTTTTATGGTAGAACAGAAATTTTCTTTCTATTACATGTTTTGTCAGTGGCATTGGTTCACGATTAATTGCTTAGTGAATCTATTTGTTCCTAGCTTTGGATTTCTGCAAACAGTGTGTTGTGACTATTTAAGGCACTGAGTCTGTGTAGTAGGGCCTTTCAAGGACTCTTTGAGTACTGGTTCAGATTCATGTTCTGCTATTCATTTGTTGAGTGACCTGGAACAACATATTTAACTCCTCTGAACATCAATTTACCCACCTTCAAAGAGTGAAAAGAACAACCTTGTCCTAGATACTAAATGACTGGCACAATGCACTCAACACAAGGTGGTTGCAATTGTCATCAACAACATCATCCTCATTATCATTATCATCAGTAGTGTAATTGCTCTACTAAGAAAGCTGTGTACACAAGCCTAGGTTATTAAATAGAGAAAGTTCTCAAACTTCGATATGCTTTTATAAAACGATTGTTTTCTTTTTCCTCTGAACCAACGACTTTTCCAGAGACTTACTTTTGGGAAGATGAACTAGATATACTTTTCCCAGAGAGCTGCCATCAGAAGTGCCCTGGGTTCTGAAGCCAGAGTGGTGGGGGGCCTAGGGTCTCAGCCACGCCCCCCTGATGTCTGCATCCAAACCTGTGAGGACCACTGAGCTGCCACTGGAAGTGCCCCAGGCTCCCAGGTTGGGGGTTGTGGAAGGTCTCTGCCATGGCCCCCTGAAGTCTGCATCTAGCCCAGCCACGAGGAGCCACCTACGGAAGCCCCCCGGGGGTCCCCCTGGCCAAAATGAGGTGAGAGCCATGGGCCTCGACCACACGCCCATCCCTCCTTCCGCCTCCTGCCACCCTATTCCTCTCCCCTTTTGCTTTTCCCTTACCCCCCAACTGCTCCACAACAACATCTTAGAATGCAGTATATATATATATATATATATATTAAAAAAATGATTAAGGTAATGGGGAAAAAATCAGTATTGCCAGGGTTTCAGGCAAGGAGAGAAGGTTGAATAGATGGAGCATGGAGAATTTTTAGGGCAGCAGAACTATTCTGTATGATGCTGTAATGGTGAATACATGACATCATGCATCTGGTGAAACCCACGGAACTGTACAACACAAAGAGGGAATGCCAGTGTAAAATTGAGTTAATAATGATAAATCAATATTGATTCATAATTGTAACAAATGTACCACACTAACATAACATGTTAATAATAGGAGAGACTGTTGGGGATGTGGGGGAATGGGAACTTGCTGTAGTTTCTACTCAATTTCTCTATACACCCAAAACTACTGTAAAAATAAAGTCTAGTACTTAGAAAAAAAAATAGAACCAGGACAAATTTAATCTGAATGAGAAAAGAAAACTAATGAATGCCAACACTGAGATAAAAAAGATGTTAGAATTATCTGACAAAATAATTTTTGTCAGCCATCATAAAAATACTTTGACATACGATCATGAGCACACCTGAAATAAATAAAAATAAGAGACAGCTTCAGCAAAAAAACAGAAGACACAAAGGACTAAACAAAAATTTTAAAATTGAAAATATAATAACTGTGCTAATAAAAACGAAAACCTCTATGAGTGGGCTCGACAGTAGAATGAAGGAACAGGGGAATCAATCAGTGAACTTGAACTTGAAGGTAGAGCAAACAAAATTATCCAGTCAGAGAAACAGAAAGAAAATAGATTGAGGAAAAAAAAAAAAAAAAAAGAAAAAGAATAAACAGAGCCTCAGGGACCTGTGGGAATAATGCAACGATCTATCATTTGTGTCATCACTGTCCTGGAAGGAGAGAAGAAAGAGGGCATAGGGCAAGGATGAAAAAATATGCAATAAAGTAATAGATAAAAAGCTCCCAAATTTGTAAAAACACATACACCTATGGAGTCAAGATGCTGAGTCAATCCCAAAGAGAATTAACCCAAAGACATCCATGCCAACACACATCATAGTCAAATCTCTGAGAACTAAAATCAAAGAAAAGAAAGTAGTGAGGTAGAAATGACACCTTACATGTTGGTGTAAAACATTGCAATGACAGTGGAGTTCCCATCTGATGTCACGCAGGTAGAATGTAGGTGCAGCATTTTTCAAGTGCTGACAGAAAAGAACTGTCAATGCAGTAAAACTATATCCACCAAGAACATTCTTCAGTCATGAAAGGGAAATGAAGACATTCCCAGATGCAGAAAAAATGAGAGTGTTTGTTGTCAACAGAGGTACCCTGAAATAATGTCTGATGGGATTTCTGCAAACAGAAGGAAAATATTAATAACAAGGTCTTAGAACACCAGAAAGGAAGAAAGAGCAACAGGAAATGTAATAATATCCTTTGAGTTTTCTTAATAATATTTGAGAATATCAACATCAATAGAGAGAGAGAGAGAGAGAGAACTCAGAGTACAAAAATAGCCGTGAAGAGGAGCATCACTACTGCCCTTACGGAAATAAAAATGGAAGAATTATAAGAGAATACTGTGAACACAAATTGCATACAGTAACAAATTTGGTTGACATAGATAAAACTGGATAGATTCCTAGAAGGATACAAACCACCAAAACTATCTCATAAAGACATATAAAATCTGAATATTTATAATAAATAAAAATAATGCATTAATAATACAAATAATTTCCCACAAAGAAATTGCCCAGGCTCAGGTAGCTTCACTGACAAATTCTACTTAACATTTATAGAAAAGTTAATATAAATTATTCACTAAGTTTTTCAGAATATAGAAAAGAAGAGCCTAATACCACTGAACTGTACACCTAAAAATGGTAAAGATATGACAAATTTTATGTTATCTGTAATTACCACAATTAAAAACAATTTAATAAATAGAAGAGGAGGGAACATTTACCAAACCATTTTATGAGGCCTGTGTTGCCATGACACCAAAACCAGAAAATGACATCACAAGGGAAGAAAACTACACACCAATATCCCTTAAGGACGTCGATAAAAAATTCCCAACAAAATAGTAGCGAACCAAGTCCATTAACATGTAAAAATTTATGTACCATGAGAGAGAGGTATTTATCTCAAGAATACAAGGTTAACATACAGAATCAACCAACTTATAAAAAACTATATTAAAAACAAAAGAGAAAAACACATGATCTTCTCAACAAACAAAGAAAAACTGTTTGACAAAAAGTAACATTCTTTTATGATAAAAAGAATCAGAAAACTTGGAATAGAGAGAACTTCCTTACCATGGTAAAGGCCATTTACAAAAACCCCACAGCTAACATCATACTTCATGGTGAAGAACTGATGCTTTCCCACTAAGATAAAGGATAAGATAAAGACGTGCATTCTTGTCACTTCTATTAAACATTATAATGAAGGTTCTAACTTGGGCAGTTAGGCAAGAAAAAAGCAATGAAAGGCATATGGATTGCAAAGGAAGATGTAAACAATCTCTATTCATAAATGGCATAATCTTGTATATAGAAAATCCTAGGAATTCACACACACGTGCATGCACACACACACAATTAGAACAAACAAGTTTCGCAAGATTGAAGGATGCAAAATGAATATGCAAAAATCAAATGTACTTCTACATAAGGTATTGAATAATTTGAAAGTGAAAGTAAAACAATTTGTTCTGCAATAGTATCAAGAAGAACAAAACATTTAGGAGTAAAATTAAAAAGAGAAGTGCAACACTCGTACACTGAAAACTACAAAACAACATTAAAAGAAGTTAAAGAAGACAAAAATAAATGAAAAAAATCCTGTGTTCATGAATTGGAAACAATAATATTGTTAAGATGGGATCACTGCCCAAATGAATCTACAGATTCAACACAATCCTTATTTCTTTTGCAGAAATTGACAAGCAAATCCTAAGACACAAATGGAAGTGCAAGGGACCCAGAATAGTCAAAACAACCTTGAAAAAGAAGGACAAAGTTGTAGAATTTACACTTCCCAATTTTAAAATGACACAAAGCTACAGTAGTCAAGACAATGTGGTAATTGCATAAGAAAAATGTTCAGAAACACATGCTTACATTTACGGTCAGCTGATTTTTGACAAAAGCGCCAGCAGAATTCAATGGGGAAAGAATAGCTTTTTTAACAAAGTGCACTGGGACAACTGAATATCCACTTGCAAAAGAACAAAGTTGGACCACTACCTCCTAATATATACAAAAATTAAGTCAAAATGGGTCATTGATCTACATGTAAATGTAAAAAGTATAAAACTCCTTAAAAATTTAGATGTAAATCTTTATGACCTTGATTTAGGCAAAGCCTTCTTAGTTACAAGCTAAAGATCATGTGACAAAAGAAAAAAATAGATAAATTAGACTTTATCAAAATTAACAACTTTTGTGTTCCATTGCTGAATTCTACCAAACTTTTAAAGAAGAATTAATACCAATTCTTATCAACTATCACCAAAAAATTGAGGCAGAGGGCACTCTCCCAAACTCATTGTATGTTGCCATTATCACCCTAATACCAAAATCAGACAAGGAAACAACAAATAAAGAAAACCACAATTCATTATCCCTGATGAACACAGATGCAAAGATTCTCAACATAATGCTAGCAAACTGAATTCAACAACACTTAAAAAAGATTATACACCGTGATCGAGTGGGATACATCCCAGATGTGCAAGGATATATCAGCATATGCAAATCAATAAGAGTAGTACATCACATGAACAGAATGTAAAAAAAAACCAAACAAACATATATGGTTATCTCAATAGATACCAAAAAAGAATTTGATAAAATTCAATATCCTTTCATGATAAAAACTCTCAACAAATTAGGGATAGAAAGAAAGTACATTAATACAATAAAGGCTATATATGACAAACCTACAGCTAACATCATACCGAACAGGACAAGACAAGGATGGCTGCTCTTACCACTTCTATTCAACATAGCACTGGATGTCCTAGCCAGAGCCATTAGGCAACAGAAAGAAATAAAGGGTATCCAAATTGGAAAGCAGGAAGTCAAGTTGTCCCTGTTTTGCATATGACATGATTTAAAAAAGACAGAAACCTAAGACTCTACCAAAAAACTCCTAGACCTGATAAACAAATCCAGTAAAGTTGTAGGATACAAAATTCACATACAAAATTCAGTAGCACTTCTACACAACAAAAACAAACTTGCAGAAAAAGAGATCAAGAATGCTATCCCATTTACAATAGCAACAAAAAATTAAAATACCTAGGAATAAATTTAATCAAGCAAGTGAATAATCTCTATGAAGAAACCTATAAAATACTGACTAAAGATATTAAAAAAGACACCAAAATATGGAAAGACATCCCATGCTCATAGATTGGATGTATCAATATTGTCAAAATGACCATACTACCTGAGGTGATCTATAAATTCAATACAATCTCCATGTATTGGAGATTGACATACTTCCAATGACATACTTCACAGAAATAAAGAAAACATTCAAGAATTTATATGAACAGCACGAATCCTTGAATAGCCAATGCAATTGTGAGCAAAAAGAACAAAGTAGGGGACATCACACTCCCTGACTTCAAAATATACTACAAAGCTAAAGTAATCGAGCAGCATGGTACTGACACAAAAACAGATTAATAAACCAATGGAACAGAATAGAGAACTCAAAAATAAAACCTTGTACCTATAGCCAAGTGATTTTTGTCAATGGAGCCAAGAACATACATTTGGGAAAGGACAGTCTCTACAATAAATACTTCTGGGAGTACTGGAGATCTATATGCAGAACAATTAAACTAGACCCCAATCTCTTACCATATATCAAAATTAAGTCAAAAGTGGATTAAAGATTTAAATGTAAGACTCAAAACTATAAAACTTCTAAAAGAAAACATAGGGGAAACACTTCAGGACATACGACTGGGCAAAGACTATGAATAATACTTAAGAAGCACAGGGACACAAAAGCAAAAATTAACAAATGAGATTAAATCTAACTAAAAAGTCTCTGTACAGCAAAGGAAACAATCAACAGAGTAAAAAGACAACCTGCAGAATGGGAGAAAATATTTACAAATTATGCATCTTAGAAAGGATTAATATCCAGAGTAGACAAAGAATTCAAACAACTCAACAGTAAACAAACAAACAAACAAAACCCAAATAATCTGATTAAAAAATAGGCAAAGGAACTGAACAGGTATTTCTAAAAAGAAGACATACAAATGGCCAACAGGTATACGAAAAAATGCTCAGCATCACTAATCATCAGAGAAATGCAAATCAAAACCACAATGAGATATCATCTCATTCCAGTTAGAATGGCTATTATAAAAAAGACAGAAAAACAAATGCTATCAAGGGTGCAGAGAAAGGGGAACTTTTATACATTGTTGATGGGAATGTAAATTAGTGTAGTCATTACTGAAAACAGTACAGAGTTTTCTCGAACAACTAGATTGAACTGCCATATGATCCAACAATCTCACTGCTGGGGATATATCCACATGAATGAAAACCACGTCAAAGGGATAACTGCACTCCCATGTTTATTGAGGCTCTGTTCACAATATCCAAGAATTGAAATCAACATAAATGTCTTTCAACAAATGATTGGATAAAGAAAATGTGCTGTAATACACAATGGAATACTACTCAGTCATAAAAATGAATGAAATTCTGCCATTTGTAGCAACATGGATGAGCATGGAGATGATTATAAGTGAAATAAGCCAGGCACATAAATAGAAATACCACATGTTCTTACTCACATGTGGAAGCTAAAAAAGTTGATCTCATAGAAGTAGAGAGTAGATTAGTGGTTACTAGAGACTAGTAAGGTGTGGAGATATGGAGAGGGTGGTCAGTGGATACAAAATTGTATGTAGATAGGAAGAATAAGATCTACTATTATATAGCAATATAGGAAGACTAGAGTCAACAAGAAAGTTCTGTGTATCTTTGAATAGCTAGTTGAGATGATGTTGAATGTTCCTAACACAAAGATGTGACATATGTTCGAGGTGATGGATATACATACTAAGCACCCTGAAATGATCATTGCACAAAGTATAAATGTGCCATTATATCATATTTTATTATGTACATATATGTAATTATCATGGGTCAATTAAGAAAAATAAATTAAGAAAAAAAAAAGAAATAGGATAGTGGTTACCACAGGCAGGGAAAGAGAGAAGGGAGGTGGTGGGGTGGAAGAGAAAGGTTGGTAGACTGTACAAAGCTACAAACTTCCAATTAGATAGGCAGAATAAGTTCTGGTGCTAAAGGGTTACAATAGCTAATAACATAACATTGTTTTGTGTATTTCAAGATAGCCAGCAAAGAGGCTCTTGAATGTTATAACCACAAAGAAATGAGAAATGTCGAGGTGATAAATATGTTAATTATTCTGATTCGATCATTATACAATATATGCATGTATGAAAACAAAAAACTGTACCCCATAAATGTGTACAATGAAAAAAAAAAAAAGAGCCTCTTTAGTTGGGTCTTCAAGTCCAACTTCAGATTTATAAAGAAACTCTCATCTCGAACAATACTAGCATCAGCAACACAGGCTGCTAGAAGTCATTGGACAAATGCTTCAAATTTTTGAAAAATGTCTATTCATCTCCTTTGCCCATTTTTTGATTGGATTATTCGTTTTTTTACTGCATAGTTGTTTGAGTTCTTTGTATATTCTGAATATTAATCCCTTGTAGGATGTATAGCTTGCAAATATTTTCCCCCACTCCATAGGTTGTCTTTCCACTCTGTTGATTGTTTCCTTTGCTGTGCAGAAGGTTTTTAGTCTGATATAATCCCATTTATTTATTTATTTTTTTATTGCCTGTGCTTTTTGGGTCTTATTCATAAAGTCTTCACCCAGTCCTATTATCTCGAGTGTTTTCCCTATATTTTCCTTTAGTAATTTTATGGTTTCAGGCCTTACATTTAAGTCTTTAATACACTTTGAGTTGATTTATGTATATGGTGACAGGTACAGTTCCGATTTCCTTTTTCTGCATATGGATGTCCAATTCTCCCAGAACCATTTATTGAAGAGGCAATATTTTCCCCAATGTATATTCTTGATGGCTTTGTCAAAGATCAGTTGGCTGTAAGTATATGTGTTGATTCCCGGGTTTTCTATTCTGTTCCATTGATCTGTCAGTACCATGCTGTTTTGGTTACAATAGCTTTGTAATATAATTTGAAGTTGGGTGGTATTATGCTTCTGGCTTTATTTTTTTGCTTATCATCTCACCCCTATTAAACTGGCCATTATTAAAAAGACCAAGAATAACAAATGGTGGTGAGGATGTAGGGAAAGTGGTACTCTTCTACACTGTTGGTGGGACTGTAAATTAGCACAACCATTATGGAAAACAGTATGGACGTTTCTCAAACAAATACAGATAGAGCTACCATATGATCCAGCAACCCCACTACTGGGCATATATCCAAAGGAATGGAAATTACCATGTCGAAGGGATACCTGCACTCCCATGTTCACTGCAGCTCTATTTACAATAGCCACAATATGGAACCAAACTGTGTCCATTGATGGATGATTAGACAGGGAAAATGTGGCATATATACATAATGGAATACTACTCAGCCATAAAAAAAGAATGAAATTCTGCCATTTGCAGCAACATGGATGAGTATGGAGAAAATTATGTTAAGTGAAATAAGCCAGACACAGAAAGAGAAATACCACATGTTCTCACTCATAACTGGCTGCTAGGAAGGAAGGGAGGGAGGGAGGGAGGGAAGAAGAAAGTAATGAAGGGAAGAAAGAAAAAAAAAGACCACAACAATATGTTGAACTTTCAGGAGAGAACAAGCCTTAGGATACTAGAGATGGGGAGGAGGGAGGAAGGGCGTTTGGAAAGTTATAGGTCAGGTGAAGAACATAAAGAAATATCATGATTTGTAAAAATGAATATACTAATAATAAATAAAGAAATTCAAAAAAAATTTTTTTGAGTGAAAACTATTTTCAGTAATTCTCTGTTATTTAAAAAGTATCAGTTAAGAGTAAGAGTAGAATAAAGGCATTTTAATGATGCAAACATTTCTTCCAACTATCCTTTCTTAGGGAATTACTTGAAGATATTCTACAACAAAACAATGGTATAAATTCAAGAAACAGGAAGGTGGAGAAATAGTGGGTTCAACCCAGGAAATTAATTAAGGAAAGAGAGAAGATGACATATACGCAGGAGACCTGGAAAACAATTATTACAACCTGAGGCCGGGCGAGACGGTGGTGTGGGGGGTGGGAACCAAAGCAGAGGGCTCCAGAAGCAAGGTAGTCGGGAGCAAAGGAGAGAAGGAAAAAGACATTTGAAAGATTAGATACTATCTTTTAAAATCTGGAGTTAACCAACACGGGAATTAAGGCTCTGAAATTTATTTATTTATTTTTAGTTAAAAAAATTTTTTATTAGCACATTCATTGTTACAAATTATACTTTTTCTTTATGCCCCTTATCCAATCTCTTCCCTTCCCTGACCCTTTTCCCCTCCCCTTCCCCCGTCTAATAACCATTGATTTGTTCTCTTCAGCTGATAGATTAACTGTTCTCTGAGACAGGTGTGATCAAGTCCTCCCGTATTATCGTAAATCGGATGCTTCTTCTATTAGTCTGGAGTGTACTTTGTGGAGAGAGAGGACCTCTTCTTGTGTCATCAAGTTGAGAGTCTGGCGTGTCATCTACACGGTGGTTGTGACTGCTGCTATAGAGACTAGTCACTTTTGCAGCAGCTCTGGCCGTTGTGGTGGCTATGGAGGGCTACCCATGTGAAAATGGTGTTTTTGGTGTGCTCTTTACCTGGTTGAGGCTGGGTTCGGTTTCCCCTGACTCCATACCTCAGGACCCTGGCGGGGTCCCAGGGTGGCAGCTTGCCTAGTTGCAGCTGGGTTTGGCCTCCCCTGTATACATGCGTCAACATAAGATGTTGTGGAGCAGTTCGGAGGGGAGGAGAAGAGAAGGGGGAGGGGAAATAGGGTGGGAAGGGGGGAAGGAAGGGGAGTGTGATCGAGGCCTGTGGGCCCCACGCCATTCTGGCAGGTGAGACCAGGGGGCTCTGAAATTTTTTAAAACGGGTGTAAAAGAATTACTAAATACAGCTCCTGTAGGAAGCTCTTAAAACTTGTGTAAGCTATGTGTATAAGAGGTATGTACTCTGTTGGGAAAATATAAGAAAATGATCAGGGACCCTCAGATATTCAGAATCTTGCCGAGCATTTGATGTAAATATCCACGTGCACCCAGGTGTTCCTTGGTTACTATCTATATAGTTGTGTATGGGCACCCAGGTGTCCTGGGTTATTGACTTAAGTATAAAGGACTAACGGCTCTGATACAGGGTGCCACCTGCCTGCTCCTCAGGACGCTCCAGGAGGCTACTAGGGCGGGTGCTCCTAGCTCTGAATAAAGCCTGTTAATTTTTTACCCATGGCTCCCAGGACCTTTTCCTATTACCTAGCTCATGGACCTGCATGTGAAGGGTTTGTGACCCAGTCTGTACGACGGGTTCGTAGGGTCTGTGAGCCCTAGCCCTAGCTTGACAATTGGCTCCATCGGTAGGATTCCAACATTATCCTAGCTTGGCATACTCTTACATAGCCTGCCCTCTAAGGTTTCTACCACTAACGCAGTTCCATGGTCTCTAATTACCTCTCTGAGAGAATGGCAGTATTTGGGAGCTCACTGTGGGGGAGGAACGTGGAGGGAAGTGAAGAAGCTGAGCTGCCTGCCTAAATCCAGGATGAGAAGAAACAGGTCTCCTTTGTGATGGAAGTGACAAGGCAATATGAAAGCAATATGTTAGCTTCCCTATGATTTTCTACAAAAGGATTTTAGAAGTGTGTATGTGTGCAAAGAGAAATTTTCTTAATGTTTCCAAAAGGTAATATTAAAACTCCTACTAACTCCTCTGTCCACGTACCCACCATCACAGCTGGCCTGAACTCTTGATGTGGAAACCCAGGTTTGGAAAAACAGGGCAATTATTTTTGCTAACATTATTATTATTGACATCTTGTACACAGTTTTGAAAATTAAAATGTTTAATTACATCTCATACATAGTCTTTGTAGACATTTTTGAAAATAAAGAATAATACAATTATGAAATTAGAACAATATCAGCAGAGTAATCACTGTTATCATTTTGATGCATCCACTCCCCCACATTTATCCTTCAATTTACTCATTTTGTTTTAAATCTTATTTTGAGAAATTTATGACATATATAGAAGTACTAAATACCTCTACCACTTTGAAAAAATAACTGTTAATGTACTCTGATAATTGCTTAGAGTTTTGCACATTATGATTTTTATGATTAAAAATATACAGTTTTATTTAAAAAAGAAATATAACTGTGAAGAAAGAGCTAAAACAATTTTTATTATTTCTAGCTACTTTCCTTCTCTCCTACCTCATCCCAGAGTCAAGCATTACCACAAGTTTCACATGCAGTCGCTCATTTTATTACTACATGCCATTTGTATACATTTCATATACACATGTACTCATAGAAAACAAATACAATTTATTTCTGTGTTCATTTTTGTTTTTATGGGTGGTGTATGTTTAGGAGGGTACTTCACAAAGTTCATGGAAAGATTGGTATTATCTTTTAATTCTATTTTTTCCATGAACTTTTTGAAGTACCCACTTATATCTCGACACATACCTATATATGTATATGTATATTTATATTTATACCACTTCATTATTTTCAGCTAATGATAAGCTTTTTTCTTTTCATTTGTTCACATTGATGCATTTTTTCTAAAATATTTATTTATTTTTGATTATACATATTTATGGGGTACAGGTGATTATCAATGTTTGTGTACAGTACATGATGATCAAATCAAAACTCTTAGCATGTTCATCACTGCAAATAATAATTATTCTTTGTGTCCCTTACCCGATTGCTCCCTAACCCTCCCCCACCTCTTTCTTTCCCACCTCTAATTACTATAGGTCTGTTCTCTCCTTCTGAAAGTTCAACATTTTATTGTGGTCTTTCTGTCTTTCCACACTGATACATTTATAGGTAGGTCAGCCCTTTAAACTTTATAGTTTTTCTTAATATTCTACAGTGTTCACGGGTGTGTGTGTGTTGGTATGTGTGTGAGTGTGTGTGTGTGTGTGTGTTGTAGGTGGGTAGGAAATGAGAGAGAGGGAGAGAGACAGAAAGAAGGCTCCAGAGGCTGATCATTCAATGTGGGCTGCCTCTCAAGAGGAAACCTGAAAAGTTTCAAGTTCATGAAATGCAAGGTAAAACCAAGAAACTGCCACAGATTGGCAAAGGCTAAGGAGATATGACAACTAAATGCAATGTAGGATCTTGGATTGGACCCTGGAGCAGAAAGAGGACATCTGGGCGACACTTTGGTAGTTACTAGACCTTCTCATGCTTCAGTTTCTTCATCTATAAAATGGGAGGTAATAAACTCAATTGTTATTGTGGAGATTAAATGGGCTTAATAACAATAATGTATTATATGCAATAATATATAATATACAGACTTTTTTTTTTTTTAAATACAGGAGACAATGTAGCATCATGTCCAAGAACTGAGAACTGTTTTGCAATAATCAGGGAGAGTGAGGGAATTGGGATGCACAAAGGAGGAAAATATTTTAGGCAAAGGTCAGGTAAATTCAAGTGAGTATGTGTAATGTTTGCAGGTAGCATTGATTTGAAAGAATTCAAAATATTTTTCAAGTAAAATATTTAAAAGGTATTAGTTTGTTGACAATACAATATGTTTCTTTAATTGGCAGGTTATTCAAAATTTAACTGCAATAAAGTCAGTTTTTTAAACAATAGCAGATAGTATACACCCAAGATGTGATGAAGCTGTTTCTACTATGAGATGAATTGAATGGTCATGGCATTTACTCTTTAATCGATCTTTTACTTACTGATTAGTAGGAGATCTATATAAGCTGGAATGAAGGTTATGATCCAGTGACAGTAGGCAATCTGAGTCTCTTATACATCAAGGCTCAAAGACAGATGACATTTCACAAAGCAAGTGAGATGGAACAAGTTTTCTATCCAGGGAGCATGAAAGAGTGTGCAGTCGGAAGGGGCCAGGGACAGGCACCATCCCAATGAGTTCACCAGAGAACTTCTCATAGTCCCCTTGTGCCTCATGAGACAGGCTCTGCCACCCAGGAAAAGATTTTGTTCTGCTGAGGAGCATCATGGGCCTTCACATCTTGTGATATCAGCATGAGTGGGGCAAGGAAATTCTTGGAATTTCGTGTGGATGACATTTTTGTTGGGAAATACATAGATCATCCCATCCTGGGCTGTTCTGTTTTGACCCATGTGGGGCCTCTCAGGCCTGACAAAAGGGCTCCCCTCCACACTGCTGACATCCTCTGCACACTCAGGGGTAGATCTTCCTCAGACACTCTGGTGGCTTTGCCGTCACTTGGTTGATGTTAGGGTTTTGTCTGGAGAGGGAAGGGATTATTGTTTTAACAACTGATATTTAAGTTTAGAGTAAAGAAGATAATGAAGTTTTGGAAGTAGAAATCATTATATCATATTTTTGTTGGTATTGATAGACAATCGTGGAGTTCATAAGAAAAATGAAGCTAAAAAGTCGTCCTTAAAGTGAAAGAGAGTAAGAGACAGTAAATTTTTTCCTACCCAATGCTCCATTTAAGTTCCAAATGTCTGTGTCTCAGAGTGCAAGCACTGGGTGCTGGGTCTGAGCCTTTGTAATTTCTTAGAGCCATGCATGGCTCAGTCCCACGGTTAGCTCAGTTAGACTCTTAATTAGGACCTCATGGGAAAGAGGGTAGAAGGGATTTTCTGTGGGATTGGCTCAAATTTTGGTAATAACATTCTAAGAGGATTTTGCTGCCTCACCATAAGGTATTGCTATTTTAGAAATGGGTAAAATAAAATTTGTCCAGAAAAACTACAGTGCTGAGAGAAAAGAATGATAAAAGTGGGAAATCCATAGAGAATCATAGATTGTTTTCAAGATCAAAACAGATCACTGAAGACTGGAGGAATATTGGTTCAGCTCTTCCAAAGGATGTTGGCTTGGCTGGTTCTGTTAGTTGGAATGTTCCTCTTGTGAACAGTATCACCTGTTTTTCTTTCAGATTCTCTGAAACCCAGCAAGAATGTTTTACCAGCACCAGCAGTGCCAACAGTCCTGCCAGCTACCTCCTGTGTGTCCACCTAAATTACCAGAGCCTTGCTGCCCACCAGGTTGCCCAGAGCCTTACTGTTCACCAGTGCTCCCAGAGCCTTGCTCTTCATCAATGCTTTCCAGAGCCTTGCTGTCCACAAAGGTGCCCAGAGCCTTGCTTTTTACCAGGGTTCCCAGAGGGTTGCCCACCACCAAGGTTCTTAGAGCCTGGCTGTCCATCAAGTTGCCAACAGCCCTAACCAGGATGAAGGTGCCATGAATCTTGCTGTCAACCAAGGTGCCTAGAGCCTTGCTCTCAATCAGTGTGCCCAGAGCCTTGCTCACTTTTTCCATGCTGACCTGTGCAGTGTCCACCTCAGCCATGACAGCAAAGATATCCTCTTTGGTAACTATGTAAACTGTGCCAGCAAAAGTTTCTACCCAGAGAAAGTAACAGCATTTCAATTCATCAATATTATGAAATGTAAAGAAAAAATATCCTTTAGTCTCTGAAATTCATCCTTTTCCTTTATAACCTTGTCATGTGACAGAGGCATCTGGACATCTTCCCTAACGGCTCAGCATCTCACCTGCTTGAAATGGTAATTGACAGAGAGAACGCTTTGTTCCTGAAATTGACATTATAGTGTTGGAATCCATGTCTCTGCCCCTGAATTGTGGCTAAGATATTGACATGCTCAGCGATGTCAAGATTCCCAAAGCCTTAGAAGAATGAGTACAAGAACAAGACCAGTATTCTTGCAACGTAGCATCACACGATCTCTTTGTTGTCTTTATTTAAGGATTGCTTTCTATCCTCTGAACAAACATGTCTTTTCTCCCTTAAGAGAGCACAAATTTAATGGTGTAACCAAAATTTATTAAAAATTTTAAAATTTCATCTGTCATAGCAAATTTGTGTTTATTTCACTCCCCGTGGAGTGATTACCTGGGGGTTATCTTTTGTTTCCTTGATAAGCGGAATATTTGTCACATGGTAAAAAATACAATAAACTGTGATTGCATTTATTATAATAAAGAAATAAGTAGAAATGATACAGAGAAAAGAAGTGCTTCTCAAATTTTTACACACATTCATTCACACCAAAGTCCTCACTTAACCACTCTCCCCACCCAACCCTGTTGATTTTTTAGGTTTCTGAACAGCTGTCGGAAGTTCTAACTAACTATAAAAACAGGATGAGTTGGCCTCCTCTTTCAGAAATCCTTATTTTCCTCCTTTTCCATTACCAAAGCTTTTAGATCTTTACAGTGCCTGGAGGCGGAGGCCAAGTCATCCTGTTTTATAGTTTTCTTCAACTCTTACTATTACACTGCAGTCCAGATCCTTGCCCTGGTTTTGATTCTTTCCTGAAACCATCTTTGGATCATCTGACTTGCCATTTGAGAAACCATGGGATTTTTAAGCTTTATATACATGCCTAAAGTTATTATCATTAATTGATTAATTTTACCTTAGTATATTGTTTTGCAATTCAAGTAATTAGACATTAGATGGAAGGTGGTTTTGATGAAAATATTTAGGCTACTCATAGAAAAATCAACTGAGTTAGGGATTACAGCATATTTTTATAAAAATACCTTTCTCTTTTGCACACTCTCTCTCCCTCCGTGTGTGTATGTGTATATATATAAATTATGAAAAATGTATACATATATTTGTAAATAAATATATATAAATACAATATGCAACCAATTTATTGACAAAAAATTACATAATGTTTTAAAATAATAGAATATTTAAATGTATATACTATTTAGAATAAGTTTTATAAACCTTTCTGTGTACTAAAATATATATATAATTGCTTATGTTTATTAAGAACCTACCCAGAGCCAGGCACTATGTACATGATTTTTATAAAATTTCTTATTTAAATTAATGATATAACAGTAACCCACAAGATAAATACAATTATTTTCTCCATTTTAGAGGGGAGGAAACAGAGGCTTAGAAAGGTTAAATAACTCACCTAAGATCAGTCATACAGGAAGTGGTGGAGCTGAGACTCAACCCTGAAATGTGTCTACAAAGCCCCTGGGTTTCCATTACATAATATCCACCTGCCTCTAGTGTCTCCTCAACTTTTATTTTCACTCTCCTGCCCAGTATTTGGTTTCTCTGCCTGTCTGACTGTGGGCATAGACTATTCCCCTTCCTTAGCTCTTTTCCTTGGTTTACCTTGTACAAATTGTACAATTCTAAACAGATTAAAAGAGGAACCATATATCACTTGCAAATTGCATACATTATGCATTTATTTCAACATGAATCACATTTATTCTGATATTTAAATATTCATTTGTCTATTTGCATGATCGGTCAGCATACATATATGAGGGAACACTGGCAGTTTCATTGTATTTGAAGAGTCTTTTTTCTCCATCCTCATCTCTTCCTTTGGATCATCTGCTCTTCTGCCCCCCCCATCCTGTTCCTCTCTACCTGACAGCTCTGCCCTCTCAGCACACTTGCCAACCAGCCTATGCTACTGGAAATCTACTCTCTACAAGTGGGCTCCCTGCCTATTGTGCCTTTCTCTCGTTTTCTGTCTTCCTGAACATCTAGTCACTGGTGTTTCCTCAAGAGATGAGCATGCCTTCTACTTTTAGGCTAGTGTTACTTTAACTTACTTATTTTTGAGGTGTCCGAATGGCATTAGGTAGCCTGAAGATTCCCACAAAATATTAATGATCCCATCATAAGAACCGGGCACAATTTTACTTGTAGAAGGCATGGTACTCCTATATGAATGTAAAGTGACTCTTAAGCCGGTGAAAGGACTCAGTAGTGATGAATAACTGCCCTGCTGTAGGGTGGGCATCTGAGTATAGGAAAAGGGGCAGTAGGAAGAATTATTTTGCACTTAGTATAAAGTTGTGCTATTTGAATTTTATCAATTGTTTGTTTTTGTGTTTTTGTTTTAATTTATCAATATACAAGGTAGTTGATTTTCATGTCCTTTTACCAATTCCTCCTTTTCCTCCCTCTCATTCATTTCTTATGTACTAAAAAATTTTAAAAGTCCAAGAGGATATACTCATGAAAACAACAAGTTAATGAACTAAAGCTCTGTATTTTCATCGATCTTTCATGAGATTTACAATGCACTTATTCTGTCATTCCTGATCTTTTGCTAGTGCTTGTGCATCAGTACAAAGTCACATTTTAAATATCCAAAGCAGCAGATAAATGTGCTAGTAACAGAGAAAAATATGAAATGGATGTTGAGTTTTACCTGTTGTCTGTTTCTGCTCACATTGAAATGACCATACATTTTATGTTCTTTAGTCTGCAAATATGCTGAGCTAGGTTGATTGATTTTAAATGTTGAACTGGCCTTAATTTTCTGGAATGAATCTCACTGGGTCATGATGTATCATTCTTTTACATATTAGTGATTTTGGCTTGCTGATATTTGTTGAGAGCTTTTGTATCTTCATTCAGAAGAGATAAAGGTCAGTTGTTCACATGTAATGTCTTTGCTTTTGTTATTAGGATACTACTGGCCTTATAGAATGAGATGTAATGTATACTGTCCTCTTCTGTTCTTTTGAGGACACTGTGTAGAATTGATGTTATTTCTTCTTTAAATGTTTGGCAAAATTTGTCAGTATACCTACCTATGCCTGGATTGTTGTTGTTGCAAGATTACTAATCACATATTCAATTTTTAAAATAGATATAGTATTAGTCTGGTTATCTATTTTCCCTCAAGCAAGATTTCTTTTAATACGTTGATCCATTCATCTAAGTTATTGTATTTATGGGCATAGATTTGTTTGTACTATTACCTTACTATCCTTTTAATATCCATGAAGATGTCCCTTCTTACATACCTGGTAGTGGTATTTTGTGTCTGTCTCTTTTTTTTTTTCTTGGTCAGTCAGGCTAGAGACTTATCAATTATATTTATCTTTTCTGTAACCAGCTGTTGAGTTATTGATATTGTTTATTGTTATTCCACTCTCAGTTTCATTGATTTCTACTCTTTGCTTAATTATTCCTCCCTGCTTTTTGCTTTGAGTATAATTTTTCTCTTATGTTTTTTAGTTTCTCAAGGCAGAAACTTAGATTATTGGTTTGAGATCTATGTTCTTTTGTAATTTAAGCATTTAATTCTATAATTTGTCCTCCATTCTCAGCTTTAGCTGACTTCTACTCATTTTTAAATGTGGTATTTTTATTCAGTTCAAAATAATTTTAAAATTTCCTTTGAGAGTTTTTCATTGATCCTTGGACTTCTTAGATATATGTTTTCTAATCCTCATTTATTAAGCAAATTTCCAAATACCTTTCCAGAATGTATTTTGAATTCAACACAATTATGGTCTGAGAATGTACTTTGAGTAGTAAACCTCCTATATGTATTCAGTCAGGATAGTGAGAAAACTGCATGTCTGAGTGGAAGAACTTGGGCTGGGATTCCTAGGGGACCTCAGGTGGAGTGAGTCCTGTGTTACAGTTGTCATGAAGCCCACAGACACTAGCATAGAAACTTGTGTACTCTGTACAGAGGAGCACAACCTTGCCTACAGTGCTAACAAAAGATGTTCCTGTGTCTTTGGGAAAATATGAAGATTCAGCCAAGGAATTGATTATCTCCCTGGCCTTAAACAAAGAAGAAATATGTTTGCATATGAGGGATCTACAAAAAGTTCATGGATAGAAAGACTGTATTAAACTTTTTAAAAGAAATTTTATTTTAATTTATTTTTTCATTGCACCTATTTATGTTTGTTATTTTAATACCTGTATATATATATTGTACAATAATCTAATCAGAATAGTTAGCATATCTATCACATGAACATTTATCATTTTTTTGTGGTTATAACATTCCAGATCCTCTTTTCTATCTATCTTGAGCTATACAATACAGTAGTATTAGCTATTGTTCCCCCTAGGGCACCAGAACTTACTCTTCCTATCTAACTGGAAGTTTGCAACTTTGTATTGGTCTACCAACCTTTCTCTGGTCTCCCCTCTCCCTTCCCTTTCCTTGCCTTTGGTAACTGCTATTCTACTCCCTATTTCTTTCTTTTTTTCCCTCTCTTTTAAATTTATTTTTCTTAATTGACCCATGATAATTGTATATATTTATGGTGTACTATATGCTTAGTATACCCATCACCTCAAACATATGTCACTTTGTGTTAGGAATATTCAACAACATCTTAACTAGCTGTTCAAAGATACACAGTACTTTGTTGTTAACTGTAGTCTCCCTGTATTACTATAGAACCCTAGGTCCCATTCTTCCTATGTCTCTAACATTTTTGTATCCACTGACCACCCTCTCTCCATCTGCCCTACCCCTTCCCCCCACAAGTCTCTACTAACCACTATTCTACTCTCTACTTCTAGGAGCTCAACTTTTTTAGCTTCTACACATGGGTGAAAATGTGATATTTCCTCTTTGTGCCTGGCTTATTTCACTTAACATATTTTTTTCCAAGCTCATCCATGTTGCTGCAAATGGTAGAATTTCATCCTTTCTTATGGATGAGTAACATTCCACTGTGTATATATGTACCACATTTTCTTTATCCAGTCATCCACTGAAGGACATTTATATTGGTTCCAACTCTTGGCTATTATAAATAGAACCTCAATAAACATGGGAATTAATGAATCCCTTTACTTGTTGATTTCCACTCATTTGTATATCCAGTACTGGAATTGTGATTGCTGGATTGTGTGGTCGTTCTAACTGTAGTTGTTTGAGAAATCTCCATAATGTTTTCCATTGTGGCTGTAATAACTTACATTCCCATCAACACTGTGTAAGAGTTCCCCTTTTTCTACATCCCTTGCCAGGCTTTCTCTTTCTGTCTTTTTAAAAATAGCCATTCTATCCTGGGATGAGATGATATCTCATTGTGGTTTTGATTTGCATTTCTCTGATGATTAGTGATGTTGAGCATTTTTCCATATATCTGTTGACCATTTGTATGTCTTCTTTTGAAAAACGTCTGTTCAGTTCCTTGGCCAATTTTTAATTGGATCATTTGTTTTTGTACTATTGAGTTGTTTGAATTCTTTGTATATTAAGAATACCAATTCCTTGTCAGATGCATAGTTTCCAAATATTTTCTCCCATTCTGCAGGTTGTCTTTTTATTCTGTTGATTGTTTCCTTTGCTGTGCAGAAGCTCTTTAGTTTGATACAATCCCATGTATTTATTTTTGCTTTTGTTGACTGTGCTTCTGAAGTATTATTCATAAAATCTTTGCCCAGACCTATGTCCTGAAGTGTTTCCTCTGTTTTCTTCTAGAAGTTTTATAGTTTCAGGTCTTACATTTAAATCTTTAATCTATTTTGATTTGATTTTGGTATATGTTGAGAAATAGGGGCCTAGTTTAATTCTTTTACATGCAGATCTCCAATTTTCCCAGCACTGTTTATTGAAGAGACTATCCTTTCCCCAGTGTATATTCTTGGTTTGTTTGTCAAAAATCAGTTGGCTGTAGGTATGTGGATTTATCTGTGAAATCTCTAGTCTGTTCCATTGGTCTATGTGTCTGTTTTTGTGCCAGTAGCATACTATTGATTTCTATTTTTTTGTAGTATATTTTAAAGTCAGAGTGTATGATATCCCCACTTTATTCTTTTTGCTCAGGATTGCTTTGGCTATTCAGAGTCTCTTCCATATAAATTTTGAATTGTTTTTTCTATTTCTGTGAAGTATGTCATTGGTAGTTTGATGGGGACTTCACTGAATCTGTCCATCACTTTGGGTAGTATGGTCATTTTGATGATATTGAGTCTTCTGATCCATGAGCATGGGATGTCTTTCCATATTTTTTTGTCTTCTTTAATGTCTTTAATCTGTTTTTTTTTTTAGTTTTCATTGCAGAGGTCTTTCACCTGCTTGGTTAAAGTTATTCTTAGGTATTTTAATTTTTTTGTTGCTATTGTAAATGGGATAGTTTTCTTGATCTCCTTTTCTTCAAGTTTTTGTTGGTGTACAGAAGTGCTACTGGTTTTTGTATGTGGATTTTTCATCCTGCAACTTTACAGAATTTGTTTATCAGGTCTAGGAGTTTTTTGGTAGAGTCTTTAGGTATCTGTCTTTATAAAATCAAGTCATCTGCAAAACAGGGGACAACTAGGCTTCTGGCTTTCCAATTTGTACGTCCTTTGTTTCTTTCTGTTGCCTAATTGCTCTGACTAGTACTTCCAGTACTATGTTGAATAGAAGTGGTAAGAGAGGGCATCCTTGTCTTGTCCTGTTCAGTATGATGTTAGCTGTGGGTTTGTGACAGCCTTTATTACATTAAGATACTTTCTTTCTATCCCTAATTTGTTGAGAGTTTTTATCATGAAAGGATATTGAATTTTATCAAATACTTTTTCAGTATATATTGAGATGACCATATATGTTTTTTTTTTTTTCTTTTGGTCTGTTCATGTGATGTATTACTCTTATTGATTTGCATATGTTGACATCTCCTTTCATGCCTGGGATGAATCCCACTTGATCATGCTGTATAATCTTTTTGAAGTGTTGTTGAATTCAATTTGCTAGTGTTTTGTTGAGACTCTTTGCATCTATGTTCATCAGCGATAATGGCCTGTAGTTTTCTTTATTTGTTGTGTCCTTGTCTGATTTTGGTATTAGGGTAATGGTGGCTTCATACAATGAGTTTGAGAGAATACCCTCTGCCTCAATTTTTTGGAATAGTTGGTAAGAATTGGTATTAATTTTTCTTTAAAAGTTTGGTAGAATTCAGCAATGGAACACAAAAGTTGTTAATTTTGATAAGGTCTAATTTATCTATTTTTTTCTTTTGTCACATGAGCTTTAGCTTGTAGCTAAGAAGCCATTGCCTAAATCAAGGTCATAAAGATTTACAATTAAATTTTTTAAGAGTTTTATAGTTTTTACATTTACATATAGATCTATGACCAATTTTAACTTAATCTTTGTATATATTATGAGGTAGTGGTCCAACTTTGTTCTTTTGCATATGGATATTCAATTGTCCCAGTTCACTTTGTTGAAAAAGCTATTCTTTCCCCATTGAATTCTGCTGGCGCTTTCGTCGAAAATCAGCTGACCATAAATGTAAGCATTTGTTTCTGAACATTTTTCTTATGCAATTACCACATTGTCTGGACTACTGTCGTTTTAAAATTGGGAAGTGTGAATTCTACAACTTTGTGTTACTTTTTCAAGGTTGTTTTGACTATTCGCATTCCCTTGCATTTCCATTTTTGTCTCAGGATTTGCTTGTCAATTTGTGCAAAAGAAAAAAAATCTGGGAATTTGATAAGGATTGTGTTGAATCTCTAGATCCATTTGGGCAGTGATCCCATCTTAACAATATTAATGCTTCCAATTCATGAACACAGGATTTTTTTCATTTATTTATGTCTTCTTTAATTTCTTTTAATGTTTTGTAGTTTTCAGTGTGTGAGTATTGCACTCCTGTAGTTAATTTTACTCCTGAATGTTTTGTTCTTTTTGATACTATTGCCGAAGAAATTGTTTTAGTTTTACTTTAAAATTATTCAATACTGTATATAGAAATACATTTGATTTTTGCATGTTTATTTTGCATCCTGCAATTTTGCGTAACTTGTTTGTTCCAATTGTGTGTGTGTGCATGTGTGTGTGTGTGTGTGTTTGTGTGAATTTCTAGGATTTTCAATATACAAGATTATGCCATCTATGAATAGAGACTGTTTTACATTTTCCTTTGCAATCCATGTGCCATTCATTGCCTTTTTCATTGCTAACTGCCTGAGCTAGAACCTTCACAATAATGTTTAACAAAAATGACAAGAATGCACACTTTTATCTTATCCCTTATCTTAGTGGGAAAGCATCTAGTTTTTCACCATTAACTATGATGTTAGCTGTGGGTTTTTTGTAAACAGCTTTTATTATGCTGAGGAAGTTCTCTCTTTTCCAAGTTTTCTGATTCTTTTTTTTTTTATCATAGAAGAATGTTACATTTTGTCAAATAATTTTTCTTTGTCTGTTGAGATGATCATGTGTTTTTCTTTTCTGTTTTTTAATATGGTGTATTATGTTGATTGATTCAATATGTTAAATGAACGTTGTATTCTTGGGATAAATTCCTCTCTCTCCTGGTGTGTAATTTTTTTTATTTGTTAATGGATTCGGTTTGGTAGTATTTTGTCAGGATTTTTAAAAATCTACATCCTTAAGGGATATTGGTGTGCAGTTTTCTTTCCTTGTGATGTCATTGTGTGGTTTTAGTATCATGGTAATATTGGCCTCATAAATATTGGGTTGATAAATGTTTTCTCCTCTTTTCTTTATTAGATTACTTTTACTTGTGGTAAATACAGAAAACATAGAATTTATCATATCTTAACCATTTTTACTTGTGTAGTTCAGTGGTATTAACCTCTTCTTTTCTATTTTTTTGAAAGACTTTCTGAAAAATTGTTGTTAATTTTTCTATAAATGTTAGGTACAATTTGGCAGTTGAGCCTCAGCTTTTTCTTTGTGGGAAATTAATTGTATTATTAATGCATTATTTTTATTTATTATAAATATTCAGATTTTATATGTCTTTATGAGTCATTTTGGTAGGTTTTTTTTTTTCTAGGAATACATCCAGTTTTATCTGTCTTCTTATTTGTTACTGTATACAGTTGGTGTGTCTGCCTCGTTGTTCTGTCCATTATTGCAATTGGAATATTGAAGTGCCCAACAAATATTATTGAATTATCTGTTTCTCCCTTCAATCCTGTGAGGTTTTGCTTCACACATTTTGAGACTTTGTTGTTAGGTAAATTATTTCTTGAACTCTTCAGTGACTTACAAAGGCAGCCAGTAATAAACAGTACTCACTAACACTATAATGGTTTCCAATCCTTTTTCTTATATCTCTACATGTTCATGTGATCTCCTTTGAAGCATTGCAGGTGATGGTTTTCTGAATTTTTGCCACTGCTGAATATGAATTACCATCATTCCAACAGTCAATATTAGTTTTCTCATCACCCGTTGGCCAACTGCTAAGCTAATGGCATGTGTTATAGACATTTGTTACAAGAGCATCCCACTTCAAGATGCTAATTTTTGTTATAGCATAGACTGCTACTTAACACAATAGAAGTGTATTTCCCACTCATGTTATAGTGTAATGTGGATTGCCATGGGCCTCTATTCTGTCAGTCATTCATGAATCTATGTGCATCCCTTCACCAGGCTCCATGATTTTACAGGGCCTTGTTCTTTGCATTCAGCTGTGCAAACAGAGAAAGAGAGATCATGGAAGAGGCATAACCTTGCAAAGTGATGTGGCCTACATACTATTTTTACTCACCTTTCACTGGCCAGAATTCAGTAACCACTGCAACCTAGACCAAGAAATGTCATCTAGCAGTTTGTCTTGAAACACGAGGAGATTACAGATACAGTCTCTGCCACCCCATATCTATGTCTTCTAAATTTAGAACCCTTATGCCAGACCTGCCGAGAATACCAAGCAAGCAGTGTCTAAGGATTAATTTCTAAAATCTAAGTTGGTTCATTCATATATATGACTTATGATCATTGAAAACTAACCTGTTGCAGATATTCTGCAAGATACCAGGGTATAGCAGGGGTTATTGAATGTAATGTCTAGCAAGTAAGACTGATGCTCTCCAAATAATCACACAAATTGCTCTATAAATAAAATGTGTTAACACTGTAAAGGGAAAGTGTAGAATTCTAAGTGTATTAGTATTCTATGGCTGCTGTAACATATTTTGTGGCTTAAAACAACATAAATTTATTATCTTACAATTCCGGAAGTCAGAAAATTTTTAAAAATTAATTTATTATTATTTTTTATGTTCTAAGATGTTGTTGTGGAGCAGTTCTGGGGGAAGGGGAGAGTGGAAAGGGGAGGGAGATAGAGTGGAAGGAGGAAGAAACAGGGAAGGGGGCGTGGTAAAAACCTGTGGTACCCCCCTCATTCTAGCAGGGTAGCTTAAAGGGATTTTCCATTGTGGCTTGGTCTTGGCTGGGCTGGATGTGGACTTTGGGGGCCATGGCTGAGGCCCTTGCCTCCCCACCTCAGGGAGTCTGGGGCACTTCCAACGGTGGGTTGGTGGTCTTAACTGGTCTAGGTGTGGACATCAGGGGGGGCATGGCTGAGGCCCTTGGCCCTTACCACCCCATCTGGGGAGCTGGGGTGCTTCCAGTGGAGGCTCAGTGGTCCTCACTGGGCTCAGTGCAGACGTTGATGGGGGAGTTGCCGAGGCCCTCAACCTTCCCAACCCAAGCTCAGGAGCCCGGAGTGTGGAAGTCAGAAATTTGATACGGGTCTCAACAGGCTAAAACCAAAGTGTTGGCAAGGCTGTGTTCCTTTCTGCAGGCTCTGGGAGAGAATTTATTGTCTTGCCTTTTCCAGCTTCTAGAGGCTACCTGCAGTCCTTGGTTCTTGGCTCCCTTTTATCCTCAAACACGGCAGCCGTAGGTTGAGTCATTCTCATGTCACATCATTCTGACCTCCTCTTCTGCCTCCCTCTTTCCCTTTTAAGTAAACTTGTGGCTACAAGGAGCCCACTGAATAATCTAAGTTTAATTCCATGTGCAACCTTAACTCTCTTTTGTCACGTAGGGTAACATATTTACATGTTCAAGAGATTAGGACTTGGACATATTTGAGGAGCCATGATTCTGCCTACCACAGTAAGAGTAGATAACAGAAGGTACCTAAGTCTCTGGGTAATCAGGGGAGGCTTCCTTAAGAAAGTGAAATTAAGCTCATGCCAGGAGGATGAATGTGTCAGCCAGCTGAAGAGGGTTATAAGGAGGGGACCAAGGATGGAAACAGGATGTCTAGGTCCTAATGGGGCTTACACTAGGTGGAAGTGAGGGCATAATGTTACAGGCTGGTGATGAACCAGGGGAAAGTGGTCGGGAGGAGGCTGCAGAGATAGAAAGGAGCGATTCCTTCGGGGACTTAGAAGCAGCGTCAAGGATCTGGGATGTCTTAACATTTTTAGTTAAAAAGTTTTTTGAAGAACCTCCACACTGTTTTTCATAAATGCTGTACTAGTTTACACTCCCACCAACAGTGTGCAAGTGGTCCCTTTTTCCTACATTCTTGCCAACACTTGTAGCTTTTCCCAGATTTTTTTAAAGGATTTTCTACATACGTGATCAGACAGAGATAGTTTTCTTCTTTCTTTTCAATCAGGATATCTTTCATTACTTTTTTTGGCTTGTTACACTGGTGGAGAAAGTGGAAATGATGGCCTTATTTCCAATCTTATCTAGAAAGCATATAATTTTAAACTATTTAGTATGATAACTATAGGTTTTTCCTAGATTCCCTTATTACATTGAGCAATTTCCCTGTCTTCTAGTCTATTCACAGTGTTCAGTTATGAATGAGTGTTAAATTTCATCAAATTCATTTTATTAACATATTAAAATATAATTTAGGGTTTTTTCTTTATTCTGTCAATATGGCAAAATTTTAAAGGTTAAACTGATATTACATTCCTGGGATGAATACAAATTGATCATGATGTATAATCCTTTTTATGTATAGCTTATATTTTATTAAGGATTTTTGTGTATATGTCTATGAAAGTTATTGGATGACAGTTTTTTTTCCTTGCATTGTTTTTATATTATTTTGGTATCAAGATAATGCTGACCTTTCAAAATACATTGGGAAGCGCTCCTTCCTTCTCTCTTCTCTGAAAGATATTGTGTAGGATTAGCACTATTTCTTCCTTAGATGTTTGATAAAATTTATCAATGAAGTCAATCTGGGCCTGAAGTTTACTTTATGGGAAGTATCTAGCTACACATTAACTTTCAAATATAAGGCCATAAACATTTTCTAGTCTTCTTGAATCAAATTTGGCAACTTGTGTCTAGCAACAACTATGTCTATTTCAACTAACTTGCTGAATTTATTGAAATAAGTTTTTCATCAAATTTACTTTTTCTTAATAATGTCTTACATTCAATACTCACGTTTTGTGTTTGCTCTCTTTTTATCTTGATCACTCTAGACATTTACAATTTTATCAATCATTTCAAAGAAATATCCTTTGGCGTCATTGATTGTCTCTATGTTTTATTTCATTAATTTCTACTCTTTATTATTTCCTTTATTCTGCTTGTTTTAGGATTACTTTGCCCTTTTCTTTAGCTTTATAAAGTGGATGCTTGATTGACTTGAGACCTTTCCTTTTTTGTAACATAAACAATTAAAGGTATACATCCTTCTCTTTACATTATCTTAGATACACCACTCAGATTATGAAATTTTTTGTTCTTATTTTCATTTAGTTTAACATATTTTCTAATTATCCTTGAAAATTTTCCCTTCCATTATGATTTACATAGAAATGTGTTATTTAATTTCAAAGTGTTCAGGGATATTTATAATAAATTTCATTATAAATTTTGTTCTGTTGTAGTCAGAGAAAGTATTCTGATTTATTTCATTATTTTAGATTTGTTGGTGTATATGTGTTATGACTCAGCATGTTCTCTACCTTGGTGAATGCTGTCCGTGCACTTGAAGAAAAGGTGCTGTTGTTCATTAGAGTGTTCTGTAAATATCAAGTCTTTTCCATATTTTATTTTTCTATCAATTACTGGAAAAAGGTGTTTCAATTTTTAACTATAATTTTGGATTTTTGTATTTCTTACTCAATTGTGTTTATTTTGTTTCACGCATTTTAGAGCTCTGTTACTGAGTTTACACATATTTATATACAATGAAGTTCTCCTAACCAGAAAATTCTTTTTAAGTTTTAAGTGTGTAGTATTGTAGAGCTAGGACTGGGTCTGTAGCTCACAGACTCCTCCAGCCCATTCACAAACCCTTCACATGCAGGTCTATGAGCTAGGTAACCAGCAAAAAGGTCCTTGAAGCCTTGGTCGAAGTAGGAATAGTCTTTGTTCAGCACACACTCGTCTCAGAGCTAGATAGTACAAAGAGAAACTTCAAAACCCAACTGCTACAGGCAAAGTCCAAAGAAAAACTGAGCAGCTGCCACCAGAGTAAACATGCTCTATTTTTAGACTCAAGCTCTGCCTGCCAGCTCTGCTTCACAAACTGCAGGGCACACAATAGCAACAAAACTAAAAAGATACATTGGTGCATATGCTCACTAACTCCACCCACACAACTTATTTACAAAGAATTAAGAATGTGCTTCTTGACCCTCAACCAGACCTGAGCCTAGGGAGCCTGACTAAATTATCCTGTTTTCCCCACAGATATATTTCACAACAATTCTGACCTAGACAAAATCCATGGTTATCATTTCAAAATTTTTCTTAGAAAGTCATTTTTTTCAGTACAAGTATTTTGAGAACATTAAAAAATATAAAGTTATATTTTGGTTTTTGATATTTGCTTTTATATGTGTTTTAGCAATATACTTTTTTGAGAAAAAGAATGGTTCCTGTAAAATACAAAAGCTTGTATCTGAATTCATGCAAGTAAACATCATAATATTTGGTGTAATGTTAAGTAATGTAATGAAAAATATAAATAATTCAATATCTGTTTTTCATAGGCAAACTAGGAAGTGTTAGAGAAAACATATGGATATTGACCTTATTGTTGTTTTAAAAAGAGCCAAAATTCATCATTTGATTAAAAGAAAAAGCATAACCTTTTATTCATGGTCATAACCTTCTTCTACAAGTGGTTCCGCCGATACATGTGATTAAAAAAGCAAAGAAACAGGGAGGCACTAGTTGTAACATAAGAGAAATCTGACCTCGGCCAAAAGCACACACACAGGCCAAAGAGAGGACAGAGTAGTTTTATGTCTGGTGAAGCTGGTCAGATATACTGGAGCACGTGCCTCATGGAGTCTTTGGACAAGTTGGTAGATTCAAGGTAAAGTATAGATTAGATGTAAGATAGGGATAGATCAGAGGTACATCACTGGGTAGACCAGACAGAGTTCTCCCTACTGTAGCAAGCTATAAGAGTGAATTGAACATAACTCCAAAGCTAAAATATCCATGAGAATGTTACAATGTTGAAATTTATGTTGATCAGAGTAAGCTTCAGGGATACACAGTGTGTGGCTGGAGGCAATACTTTGGCAATTTATGTGGGGTTGGTGTAAGTAACCTAAACATGTGCTCAGGTAGTATTTTTTAGTCTGTAAGCTGCATTGTAATGAGGATGGGTTCACTTTTCTTTCACTTGGTAGGAATGTGTAATGTTTGGTACCATCAATGAAATGCTCAATGTAATTTGAGAAAAACATCAGCTGTGCAATCACAGCTGTACTTGTCTGCCTTTCCACTGTGCAGTGTTCAGACTTTCCATGAAATAAGTGTTGAAATAATAATCACAGAACATGGACTTCAAGAACAAGAGGTATTTTTCTGATATTAATACAACCATTGCTGCGGTTTACCTATTCCCATTTTTTTTTTTTTGCTTTCAAACTATCTGTATCTTTATATTTAAAACATATTTCCTGTAGACAACATAGTGTTGAATCATGTGTTTTCATTCACTTTCCCAGTCTCTGTCTTTTAATTTACCTTTAGTGTAATTATTGATGTCTTAGGGCTTAAGGTTGCAATTTTATTTTTGTTTTCTGGGTTTTTTTTCCCATTTTTCATTTGATTTTCTTTTTCTTTCCTTTTTTTTTTTTTTGCTTAAATGTGGGCTACTTGAAAAATTTTTTAGAATTCCATTTTGATTTATCACTAGAGTTTTTGAGAGTAGCCCTTGGTATAGCTGTTTTAGTGGTTGCTGTTGATATAACATTACATGTACATAACATCGTGGTCTACTTGTGCTGTCATTTTATGAGTGCAAGTATAGAAAAATTCTTTTCTGGCTTTGTACCTTTCTTGATTTATTGTATAGATTTCTTAACTATTTCCCTATGTATATTGACAACAACATCAGACAGTGTAGTTTTTCTTCAACTGCCAAATATAATTAAGAAAACTCAAAGGATATTTTTACATTTCATGTTGCTCTTTCTTCCTTTCTGGTGTTCTAAGACCTCGTTATTAATATTTCCCTTCTGTTTGCAGAAATCCCTTTAGACATTATTTTAGGGTACCTCTGTTGACAACAAACACTCTCATTTTTTCTGCATCTGGGAATGTCTTCATTTCCCTTTCATGACTGAAGAATGTTCTTGGTGGATATAGTTTTACTGCATTGACAGTTCTTTTCTGTCAGCACTTGAAAAATGCTGCACCTACATTCTGCCTGTGTGACATCAGATGGGAACTCCACTGTCATTGCAATGTTTTACACCAACACGTAAAGTGTCGTTTCTCCCTCACTGCTTTCAAATCTTTTCTTTGATTTTAGTTCTCAGAGATTTGACTATGATGTGTGTTGGCATGGATTTCTTTGGGTTAATTCTCTTTGGGATTTACTCAGCCTCTCGACTCCATAGGTGTATGTGTTTTTGCAAATTTGGGAGCTTTTTAGCTATTACTTTATTGACTATTTTTTCATCCCTGCCCTCTGCCCTCTTTCTCCTCTCCTTCCAGGACAGTGGTGACACAAATGATAGATTGTTGCATTATTCCCACAGGTCCCTGACGCTCTGTTCATTCTTTTTTTTTTTCTCAATCTATTTTTTTTTTCTGTTTCTCTGACTGGATAATTCTGATTGCTCTACCTTCAAGTTCAAGTTCACTGAATTTTTCCCCTGTTTCCTTCATTCTACTGTTGAGCCCACTCATTGAGGTTTTTGTTTTTATTAGTAGTTGTTATATTTTCAATTTTAAAATTTTTGTTTAGTTCTTCGTGTCGTCTGTTTTTATTGCTGAAGCTATTATTTTTATTTGTTTCAAGTGTGCTCATGATCATATGTTAAAATATTTTTAATATTGTTGCTTTAATATCTTTGTCAGAGAATTCTAACATCTCTTTTATCTCAGTGTTGGCATTCATTAATTTTCTTTTCTCATTCAGATTAAAATTGTTCTGGTTCTATTTTTTTTTCTAAGACTAGACTTTATTTTTACAGTAGTTTTAGGTGTATAGAGAAATTGAGCAGAAACTACAGCAAGTTCCCATTCCCCCACACCCCCGACAATCTCTCCTATTATTAACATGTTATGTTACTGTGGTACGTTTGTTACAATTATGAACCATTATTGATTTATCATTATTAACTCAGTTTTACACTAGCATTCCCTCTTTGTGTTGTACAGTTCCGTGGGTTTCACCATATGCATGATGTCATGTATTCACCATCACAGCATCATACAGAATAGTTCTGCTGCCCTAAAAATCCTCCGTGCTCCATCTATTCAACCTTCTCTCCTTGCCTAAAACCCTGGCAATACTGATTTTTCCCCATTATCTTAATCATTTTTAAAAATTTATTTATTTTATATATATACTGCATTCTAAGATGTTGTTGTGGAGCAGTTGGGAGGAAAGGGAGAGGCCAAAGGGGAAAAGAATAGGGTGGCAGGAGGCGGAAGGAGGGAGGGGGCTTGTGGTCGAGGCCCATGGCTCCCACCTCATTCTGGCCAGGGGGACCCCCGGGGAGCTTCTGTAGGCGGCTCCTCATGGCTGGGCTAGATGCAGACTTCAGGGGGCCATGGCAGAGGCCTTCCACAGCTCCCAACCTGGGAGCCTGGGGCACTTCCAGTGGCAGCTCAGTGGTCCTCATAGGTTTGGATGCAGACATCAGGGGGGCGAGGCTGAGACCCTAGGCCCCCCACCACCCTGGCTTCAGAGCCCAGGGCACTTCTGATGGCAGCTCTTTGGGAAAAGTATATCTAGTTCATCTTCTCAAAAGTAAGTCTCTGGAAAAGTCGTTGGTTCAGAGGAAAAAGATAACAATCATGATATAAAAGCATATTTAAGTTTGAGAACTTCCTCTATTTAATAACCTAGGCTGTGTACACAGCTTTCTTAGTATAGCAACTACACTACTGATGATAATGATAACGAGGATGATGTTGTTGATCACAATTGCAACCACCTTGTGTTGAGTGCATTGTGCCAGTCATTTAATATCTAGGACAAGGTTGCTCTTTTCACTCTTTGAAGGTGGGTAAATTGATGTTCAGAGGAGTTAAGTATGTTGTTCCAGGTCACTCAACAAATGAATAGCAGAACATGAATCTGAACCAATACTCAAAGAGTCCTTGAAAGGCCCTACTACACAGACTCAGTGCCTTAAATAGTCACAACACACTGTTTGCAGAAATCCAAAGCTAGGAACAAATAGATTCACTAAGCAATTAATCGTGAACCAATGCCACTGACAAAACATGTAATAGAAAGAAAATTTCTGTTCTACCATAAAACATGTGCACATCTGTGAAGCTGCGTGTAAAACTTCACTAGCGTAGGTGATGAAATCAGCTGTTCATGTCACAAATTATACAGACACATCTGATGTTTCTCTGTGAGAGACTTTCGCTTAAAATCACGAGGCTCCAGGAACCCCAACTAATATTGGGAAGACCTGTTCTTATTGTTTCTTGGGCCTGAGACATCTGAAACTCACTTGTTTTTGAGTGGACACTTCTGCATATAGGACGAGGGCTTCATTTCTACTGGCCCACCTGAGCTTACTGCAGAGGTGGTTACTGGGAAGTAGGGAGGGTGAGTCTTCAGAGGTGAGCATGAGTCTGAGCACAGTGGAGGTGGGAGGGGAATAGGTCCCTAAAGCAGGGACAGAGGAGGAGGCTGGAAGGGCTGTTCATACTTCTGTTGCTGCTGCTGATAAAAGATCCTTCTTGTGTCTCAGGAAATCTGAGAAGAAAACTTCCATGGCCATTATTCGCAGGAGGAACTTTTTTACACTTTGAGCAAGTCAAAGCCCATCTAATGAACTGGGTCTTTATCTCTTCATTCTCCAGAATGATCTCACACACCAGCATAAGGGACTACAAGGTTTCCCCACCCTTCCGTTTTAGCACCTTATCACTAATTTGCCCTTCACTAGTAAGATTCTTTCTTTCTCAAAATATTTACCATAGAAAATTCCAGTCTGGTTTAGAAGCAATAAATGTTGGATGGTTGCAAATGACATCCTCAGAAAGGCAGACTCAGTCTTTTGATGTTCTGATCAATCCCCAAAATACTTTTAGAAAACATTTTCTCTTTTGAAGCACTCATTAACAATCCAACTAAAGTGTCTGTAACTTAATACAGAAGCCTTTGAAATTCTATAGTAGTCTATGTTTTAAACTTCATAGAGTAGAATAAGGTCTCTCATTCAATTTGTATTCCCTTTTTTGCACTTAGACCAAAAGAAAGGACATATTTATAGAATGCATGCTTTCTTTAAGCAGCTTCCCTCACTAGGAGGCTAGCCACTTAGGAAACAAGCTGCATAGCAGCAGTAACTTTACAAATATAAACGAACATTGTAAAACTGCAACAGTTTTCAAAAGTGGGCTTAGAACACCCAGGAAAGTAATTTGAAGTGAACAAAAATGGTAGAACCCTGACTTTTTGTGTGTATTTAGAGAGTAAGAAGGTGCACACATGGAGAAGAGACAAACACTTTGAGTTCTAAGGACACTTTTCCTTCCTTTTTTTCCTGTACTACCCATGGTTTAAGAACTGCAGTAATTTTATGCAGTATGCTCCACTGCTTCCCAGAAGCTCTTCTGTGCAGTGTCACATGAAAAAGAAAATGAATCAGAAGAGAAAAAGAAGAACATACTATGGAAAATGCTGACGTTAAAGAGTGCTCTTATTTTCTATATTATGTCCACGCCAGTCCCTTTCTAGAGTGAATCTGGTGCTGGCAGCGATGAGGAGGAGGAGGATGGCAATGATGGTGATGAAGACACTGATTATCTGCTGCTAATAATAAATTGCCAATCATTCAGGGCCAATTATGTGTCAGGCATGGTGCCAACCAAATTACACATATTAGTTCAACTTTATTCCCAAGATAAGTTTGTCGTATAAATATTATTTTCCTTACTTTGCAGTAGAGATATTGAAATTCTGAGAAGTTAATTTGTTCCTCAAATCAATCAAACAGTAATTAAGAAAAGTAGCATGGGCTTAAAGTTATGTAGAAATAATCTTCGGTATGACTCACAAGTGAGATAGCAGTAAGTGTGAGAGCCTGGACTTGGGAATCAAAGAAAAATAGAAATAAACCAAAATGATGATTTGATATGGCTAACAAAGTAAGTTTGAAAAAAAAAAAAAGAAAACATTTGTTCCATTTCATAATGATATACTTTATTCAGAAAGTAAAAGAAGAGTTAAATTTCCCAGGTTATAGAAGTTTCTTCCCAGGTGACAGACACGGAGACAGCAACGGAATCCTCTGGTGACACCCAGGGAGAGGGCTGCTGCTCTTCTCTGGGATGCTGGCACAGCAGAGGACTTCGCTTTCTCGGTCACCACCTGGAGAGTAGCCTTAGGAAGGAATCATCAGAGGCAGATTACAGGCTAAAAGGTAGAGAAGCTTCTTCCGTATCCATGACAGGCTGAGAAGAGAAGATGAAGGTGAAGCTGGGGACTAGGTGAGCCAATTGACCTTATCCTTTGCTGATCCTGATGAATCCAGAAGCTGTTACTTGCTCTTGGGTGGACACTTCTGCTGGCAGGGTTGAGGAGGTGGCACAGGAGGGCATTTCTGCTGGCTTGGCTGAGGTGGACATGGCTCAGGGCACTTTGGCGGTGGGCATGGCTCAGGGCACTTTGGGGGTGGGCATGGCTCAGGGCATTTTGGCGGTGGGCACACAGGAGGTGGCTGGCAGGGCTGCTTGCACTGCTGCTGTTGATAAGACATCGTCTGTAGTCTCAGAATCTGAAAGAAATTATATGACAGTGTTCATCAGAAGGGACTTCTACAGAAAGAGAAGCTAAAGCTTAAGTAATAGCATGGGATATTATTTCTCCAATCTCCAAGAATACACTTTAATGTCTTAATTCCATTTCTATAACTCTCTGGCTTCGTCCTTCCACTTTAGCAAATTGCTTTATCGGTGCTAAGACAATCCTGTGTGTTCTCATACCATTTTTCTAAAGAAAATATGTCTGCTGTAAAGAACCAAGAAATGTTATTTGTATGAAAATAACATCTTCAAGAAAGGTGGTCACAGTTCGGAAATCCTGGGCAATCGCATGAGCAATTCTTGTCATAATCTCTTGAGAGGACCTAGTAGGCTGGCTGCATACACAGCAAAGGACTGTTCAGGAAGAATTCAAGGGTCTCACACCTCCTAAGACATAAGCCTTTGAAAAGGACACCAAGAAGTTATGGAAAAGAGAAAAATACTTTGTTCTTTTCTCTTCTTCAAATCAAAACTTTCCATTAACTTTTTGCGGCAAACTACTGCAACACAAGCTAAAACAGTATATCACTGTGCTCTACTCCACTATTTCCATCTACTCAGTAGGATCAAACTCATGATCATAAAGCTTTGGATCCACTGCTTCTTGCTTTAGATTAAATTCAACATTTGAAAGCACTGAAAGCAAAAAACAAAAAACAACAACAAAAAACCCAACAGATGAACTCAAGAATTCAGACTCACCAGGTTCTTCAACTGGATCAGGACTCTAGTGCTAGGAGTTTAGTAATCATGCAGCAGAAGACCTCTTTATAGGGCTTGCTGCCCCACCCAGGGGGAAGTGGAACTACCTAAAACTGGGCTGGTGCAATAATTTCCTAACCAATATGCAAATCTATCCATTACTGGCTTGACAGGGAATCTGGAAATAGTAAGTGTTCTTTTCCGGGATGTTCTTCTTGGGATAAGTGTTCATGACTCACACAGGCTACACCTTAGCTCTCAGTTGCAGTGACCTATGGCAAGGGAAGGATTTGTGAGATTTTCTAATTCATAGTTAAAGATTCTCTTTCTTTATTGGGGATGATGATCCGTTCCTATCTTACACCTTCACTGAAGCATAAAACTGCCTTCCCTGTTCCACTCCAGCTGATTGTCTTATTGTTGTACATATAATGTCATCACCAAATGATCCATATAGACTATTACACAAGCCAAGTACATGAGAGGGCTAGGTAAAGGGACTTTACTCAATAGGTCACTCACTACTCTCCATAGCCTCACATCATGACTAAAACATGACTCCTTGGAGAAATGTCTGATTTCTGCCATCCAAACTGTGAGAATTAGCTATCCAAAAGGGGCTACAGTGTGAGATTCTGCAGTCTGGGTTGTGTTTTGAGAGAGCCCCTCTGAGGATACCCCACGCAAAGAAGCTTCTAATCCTGACTGTGTAGGCACTAAAGTCACAGCAGACCTGGTGACCCCAACATTCCAGACAGGAGTCGCTTTACAAGTTGAGCCGGCAAACTTGAACACTCAGGAGTTCCTCACAAATCAGCTACATGACGAACTGACACAAGATGAAGAGTGACACCTCACAATCAACGTTTCAACAAGTTTGCACATCCAAGACCTGAGACATGGAACACAGCACACCACACACACACACACATGCACGCGCACGCACACACACGCACGCGCGTGCACAGGCACACACACGCACACGCACACGCACACACACACACACACACACAGTATGAGTTTTTTCTGTCTATCATCTGTCATCTTATCTACTTATGTATAGAGCTTAGCGTAATGGTCTTTAAGGTCAGAGAGCCCTAGATTCAATCCCACTACGTTTACTCCCTAATTTTCTAAGGAATTTACTATAAATACTTGCTACATAAAAGATGATGGGAAAGAACAATAAATTTTAATATTTTATCTAATTCTTGATTCAACATTTTACCTCACATTTTGTTGTTGTTGTTGTTTGTTTCTGTGGCTGGCTGGTACAGGGATGGAACCCTAGACCTTGGTATTTTCAGTACAAAGCTCTAACCAACTGAACAAACCAGCCAGCCCTTCCATCGCATTTTATGACTATATATTACATACAATTAAACAAAACAGTCCCTGCAAATCAAGATTCTACAATAAAATAGAGAAGAAATAAATAAAAGGAAACAGGATTTTCAGTAAAATATTCCTGACTTGCTCAGAAAAATAGTAACTGGAAACCCCCTTAGATTTCTGCCTTCTGCTCTTATTCCTGAATGTAAGCCTCACTCTCCATCAACCTTCCATAACCTTGCTGGGTCAGATAATCACAGGATGTACATATGGTGGAATTCCTAAGATCATTAAAGAGAATATTTTTGAAGATTATTTAGTATTATCATCAAAGATATTCAAATTTTAATAAAAGACATGTAAAGCAAAATGTAGTGATGATATTTTGATGAAAATATATTCATGAAAAGATAGAAAATGCCAATAATAATTTATTGAGTGATTATATTTGGCTCAATTCATTACAGATGATTTTCATTTTTTAATTTTTCTTATCAATATGTTATCTAAAGAGTATTTAATGTTGAGTAAAGAATCTTAAAATTGTACATTGAAAAGGTGACAAGAGACAAGTCTGTTCATTGCTCAGTTAGACACAAAATGTTGTTCTTTCCATATACTAAACGTGGGTGGGTGTTGTTCTGTAGTCATTTTCCCACATGCTATCAAATCCCAGGTATAATTCCTCTTAAAGAGAAATCCCAATGATAATCCACCTTCTTCCTGGCATTGATATAAACACAAGGAAGCCACAGGTATCCAATAGTCATATGCAGCAGTTCAACCAAAAATGGATCATACTCGGGTAAGAAAACAAAATGAGAAATGAGTTTGTCTGCTGTCCTTGAGCCAGACAGATAGAAATCCTAAATCAGTCAGATCATGGCAAATAAGGGGGATATGAATGAGACTAAGAGAAGTGATAAGGATAATGGTGATAGTAGCAGTTTCTACCTCTAATTTGTTATGAGAAATAATTTGAATAAAAAAAACTGCATATAAAGTACTTAGCACAGTCTACAGGAGGTACTCAAATAGCAGAATAATATATTATTAATCAAAGAAATAGAAGCAAAATTTAACTGGTAACCATAGTGGAAATGGAATAAGAATAATAATGATAAATGTTAAACACAACATTGCAAACAAAATTTATAACTTTGCTGATTTATACATTCTCTACATACAAATTCAATTCAATTCAGTACATTGCCATCCTCCAAAAGAAAAATGGTGAATAAAATAGCTTTAAAATTAAAAAAAGAGAAATAATCAGAGACAAAATGTCAAGTTCAAGTTGTGTTCGATGGTTGAGCAAGTTATTTGCCTCATCTTTGATAAGAATTGCATTGAAAATGTAGATCTTTTGGATAGAAATGATATCTGAAAAATTGTTCTTAACAATCAATAAACATGAGATTGCTTTCCATTATTTTGGTCTTTAATTTCTTCTAGTAATGTTTTTTAGTTTCTAGTATGCAGGTATTTTGCCTTCTTATTTAAATTCATTCTCAAGTATTTTATTCTTTCTGATGTTTTTGTAAGTGGAATTATTTTCTTAAATATTTTCTCAGATTGCTCATTGTTAAGAGTATCGAAATTCAACTGATTTTTATTGATTTTATTGTTTTAAAAGTTTATTGATTTTTATTCTTTGTACATGTTTATGAGGTACAGTGTGTTATTTCAATATGTGAATATATTGTATATGATCCTATCAGAATAGTCAGCATATCAATTACGTAAGCATTTACTATTTCTTTTTGGTTATAAAATTCAAGATCCTCTTTTCTCTTGAAATATACAACACCACATAATTATTTATTTTCACCCGAGTGCACCAGCTCTTATTCTGCCTGTCTAACTCTCACTTTGTAACTTTATACCAGTCTCTCAACCTTTCTTCTTCCCCACCCCTCTTTTCCTGCCTGAAGTAACCACTATTCTACTATTTACCTCTTTTTTCTCTCTTTTAAATTTATTTTTCTTAACTCGCCCATGATAGTTGTATACGTTTATGGAGTAAAATATGACATCTGGCTACGTTCATACTGTGTGCAATGATCATATCAGGATGCTTAGTATACTCATCACCTGCACCATTTTTCACTTCTTTATATTAGGAATATTCTACATCATTTTGACTAGCTATTCAAAGATACGCAGTACTTTGTGGTTAACTGTAGTCTCCCCATATTACTACAGAACACTAGATCTCAATATTCCTCTCTCTACTATTGTGTACCCACTGCCCACCATCTCCGCATCCCCCAACCCTTTCCCTCCACCAGTCTCTAGAAACCACTGTTCTTATTCTCTGCTTCTTAGAGATCAACTCTTTTAGCTTCCACATATGAGAACACCTGGTATTTCTCTCTCTGTGTCTGGTTTATTTCACATAACAATTTTCTCCAAGCTCAGCCATGTGCTGCAATTGGAAGAATTTCATTCTTTTTTTATGGCTGAGTAGGACTGCATAGTGTATACATATATATATATATACCACATTTTCTTTACTATTGAATTGTTTGAGTTATTGGTATATTCTAGATATTAATCCCTTGTCATTTGCATAGTTTGCAAATCTCTCTCTTTCTGCAAATGGTCTTTTTGCTCTGTCGATTGTTTCCTTTCCTGTGCAGAAGGTTTTTAGTTTGATACAATTGCATCTGCTTGTATTTTCTTTTGTTATCTATGCTTCTGAAGTATTATTCATAAAATCTTCACACAGATCTATGTCCTGAAGTATTTCCCCTAAGTTTTCTTCTAGAAGTTTTATGGTTTGTTGTTTTACATTTAAGTCTCTAACATATTTTGATTTGATTTTGGTATATGGTCAGAGATAGGAGTCTAGTTTTATTCTTCTGCAATTGGATCTCCAATTTTCCCAGCATCATTCATTGAAAAAACTGTCCTTTCTCCAGTGTATGTTCCTGGATCCTTTGTCAAAATCAGTTGGCTATAGGTACGTGGATTTGTTTCTAAATTCTCTATTCTCTTCCATTGGTCTATGTGTCTGTTTTTGTGTCAGTACCATGCTGTTTTGATTACTATTGCTTTGTAGTATATTCTGAAGGCAGTGAGTGAAATTCCCCCCTCACCCCCATTTTATTCCTTTTGCTCAGGATTGCTTTGGCTACTTGGGGTCTCTTGTTGTTATATATATGTTTTTAGTTGTTTTTTTTCTAATTCTGTGAGGTATATCATTGACAGTTTGATGCGGATTGCATTGAATCTGTAGATATAAATTAGGTTTCTCCATAAAATCATGCCATCTGCAAAACAGGGGCAACTTGATTTCTCCTTTCCAATTTGAATGCTCTTTATTTCTTTCTGTTGCCTAATAGCTCTGGCTAGGACTTCCAGTACTATATTGAATAGAAATGGTGAGAGTGGCCATCCTTGTCCTAATTCTTAAAGCTTTCAGCTTTTCCCAATTCAGTATGGTGTTACCTGTATGTTTGTCATATGTAGCCATTTTGTATTTAGGTACTTTCTTTCTATATCTAATTTGTTGAGAGTCTTTCTCATGAAGTGATGATGAATTTTATCAAGTTCTTTTTCTGCACCTATAGAGATGACCATATGGGTACTGTCTTTCATTCTGTTGATGTGATGTATTACTTTCATTGTTTTGCATATGTTGATCCATCCTTGCATCTCTGGGATAAATTCCCCTTGAACAGAGTGTATAATATTTTGACGTGCTGTTGGATCCAGTTTGCTAATATTTCATTTAGGATTATTGCATCTATGTTCATCAGGGATATTGGCTCATAGTATTTTTTGTTGTTGTTGCATACTTGCCTGGTTTTTGTATAAGGGTAATGCTGGCCTCATAGTATGAGTTTGGAAGAATTTCATCTACTTCAATTTTTGGAAATAGTTTAAGATATATTGGTATTAGTTCTTCTTTAAAAGTTTGGTAGAATTCAGCAGTAAATCCATCTGGTTCTGGACTTTGCTTTGCTGGGAGACTTTTTATTACTGATTCAATTTCATTACTTGTTATTGGTCCATTCAGGTTTTCTATTTCTTCTTGGTTTGGTTTTAGTAGGACATATGTCTCCATGTATTTATCCATTTCCTCTAGATTTTCACATTTATTGTGTATAGTTGTTCATAAGACTCTAATGATCCTTTGTATTTTGGTGCTATCTGTTGTAATGTCTCCATTTACGTTTCTGATTTTATTTATTTGGGTCATCTCTCTTTTTTTCTCGGTTAGTCTGGCTAATGGTTTGCTGATTTTATTTATCTTCTAAAAGAACTAACTTTTTGTTTTGTGATCTTTATAATTTCATTTTTAATCTCAATTTCATTAAATTTTGCTTTGATTTTTATTATTTCTTTTATTCTACTTATTTTGGGTTTAGTTTGTTCTTACTTTTCTAGTTCCTTGAGGTGCATTGTTAGGTTGCTTATTTGAAACATGTCATTTTTTTTGGATGTACACATTCATTGCTGTAAACTTTCCTCTTAATACTGCCTTGCCTGTATCCCATAGTCTTGGGTATGCTGTGTTTCTGTCTTCATTGATTTCAAGAAATGTTTTGATTTCCTTCTTGATCTTTTCCTTGACTCATTGGTTGTTCAAGAGACTGTTGTTAATTTCCATGTATTTGTGTAGTTTCACAAGTTCCTCTGGTTATTGATTTCTAATTTTATTCCATTATGGTAAGGAAAAAGTACTTGATGTGAATTTGAATTTTTTTTTTAACTTGTTGAAACTTATTTTGTAAGTTAACAATTCAATTCTGGAGAGTGTTCCATGTGCTTATGAAAAGAATGTGTATTCTTCAGCTGTTGGATGAAATGCTCTGTATATGTCTCTTGGGTCCATCTGCCCTATGGTGCCATTTAAATCTGATGTTTCATTGTTGATTTTCTGTCTTGATGATGTGTCCATTGCTGAGTAGGGTGCTAATGTTCCCAACTATTATTGTGTTGGTGTCTATCTCTCCCTCTAGACCTGATAATATCTGCTTCATATATTTGGATGCTCTGGTGTTAGGTGATATATATTTATAATTGTTATGTCCTCTTGCTGTATTGATCCCTTTATCATTTTATAGTGCCCTTTTTTGTCTCTTGGTACACATTTAAAGTCTGTTTTATCTGAAATAAGTATAGCTACTCCTGCTTGCTTTTGTTTTCTATTTGCCTGGAATATCTTGTTCCATTTGTTCACTTTCTGTCTCTGTGTGCCTTTATAGGTAAGATGTGTTTCTTGTAGGCAGTATATGGATGAGTTATTTATTAATTTTTTTCAGCCATTCTATATCTTTTAATTGGGGCATGTTATCCATTTATATTCAAGGTTATTATTGATATATGAGGTCTCACTACTGTCATTTTGTTGGTTGTTTTCTGATAGTTTTACATACCTTTTTTTTTTCTTCCTCTCATTATTTCTCATTGTGGTTTGGTGGTTTCCTATATTGAGAAGGTTTGATTCCTTACTGTTTCTAATTTATGTATCTACTCTATGAAAACATTTTATAATTTCAGGTGTATTCATGATGATTGTTTTCATCTTTTCTTCTAGATGTAGGACTCCCCTAAGCATTTCTTGTAAGGTCTGTCTGGTGGTGATGAATTCCATCAATTTTTGCTCATCTGAGAAAGATTTTATTTCTCCTTCATTTCTGAAGGATAGATTTGCTGGGTTTAATATTTTTGCTTGGCAGTTCTTTTCTTTTAGTTCTTTGAATATATCATCACTTTCTTTACTGGCCTGTACGGTATCTCCTGAGAATTCTGCTGTTAGTCTAATGAGGATTCCTTTATAAGTGACTTCTTGTTTTTCTTTGGCTGTTTTAGAATTCTCTCTTTGTTCTTATCTTTGGACAGTTTGACTAAATGTGTCTGGGGAGGAATTATTTGGGTTGAATCTATTGAGCCTCCTGGATTTGGATGCTTATGTCTTTCCCGTGATTAGGGATGTTTTCAGCTCTTATTTCATTAAATAGGTTTTCAATATCTTTTTTTGTGTTCTTCTTCTGGAATGCTCATAATTAAAATATTTGTTTATTTAATAGTATCCCATAGATCTTGTAAGCTTTGTTCATTCTTTTTTATTCTTTTTCCTTTTTTATTTTGTCTTTCTGTGTTATTTCAAAACAAATACCTTCAAGATTAGAAAGTCTTTCTTCTGCTTGTTCTAGCCTGTTTTTGAGACTCTCAGATATATTTTTATTTCAGTCAATGAATTATTTGATTCCAAAAACACAAAATTTGTGAAAATAAAATTGCAATTTGTGTTTCATTTTGTTAATCATATCTCTTTGTTGAATTTTTCATTCAGATCATGAATTGTTTTTCTGATTTCATTGAATTATTTGTCTGTTCTCTTTTATATCAGTGTGTTTCCTTAAGATAATTAATTTCAATTCATTTCTGGCACGTTATTAATTTCTCATTCTTTGGAAACAGTTATGAAGCATTATTATAGTTTTTTTTGGTGGTGTCATGTTACCTTATTTTTTCATTGTTTCTTGTTTCCCTGTGTTGATATCCATGCATCTGGTGTTACAGTCACCTCTTTGAGTTTTGTGGTACATCTTGCATAGGGAAAGACTTTCAGTAGCAAATACATCCTAGGGTGTCAATTGGGTAGAGTGCAATTGCTTTATCAGGATAGACATAGTAGTGTAGACTCCATGTAGTTTCTCAGCTCTGATCCACTTTTGCTATGTATGTGAGTGACACAGAGACCTATCCTGGCTAGGTTTGTGGTGGCAGTGGCAAAGCTTTGCCAGTGGAGGGATCACTGCATTTGTTCACCTGTGACCTATGAGTCAGTTGTCTCAGGAACTGGCTCATAAGGGATGGGATTGCTGAATTGATTGTAAGCTGGGGGTGTGGGCATATGGCATGTCAGGTTCTCTGTATCAGGTTTGCCAGTGGCATGGTCACCATGTTGCTTCTCTGACTGGGGCTGGGCCCACGAGTGGCACATTTGCCAAACTTTTCCTCACTCAAATGCATGTGTGTGTGATGGATGAAAGTCTTGGAGGCAGGGTTCCAGAGCTGTGACAGCTGAGCTGTTTCTCTGAGCCAGGGCACTGGGTTCACTTTGGCTCAGCTAGCTGAATGCAGGTCTGCTGGTGGCCCTTTCACTGTGCCACTTCTTGGGGCCAGTCTGATTTTAAGACTTATTATAGAGCCACACCAATCAAGACAATATGGTGTCAGCATAAGAATACACATAGAGATTAATAAAATAGAATAGAAAGTCCAGAAATAGTTGTATCCAAGGGTACTTCAAAATGTTTGTGGAAAGGTTCATATTATCTTTCAAATTCTATTTTTTCAGATATTAACGCTCTATATATTTACTTCCTCTGAGAAGAAAATATAAAGTTCAGTGTAAAATTTTCTTGTACACTGTTTGTTAAAGTTTTCTGTATGTATTTCTGATGCTCTTATGGTATTTAAAATTTTTATTTTCTAATTTTATGTTGCTGCATATTTCCTCTTTTACTTTTTCCATTGCTATGACCCCGCTTCAAGTCACTTTGATATCTAAATTACCTCCACAGCCTCCTTAACATCAATAAAAAGATGGATAGATAGATAGATGCATAGATAGATAGAGAGAGAGATGTATGGTGAATTGATTTTCAACAAAGGTGCCAAGGTAATTCAAAGGGAGAAAAATCTCATAAACAAATGGTACTCAAACAATTAGATTTGATATGAAAAATAATTTTAATCCTTACCTCACATATACAAAAATTAATTCAAAATGCATCACAGACTTGATGTAAGATCCAAGACTCTACAATTTCTAAAGGAAAATGTAGGAGAAAATCTAGTTACCATGGTTTAGGCAAATTGCTATTAGAGATCAGTATCCAAAATACATAAAGAACTCATAAAAATCAGTCAGAAAAAGACAGACAGCTCATTTGGAAAATGGGTATAAACTTTTAGCAGTCACTTCACAAGAGTGTCTATTCAAATTGCCAATAAACGTATTTTTTAAAAAACTTTAAAAAGCCATTAATATTTAATAAATAGCATATTAAAAGCACAGTGAAAGATCATTAACGCATACCAGGTGGGTAAAACTTTTAGAAGTATGGCAATGATCAACCAATTTAAAGGAGAGGAAGCAGAAAATCTACTGCATAGCTGGTAGTAGTTTAAACTGGTACAAGCATTTAGAAAAAAATCTGGCATTACCTACCAAAGTTGAAGATGCACAGACACTGTGAGTATACCCTAGAGAAATTTGTGAACATGTACCCTCACTGGCATGGAGAAAATATGATAATGGTACTGTTCATAAGTGCCAAATAGAAAACAACTCAATGTCAGTCAAAAGAAGAATAAATAAAGAAATAAAGTGTTTTTTTAGTTTTTTAATTGCCACATAATAATTGTACATATTAGAGTGATGTTTTGATACATGCATACAATGTGTGACAATCAAATCAGGGTAATTAGCATACTCATTACTGCAAACATTTATTTCTTTGTGTTGAGAATATTTGAACTCCTCTCTTCTAACCATTTGAAAATACACTATAAATTACTGTTAATTATAGACACCTAGCACTACTATAAAACACTAGCTGTAAATTTGTATCTGTTAAACCAAGCCCCTGGGGTGCTTCCTAGGGTGGCTTGGTGGTCGTCCTTGGGCTGGTTGCATGTGTCGGGGGGGGGGGGGGCAGGGTGTGGCCAAGGACCTTATTCCCCCACCACCCTGGCTCAGGAGAGTCTTCCTGTGGCAGCTCAGTGATCGTCACTACACTGGTTGTGCATGTCGTGGGAGTGTGTTTGAGGCCCTTGTCCCCCCTCCCTTGGAGCTGGTTGCAGCTGTTGGAGGATATAGCTGAGGCCCCTGGCTCTCCCTCCTTTCTGGCTTGGTACCCCAGGGGACTAATTGTTCTTTTAGGTGTGAAGGGTGTTCTTTGGTGAAATAAGACCTTTACTAGTTAATATCAAACTTTGTCTCTGGTCATGGGTACTTTGCTTTTACTTTCAGTTCTGTGCTGGATTATTTGCTGTTTTCACCACTTAAACTCTGTGCTGGAACTAACTTGTTGTCCTTTGCTTACTTCTAAAGTGGGGGAACTTCCTGTGAAGACCAGTACTTGAGCTCTGTGGTTCAGCTAAATTGCTGCTTTGCTGTTGGTTCCCTGGGGAAGGCTTTTTGTGCAGTGCAGGTTTTAATGGTTGACTTTATAGGTACTTCTGGCTCTCATGAGACCCGGTACACCTGGGTTGCTTAGTCTGGGCCTGAGTATTTTCATCAAACTGCACCCCCTGCAGTTCTATATTCCTGACCAGTCTCCTTCAGTGGCCCTACACTGATTGGGGGCAGATCAGCTGTCCTTGCTGTTCCCCAGTGTTCCCTGTATCCCCCGCTGCCCATGCTCCAAACACTTCCTGTGGGACGGGCTGTGCTCTAGTGCCTTATGATGACTCAGTAGCCTCTGAGTGGCTCCTTTTTTTCAGTCATTGTGGCTCCTTGCTCCTATGTGGGTCCATGGAAACCCTATTAGTGGTCTTGCTGGCCTGGGGGCCACCAAGGCCCTCTTCTCCCTTGCTGCCACCAAGCAACTCCATCCAAAGGTCATAGCTGTGGCTTTTGCCATCTCCTGTTCCATGTGCTCAGCAGCTCCAGCCTAGAAGCTGGGTCTCGAAATAGTCAGAGCAGTTTTTTCTTTCTCTCATTGTGGCTTCTCCTGCCTTCGTGCACTCTGTAGGTCTCTCCTCCTCTTCTCCTGAGCTCTAGTGGTCTCACCTTGGTTGTTGTTGTTGCTTTTTTATAGTTGTAAATTGGTTAATTTGTTGGAGAGAGTGATGCTGCAGACCGTCTATTCTGCCATCTTGACCAGAAGTTTAACACTGAATAATGTTGATTGAAAAAAAGATGGCAAAAAAGCGACAATATACGGTATAATTCCATTTATATGCAGTATAAAAACTGGAGTACTTAAGTATAAATTTTTAGGGATGTCTCTGTAATAATGGAAAAAAGTATGAAGAAAAGCAAGAATGCAGTTACATTGAGTCAGTATAGTGGTTATCTCCAGTAGTGAATGTTGAGTGTAGTTGAATAAGGCAATGTGGGGCCTTTTGAATGGTTGGTAATGTTATTTTTCTAGACTTTAGGGTTCATTTCACCAGTGCTTAATTTGTAATTGTTCACCCACTATAGCTAAAATTTATGAACTTTCTCAATGGATTCATTATGAATCCCCCCACTAAAAAAAAGTGCAAGATTTTAATTTTTTGCTTTTCTTTAAGATAAAATAGGGAAGATAAACTGTGAACAACAGTATTAACCAGAGCTCATTTCAAGAGCTTTCTGCTAACTAGGATTCATTCCGTATTGCCTTGTGTAAAGTCTACCCTCCAACATTCCTTTTAGGGCTTGGAGCCCAGCAAGAACAAAATTCTCAAACCGTTTTGCTAGCTGTCATTTGATGAAATTAATGGAAAAGATTTCCCTTTAAAATGGGAAAATTAGTAAACTATTTTTCATTCGGTTATCACCTCAAAATAATTTTTTAGTTTGCAACAGAGTTTTAATTTATTCCCTAGTTTTTTTCTTTGAAAATATTTTGAAACACTATACATATTTTTTGACAAAGTACTACATGAAAGAAATTATATATAATAGTGGAGAATTATATAAACATAAAATTTTGGGCCTTCAGCCGTAGCATAATATGGCTGTCAAACTTTGAATAAATGTCAAAATGGTTTCTGTGTCCTGGAACTGCACCTCTCTGACCTCACTGCAGACAGTCTCCCCTTCACCACTGTTCTCTGTGTTGTTATCTTGCATTTCCTTAGCAGTTGCTGTTCCCTGTCATTGGGACCATTTACCTTGGAAGTACCCATGACTCACTTTTCTATTCATATCTCTGAACAAAAAGTCACTTTAGACAAGTCTTTCTAAACAATTTTCTCTAAAATATAGCCCATGCACCACTATCTTTTGTCCTACATATATGTGGGGTGGGGGGGGTGAGGGAGAGGGGTGTAGCCACCTTAAGAATATAGTCTCTATAAGAACAAGGACTTTGTTTGGTCCCCATTATCATATCCCCAACATGTAGATGCCTGCCTATCACATGATACACAATTAGGAAACATTTGTGAGTAAATTAATTAATTTCTATAAGCACATTGAGCTGAACTCATTCTTTCCTACTTTTTACAGATGAAGAAACTTAAGCTACTAGACTTTATGTGATTTTTTTCAGGGCCATACAATCTAGAAGGGGTAGAAATGAGTTTCAAACCAATAAGAGAATCATTTGGTGTACCCAATCCAAAACAACATTTCAAGCAACACTGAATTCAGTGATGAAAAAACTTGATTTCAGTAATTCTGTAGGAAGAAAAAGGGACACTCATCTAATGTACTTAGCAGAATTAATTAGAAAAACCGAATTCAAACAAAAGCAAAACGGATTCGACATGAAACATGCTTTATTGGAGAAGCAAAATAACAGACACTCTTGCTCACAGGATAGAGACCACAACCTAGATTACAGACAGATGGCGAAGTGAGATCAGTGATGATTCTGCTGCTCAGCTTCCAGTGTGATATCAGCTTCAGGGAATAAGCCTTTTCTCTGTCTGCTGTCAACCTGGGTGGTACGTTAGGGAAGATGCAGTCTGTCACCATGGCTGAAGGGAGGACAATGGAGTCCTGGAACGAAGAAGAGCCAATGGATCTTATTGTTTCATGGTCCTGATCAATTCCAGTGCTGTTACTTGCTCTTGGGTGGACACTTTTGCTGGCCTGTTGGAGGTGGACAGTGCACAGGTGGGCAGCGAGGAAGTGGACATGGCTTATGGCACTTCGGTGGTGGGCAGGGCTCAGGGCATTTAGGTGTGAACATAGGAGGTGGGTGGCAGAGCTGCTTGCACTGCCGCTGCTGGTAAGACATCTTTCCTGTGTCTCAGAGACTCTGAAAAATAAACAAGCAGCAGTATTCATAAGAGATACAGTCCTGTTGGTGGAACAGTTACCTAGGACATCAACTCTCAGTCTTCAAGGACCTACTTTGATCCCTGATACAGTCTATCATGTGCAGCTTTTTCACCCTTCCCTCTTAAGACTCCTTACCCTCAACTCTTTAGCCATTTTTGGATAATCTCTTATTTTACCACTTTCTAAAGACAAAATTGCATAAATACTATCTGCCGGTAAAAAATCCAGGTTAAAATCCTCGTTCATTCCAAAACAAATCTCTTCTCATATTGTCCATGAGGCCCTGGTTACCAGTTCCACTGTGCTGACTGTGTTACTGAATCACAGGCTTCTAAGGAGACCCTCAAAGGTTCAAGCCCATCACTCAAGGAGACGGCACTCTGAGAGGGCTGCATTTGGAACAGATGTGGATCAGGGGACAGGACAGCATCTCATATCTCTCACTCACCTAGGTTTGAGATTGTACCTTTGACTCCATTTCCCCAGATCCCCTTGAAGGTCATCTACCAAATACCAACTAAAATTTACCCTCAAACCTTATTATCTTTTTTTCCCCATCCATAACCACAAATGGTTTAAAAAAGTAGTGATTTCTGCTCCCAGGTTAAATCCTAACACCATCCAACTGCCAAGAAAGGCCTCCAGGTTTTCTAGTCACCAGAGTCTCCAAGAAAGATCTACAACCAAGTAGCAAGAAGATGGCATCAGTGCAGTGGAGAGGACTTTTACGAGGGACAGGTGGCTTCAAACAAGAGGAACAGCTCAGGGCTGGGATGATGTGTGTATTTCCCAGCCAAATTACTATCTGCATACAATCCCCAAATAATTTGCCATTCTCACACTGAAATCATGAAACTTCCTTGCCCATGATCCTCCTCAGCAGGGTGAGCGCATAGTGATTCATTTGAGACATTACTCCAGACTCCCCATACCAGTGCCATGTAGCAATTAGAGAATATGACGAATTCTCTGACAACTATGATGCTTTTCTATCATTAGAGATGATGCTTCCCCTACTGCCCAGTTTGCCTCATATCCTCCATGTGAAACTACCACCCCATTCAATTTCATCTGTCCAGTATCCAGTGTCAATATCTGCCCAGTATCCTATTCTCTTTAATGGTAGAGACCAGGGTGTGCTAACCCTGCAGCCCGGCCATATCTCATCCCTTAAGTGCAGTTTTTCTTTACAACTAACTTCCCCTTTTATCATGGCCTGTAGGTCTCTAGCTGTTCTTGACAATTAATTGACTTGAACAGGGCATAGAGTCATATCTCATTTTCCTAGATGCTGACAGTCCCACCCTGGGTGTACTTCCACACAGTCCATTAATGGGCTTGCACAAGACAACATGATCTTTTTATTTTATGGCATGTAGCCATAAAATCCACATGATGGGGCCCCTCCCTAAGGCTCCACATTTGCAGGGTTATACACTGACCTTGTCTCTGTGGTCCTCGTGACCATGAGTGACTTGCGATCTACTAGAAACCCAAATTCATCTCCCATTTTCTTCAAAACTGACTCGGTGTCCAGGCTGCATCCATTTAGAAACCTCCACTTGTGCTCCCCAAATATCATGTGCCACTTTCTTCTACAAAAGTTAATTAAATTGTCTCCTTAACAGGTTCTCTTTTGAAAAGACATTTAGTGGGATTTATGGCTTGCTTTGTACACTCAAGTAATGAAGTTCTTCTGTGAGCTATTTAGCCCATCATTCAATTCATGGATATTTTTACCTAAATAAATAAAATATGGCTGGCATGGAAACCACTGATAATTTCTTAGTACAGTTGCCTTTCCGTACTCATGAGTTCCAAATCTGTGGATTCAACCAACCATGGATCAAAAATATTTGGAAAAAAAAGTCTGTCCTTATTCAGTCATTATTCCCTAAATGATACAGTGTATCAACTATTTCCATAGCATTTACATTGTGTTAGGTATTATAATTAGTCTAGAGATGATTTAAAGTATGTGGGGGGATGTGCGTAGGTTATATGCAATTACTACACCATCTTATATGAGGAACTTGAGCTTCCATGGATTTTGATATCTGCAGGAGGTATTGAAATCAATCCCCCATGGATACAGGAATAACTGCATCACATCAGGTAGTATTACTCACTGTCTCAACTTGTGGAAACTTCAGTACCTTGGCTATGCAGATATCTACTGGCACCACTATTGTGTGACATGAAATATTTCCTAACCTCTTTGAAGACCAGTTTTCACAGCTGTAATTTATAAATAAGAATTATAGCTACCTCAAAAGTTTGCTGTGAAACGGAAAGGAATACCTAACATAATGCACATTACATAGTGGGTCTTCAAGAAATGTGAACTCTGAAAGGTAGAAAAACTAAGAATAACTAATAACTAATCATAAGTAATCAAGAATTTTAAATGTGTCAAAAAAGATAATAAAAAATGGCATTGTCTTGAATAAGCTGTCTAGTTAAGATCCTTGCCCTGCTATCCTGTTTCTTCTAGCTGAAATTGCTGCTGATTAGAAGGTGCCAGTATGACAGCACCTGCAGGATCTGCACCTCGTTTCCCTGAACAGGCCCCTTCCACTGCCTGGGGGGAGATTTCATGCCTTGTGCTCTTTACTCAGAAGAATGTCCTGTGGTGTCTGTAATGTTTCAATCTTGCCTGGACTGCTATGGTACAGGAAAAAAAAAAAAATCAGTGGCCTAACCTGGGGATTTGAAAAGGTATGAACTTCTTTGGGTTGAGCTCTGATACCAGTCTCTTTCTCAGCATCTCAGAGGAACAACCTGAGGCGAGTGTTCCCCCCTAACACACTCAGATCCAACAATTTAGTCATCTAGATTACCATAAGGAAACCTACATCTTTCAAGGATGCCAGAAGGAACAGAGATGCTCTTGACATGGGTGAGGTGCTTTTATAAGATTCTTTTTCATGTTGAAAAAGGTGGTGTCTGATGGAGTAAGGGAGTTATTTAAGGAGAATATGATTTAAATGAATTCTGCAAACAAAATTTTAGACTTGCTTTTCTTTGCCTCATGAATTACTAATATATCCCAAAGTTATTTTCACCAACAAATTACATAGACTATCATTTATGCTTGATAAACTGAAGGAGGATCAGGATTTCTTCCAAATAAAAGTGCTTAATGAGGTTTGTCAACTTCACAAGGAGGGATAATCATTTCTTGATATACAGAGGAAATAACTACAAGACAGATGAGGCTCACATTTCACAAATAGTGGATAGTTGAAGCATTCTGTGCAAATTAAATCCGAAAGTCAGGTAGTGGTTTGCTGGATTTTACTTAGAGAATAGTAACAACAGTTATCTCAGGAAAGGAGTTACATATCTGGGGAGTAGGAGTGGGAGAGACTAACTTTTCACTGCATCACTCTTTTTTACCTTTTACACTTTTGTATCATATTTTTTTTTCACCTATTCAAAATGTTTGAATATTTAAAGATTTAAGTTTTAAAAATCTCTGTGTAAATATTATGTTAACAAATTGGCATGGTATAAACACAATGATTAGTTTAATCTAAGTTATTGCCTTAATTAGGTCTGTAACTTAGAGCAATTTTCTTATCATTTCTACAGTTCTCAGTTTCCTTATTGAGAGAATGGTAATAATAGTACTTATCAGACAGACATTTTTGTAAAGTGAAAATAAGATAATTTGGATAGCAAGCCTAGTAAAACAACTCTTAAAGACTGGAAATCATAAAGGCCAATGACCTGGGACTAAAGTTCCTGGATTGCCTAAAGATTTTAAAGGAAGGACAGAGCTATTTTATGGGGATCAGAGAAATGAAGAAAAGAAGGAGGGTAGACAGAGGAGAAGATGGGGGAGTGGAAAAGGAGAAAGAGAGAGACGATTCCATTGACCAACAGCCCTTTTGATTCTACTTGATCTAACATTTATATCCTAGTTCTTTACATTCCCAATAAAATTATTTTGATTTGGAATATAAAATAATGAGAAATTAAATAAACTTATTTGAATAATAAATTAAGATATGATGCTACTAAACAAGATGTCTTTAAGTTCCCAACAATATAGAACCAAAAAGAATAGAATTAGAAATGAATAGAAGGTGAAAGTGGGTATCCTTGTCTTGTTCCTATTCTCAGAAGAAAAGCTTTCAATTTTTCACCACTGAATATGATGTTAGCTATGGACTATATGACATATAAGAGATATGGCCTTTATTATTACATTCCTTCTATACCTTGTTTGTTGTGTGTTTTAATCATAAAATGGTGATGAATTTTACTAATACTTCTTCTGTGTCTATTAAAGATGATCATATGGTTTTTTTTCTCCTCTCTGTTAATGTCATGTATTATGTTTATTGATTTGCCTATGTTGAACCATCCTTGCATCCCAGGGATAACTCCTTTTTGGTCATGTTGTGTGATCCTTTTAATGTGTGTTGAACTCAGTGCGAGTATTTTGTTGAGGATTTTACATCTATGTTCATCAGGGATACTGGCCTGTAATTTTCTTATACTGTCCTTGTCTTGCTCTGGTATCAGAGTGATACTGGCCTCGTAAAATGAGTTTGGAAGTATTCCCTCCTCTTTAGTTTTCTGGAAGAGTTTGAGAAGGATTGACATTAATTCTTCCTTAAATGTTTGGTAGAATTTACTACTGTAGCCATGTGGTCCTGGATTTAACTTTGATGGGATACATTTTTACTGACTCAATATTGGTCTGTTTAGATTTTCTATTTCTTCATGATTCAGTTTTGGTACATTTACATGTTTCTAGTAATTTATTCATTTCTTCTAGATTATCTAATTCATTGGCATATAATTGTTCATAGTGGGTTCAGGATCATTTTTCTATTTCTGTGGTATCAATTGTAATGTCTCCTTTTTCATTTATGATTGTATTAACTTGAGTCTCCTCTCTTTTTTTCTTGTTAGTCTAGCTAGAAGTTTTGTCAATTTTGCTTATCTTTTCAAAAACCAACTCTTGAATTTATTAATTTTTTTCTTTTGTTTTCTTAGTCTCTATTTCAAACTCATCAAATTATACACGTTAAATATGAGTAGTTCTTTGTAAATAAGTTATACCTCAGTAGGCAGAGCTTCCAGCACCTGCACAGGCGCTCAAGGGTGACTTTGCTCTCAGACTGGCTAGTCCCAGGAGGCCGGCTGGGGAGTGAGCTGAGTGAGGAAGCTGTGATCAGGTCAGTGAAAGCAGAGACCAATGGCTGTCACAATTACAAATCTGTGAGGATTACACAAGACACACAGAGACAGAAAAGTGTAATTCTGACTCTGGAGGATCTGAGGGCCAGTGGGAAGATGGTGGAATAGAGGAACCCTGGGCATATTTCTCCCACAGAAGAACACCAGAGGAGGCCCACCACTACCAATGCCACAGTCATTGGCAACATTGTCGGGTTTCAGGATCCATCACAAACATTCCTTCAGTGAGCATTGCCCCACTACCCTGCTGCTGCCACCTACAATGCAACTCCCAACACTGCCAGCAGCCATACACACTGCTGCTGCAGCACCAGCCAGAACAGCCATACATGGGAACCCATGACAGGATATCTGCATGCAGGACCATTGCCATAGCCACCTGCAGCATGGCTGCCACCACTGACAGCCATCCATACTGCCATCATGGCATCAGAGCAGATCAGCTGCACATGGGACCCCTCACTATAGCTGCCTGTAGTGCAACAGTCATCACTGACATCCATTACTGACATCCATCCACACCACCACCATCACAACAGCCAGACCAGCTGCACATAAGACGCCCTGCCGATTCTGAAGCAATATCTGCAAAGGCCAGGCATGGGAACTGTGCCACTGCCACCTGCAGTGCAGCTCCCTCCACTGCCATTGGCAGCAGCCATCCACACCATTGCTGCTGCACCAGTTAGACCAGCCACATGTGTGACCCATCACTGCCACCATGCATTGACACAAGGAAGGTCAGTAGCAGAGCTACTGGAAAGAGGTAAGCCAGTGCAGACCCAATCCCAGTGGGCCAATCCACAGGGGGAATTACACTGCCCCCACAGTTGTGCACCTGGGAGTAGGAGATATGTGCACAGTACATAAAACTGCCTTGACTAGGGAGACAAACATGCAGGTTCCTCAGTACAGAAACCCAGGATACCCAAATACTGTACAGAAGAAAAATCCCAGTCACCACCAACCCATCCCACAACCAAGGGAAACAAAGACCTAGGGAAGCCTCAGCCTGTAGGAGCTAGGAAAAAGAAACCCCACCCAAGCTGAGGAGCTCCATTATACCCCAGAATAACTATCAGGGTCATGGGAGACTAGCAGGAGAGCCACAAGCCAACACAGAGTCATCCAACCAAGCCAAAGAGTGCCAAGGTGCTAAGGCACTTTGCATAAGAACTCAAGATCTCACCCATATCCTCAACAGCCCAACACAGTGTCAAAACCACAGCAAAGAACCACTAAATGCCCAAGTGTCTAGGCCATGGAGGCACTCACGTGCAATTCTGACACTGAATGTGGATGAAGTATCCCACATGATGACTACACTACTCCATCTACCTGGAACAAATACAAAACATCCTGTTCAACAGATAATATAAAACACAGCTACAGAAGAAAGTCTCTCTCCTCAAAGATGACTCTAGAGTTATAGAAGAAGCAACCGCTCTACCAGATGATGAGACATCAATGTAGAGTTACTAGAAATATGAGAAAACATGAGTCAATCAAAAGAATACAATAACTCTCAAGTACCAGATCTGATAGAACCAGAAACCCCTGAAATAACTAAAAAGAAATTCTGAAGAACAATCTTAAGGAAACTCAATGAGTTACAAGAAAAGTCAGTTAGACAACACAAAGAGTGAGAAAAACTATCCAGGATATAAAGGAGGAAATTTATGAAGAGATTAATAACTATAAGAAGAATGTAACAGAACTGGATCTGAAGGATTCATTCAACAAAATAAAAAAAAAAAATAGTGCTTAAACTGCAGTTTAGAGAAAGCAGAAGAAAGAATTTCTGATCTTAAACTCTTTTTTATATAACCCAGGTAGACAAAAATTAAAAAAAAAAAAAGAAAAGAAAGAAAAAAGAATTTTAAAAATACAAGAAAATTTAAGTTCACAAACATCTGAATTATGAGTGTCACAGAGGGGAGGAGAAAGGGAAAAGCATTAAAAACATATTCAATGAAATAATAGCAGAAAGCTTACTGGGTATTAGGAGAGACACAGACCTTCAGATCCAGGAGTCCCAAGGATTCCAAACAGATTCATTCAAAAAGGTCCTCTCTGAGATGCAACTCTCAAGCTGGCAAAGATAAACACAAAGAGAGAATGCTAAAAACAGCAAGAGAATAGCATTAAGTCAACTTTAAGCAAGTCCCCAAAATACTAACAGCAGACTTCTCAGTAGAATCTGTACAGGCCAGAAGAGAATGGGATGATATATTCAAAATACTAACAAAAAATGCAGCCAGCCAAGAATACCATATCCACCAAGGCTATCCTTCAGAAATGAGGAAGAAATAGTGTATTCCCAGAGAAACAAAGAGAGCATGAGTTTGCCAACACACAGTCAGCCTTACAAGAAAACCTCAAGGGAGTTCTGCATCTGGAATCCAAAAAAACAATAATCAATACCATGAACACACAAGAAAGAACAAAACCCACTAGTAGAACAAATACGCAAACAAGAATGAGAAGAAACTATGTCATACCAACTCACAAAAGGAACAAAAACCAAAGACAAGCAATAAAAGGGAAAAGAAGGAACAAAAGATATTTAAAATATCCAAAGGAAAATAGAAAAAGTGCCAGGAGTAAGACAATACCATTCAGTAATAACCCTAAATATAAATGGATTAAATTTCCCATTCAAAAGACACAGACTGGCTAATTGGATTAAAAAGCCAAGCCCAAATATATGCTGTCTACCAAAGACTCACATCACCTGTAAACACACATACACACTAATAGTGAAGGGATGGAAAAAGACATACCATGCAAATGAAACCAGAAAAAAAAAAAAAAAAGCAGGGGTAGCTATTGTTATATCAGATATCATAGACTTTAAACCAAAAACCATAAAAAGTGGCAAAGAAGGCCATTATATAATGTTAAACTGAATTATCCATCAAGAGCACACAGAATCAGAGCACACAGATATAGAAAGCAAATATCATTAGACTAAAGAAAGAGATAGACCCCAATATGATAACAGCTGGATACCTGCACACCTCTCTCTCAACACTGGACAGATCATCTAGGCAACAAATCAACAGAGAAACATAGGATTTAAACCACACTTTAGGCCAATTGGACCTGGCAGATATGTACAGAACATTTCATCCAACAACTACAGAATTTATGTTCTTCTCATCAGCACATGGAACATATTCCCAGATAAACCATGTGTTAGGTCACAAATCAAGCCCTAATAAGTTTTAAAAACTTGAAATCATTTTGAATATCTTTTCAGAACACAATGTATTGAAAGTAAAAATTAATAATGAGCAGAACTGTGGAAACTACACAAATACATGGAAATTAAACAACATGCTCCTGAACAACCTATTGGTCTAAAAAAAAATAAAACAGGAAATCAAAACATTTCCAGAACCTAATGAAAATAATGACATATCATACCAAAACACATGGAATACTGCAAAAGAAATACTAATAGGGAAATTTATTTCAATAAAGACAGGAAAAGAATAGAAATATTCCAAATAAATGAAATAATGCTACAGTTCAAAGAATTAGAAAAACACGAATCCAATCCCAAAATTAGTAGATGGAAAGAAATAGTTAAGACCAGAGCAGAACTAAATGGATACAAAAAAATGATACAAAAGAACAATGAAAAAAATTGTTTTTTATTTTTTGAGAAGATAAAAAAACCAGACAAACCATTAGCTAGGCTAACTTACAAAAAGAAGCGAGAAGACCCAAGTAACAAAAATAGAAATGAAAAAGGAGACATTACAACCAATACCACAGAAATACAAGAATTATTAGAGACTATTGTAATTAGCTATATGCCAACAAATTTAAAAAGCTGGAGGAAATGGATAAATTTCTGGACACATAGGAGTGACCAAGATGGAATCAAGAAGAAATGGAAAACCTGAATAGATTGATAAAAGCAACAAGCTTGAAACAGTAATCAGCAGTCTCCCAATAAAGAAAATCTCAGGACCAGATGGCTATTCTGCTGAATTCTACCAAGTCTTTACAGAGGAATTCATACCAATTCTCGTCAAACTATTCCAAAAACATGAAACAGAGGCCATTCTCCCAAACTCTATGAAGCCAGCATGACTCAGATACCAAAACCAGACAAATATACAGCAAATAAATAAATAAATAAACAAATAAATAAATAAACAAACAAACAAACAAACAAATAAATAAATAAATAAAACTCCAGGCCAATATCTTTGATGAACATAGATGCAAAAATCCTCAACAAAATATTAACAAATAGAATATAGCAACACATCAAAAAAATTATACACCATGATCAAATGAGATTTATCTCAGGGATGCAAGGATGGTTCAACATGTGCAAGTGAAAGAATGAAATAACAGAATGAAAGAAAAAAAATATACGATCATCTCGATAGACAGAAAAAGCATTTGATGAAATTTAGCATCACTTCGTAATAAAGAATCTCAGCAAATTAGGACAAATTTGGCACAGATGGAAAGTCTCTTAATGCAATAAAGGCTAAACATGACAAACCCACAGCTAACATCATACTGAGTGGGGGAAAGCTGAAAACTTTCATCCTAAGAAGTGGAACAAGACAATGATGTCCACTCTCACCACTTCTATTCAACATAAGTATCGCAAATCCTAGCCAGAATAACGAGGCAAGAGAAAGAAATAAAGGACATCCAAATTGATAAGGAGGAAGTCAAATTGTCTCTGTTTGCAGATGACCTGATTTTACAAATAGAAAAACCTAGAGACTTTACCAAGGAACTCCTAGACCTGATAAACAAATTCAGAAAATTTGTGGGATATAAAATCAATATATATAAATCAGTAGCATTTCTATGCAACAACAACAAACTTGCAGAAAAAGATACCAATTAAGCAAGCACATTTACAATAACAGCAAAAAGAATTAAAATACCTAGGAATAAATTTAACCAAGGATGTGAAAGATATCCACAATGAAAACTCTAAAACACTGACTAAAGAAATTAAAGAAGACACACACCAAAAATGGAAAGACACCCCAAGCTCATGGATTGGAAGAACTGATATTGTCAAAATGACCATGCTACCCAAAGCAATCTAGATTCAATGCAGTCCTGTCAAACTACCAATGATATACTTCACAGAAATAGGAAAAACAATTCAATAATTTATATGTAACAAGAGACTCAGAGCAGCCAAAGCAATCCTGAGCAAAAAGAACAAAGTGGGGGGTATCACACTCCCTCCCTGACTTCAAAATGTAGTAAAAAGCAACAGTAATCAAAACAGCATGGTACTGGCACAAAAACAGACACATAGACCAATGCAACAGAATAGAGAATTCAGAAATAACTCCACGTACCTACAGTCAACTGATTTTTGATAAAGAAGCCACGAATGTGCATTTGGGAAAGGGAATTCTATTCAATAAATGGTGCTTGGAAAACTGGAGATCCATATGGAGAAGAATGAAATTAGACCCCTATCTCCCACCATATTCCAAAATCAATTCAAAATGGATTAAGGACTTAAATGGAAGACCTGAAACTATATAACTTCTAGAAGAAAACATAGGGGAAACACTTCAGGACATAAATCTGGGCAAAGATTTTATGAGTAAGAACTCAAAAGCACAGCTGGCAAAAGCAAAAAGAAACAAATGGGATTATATAAAACTAAAAAGCTTTTGCACAGCAAAGGAAAGAAACAACAGAGTGAAGAGATAATTTGTGGAACGGGAGAAAATACCTGCAAACTATGCATCTGACAAGGGATTGATATCCAGAATATACCAAGAACTCAAACAACTCAATAGTAAAAAAACAAATAATGGGAAAAGAATGGGCAAAGGAGCTGAATAGGCACTTCTCAAAAGACGATATACAGTGGCCAAAAGGTATATGAAAAAATCCTCAACATCACTAAACATCAGAAAAACGCAAATTAAAACTGCAGTGATATATCATCTCACCCCAATTAAAATGGCTATTATCTAAAAGTCCATGGACAGATGACTGGATAAGGAAAATGTGGTATATATACTCAATGGACTACTACTCTGCCATAAAAAAGAGTGAAATTCTGCTATTTGAAGCAACATGGATGAACTTAGAGAAAGTTATGTTAAGTGAAATAAGCCAGGCACAGAAAGAGAAATACTGCATGTCCTTACTTATAAATGGGAGCTAAAACAAAAAAAGAAAGAAGGAAAAGAAAGAAAGTAAAAAAGAAAGAAACAAACACAATAATATATTAAACTTCCCCCCCGCCCTTTCCCCCCCCAAAAAGAGAGAATAGAATTGTGGTTGTTCGAGGTGGGAAAGGTAAAGGGGGAGGGGAGCTGGAGAAAATAGTTAAGGGTCAAAAAGACTGATTATTCTGTAAGCATGAGTATACTAATTATCCTGATTTGATTAACACATATTGTACACATGTATACTAATTATCCTGATTTGATTAACACATATTGTACACGATTCTGTACCCCACAAATATGTATAATCAATAAAAAAAGATAGAAAATAAATACTGATGAGGATGTGGAGAAAGCGGAACTCTTATACACTTTCACGAGAGTGTAAATTAGTAGAGCCATTATGGAAAACAGTATGGAATTTTCTCAAACAACTATAGGTAGAACTACATACAATCCAGCAATCCCACTACTGGGTGTATATCCAAAGGAAAGGAAATCAACATGTCGAAGGAATACTTACACTCCCATGTTTATTGCAGCTCTATTTACAATGGCAAAAATTTGGAACCAACCTAAATGTCCATTAATGGATGAGTGGATAAGGAAAATATGGTATATATGCACGATGGAATACTACTCAGCCATAAAAAAGAATGAAATTCTGCCATTTGCAGGAACATGGAGAAACTTGGAGAAAATCATAAGTGAAATAATACAGGCACGGAAAGAGAAATACTGCATGTTCTCACTCTTATGTGGAAACTAAAAAAAGTTGATCTCATAGAAGTAGACAATACAATAATGGTTACTAGAGACTAGTAAGGGGATGGGTGTAGGGAGATGGGGAGAGGGTGATTGATGGATACAGAATTTTAGAGATGTAGAGGAAAAGTGACATCTAGTGTTCTATAGCAAAATAGGGAGACTATAGTCAACAACAAATAACTGTGTAACTTCTAGTAGCTTATTGAGAGGATGCTGAATGCTCTGACAACCAAGAGGTGACAAATGTTGGAGGTGATGAGTATGCTAAATACTCTGAGATGATTATTGCACACTGAATAATTGTACCCAAATAACACATTGTACTCCATAAACATAAGCAATTATCATGGGTAAACTAAGAAAAAATAAAAAGATAAAAATATTCAGAGACAGAAGTAGATTAGAGGTTACCAGAAACTGGGAGGGAAGGAATATTGAGAACTTATTCCTTAATGATTACAGAGTTGGTGTTTGAGACGATGATAAAGTTTTGGAAGTAGATGTTGGTGGTGATCACTCAGCATTTTGAATGTAATTAGTTCCACACAATTGTATGTTTTAAAATGCTTAAAATGTTAATTCTTATGTATTTTTTAAAAAAAGGAATCCATGAAAAAAAATAGATTTTTTTTTTTCTGGGAAGAAAACTTGGGGTTAATTACTAGCGTAACAGAACTGACTAGAAACAAATAGATTAGAAGTCTACTACTTTTTTGAAAAATCGTATTCCCAATGTAACCGCAAGCTGGGTGTCAATCGAAATAAAACAAAACAGGTTTGCAAGATCCTTAAACCACAGGTGATTATAAAGCAAGCTGCAAATCCACAAATGCACACTTCAGGTTTGATCACAGAGAACAGTGTAAAAAAGAATAATGCTACTAAAGGCCGAACAGTGGAAACAAAGTAAAAGGGAGATCCTTTCAGAGAGCAGAATCAGCACAGTAGCAAAGAACCTCTACCCCTTCTGGAGATGCTGGGATGGGGAAGAGTGTGTCTTTCCATGCCTTCTCAGCTGGATTTCAGAATATTAAGGCCTAGTGGCTCCATTTATCTCCATTATTTCTCCTGCACATGGTGCTTTTATTTAGTTTTTCTGTATCTGTGCCACCATTGGATGCTGGGTAAAAGAAAGAAATGGTTCATCTGTTTATTTCATAATTTTCTGAGCCAATAGGAGCCATATGAAGACATAATAGAGAAAATTTCATGTCACCCAGAGACCCTAGATTTTGAGCTGAATAGGGCGATGCATTTTCTTCTTTGGAGAATTATGTTCTGCCTATGAGGCAAAATGAATAAATGGATATCTGAAGACCAGAAGGGCAGACCATGGCAGAAGCTCGAAGAGCTCACCAACGTCTATGCTTTCCTTCTCTTTCTGGGTCCACTGATAAACTCCACTTCTTGACTTTGTACAGTAGATAGGGCCATGTGACCAAGCTCTACCCAAGCCAATAAGAACAGAAGAGATGTATGTCATTTCTGGTTCTAGGTGAACAAGAGTAGGGTGTCTTCTTCATATTCAGTCTATTTCCCTGTTCTTGTGCCTGAACTCGGAAGAGGACAGGGCACCCAAAGATAGTGAGGCCATATGAGAGAAGGATCCTGGGTCTCTATGACAGCTTGGAGCAAAGTCCTAACTAACCCACAATGGACTTGGACATGTGCAAAAAATAATATGGACTGAGTCACAACCATATAGAAGATGTTTGTTATAACAGCTGGCCTATGCTGGTTAATAAAGATAGCATAACTATGTTTATTAACACACACTTTTTTTTCTATTTGTTTGGTTAATTGGTTTTGGTGCTAGGAGGCACTGTTTACCTGGATATGACAGTAGACCTTATCTACCAATTAAACAAAAAGACCCTTAAGGTAATAAGACTTTTAGGGTAAATATTTTTCAAATAGTCTTTATAATTTTAAAGAGTGCAATCAAGTAAAAATGTCACGATCAAAAGTATAACAATTTCGAGTTACACCAAAGGTTTATAGTTTTTTTCATTATTTTATTTTCCAATCTAAGGAAAAATATGTCTCTTTTAGACTGATGCAGGACAGTTGCTTTGTCTCTCAGTAACATAAGAAAAATAACACCCTTATAATATAAGTGAATAAATAATGTTCTTGTTACATGTAAATATTTATATAAATAAATATTCTTTTTAAATTGGTAAATAAGGTCTACTGTCATAAATAAAATAATATAAATGAATATGTACACATATGTGTGAAAGCACTGTTGATAATTCTGTCTTGTTTCATTTCACTCTAAACACTTTGGTACTCTGGGGAGATGAGTGGAGGTGGGTTTCACGGTCCTCACTTCCTGTGGTTCCCACCACACTATGGGTGAAAGAAACATTCTTCACCCTTGACCAGCTTCTGTGTGTCACTCTGTGAGGACTCTAGAGCTAGTGTGTAGTGTGTCTGAATGATGGGTGGGGTAGGGAGGAAAGTACATCCCTGTAACAGACTGCAAATGCTCCTGGCAAGCACAGTGAATCCTCCTCATTCCTTTCTGGCACAGAGCGGGCACTCAGAGATTGGAAGAAGACTGACTGAGATAACAAAAGCAGAGGCTGTGAGTCTTTGGGTATATCTGGGAATCTGAGCTGTGGATATCAGAAAGAAATGAGTGAGAAGGAGCAGATTCACATACATAGGAACAACATTCCTTGACATAGACAGGAATTGGCTGAATAAGTCAGCAATCTGGAAGCCAGATCCGGGCAAGGCACCCAGGGTTGGAGAGTCAACTAAACCCCAGCATGACTCACTGAGTTCAAGAGGAGAGCCCTGCTCCAGCCCTGGTTACCCACAGCAACAGCCTCTGGGTGGCACTGCACAGCCTCCCACTGGCAGCCCAGGAATGCTCAGTGGGGCCATTCCACCCACCTTGTGCCAGGATCAGAGGCCTTCTGAGCAAAGCCCTTCTTCACCAACCCATTTCTGTGTACAGCTCCTGCTTCATGAGGGAAAGGAATGAAGTTGTTGAATCAATGACACGTACAGTCAGGAGTGGAATTGAAAGTGAATTTAATGGAGGCAGAACAGGGCTGAATCACTTGTTACCACTTTAAGTCCCTCTTCAGATGAATCCTGAGCATGTGAAAACTAGCTCAGGTTCTAAGACTTTAAGCCTAATTCAGAGGCACAAAGTGTGTAGGAAGGAAAGCTTCATAGCACAAGTTTGTAGGGTGCAAATGAGGGAGAGACTGTGATTCAAGGTGACAGCATGAGAACTGCAAGGCAAATGGGACTCAAGTGGAATGGGAGGGGTTCAGCATCCGGTGGTCGGCTCCTGAAGGGCATGGCTGTGGACCACATTACTTGTGCTTTGTCTTCGGCTGGGCAGGTGCTGGAGTGACTTTCGAGGGGCAGGGCTCAGGCACTTTGGGGTGGCCGGGCTCCTTGGTTTTGAGGACACATGATTCCTGGTGTGGAGGCTGGCTAGGCTGTTTCACCTGCTGCTGATGAGGGTCTGGGGGTAGGGTGCCGGGATGCTTCTGCTGCTGGAAACTCATGCCTCAATGGTGGCTGGTCCTACAGACAGAAAAGCTGATTTAAACAGGTAATAACTGGGGAATAAGCCACACTCAGCACCACTTCATGTCTCTTAAGAAGCAAATGTTCTTTCTCCATTTCTAACACAGAGAAATGGATGATTTCTGAGCGCTTGAAAAGGAGGTACTTTGATCTGTTCTGCTCCTCTTGAGCGAGGCCTCTCCTGCTGCTTTCTTTCTTCCTACACTTTAAAACCCAGTTAGCAACACAGCACAATAGCAGGCTCTTAGCAGAATGTGAGACTCACAATATGGGACCACGCGGTGCGACGTTATTTGGAAAACAAAAACAAAAACACGTAATAATTTCAATCGACTCACTCAATTCTGATAAATGGAATGGCTTATCACCTGTGGGACGACTTCCGCTTCTCTAGAACCCCACGTTATGCCGCCTGTGGCCTGGCTCACGTGCTCCTCTGCTTCAATGCTTTTCTCATTCTTGCTAGTCTAAGTACTACCCAACCACCGCAGATCACCTCATACAGTGCTTTGGGGTGGTTTTTCTAGAGCAAGCCTCTAGAAATCTCCTTTGAAAAGAGAAATCTCCTCTGTCTCCCCAAACTGCTACGGTACTTCACTTATCACCTGGCACCAATCACCTACTACATTGTATTTTAGCTCTTATCCTTCTGAATAAATTGTGGTTTCAAGGAGTAAATTACCTATTCCCTAAATTATTTTTTAGCAGCCAAAGTGCCAAAGGTAGTAAATTCTCACAAATATATTTGTTGAAAGAATAAAATTCTCTGTATTAAAATTGTGAATTAAAAATAATTATAATGTCAGTAAAAGTGCTGTGGATCTGGGTTCTAGTTCTCATCCCGCTACTAACTTACTCCTTGCACAATCCAGTCCCCTTCTTGCTGACACAGGAAGAATGGATAAGGCAGAACCGATCATGTCTAAAATCCTTTCAAGCCCACATTATGATTGCTTTTAAAACAAAGATATTTCTAGAGGCTGAATTTCAATAATGGGGGGAAAAGGACACCAAGAATGCCAAGAAGGCTCCAATAAAAATCAAATACCTAGGTTAAATAATAAGTTCCACGTAAAGAGACTCACCTGGTACGTAGAGGAGAACAGGCTGTAGGGTCACTCGGATCTGGTGTGGTGTTACCAGCCAACTGGACTTTTATGCAGGGAAGGAGCCCTGCCTCAAGGAAATGGCAACTTTTGGGTCTTTATTCCTTACCTGTCAGGCATGACTCACCTCACTCCCCTCATCTGCCTGTTGACTCAGCTTTGTGATGAAATTACCCTCTTGGAATTTTTTTTGGCGCTTGCTATCTGACAATGATATCACCTGGACCTTATCCCCATGGAACACCCAGGTGTAGTGTTTACAGAGAGGGTGGTGTGGGCTGAAAGAGAGAGAAGGAAGAAGTTCTGGGGCTCCTGGAACCAAAAAGTCCTGTCTTCTGGAAGGCTCTGATCCTGCACAGTCAAGGCTTGTTGGGCTGCTTAATATTTGAAGTGGACATGGAAATAAATGATAGGTATTTCTGGTTCTTCTCAGAGGCCAAGGGCATGGTGACCTGAATTGCCCCAGATAGAAAAAAGTGATAATTCTATTTATTTATTATTTAGGCCTGGGAGGGGGAGAAAAAAAGCTAAGATGATTCTTTTGGCTCTAAAAAGCCTTCTCTCCAAGAAAAGACTCAGAGTCAATGGCAGAAATGCAGGAGGACCTCAATCAATGGAGGGGAGTGCCAAGAAGCAAAAACACTGGGAAAGGACAGGAAGTTCAGCAGCTCCACAGCAATTTGGGCCTTCTGGTCCACCCACTTGTTCTGTCCATAGCAACAGCAGGCCTTGAAGACCCTGCCTCTCATGGGAATCCCTTACCTGGGGCTTACACAGGAACAAGAGAGCTGAAATTCCCTGAGCCCTTATACCAAAGTTCACTCTGCTCAAGGTGAAACTCAGGTCACTAATCCACAGCAAGCACCATCTGTTACAAACATCGTCTTTGAAGAATCCAAACCTCCCTTCAAATCCAGGTGTTTGGATAGTCCCTCCCTCATTATTTTGCTCACCTAAATGTTTGTGGAGCACCTGCTGACTCTGCAGCTGTGTCACTCCACATGGACATGAGCCCAGGACCAGCCACCTACTACCTGAGGCTCCTTCCATAGGGTGCCCTTAGCCATTGTTCATCCCTCCATCCCCACACAGTGCCTGGAGTGTAGTAACTGCTCAGAGAATTGACAATTATGGAATGAATGAATGGATGGATAGATGGGTGGATGGATGATGGTGTAATTTGTTAAGACACACTAGAGGCTGCTTTGAGAACTGCTAGGAAGTTTGTTATAAGGAAAACACTTTCTTGTGACAAGCCTCGTGATATGAGCTGAGAAGAGGGGTAAGGGCTTAACATGAGGCAGGTGTTTCTGCCACTTTCACCTCCCATATTTTTCCTCCCTACTAGAGGTTAAGTCGTCACCTCCCTTTGGGCTAGGGCCATTGCCATTACCATGCCTGAGTGCAAGGCCTCTTGCATCAATTTACCCCTCATCTAGGCTTGTGTACAAACCTCTCATCACTCAAATCCCCTCCCTGTGGACCCTTCCGAGAGAGTTCCAAGCACTCCTTGCTGCCAAAATGGTGGGATTCTCGGATCTAAGGTATATTGTTCTGTTTCCTGCTGCTTAGAACAGAATACCTAAGACTGGGTAATTTATAAGAAAACAAAATTTATTTCTTACAGTTTGAAAGCGGGGAAGTCCAAGGTCCAGTGGATACATCTGGAGAGGGCCTTTTTATGGGGACTCACTTTAGAGTCCCGTGGCAATGCATGGAATCACATGGTGAGAGGCTGAACAAGGACATTTTATCTGCTCACTTGCTCTCCTTATAAAGCCATCAGTCCTCCCTGATAACCCATTAAATCATTAACTCATTAACCCATGAATGGATCCATTCATGAGGACATAGTCTTCATGATCCAATCACCTCTTAAAGGCACTACCTTTCAAATACTATATGGGGATTAAGTTCCAACAGTAGTTTGGGGGGATGTTCAAACCACAAAATTCTGCCCCTGGTCCCCCAAATCTCATGTCTTTTCACATACAAATATATTCATTTCATACCCATAGCCTCCAAATCTTACCTCTTTTTCAAGATACAAAGGAGTTCTCAGTCCAAAAGGGAGAAATGAGCCAAATGGAAAGGGTAACATGTCCTACACAAGCCTGAAACTTAGCAGGGCAGGCATTAAATATTAAAGTTGTAGAATGATCTCCCTGGACTCATGTCCAACATCCTCTTCACAACAGTGCAGTGGATGAGCCCTCAAGTTCTTGAGCAGCCTGACCCTTACAGCTTTCCTGGCTCAGCCCACACTTCAGCTCTCACAGGCTGATGCAGCATGCTGGCAGATCTATAGTTCTGGGGGCTCTGTGCTTGTTCCACTCCTACAGTTCCACTAGGCATTGCTTTGGAGGGAACTCTCTGCTGCAACTCTGACTCCACATATCTGCTTGGCATTGCTCTAGTTAAGGCTCTCTGCAGTGACTCTGCCTCTGTGACAAATATCTGCCTGTGTCCCCAGGCTTTTCCATACATCCTGGGTGGAGGCTGCTATGTGTCTAAAGCTCTTGCATTCTGCCAGCCAGCAGACTTAACATCATGTGGACACTGCCAAGGCTTCTGGCTTGTATCTTCTGAAGCAGTAGGTCCAGCAGCACCTGGGGCCAGCTTAGCTATGGCTGGAGCAGCCCAGGTGTAAGGAGCAGCATCCCAAGGTGGCACTGGGCTGAGAGCCTGTAGAGGGTGTCCCCGAGCTGGTTTCCTAAAACCGTTCTGTCTCCCTAAGCCTCTGAGCCTGTGATGGGAAGAGCAGCACAAAAGACCTCTAAAACGCCTTTGGAGTCTTTTTTTCATTCTTTCTCTCTTTTAAAAATTTTTTACTTAAAATTTTTTAATGTTTATTTTTATTTATTTATTTATTTGGTTATGAATATTCATGAGACACACAGCTGATTGTCACCCCTTGTGCCCAAGATGTGAAGGCCAGATTCGTACTGGTAGCATGCCCATTACCACAAATTGCGTTCATTGAAGCGTAAATGATCGTACATATTTGTGGTGTAAAGAGTTAACTGTCATTATTTGTGAACAATACGTGATCAAATCAGAATGGTTGACATATTCATCATTACAAAATGTGCTTATAATTTGTGTCCATTAATCAATTTCTACATAACTTCCTCCCCATCCCCTGCTTTAATAAGCACAGTTCTGTTTTCTCCTTCTCTTAGAAAAAAACAAAGAAACAAAAAAGAATCTTCTGTTCTCTTGATGATCCCTCTCTCTGTACTAATCTCCTTAGCAGACAGTTGCTGGACTACACCCTTGATTTTCTCCCCCAAACACACTTTTTCACTCTTTATGTGGCCAGGCTGAGAACTTTTCAATTTTTATGCTCTGCTTTCCTTTTAATTATAATTTCACCTTTACATCACGACTTTGCTGCTATAATGCAGCGTAAGCTGTTAGATACAGCCACACAGCTGCCTGAATGCTTTGCTACTTAGAAATTTCTTCCACCAAATATCCTGGTTCATCACTCTTAAATTCTGTATTTTATGAAGCTCTTGGGCATGGACATAATCTAGCCAAGTTCTTTGCAGCTATATAACAAGGGTGACCTTTGCCACAATTTCCAATAAGCCCCTCCTCATTTCCATCTGAGACCTCTTCAGAATGGTCTTAACAATTCATATTTCTATTAGCATTCTGGTCACCACCACTTAACCAGTCTCTACGGCATTCCAAACTTTCCTTTGTCTTCTCATCTTCTAAGCCGTCATCAGAATCTAGGCTTTTTCTAGCCTGTTCCTCCAAATTCTTTGAGCCTCTGCCCATTACCCAGTTGCAAAGCCACTTCTATACTTTCAGACACTTGTTATAAGCAACACTCCATTTCTTGGTGCCAATCTTCTCTATTAGTCAGTTTTCTGTTGCTTGTAGCATAATACCTGAAACTGGGTAATTTATGAGAAAACAAAATTTAGTTCTTACAGTTTGGGAAGCTGGGAAGTCTAAGGTCCAGGGGCACATCTGGTGAGGGCCTTCTTTTTGGTGGGAACTCTCTACAAAGTCTTGTGGCAACACAGGGAATCACATGATGAGAGGTTGAGTGAGAGCATTTTGGGTGTTCACTTGCTCTCCTTATGAAGCCGCCAGTCTCCTCCCTGGGCACCCGTTAAATCTTTAACCCAGTAATCCTCCCAATCCAATCTCTTCTTAAAGGCCTCACCTTTCAAATACAATATTGGGGATTAAGTTCCAACATGAACTGTGGGGACATTCATATCACAGCATAAGGCAACCTCTTGCTGCTTCTCGATCTTCCATGCCACCAGGCTAAGGACGTGGCTGACCTAAACCTCAGCTCTGAGGCTGGGCCCCTGCCTCTGATGTCTTTCGTGGACCCACATCCTTTGGCGCAAGGGGGACTCTTATTCAATATTCTCTCTAGGCTTTTACCTGATACACCTTGTACCTCCTTTCCCACAGTCTGTACTATTCTCATTTTAGCTTCTGGAATTTCTCCTTTTACCCTTCTGCTATTTTGTCCAAAGTACACTGAATAGCTATGTGTAAAGATTTTTCTACTATACAGGGAAACAATTTCTTCACAAGCAGTGCTCTCTTAGCCAGCTGCACGTTTGCTGGGAAGCTGCTGACTGCAAGTAGCATCTCCCCACATGCTCTGATGTCCTTATCAGGATGAAAGGATGCCGTTAATTTTCTTATATCAAAGCCTGACCTTTCTTGGACTTGCTGGCTTACTGTACTGGGCATCCCTGCAAATTCTTTTTGCCCTACCTTATCCACACACTGTCAGGTGGCCCTTTCCATGTAGGCTTGGACAGGCTTTGTGCAGGAGCCTCCTAAAAAAAGTTGCTCTGCAGGACCATGCTGCATACCTCTCCTTCCAGATCCAGGGTGCCTGTGATATTGCAGTGCAAGTGACCAATGGAACACAGTGTGCTCTCATGTGTAACCACAACTGTGGGGGAGTATAGGCACTTGGATCCAGACTTGACCAGTGGTGGTAGTGAGGGAAATGAAAGGAGGCTCTGAATAAATACTTCCTTCCTTCATCTCCAGGACAAAGAGTTCTGAGACCATTTTTCAAAGACACTCAAAAAGTCCCGTGAGTATGACCATCAGTTCTTGGTGATGTAAAAAAGATAATCCCTCTTTAAATGAACATTCCTTCCATCTCAGATTTCCCCTTGTCCATTATACTTTTTTTTCTGGGATCACATTTCCAAATAAACTCCCTGCCCATGAGGCTTTAGTGTCAGGCACAACTTACTAAAGAAGCTAGGTTAAAACAATCATGAAACAGGCACAACATCTGGGAAGCATACATGTCATTCAAATCATGCAGAGGATAAAAAAGTTTTTGTCCAGAGCACAAAAAGTTAGATGGGTCACTGTAAGAAGGTTGATCTAATTTCCTTCTTCTGAGACTGAAAGATCAGTGTGGCTAAAGGTGGTCCTTTTTTAGCTTACTCTGGAATGTTGCAGGGTAATAAGTTCAGGAAGGAAGGCTTCTCTGTTGAGCCCCATTCCGGGGAGACCAGGAGCTGAAGCTTGGTGAAGATGCCACCTCTCCCCACGACAGGCTTTGAAGACAGTTTGATGGAGTGCCATAAAACGGAGGATCCATTTGTCTTTGTGGTGTTTCGGCCCCACCAGCTTCAAGGTTGTTTTAGTTTTGGGAAATACACTGCTGCTTCAAGGAGGCTTCAAAAGAAAAGACTTGTGCAGACACTTTCTAGGTGGTTACTGGGGAGGTGAGCCCTGGGGAGAGATCGTGTAGTTGTGGGCCTTGTGAGGTGGGCTTTGTGAAAATGTGTGAGGTGCTGGACACTTGAAGACCATGTTTCCAGATGCTAGGGAGAACTCGTCACAGGATATGTAAGTAAGACCACAGGAGGTGGCTGGTGAAGCTACTGCCAGCAGAACATCTTTCCTATTACTTAGCAATGGCTGACTGAAAGAGGTGACTATGTTCCTGAAGGTCTCCCCTTCACAGAGAGGAAAACTTCCATCTGATAACCTAGGGAGGTACTTGTTCAACAAGTAAAGATGTTGTTTCAGCTTCTAAAACCATCATTATGACATTGGGTTGCTTCCCCTCCCTTACTATTTAGAATTTTTCCTTACCAGATATTTGTGTTTTACTACAAAGACTTTCCCTTCGCATACCATTATTCCAAGAAAATGCACCTTTTCTTATGCAGCAAAACATTTTAGATGAATTAAGGAAGAACAAATTAAGAAAGGCAGATCAAATTTTTGAAATTGTAATCACAGTAATTTTTTTCTTTTCCTTATCTACCATGAAGTTCAGCTTCTGGTAAGGAGGCTAGTGCTCCTTAGGGAGAATGGCCAAGCTTAGTTCACTCTCCTGTGAAATCAACAACTTGTGAAATCAACTCTTGTTCTCATTCTCCTTCATTTTAATGTCATCTGCCTAACATTTTTCTCCATTTGGATTTCAAAATAATCCCCTGCAAAACAAAGCAAAACTATATTATAAAATATCTACATTTTCTTTCCACCACAAGAGAAAAAGCACAAAAGCATCAAACATTCTTCTTTTTTTAATATTCGAATACAGTCTAATTGCTCCAAAATAGACATGAATCTGAGGAACTCAGGCTCAACCATATGGGAGATTGCAGTCCCATATGGAGGGAAGTGGAATATCCCAAGATTGAGCAAGAACAGTTATTTCTCAAGCTAAGTACAGTCACCTGAAATGTCAAGTCAGGGAGCTTTAGGTGGTGACATGTCCTGGAAGCTCCCTGCTGGAAGATGTGCTCAGCCTTGGAGGCCCTGCTTAGCCTTGCAGTCATGATGAATTGCTGGTGGCAGTGGAAAATTCTGAGGATTTTGTAGATCCAGGGAAAAGGAACTCCTCTAATTCATTTATTCTCCTGATTACTGAGTGCTTACAGTATGCAATGTTCTACCCACTTGGGATGCATCAGGGAACAATAATAAAGAATTCTGACCTTATGGAGCTCACATGCTATAGGGGAAGGTGGAAATAAGCAATAAGGAAACAATGGCTATGTAAATTGTGTATTGAATTCTATGGGAATAGTATTGTAAGCAATTGAAAGCACCACAGAGGTTGGGGGGGTGGGTGTGGTGAGTCCTCTCTGAGAAGGTGATGTTTGAACAGACTTGAAGGAAGTGAATGGGTTAACTACTGGAATATCTGTGGGAAGAGAGTTCCAGGTCCAGACAATCTCTGATGCGAATGCTCCAGGCCCAGAGCCTGCCTGGTGTGTTGCAGAGGCACTGTGGCTGGGTTGGAAAGAATAAGTGGGAAAAGAGCAAGGGCTAAAGAACAAGTTTGTCCTCTACTTCTCCTCACTGCTCTCAGCCATCCTTAGAACATGATGAATCTTCTTCTGCAGACCCTTGTTGTTACAGTGTGTTATAGTCATGTTACAGCAAACTCTCAAGGAGAGGCAGGGGCAGGCTTGCAGCAAGAAGCAGTGTTTATTGATGCTGGCAGTGGCTCAGCAGACTTGTGTCTCAAAGGCTGAGCCTTGAACACAGCAGGGCTGCCTCTTTTATATTGTTATACTTCTGGTTTTTTACATCTGGGTAAAGGGGTGATCTTACATGGTTATAGCTTCTGTTTAGGTGGGAAAAGCTCTGGGCCATTTAGCTGTTACAGCAGGGTGGGACACAGCTGGGCATATATGATATCAGGGCAGGGCACAGTCAGGAGAGCACTCAGGAGGACATGGGTGACTCATTGTGAGCTCTTCAGTCTGCAGAAACAGTCAGGTCAGAGTAAAGTACACTAAGGAATGTCTCTTCAGGTGCCCAAATGTTCCCTACATTACTTGTACTTTATTGTTTTGAGAGTTTTTACTCTATAAAGGAATGGTTACCTGTATAAGAGTGGATTAAAGTCACATATAAGTCTTTCAAGGACAGGGAGCTTACTTAACAGGGAAATGCTGTTTTAGCAGACTTTAGTTCTTCATGGTGGTAACGACACCACCACTCAGTTACTCTAATTTGGTAAATATAGAATTGTGATTTGGGGGGATAAAAATAATTTTTAAAATAAATTTATGTTAAATATTATAGTACAGGTAAATGGGGTTGTGATTAAAGATAGGGAGGCTGGTATGAAAGTAACTGAACATTGGGGAAAACCACCCTAATAAATGTTTTACTACTAGCCATATGGGCTCTATCTTGTTTTTTTGGTTACATAGGGCCCCATAAGAGCCCTCAGTGGTGGTTTTCTAGCTGAAATCTTGGCTCAGAACTCACCATAGTTCCTTTCTTTGGTGTCTCAGCCAATGGCTGAGAGCAATCCACCTCCACTGCCCCCACCCTGTGGATTTTAAAAAATTGTAATGACAATATTGGCTTTATAAGTATTCAGAATCAGAGGCTCCCTGCATCACTGGACATCAGAATGCCTCCTGCTCCACTTTTCCCTAGCACCTCCCTAAATACTATGCTGTGTTAAAACATTAAGTAAAATTGTTACCTGATTTTTGAAAAGCAGACTATTTGCCCAATAAACTTGCAGTAAAAAAAAGAAGTGGGAAGGTGCAGAGATTTGGTGAGTATTGGCTGCTATTCTACTGACTTCCTTTGGCAATGTATTGATGAGTTCATGAAGGAAATTGCCAATCTGCAAGTAGAATGAAATAGAATAATTAGAATACAAATATTTGTTAGAAAAAGTTGGCTATTTCTAAATCCCAAGACAAAGAGATCAGACCAAGAGAAATAAAAACTCATCTACGCTAATGTTTTCAGCAAAGATGAGATTAAAGATGTAGCCTTTTTACTGTATCAGGGAGCATTGGGCAATACCAGCACATTTAAGAAAAAGAGAAGTGTGGGCAAGAAAGCCAAGAAACGAGGTTAGCTTGAGAATTCGGTCAGGGAAAAGAACTTTGAATGGAGTTACTGCCAAGGAACTGGACTGGAAACAAATCATAAGCCTGCTAAATTTTTGATGGAATTGTTTTGCCTAAGAAGCCATGATAGAACTTCCATATGATTCAGCAATCCCACTCCTAGGGATATATCCAGAGGATTGGAAAACATCAGATCAAAGGGATACCTGCACTTCCATGTTTATTGCAGCTCTATTTACAATCGCTGGAGATGGAACCAACATAAATGTCCATTGATGGATGACTGGATAAGGAAATTGTGGTATATTTACACAATGGAATACTACTCACTCATAAAAAAGAATGAGATTCTACCATTTGCAACAACATGGATGAGCATGGAGAAAACTATCCTAAGTGAAACAACCCAGGTACAGAAAGAGAAATACCGCATGTTCTTACTCATAACTGGGAGCTGAATCCATAAATAAACGAATGATAGAGACAGAGAGAAAGAAAGAAACGACAATCATAGTAATATTTTGAACTTTTAGAAAACTAGAGGTGGAAAAGGGGAGGGGAAGGGGGCTAAAGAGGAACTGGTCAATGGACACAAAGATTGATTGCATATTGTAATGATGAATAAGCTAACTGTACTGACCTAACCACCATACACTGTACACTATTATCGAAAATCAACATTGTACCCCCCATGTATGGATAATAAAAAAATAAAAAAAGAAAGAGAGAAACCATGAACCCAGACTACGAAAGTTTGTATTTCAAAGCCTTAAACCAATATTGAGGCAGGAAGAGCAGCCTGAGGTGCACTGTCCTAGAGGAGGACATACACCCCACTTCAGGAGGGGCTAGGGAGAAAGGAAAAACCCCCAGAAGCCGAGATCACCTTCCAGAGGATGGAGCCAATGTCACATCAAAGAATTTCCATCATCCCTGATAGGAGGGTGGATTGAATGTGCCTGCTCAGAGGGATTCCAGAATTCCTGTGGACCAGGTGCTGGCCATCTCCCTTTCTTCCTGTTTCCCTAGGAAAGTGTCTACTGAGGTTATCCAGTCCCTGCTCCACCATTGCAAGTTGAATTGTGGCTCAGGTGGAAAGAACTGGTCTTTTTATTTCCTAGTTTGCTGGGCCAAGAATAGCCACATGGAGAGTATATGACGGAGAGGACTGTATGTCACCCAGAGATCCTGGTCTTTGAAGTGGATGCAGTGACTATATTGAACTTTGAATTGTCTTTCCTGGGGAAAAGGTAAATGTGTTTATGTACAGTGGTGCCCTCTTATCCACGGAGGATATGTTCCAGGACCCCCAGTGGATGCCTGAAACCACAGATAGTACCAAACCCTATATACACTATGTTTTTTCCTACGTATACGTACCTATGATAAAGTTTAACTTATAAATGAGGCACATTAAGAAATTAATAAGAACTATAATAAAACAGAACAATTATAATAATATGCCAGCAAACTCTCTTATTTTCTACCTGAACCATGGAATTTTTTAAAGCAATTATGGAGGTCGTGGTTCTGGTAGGACCAAGGAAAGTGAAGGCAAGAAAAACGAAGAATGAGGAGGAGAAACCAAATGTGCATTTCTTATCTGCACAAGCTGAGATCAGCAATCAGGAAGTGGACCTGAAATTTACCAAACCGTGCCTAGTCTGGACTTTAGCCTTTTCATACAGAAGCTGTACTCTGCTCTCTAAATGGCAAGCCCAGTGGGGGACAATTCTGTCAAGTCACCGAGGAGGAGAAGAGATGAGGGAAAAAAGAAGCTGAGATAGGAAGGGGAGAACTCCCCATTTAACACGTAACTGGAATCAGCTATCAAGGTTAGCTGCCAAGATTTGAAGCCCTTGGCCTATCAGTGTGAGTGGGGTGCTGGAGTATCCCAGGGTCCCTAACAAAAGATTGAGCACTGGGATGGGGATGTGTGGGGAGCAGAGACACTGTGGGCTGCTCCATTAAGGAAGAAAGACCCCATCATTGGAATGTTCATCCGGAATCCGTTCAGAGCCTTATGAATGTTCTGTGTGGGCAATACGCACATTTTTCCTCTAGCTCAGCAACATCTTTGATGACTTCTGTATTTTTTAATATTATGATACATGTTTTTAAAATGAAATAATCTTATGTAATGTATAAGGTGGAATAACATAAGCTATTCAAAAAAGAATGTGAGCAGTATCATATAATCAACCAGTAATAACCACAGTTTTATTTTGCAGTATTTAGTGTGAGGATATTTTTTTCTATAAACCCATACACATGCATATATTATGAACAAGATGCTTTTCTTTGTTTATATTGTTTGGGGCCTGCTTTTTTATTAATTATAACCTGTTGCTGTATAATTCCAATACAGGGACATCCTGCCAATTATGGATCTCATTATCCACTGATAGGCATTTAGGTTACCGACTTTTTGCTATTAGATACAATGCTGAAACGAATATCCTGATGTATAAAATATTTGTGCACGTGCATGAATAACTCATAAAAATAAATTCTTAAATAGAATTTATGGCTCAAGAGTCAGACAAATCTTTAAACCTTTTTATCCTCCCTTGCCAAACTCCCTTTTAAAATGTTCAGATTACTAAGAAGTACATACAGATGACCAACAGGCATATGCAAAAATGCTCAACATCACTAACCATCAGGGAAATGCAAATCAGGACCACTTTGAGATATCATCTCACCCCAGTTAGACTGGCTATTGTAAAAAGACAGAGAATAACAAATGCTGGCAAGGATGTAGAGAAAGGGAAACTCTTCTGCACTGCTGGTGGGACTGTAATTAGCACAACCATTACCGAGAACAGCACGGAGGTTCCTCAAACAACTGCAGATAGAGATGCCATATGATCAAGCAATCCCACTACTGGGTATATACCCAAAGGATTGGAAATCATCAGGGCGAAGGGATACCTGCACACCTATGTTTATCACAGCTCTATGTACAATAGCCAAAATAAGGAACCAACCAAAATGGCCAATGATGGATGACTGGATAAGGAAAATGTGGTGTATATACACAATGGAATACTACTCAACCATAAAAAAGAATGAAATTCTGCCATCTGCAACATCATGGATGAGCCTGGAGAAAATAATGCTAAGTGAAGCAATCCAGGTGCAGAAAGAGAAATACTGCATGTCCTCACTCATAAGTGGGAGCTGAATCCATAAATAACCAATAAAGAGAGAGAGAGAAAGAAACAACAATCACAATAATATGCTGAACTTTTAGAAGAAAAGAAAATAACTGTAGTTACTAGAGGTGGAAAAGGGGAGGGAAGGGAAAGAAGAAGGGGGGTTAATGAGAAATTGGTTAACGGACACAAAGAATGATTATGCATTGTAATGATGAATAAGCTAATTATCTTGATCTGACCATCACATGTACAAAAGTACTGAAAGTCAATTTTGTACCCACAAATATGTGTAATAAATTATCTTTAAAATAAAAATAAAAATAAAATGTTCAAATTACTTACATTCATACTAGGTGTTTATTGTAGAGCCCATTTCCCCATTCTGAATCAGCCTATTTAATTGTGATTGGGCCTGCAATTCATCTCTAGACTCTCCTGTCATTGAAATGAGCAGTCATGTGAAGCTACCTCAACATGAACATACCTAACAGACCCAAGTGACTTCATTCTTTCCTGCCAGTTTGATAACTACTGACCACCTTGTTGGACAATTTCTGTCTACAGCTTCCAAGTGTCTGAGTTGCTGCCAAAGCTATCTAGAGTGCTTGCGCATCACGCAGGGGCTACCTGTCGCCTGCTTCATACCTGCTTAATGTTATGGACCACCTACCTCGTCAGGAAATGGGATTCACTCCCCAATAATTGCAGTAGTCCCTCTGAAATTTTATATGGGCTTTCAGTCTGGAAACGGCTCCCTAATATTCCAGACCCACTCAGCAGAGACTGCAACCTTCTTGTCATTCTGAAATCAAGAAGACTAGGCTACCAGAAAAATATGAACAGAGGGCTAGGAATCGGGAAACTGGGCTCAGGCGTGATTCAAAAACAATTTCTGATTAATCTTAATTAATTTTGTCCAACTTTCTGAATATCAGTTTCCTCATCTTGCAGGAACTGTGTACTAAGTGCTCTTTAATTCTTCTTTCATCCCCAACATTTCATAGCTTAACAACCTGCTCTTCACCAAATTTGTTGCTGATTATTTACCTAAACTTGGTTAATTACTCCTCTTCCTCTCAATCCCTTTCAATCCTTGCTTAAAATTCACCTCTTTTTTAAACCACTCGATAGATAGGTTTCTGAGGGTTACTTTGTGAGAGACACTACTGGGAGTGTCTGCGTGTGGGTGTGTGGTTGTGTACTTGTTTGTATGAGAAGGGTGTGAATATCATATCTCCCAGAGAAGGCTGCAAATTCTGCAAAGGGAAGCAGTGTGCACTGTATGTCCTCTTCTCTTTCTTCTTGGTACAGTTTTAGGCCTCTCTGCACACAGTAGCTACTCAACAAAAGATAACATTGCCTGAACTAATTAGGTGGAGCTTGTGTGGGTGATTATGTGAGTATGTGGCTATTTCCAATCAAAGTGCCCGTTTGTGAGTGTGTGTATCTGGCGCGTATGCATGTATTGGGGTATGTGGAAGGTAAAATAAGTGAAGAAAAACAGGCTATCAAGTTGAAATACAGTAGTAAGGTTTTCTTAGAATAGACAGAAGAACTGTGGAGAGGATATTCAGGTTCAGGGGAGGCTTGGAGCAGGTACCATGGAACTCAGGCATGACTCAAACCAGTGCAAGAGGAGACCCTTGCTCCAGATGTGGCTGCCCAAAGTCACAGCCTCTGGATACCATTTCACAATATCCATTGCCATTCCAGGAATGGCCCCTAAGTGTACATTTGCACCCTCAGAGAAACACACAGTGCCAGGCAGGATTAGATAGATGACATCTACCCCAACTCCTCTCTGTCTGTGAGTCCTGGCTCACCATGGGACAACAAAGGGGGAAGTTTCAGCCAATAACACACACAACCAAGAGTTGAGCTAAAAGTGATTTAATGGAGGCAGAACAGGAAACATGCACATTTCTTCCCATCCAGAATCCCTCTTCAAATGAACCTAAAGCAATTGAAGACGAGCAAAGTCACTAAGACCTTCTGCTTAATTCAGAGGATCAGGGACTTTTCAGAGTATGCATAAGGGAAAGCTTCACAGTACATAATTTTAGGATACAAATAAGAGAGAGACTATGACTCAGGGTGACAACATACTAATTACAAGATCTGCAAACAATTAAGACACAGAAGCAGATGAGACGAGGGTATTCAGCATCCAGTGGTCGGCTTCTCAAGGGCATGGCTGTAGGCCATACTACTTCTGCTTGGTCTTCTGCTGAGGTGAGCCTGGAGTGACTGTTGAGGGGAATGGCTCCGGTACCTTGGTGTAGCCTGTCTCCGGAATGTTGGTATAGCCCGGCTCAGGGACCTTGGTGCAGCCTGACCCAGGGACCTTGGTGTAGCCTGACTCAGGCAACCTGATGTAGCGTGACTCAGGCACGTTGGTGTAGGATGACTCTGGAACTTTGGTATAGCCCAGCTCAGGGATGTTGGTGCAGCCTGACTCAGGGAACTTAGTGTAGCCTGACTCAGGGACCTTGGTGCAGCCTGACTCAGGGACCTTGGTGTAGCCTGGCTCAGGGACCTTGGTGTGGCCTGACTCAGGGACCTTGAAGTAGCCTGGCTCAGGGACTGCAGTGTAGCCCGACTCAGGCACCGTGGAATAGACTGGCTCTGGAATCTTGGTGTTTCCAGGTTGTGGATCCTGGGAATGGCATGGCTCCTTGGTTACAGGAACAAATGGTTCCTGAGGTGGAGGCTGGCTGGGTTGCTTCACCTGCTGCTGCTGAAGCTGCGGGGGTGGAGTGAAGGGCTGCTTCTGCTGGTAGGAACTCATGCTTCAAAGGATGCTGGACCTAGAGGCAGAGAAGCTGACTCAGTGGTTTAGACAAACAAAGAAGCCCAGTTTCATGACAAATATCCCTCATTTCATGCTTCTTCAGAAATAAGAGCCTGGCTTTTCTTTCTTTCTTTTTCCCAGAATTTGAGATTATTGGACACTTTGATTATCCCTGCACACTTTCAAGGGGAGAAGGCAAAGTCGATTTGTTCTGTGCCATGTGAGTGGAGCCCTTCTCTATGCTTCTTTTCTTCCTGGCTCATCTAAAAACCTGCACACAATGCAAAAATACAAGGCGAAGAACACAACAGCAGCCTCCTCAGACTGATGTAAGGTCCCAGGTTTGCAACAATTTGGGAAGGTGATAGAGTCAATATTCCGAAGTCTACCCACTCAAGACCACCTTACTGACATGCCTTAGCTCTCAAAGGAGCTCTATATCAACCTCCCCCGGTGGCTCCCATAATCCACCTCTGAGCCTTTGTTCACATCCTCCTCCTGCTGATGCTTCTAGAAGACTTTCCACTCCATCCCTGCTTATCCTCACATGCTCATGTGTCATTGTTCTCCTCGATGCTTTCTGCTAGAGTTCAGTCACCTCCTCATTTTGCCACAGCATGTTATTTGCTTCCTTTTTCTACTAGTCACTTTCCATGCTGTATGTTCACAAATTATGACGATACTTTCATGGAGTAAAAGAAAACTTATCTTTTAAACTTCTAAATTGCTAGTGCAGTATCTTCTAGATTTCAAATTCTCTATAAATATTAGAGGGAGAATGAAAATGTAACTAAAAGTGCCCTTGGATGGGCATATGCTCCTGTTAACAAATCTTTGCAGAAATCACTCCCTCTTTCTGACCCCAAGTTAGTTCCACAGCTGTAATCTGAGTGGGAAGTCAAAAGATTTAGAGTCACCTTAAACAAAAGTCGCCATTGCATTTAAAATAAATATGTCTTTAGCATGGCAAAGAGATCCCAATCCATATAAAGAAATGATGGAAGAATATTAAGAAATTTCAAGTGGGGGAGACTCACCCGGTTTGCAGAGAAGTTTAAGCTGTCTGGCCTCGGAGTCTGATGAGAAGTGTAGGGCCAACTGGAATTTTATACAGAAAATGAGCCCAGCCTTAAGGAAGTGGAATTATTTGGGGCTGCTCTACCTTCATTCCAGCTACATTACAACTTTTGTGATGAAAATCTCTGGCTTAACATTTTTTGGCACTTATTGTCTGACAATGAAGTCACCTGGGCCCAACCCCCCTGTCCACCTTTGTGGTGTGGTTGCTGTGGGCAGCACACTTCTTGGGTGGTAATGGATTAAATTAGGAGGAAGTTCTGGCCTGCTGGGACCAGAAGCAACCATGTCTCCTGGCCAAGGCCCTAATGTTTAGTCCAGATTGGTGGTATTGGACGTGTTAGTATTTGAAGTGGATGTATAGATAACAATAGGCATTTCTGGTTCTTCTGGGAGGCCATGAGGGTAGTGCAGATTAAGTGAATCATTTCTTTTTCAGTGTCTCAGTGGACCCAGGCCTGGGAAGAGGAATGAAAGGATAAAATGCTTGCTTTGGAAATGAGTTATCTTCACCCTGGAGGGAGGCTTAAGATGCTGTATTGACCAGGGTTAGGAGATATCATTGGGGATGAATAGTCAGGACTGGTGAGATCTGTCTGACATAACTGTGCAGCCCAGAAGACCCTTCCTCCCGTGGTGTTTTGTCTTCTTTGGGGGTGACACAGGAACAAGGGAGCTTGGATTCCCTGAGTTCATACAGCAGTCCATTCCTCTGATCACAATGGGATGAACCTGAGGTCACTAACCCAGAGTTGCCCTCGATACACAATCTCTTACTGGGTGTGGCCCTTGAAAAATCCAGATAACCTTGAAACTCAGGTGTGTGGATAGCTCCTCCCTTCCCATTGCACCACCGCTGTTACCTTCCATGAACCTGATACCCTGGGCACAGATCAACCAGCAGCTCCTTCCACCAGTTCCCCAAAGCTGGCAGTTGTACTTTATCCGCACACACTGCCTGGTTATCGTGGGTGCTCAGTCAGTGGGAAGTTATTGGTTTTGTGATTAGATCTGTAGGTTCATGGAAGGGAGGAATTCAGAAAGGAAGAAATGAAGGAGGAAGAAATAACAGAAACAGAGAGAAAGAAAAGGAGGAGAAGGAGAGGAGAGAAAAGGAGAAGACAAATTAAGAGAAAGAAAAGTATTTTAGAGAGATGTAGAGAAACTGTTTGAGAACCACAGAGCTCTTTCTTGAACGTGATTCACTGTCTGTGACAGGCCTCGTGGGGGCAGCTGAGAAGAGGGTGAGGGTTCATCAGGAGCGGACACTCCCGCTGCCTTCCCCACCCATCTCTCCTCCCCTCTCTGCTAACCTTTGACCAGCCTCCTCCCTCCGGGTGGTTTCAGGGCCACTGCCACGCCTATGCTCTAGTCTCTGGTATCACATTAGCCAGTATCACATTAGCTCTCTTTTATGGTTGGGTTCAGGTGTCTCTTCTCACCAAAACCATCTTCTAGAAGCCCCTGCCACAGGGAACTCTGTCCAGACCCTGCTGCTCCATGTGGGATTCTTACTTCTAGAGGAACCTGCTTCTTCCTCCTCTTTATGAGTCTGGATCTGTCTTATGGTCTCCCTTGATTCTGGATCTTGGTTCATTTCCTGTGTTTCTTCCCTGGATGGGCTCTCTCTTGCCCTTCCCTAACTGGTGCCTCAATCACCCCCACAAAGGCCTCTCTGGCCTCACCTTCTTGAACGTCTAATTTTACCCCAACCCTGCTTTTCCTGTTTGTTTGGCCAAGCAAACCCAGTGGCTGAGTGTCAAGGCTTTTCTGCCCTTCAGAGAAGCCCCGTTTCTTCATTGACAGTGTTTGGTGTGCTGTTGAATCTGGCCTCAGTGTCAGAGAGGGTGAACTGAATGGCTTCTAATGGTCAGTCCCACCTCCCTAGGAACTCTGGTCTTTCCCACTGGCTCCCTTCTCCTGTGGCAGGGGACTGCTACTCTTCCAAGTTCATTGTCCTGGGACTTCGGGGACCTATTTGTATATGGTACTGGGTACCTCTCAGTCACTTTCCAAATATTCTGGATCTTGTTCTTTTGCCTGTCATGACCACGTGCTTCATTCCCACACATTGTCTGGGACTCTGCCTATCTTTTTCCCTTTTTTTAATTTTTATTTTGCTTGATCAGTATACAATGCAGTTGATTTTACCAATTCCTCCTTCCTCCCTCCCTCTCCCTTCCCCCATCAACATCATATCTGTTCACTTGTCTTAACAAGTTCAAGTTCAAGGAATTGTTGTGATAGCTGTGTCTTCTTCCCCCACCAACTCCATTTATTTGTTTGTATGTTTATTTATTTATTTATTTTTAGCTCCCACAAATAAGTGAGAACATGTAGTATTTCTCTTTCTGTGCCTGGCTTATTTCAATTAATATAATTTTCTCTAAGTCCATCCATGTTGCTGTGAATGGTAGTATTTCATTTTTCTTTTGGTATAGAAGAGTAGTATTCCATTGTGTAGGCATACCACATTTTCCTTATCTACTCATCTGATGATGGACATTTGGGCTGGTACCAACTCTTGGCTATTGTAAATAGTGCTGCAATAAACAAGGGAGTACAGATATTCCTTTGACATGATGATTTCCATTCCTCTGGGTATATACCCAGCACTGGAATAGCTGGGTCATATGGTAGATCTATCTGTAATTCTTTGAGGAACTCCATGCCATTTTCCATAAAGGCTGCACCATTTTGCAGTCCCACCAACAGTATAGGTGGGTTCCTTTATCTCCACAATCTCGCCAGCATTTATCATTCTGTCTTTTGGATGTTAACCAAAAGAGGGAGATGGTAACTAAAGTGGAGTGAGATGGTATCTAAAAGTGGTTTTGATTTGCATTTCCAAATGCTGAGTGATTTGAGCATTTTTTCATGTGTCTGTTAGCCATTCATGTATCTTCCATTGAGAAATGACTATTCATGGAATACTACTCAGCTATAAAAACGAATGAAATACTGCCATTTGCAACAACATGGATGGACCTTGAGAGAGTTATATTAAGTGAAACAAGTCAGGCACAGAAAGAGAAATACCACATGTTCTCGCTTATTGGTGGGAGCTAAAAATTAATATATAAATTCACACACACACACACACACACACACACACACACACACACACACACACACACACACACACACACACACACACTAAACCGGGGGGTGGGAGAAGAAGATATAACAACCACAATTACTTGAAGTTGATACGACAAGCAAACAGAAAGGACATTGTTGGGGGGGGGGAGGGAGAAGGGACGGAGGTTTTGGTGATGGGGAGCAATAATCAGCCACAATGTATATCGACAAAATAAAATTTAAAAAAAAAAATAAATAAAATAAATTTTTTAAAAAAGAGAAATGACTATTCAGCTCCTTTGCCCATTTTTAATTGGGTTACTTGTTTTTTCACTGTTACGTTGTATGAGTCCTTGTATATTCTGGATATTAATCCTCTGTCAGATGTATATTTTGCAAATATTTTCTCCCACTCTGTTGGTTGTCTTTTTGCTCTGTTAATTGTTTCTTCTGCTGTGCAGAAGCTTTTTAGTTTGATATAATTCCATTTCTTTATTTTTCCTTTGGTTGCCTGTACTTTGGGGGTGATATTCATGAAGTCTGTATCCAATCCTACTTCCTGGAGTGTTTCCCCTATGTTTTCTTTAAGGAATTTTATTGTTTCAGGATGTATATTTAATTCTTTAATCCATTTTGAATTGACTTTGGTATATATGGTGAGAAGTACAAGTCTAATTTCATTCTCCTAAATATGAATATCCAGTTTTCCCAGCAGCATTTGCTGAAGAGGGAGTCTTTTCCTCAATGTGTAGTCTTGGTGCCTTTGCCAAAGATCAAATGACTGTAGGTGTATGGGTTGACTTCTTCTGTCTGGATTCTCTATTCTTTTCCATTGGTCTGTGTGTCTATTTTTATGCCAGTGCCATGATGTTTTGGTTACTATAGCTTTGTAGTATAGTTTAAAGTCAGGTAGTGTTATGCCTCCTGCTTTACTTTTTTTTTTCCCCCTCAGGATTGTTTTCACTTTTCATGGTCTTTTGTTATTCCATATGAATGTTAGGATTGTTTTTTCCATTTCTGAGGAAAATGTTATTGAAATTTTGATGGGGATTGCATTGAATCTGTAGATCACTTTTGGTAGTATGGACATTTTCATAATGTTAATTCTTCCAATCCAAGAGCATGGGATATCTTTCCATCTTCTTGTGTCCTCTTTAATTTCTCTTGATAGTGGTTTGTAGTTCTCATTGTAGAGATTTTTCAAATCCTTGGTTAACTTTATTCCTAGGTATTTTATTTTTCTGGTGGCTATTGTAAATGGGCTAGCTTTTTTGATTTCTTTTTCTGCATGTTCACTGTTGGAGTATAGAAATGCTACTGATTTTTGTGTGTTAATTTTGTATCCTGCAACTTTGCTGAAATCATTTATCAACTCTAAGAGTTTTTTTGTAGAGGCTTTAGGCTGTTCAATATATGGGATCATGTCATCTGCCAACACGGACAGTTTGACTTCATCTTTTCCAATCTGGATGCCCTTTATTTCCTTCTCTTCCCTGATTGCTCTGCCTAGTACTTCAAACACTATGTTGAATAGAAGTGGTGAGAGTGGGCATCCTTGTCTTGTTCCTGTTCTTAAGGGAAACGCTTTCAGCTTTTCCCCATTCAGGATGATATTGGCAGTGGGTTTGTCATATATGGCTTTAATTGTGTTAAGATTCTTTCCTTCTATACCCAGTTTATAGAGTCTTTATCATGAATGAATGTTGAATTTTGTTAAATGCTTTTTCAGCATCTATAGAGATGATCATATGGTTTTTGTCTTTGATTTTACTGATGTGGTGCATCACATTTATTGATTTGCCTATGTTGAACCAACCTTGCATCCCTGGGATGAATCTCACTGGATCATGGTGGACAATTTTGTGTACGTGTTGCTGTATTCTGTTAGCTAGTATTTTACTGAGGATTTTTGCATCTGTATTCATCAAGGATATTAGCCTGTTGTTTTTGTTGTTGTTGTTGTTGTTGTTGTTGTATCTTTGTCTGGTTTTGGTATCAGGGTGATGTTTGCCTCATAGAATGAGTTTGGGAGAAAGGCCTCTGTTTCAACTTTTTGAAATAGTTTGTAGAGAATTGGTATCAATTCCTCTTTGAAGGTTTTGTAGGACTCTGCAGTGAACCCACTAGTCCTGGGCTTTTCTTTGTTAAGAGCCTTCTAATAACAGCTTCAATCTCTTTGATTGCTATTGGTCGGTTCAGATTTTCTTTGTCATCTTGGCTCAGTCTTGGTAGTTTGTGTATGCCCAGAAATTTATCCATTTCCTCCAGGTTTTCAAATTTGTTGGCATATAGTTGTTTATAGTAGTCTCTAATGATTCTTTGTATTTCTGAAGTATCAGTTGTAATACCACCTTTTTCATTTCTACTTTTTGCGGTTTGTATCTTCTCTCTTCTTTTTGTAGTTAGCCTTTGTAAGCATTTGTCAATTTTATCTATCTTTTCAAAAACCCAACTTTTTGTTTCGTTGATCTTTTGTATCATCTTTTGGTTTTCTATTTCATTTAGTTCTGCTCTGATCTTATTTATTTCTTTCCATCTACTAACTTTGGGTTTGGATTGTTCCTGTTTTTCTAGTATTTTAAGGTGAAGTGTTAGGTTGTTTACTTGCCATCTTTCCATTCTTCTGAAGTAAGCATTTAATGCAATAAATTTCCCCCTTGCTATCTCACAGGTTTTGATATGATGTGTAATTATCTTGCAGTATCCCATAGGTTTTGGTATGATGTGTTGTTATTTTCATTAGCTTCAATAGGTTTTTTGATTTCCTGTTTAATTTCTCCTTGGACCCATATGTCATTAAGTAAAATGTTGTCTAATTTCCATGTGTTCATATGGTTTCCAGAGTTTCATTTGTTATTGATTTCTAATTTTATTCCATTGTGGTCTGAAAAAATACATGAAATAATTCCAATTTTCAAAAATTTGTTGAGACTTGATTTATGACCTAACATGTGGTCTATCCTGGAGAATGTTCCACGTGCTGATGGGAAGAATGAATATTCTGATGTTGTTGGATGGAATTTTCTGTAGATATCTGCCAAGTCCAATTTGTCTAAAGTGTTGTTTAGATCTTGTGTTTCTCTCTTGATTCTTTGCCCAGATGATCTGTGCAATATTGAGAGTGGGTTGTTCAGGTCCCCCACTATTAAGGTATTAGTGTCTATCTCTTTCTTTAGGTCTAATAAATTAGACCTAAATTGCTTTATAAATCTGGTTGCTCCAATGTTGGGTGAATATATATTTATGATTGTTACATCTTCTTGATGGACAAATCCTTTTATCATTATATAGTGGCCTTCTTTATCTCTTTTTATGGTTTTTATTTTAAAGTCTATCTTCTCTGTTATAAGAATAGCTACTCTAGCTCATTCTTTGTCTCTGTTTGCATAGTATATCTTTTTCCATCCTTTTACTCTTAGTCTATGTATGTCTTTACATGTAAGGTGAGTCTCTTGAAGGAAGCATATTGTTGGGTCCATCTTTTTAATCTAATCAGTCAGTCTGTGTCTTTTGAGTGGGGAATTTACAGTAAGAGTTATTATCGCAAGGTGTTGATGTACTCTTGGCATTTTATTGATTTTTTGTTTGGATGTTTATATATCTTCTGTTCCTTTCTTTCTGATTTACTGTTTGTCTTCTGTGTTTGTTGGTTTCTTGGGATGGTAGATATACTTTTTTCCTCTTTATTGTTAGCATTTTTGTTTTACTGGTATGTTTTGTTCTTTCTTGAGTATTCATGGTAGTGCTGGTTGTTTTTCAGGTGCCATACCCAGTACTTCCTTGAGAATTTCTTGTAAGGCTGGTCATGTGGTAGTGAACACTGGCAATTTTTGTTTGTCTGAGAAATATACTATTTTTCTTTCATTTTGGAAGGATAGCCTTGCTGGGTAAAGTATTCTTGGCTGGCAATTTTGGTCTTTTTTGTATTTTGAATATATCATCCCATTTTCTTCTGGCTTTTAGGGTTTCTGATGAAAAGTCTGTTGTTAGTCTGATAGGGGCTCCTTTATAGGTGACTTGATGCTTCTCTTTAGCAGCTTTTAAAATTCTCTTTTTCTTTGAGTTTTGCCTATTTGACTATGACATATCTTGGAAAGAAACTTTTTGGGTTGAATGTGGTTGGAGATCTTTGAGCCTCCTGAATCTGAAGATCTGTGTCTTTCCCTATACCTGGGAAGTTTTCTGCTATTATTTCATTCAACAAAATAAAAAACACAACAGAGAGTTTAACCAGCAGGCTAGAACAAGCAAAAGAGAGAATTTCTGACCTTGAAGACAGCGTGTTTGAAATAACACAGGCAAACAAACCAAAAAAAAAAAAAAAAAAAAAAAAAAAAGAAAGAAAGAAAGAAAAGAAAAGAAAAGAAAAAAGAATTTAAAAAATTGAAGAAAATCTAAGAGAGATAACAGGCAAACTTAAGCACTCAAATATCAGAATCATGCATATTCCAGAAGGGGAGGAAAAAAGAAACAACATTGAAAACATATTCAGTGAAATAATAGCAGAAAACTTCCCAGGTATAGGGGCTGCCAGTTTGGTGCTGCTGCCTTGGATCCTATAGAACACTGATAAAAAAGCATATAATACTTCATACTCAGGAATTCTGGTTTTAACCTTCAGTTACTCATCTGACAGCTGCATCTGGTGTGGGCCTCAGGCTGCTTCTACTCATGGAGGCAGGCAGCTGGCAGGTAAAAGCAGATCACATGGTGAGAGGAAGGAAGAGAGCCTGTCTCTCTTTTTCTGACCTGGGGTTCTCTGATGCCACAGTGTGAGATGTGTGTGGGAATCTGTAATGCACCCGCAGACATACAAGCTTGAAGTTCAGCATAGTTAATGCCTAGCGGCCATACTTCACAAATGGAAGACATGACTTGAGAGATAATGCTTCCCTCTTTCACTCCCAGAAAAAAACCCTTCTGTGATGCAGTTTTTCTGTCCTCTCAGATGATCCTGGGGATCAAGTTCTGGTTGCCCTTGATGGTTGCCTACTTACTGACATCTTTGTAATGTATTAATTTTTCCTTTTGCCTAGTTTCAGTCACCCTTTATCCCATACTCCTGCTCCCTATCATTATATTCCCAAAGAAACTAGCTGTACCTAAGACTTTGTCTTAGGCCATTTTTTATTGGAATCCAGGCAAGGACATGTTATGAAACACATGCTCCATTTGAGTTGCAGAAAGAAAAACACAATTGCCCAGTGACAGAAATCAGCGCCCAGGCCAAAGTCAAAGGAATCATCTGATGGATCAGTGTAAGAAATTTGGAATTGTTGTAAGGCTTGTCTTTGGAGACTCTGGAACTGGGTCACCCAATAGAGTAGCCACTAGCCATATGTGACTATTTAAATGCAAATGTAGGCTTTTGGGATCTGGATTAGGGAAGAACAGCATTGTGAGACAGAATCTTACCATGGCTGAGCAATTGGAACTCTGGTGTAGACTCTGTGGTTGGATATTTATGTACTCTCCTCTATACACAATTCTGCTCCTGATTTATTTTTGTGGGGTTTTAAACCCTGGAGTTGGGATGGTGAATGTAATGCAACAAAGTTAACATCATAATATGGCGGTGGAGGGCAGGGGGGGGGGGATAAAGTGCACTGGTAGTCTTTGGGTCTGGGTTGTGTCGAGAGATGCCCCATGTATGAGGCTATCCCAGCAAGCCAGGCATTGGTTCTGAGGTACCAGGAGCATGCTCTGGGATTTGGAGATCACTGCCTCTGTCACCATCAGCATCTTTCTACAGTTCCTAGCTAAATCAGCCACCATGACCCAGCAGGATTCTGCTCACCAGAAAACTGCTCCCCCACAATGACAGAAGCACAGCCTTCACAGGTGACGTGTCCACCAGGATGTCATGTTTCAGGAGTTAATGAAAATTAAACAGCATGCAGTGACAAAGTGCCAATCACTTGAAGTCTTTCTGCACTGCTTGCTCTGTAGGATTGTAATTCAGACATAGATGAATTAACTTCCTGCATTGTTTCCTAGTACAGTTTGTTGTCTTGGTTCTTCCTAAAGGAACATCAGTGCAATATTAACAAAGTAAAAAGATAAACTTTCTCATTATTTTGTTATCATTATGGACATCATGGACTCTCTGATAGAATCTCAAGGACCCTTGAAAATCTGCACATTATATTTTGAGAACCATTGATGTAGGATCACAACCTCAATGTGCCTAGATTTGCAAAATTAAGAAAATTCCTATTTTTGGCCCAGCCACATTGGCCCCTGAGGGAAGGTAATGCACAAATTCTTGAGATGGGGGAAGACCTAAAAACCTCACAAATTACTATCTCAATAAAAGTATTTTGCCAGGGCTGTCACACTAATGAGAAGGGTTAGGTGGAAGGAGGACTAAAATGGCTACTGAGTGCTTGAGAAATAAGATCTAATTACAAAAAGAAAAATCTCAATGTATTATCCATTTGAATGTCCTTTCCTCACAGATATTAAAAATTCGTTATCTGTCTTTTTTTTTTAATGCAGAAACATGATATTTGCAGAGGGGCTTATATCTTTAAATAGGCAAGGCAGCCTCAAAAAAGTGTTATATCTCAGAACCACAGTGCACCAGAGATGAACAACACCCCCATACTTTGTGTGAATCACTCATCCTGTCTGATCTTCCTCCTTGAGTTTTCTAGAAGGGAGAAGTCATTGCATTTTTCACTATCACCCACTTGCAGTTAAAATAACTACAATTCTATTTAAGATAGTCCTTGATGAGAGAATAATCATGATTTTACGGAACTAACCTAAATGTCCATCAATGGATGACTGGATAAGGAAATTATGGCATATATACACAATGGAATACTACTCACCCATAAAAAAGAATGAAATTCTACCATTTGCAACAACACGGATGAGCCTGAAGAAAATTATCCTAAGTGAAACAAGCCAGATACCGAAAGAGAAATACTGCATGTTCTCACTCATAACTGGGAGCTGAATCCATAAATAAACAAACGAACAATAAAGAGAGACAGAGAGAAAGAAAGAAACAACAATCACACTAATATGTGATTGTATTATGTATCAATGTTGTACCCCACATGTATGTATTATAAAAAATAAAAAATTTTAAAGAATTAAAACCGCTCCCCCGCCTTTTAGTACATGCCTTTTTTGAAAGTCTGTGTGGAAGTGGAGACAATCCCAGGCATTGCTCCCTTCCACAAGAAATCAACAAACAATGATAAAAAGCAAAAATTGCCATCCTGAAACCAGCAGAACTCAAGGGAAGAGGAAGAGAGAGGCCCGCTGAGACCGCAAAGGTGTGGAAAGCCACGGCGGGGGCAGGAGGAAGGATCACTTCAGAGGCCTCAGTGGCTCCCCGAAGCCAGCATGGCGCAGCGCACAGCGAAGAGCCCTCAGAGTCTGCAAAGCAGGTGCAGCGCTGTTCACGAGAAGCCACTCGGAACCAGCAGAGGGGAAAAGCGCTACACCACTGGGAAAAAAGAATCACTTCAGAGTGCCTCATTCCACCCACTAAGCTGGCATGGCTGCTTGTGAAGTGTCCCGCCCCGCCACCGCATAGGTGGAAGGGACAGCATCAGGCGGGCCAGGAGGAAAGGATTTCTGAGCACTCCATTCATTCCCTGCCCTCAGGCCAACATAGCCGCTCAATTAGCTACTTGAAGTTATGCTGTTGACCGCAGTCTTCCCACAGTGCTGTAGAACACTAGATCTTATTCTTGCTCTCTCTACAATTTTATGCATTCTAGACACAAGTCCTATGTCAGATATGTGATTTCAAAGTATTTTCTCCCAGTCTATAATTTGTCATTTTGTCCTCTTAATAGGGACTTTATGGAGCAAAATTTTTCATGTGGATAAGGTTCAATTTATGAATTTTTCCATTTTGGGGTCAGACTTTTGGTGTCAAGTCTAAGAACTCTTTGCCTAGTCCTAGGTCCCAAAGATTTTTTCCTGTTTTAGAAAAATATAGTTTTATGTTTTTCAGTTAAGTTCATGATTCATTTTGAGTTAATTTTTGTATACGGTGTGAAGTTTAAGTTAATTTGTTTACTTATGGCTATCCAATTGCCCAAGCACCATTTATTTATTGAAAAATTTTTCTCTCTTTCATTGTATTGCTTTTGCCCTTTAAAAAAAATAATTGGACATATTTGTGTGGATTTAGGGTTTTACAGTCTGTTCCATTGACGCAGGTATCAATCCTTCCTCCTGTCTTGTGCTGTCTTGATTACTGTAGGTATATAGTAATCCTTAACACTGGAAAAAGTGAATCTTCCTACTCTATTCTTGTTTATAAAAATTTTTGGCTATTCTAGAACATTTTAATTTCTGTGTAAATTTAAAAATAAGATTGTCTGTATATACAAAAAGACTTACAGAGATTTTGGTAAGAATTGTGTCAAACTTATAGATCAGTTTAGGAAGTACTGACATCTTTACTATTTTGAGCACTCCAACAGATAAACACAGTATGTCTCTACAATTATGTGGGTGTCCTTTGGTTTATTTTACTCATTCAATTTATATTTATCATACAAATCCTGCATTTCTTTTTTTATTTATAGTATTTCATTTTATATAGAGCAATTTTAAATAGTATTGTATTTTTTATTTCATTTTCATTTCTTCATTGTCTGTATGTCGATATGTAATTGACTTTTATGTGTTGATTTTGTATCTTGTGATATGCTGAACTCACTTATGAGTTCTAGGATTTTAAAAAATTCCTTGGCATTTTCTATGTAGAAAATTACGTTCTTTTTTTTTTTTTTTTTTTTGTAAATAAAAACCATTTTGTTTCTTCTTCTCTGATGAATGGATTTCAATGTAACAATATAAACAATTAGTTAACATGGTTTTTAATCCCATGTTGCAGCTAGGCTTTAAGAAACTACTACTTACCAAGATTTGGTATATTGTTAAAGAGTATCCACAATTATATAAAAAAATCTATTAAGATAATCCTGTAGTTTTTCAACTACATCTTTGTAAGGCCAAATTTTCTTCATGTACTCAACCAAAACAATACAGTGAATGCAGAAGAAGATATAAAAATCCAGCTATTTTCTAGTAACACTGATGTTAAAGATACTTGTAAAACAGTACTATTCTTAAAATTAATTCTTCTGTTTGGGAAAATACAGTTGATTTATGTTAACCTGCAATGAATTTACATGGGCATTTTAAATAAATTAATAAACATTCAAAAATGTAAATTAATTTTAATTAAACTTAAATTTAATTAAACATTCAGTGCCTTCATTACACTAGACACATCTCAAGTGTTCAATAGCCACATGTGGCTGGTGATACTGTATTACAGGGCACAGACGTAGAACATGTCTATACGTCAAGTTGTATAGGACAGTGCTGGAGTCTGGAAAATGTGGCATGGTTAAGGATAATGTCTTCTCAGCTGATTACTGAAATGTTGCATGATAACACATTCAGGAAAGAAGTCATTCCTGCTTGAGTCTTTTCAAGAAGATCATGGATGTAACCTATAAAAATGCCACCTCTTACCATATAACAGGCTTTGAAGAGAATATGATGGAACTCCTTCCCGCACACCCCCCCCACCACCCACACACAATTATTTTTGTTGTGTTTTATGTTTTAGACCTACAAGCTTTTGAGGCTCTTTTGCTTTGAGAGGGCACTGCAGCCAGATGGAGAAACCTTCCCAGTTCCCAGGACAACACGTTGTCCGGTGCTGTGGAGGTGGGCACTGCTGAGGTGAGCACTGTGCAGTTGGACACTGGGGAGCTGGGTTCTTGGGAACTGGGCACTGAATAGGTAGACAAAGAATAAATAATTCCTGACCATGGCAAGGTGAGCTCTGTGGAGGTGTATAAGGTCCTGGGCACTTTTGGGTCCATGCCTCTAAGCACTAAAGGGACCATGCAGGTAGAATTACACATGGTAATAGAAAAGGCTGCACTGCACTTGCTTTTACTTGAACTCGGGCAAGTCTAAAGGAAATAAATGGAGGTGTTAGTAGAGGTAAGAGAAATTAATGCTTATATAAAGAGCTGGAAAATTCTTTACTCTCTGAGGATATTCTTTGATTATCTAAATCAATGATTATGATAATAAATGGCTTCCAACTTCCTATTTGACATTTTTTTTCTTTCAGCAATTTGTTCTGTATTTCAAAGCTCCTCTCCATTGTTGTATCATCATTCAAAGAAAATTACTTTTGTGTGTATGTGAAACAACAAGTGTTGGTTGAATGTGATAAGTAATCTCAGGGTTCCAATTCTGAACTGTGCTCAGAAGAAACTATCATCATTACGTACCATGGAACTAAAATGCTCTAAAAAATGATGCAGATGCTGTTCCAAGAGAACTGCTAGATCTCGTATCCTGACATTTGTCATGTATTTTCTTGAAAAAAAATGTAAACATGAATACAAGGATTGTGACTCACCTGATTCACCTGATTTTCTAATACAGATTGAGAATCAAATATTAAAAGCTTTGAAGAATAGCTATCTATAGGGTCAGGCAGCCTATGAATTGAGAAGTGGAACAACTAATACTAGGCTGTTATTTTCCAACTAACACTGCAAACCTCTGAAAGTATTAAAAGAATCAGCAATCATATAGTTATGCAGAAGCAAGGCTTGGGATTGGAGGCCCTTTTTTACCTGGCAGTTTAAATGATAGCGGCAATTGAAGAATTAAAGGATTCTCTAATTCTCGGTCAATGGTGCTCCTTCTTTAATCTATTCATTCATAAAATGTACTGCACACGCATAATGTGCCACTCATTGGAATACATGAATGAGGAGAAACAAAGATCCCTGTGTTTATGGAACTTACATGCAGGTGGTAATGGTCAGAGGTGGGGGGGATATAAATAATACATTTAATTTAAATGTATATTACTGCTATGGAAAAGAAAGTGCAAGTAATTAGTAGTACGAGAATAGGTGGGCTGGGTGGTTACAACTTAAACATACTGTCAAGTTAGACCTCATTGAGAAGCTGACATTTTAGCAGAGAACTGAAGGAGATGAGGGTCTTGAGATATATGGATATCTCAAGAAATAAATGTCCAGGCAAAGAGAATTTCTAATACGACAACCTTAAGACAGGCACATGCACAGTCTGTGCAGAGGCCAGAGTGGAAAGATAGGAATGGGTGAAGGGATGAAAGGCAAGGGGATAAGGAGAGGAATTCTGGCTTCTACTTTTACTCTAGAGGATAAGGGTTCCTTGGCATCCACCTTGCATATGGAATATTGAGCAATAGGAGGGATCTTCACAAAGTTTATGGAAAGATTCGTAAATCTTCTAATTCTATTTTTCTGAATAGAATTTTTTTGAAGTACCATCGTATCTCTCCCATGATCCCTACTCTGAGCTACTCAGCCTGCAGAAGCAATTAGCTCTAAGTAAAATATACTAACGAATGTCTCTTCAAGTGCCCCAATATCACTGCAATTTTCAGATATTTCCACTTTTGAAAACTTCTGCCATACAGAGGAAAAGTTACCTTATAAGGGTGGATTAAATCACATATGAAAGTCATTTGAGAATAAGGAAACTACTTATCCTAAAATTCTCCATTAGCAGACATCAGTTTTTATGTAGTAAGAGTTTCTTAGTTGATAAATAATAACATGTTTAATTGCTAGTGTGATAAATATTTTTGTCCATCTATATCAAAATAATTTATAACTTGAATATCAATGCTATCATTTCATGGTAATTTTTACCTAAGACCAGTCCAATTTTTTAGTCAGTTGTTATCAGTCATGATAAAGAAAAATGCAAAGTAAATATGAGATACAGGTGCATTAGGACAATGCAAAAGTTAGCTAAAAAAGATGCTGGAGTTTGGGAAACACTATGCATTAATATGCACTATAATACCCATGGAAGAGCTTTATTCTTGCCACTTCAAGATTCACAGTTCTTTCAATCAGGTCCTCGTGTAACTCTTCCTGGTCCATAAAATTATGATATAAAAAGATGAGTTATCCTGACCCACAGCCCCTACCCAACATGTAAGAGTGGAGGAGCACAGGAAAACCTCAGTAAAAATTTCCAACTTTTTGTATATGTACTTCCTGTCCATGGGTTGTCTTGAGATCCGTAAGCATTTACAAGCAGAACCATGGAGATTAATGAGCACAGGAGAAGCTGTAGACAAAGGGCACAGAGAACAGTAGACCTGGGTGTGCCTTCTGGAAATGAGAATCAGGGGGAGAGTGGGCTTCATAATTCTTGTCAGGTGGGATTTCAGATTTGCAGTGGACAGTGATGCCCATTCTTCATCTCTCCACATGGAAATTTTTACTGAGGTTTTTCAACTCTGTTCCACTATGGCATGTTGCACTTATGATGGGGGAAGAAATAGTTTGTCTTTTTTTTAATGTCAAAATTTTCTGGTCCATGAACACCTGGTCCATGATCACCTGAAGGAGTCAGAGATCTGGATGAGAAGGATTTAATGCGTTGTACTGATTTTTTTTTCAGGAGGAGGTAAGTATTTTACATGTATGAGAAAAAAGGAAGCAAATATATATTTGATAATCAAAAGAGTGAATTGTGGCAGCCTTTGAAGAATCACTGATATCTGAGTTTTCTTCCCTTCTTTAGGCACAGGCATGTTTCACATTGTCGGGCTCAGTAGTTATGTGGGGCCATAGAAATGCATTGCACCCAGTGGAATTTGCTCATAAGTGATGAAGATCACCCTGGCCCTAGGAACAAGTTTTCTTGTTCCATATCCAGTCTATTTCCAGGTGCACATGGAAATGTGAAGAGGAGAGAGAGATCCTAGAAAATGATAAAACTACACAAAGCAAGGAGCCTGCGTCCCCAAACCTTCCTGCCAATTCACATTCAATTATGATATGTGCCCAAATAACTGTTTTTTTTACTAAGCCACTGTGAGCATGAGCTTTTTTATTGAATAATTTATTTTACTATAATAATACCCAAAGAATAAGTATTTTTAATTTTAATTTTTATGTATTTGCTAGACATAATGATTACTTATAAGAGGTAAAAAAAACAAAACAAAACAAAACAAAACAAAAAAAAACAAAAAAAAACCCGAAATAAGTTAAGTAAGCTAGAGGATTATGAAATTATTTGATTATCAGTTTTCGAAGGAATTTTCTGTTTCTTAAGCAATATTAGCTGTAACCAAATGAAAATTTTTATGCTAGTATATACCATATAAAATAGAAACATATTCAGTAATTTACATAGTACAATAGAATAATAATTGTATCTATTTTAATGGACCTACATAATTCTATAATGTATGTTGTTGTTTTTCTCTTGAGGAAGGTTAAGTGAATTGTGATGTCATACCTCTTGCTCCCATGATCACTACCTCACTCATGAGAGAAATGGACAGTCTCCAAATGGGGAGACTGTCAGTTGAATTGGAGAGATATTACCCTGCCCTCAGGAATTCTTGGTATTCTAAGAGATACAGAAAACCTCTTTCCAAGTGTATTGCAGGTACAGTCAGGAAAGAGCCGGTGGCTTGTGATTATGAGTACTGCTACATTAGATGTGTAGGAGGGGGAATGAGGTTGGGGAAGGATCAGGTTCAAGGCCTTGCCAGAGGACAGGAGAGATCCAGGTTCAGAGAGCATAGTGCATATTCATGAAGTCTGTGCCCAGTCCTATTTCCTGAAGTGTTTCCCCTATGTTTTCTTTAAGAAGTTTTATTGTCTCAGGGTGTATATTTAAATCCTTAATCCATTTTGAGTTGATTTTAGTATACGGTGAGAGGTATGGATCTAGTTTCATTCTCCTGCATATCGATATCCAGTTATCCCAACACCACTTGCTGAAGAGGCAGTCCCTTCCCCAGTGAATAGGCTTGGTGCCTTTGTCAAAGATCAGATGGCAGTAAGTGTGTGGGTTGATTTCTGGATTCTCTATTCTATTCCATTGGTCAGTGTGTCTGTTTTTATGCCAGTACCATACTGTTTTGGTTATTATAGCTTTGTAGTATAGCTTAAAGTCAGGTAGTGTTATGCCTCCAGCTTTATTTTTTTTGCTGAGCATTGCTTTGGCTATTCGTGGTCTTTTATTGTTCCATATAAATGTCTGAATAGTTTTTTCCATTTCTGAGAAAAATGTCTTTGGAATTTTGATGGGGATTGCATTGAATTTGTATATCACTTTGGGTAGTATGGACATTTTCACTATGTTGATTCTTCCAATCCAAGAGCATGGAATATCTTTCCATCTTCTTGTATCCTCTCTAATTTCTCTCAGCAGTGGTTTGTAGTTCTCATTATAGAGATTTTTCACCTCCTTGGTTAACTCAATTCCTAAGTATTTTATTTTTTTGGTGGCTATTGTAAATGGGCAGGCTTTCTTGATTTCTCCTTCTGCATGTTCACTATTGGAGAAAAGAAATGCTACTGATTTTTGTGTGTTGATTTTGTATCCTGCTACTGTGCTGAAATCATTTATCAATTCCAACAGTTTTTTTGTAGAGGTTTTAGGCTGTTCGATATATAGGATCATGTCATCTGCAAACAGGGACAGTTTGACTTCATCTTTTCCAATCTGGATGCCCTTTATTTCCTTCTCTTCTCTGATTGCTCTGGCTAGTACTTCCAACACTATGTTGAATAGGAGTGGTGAGAGTGGGCATCCTTGTCTAGTGCCTGTTCTTAAAGGAAAAGCTTTCAGCTTTTCCCCATTCAGGATGATATTGGCAGTGGGTTTGTCATATATGGCTTTAATTATGTTGAGATACTTTCCCTCTATACCTAACTTATAGAGGGTCTTTGTCATGAATGAGTGCTGAACTTTATCAAATGCTTTTTCAGCATCTGTAGAGATGATCATATGGTCCTGGTGTTTGAGTTTATTAATATGGTGTATCACATTTATTGATTTGCGTATGTTGAACCAACCTTGCATCCCTGGGATGAATCCCACTTGATCATGATGAATAATTTTTCGTATGTGTTGCTGTATTCTGTTTGCTAGTATTTTAGTGAGGATTTTTGCATCTATATTCATCAAGGATATCGGCCTGTAGTTTTCTTTTTTGGTTATATCTTTACCTGGTTTTGGTATCAGGATGATGTTTGCTTCATAGAATGAGTTTGGGAGATTTGCGTCCGTTTCAATCTTTTGGAATAGTTTGTAAAGAATCGGTGTCAATTCCTCTTTGAATGTTTGGTAAAATTCTGCTGTGAATCCATCTGGTCCTGGAACCAGCCCAAATGCCCATCATCAGATGAGTGGATACGGAAAATGTGGTACATCTACACAATGGAATACTACTCAGCTATAAAAACGAATGAAATACTGCCATTTGCAACAACATGGATGGACCTTGAGAGAATTATATTAAGTGAAACAAGTCAGGCACAGAAAGAGAAATACCACATGTTCTCACTTATTGGAGGGAGCTAAACATTAATATATAAATTCACACACACACATACACACACACACACACAAATCGGGGGGGGGAGGGAAGAAGATATAACAACCACAATTACTTGAAGTTGATACAACAAGCAAACAGAAAGGACATTGTTGGGGGGGAGGGGGGGAGGGAGAAGGGAGGGAGGTTTTGGTGATGGGGAGCATTAATCAGCTACAATGTATATCGACAAAATAAAATTAAAAAAAAAAAAAAAAAAAAAAAAAGAGAGCATAGTGCAGACATTCCTCTCATCTGCTGCATCACTGGGTGAAGGCAAAACCCCCTTGTTAGGAAAATAGAATGGTTTGGTCAGGGCCCTCGCCTCAGTCCAGTTGGGTATGGTTTTAGCACATCCATTGTAAGCAAATTGTGTGTATGTGTGTGGAGTTAGTGTGCATGCGCGCCAACGTATATTTTTAGATTTGTTGCTATTCTTGGGTTTGAGAGAGAGGGAGAGAAAGAGAGAGGGGGAGAGAGAGAGAGAGAGAGAGAGAGAGAGAGAGAGAGAGTTTGGTGAGGCAGGTGGGCAGGCGTTGGCCTTGGGCATCTGCCTGGTGCAGCCATGCTTTCCAACCTATGGCTCCCAGGACCTTTAGGCCAGTTACCTAGCCCATATACCTGCATGTAAGGGGTGTGGTGATCCAGCCTGGAATATGAAGTGTTTGTGACCCAGTCTGTGAATGGGCTTGAAGGGTCTGTGGGCTCCAGACCCAGCCTTAGCTCGACAATTGGCCCAGTTTGTGAAGGATTACCAGCACGTAAAAGAGCCCGACATCTAGCGTGGTCATGTTGCTAGACAATTAGCATCATGAACAGGATTAAGAGTGCTACAATTGGCGATGTTGAGCGGGTTCCAGGCCTTAGCCTAGCCAGACACCCCTCAATATCTCAGCAGACATTAAATGACTCCTACCATTTGGCAGGTAGCCAACTGGGCCCGGAGTCTACAGAGAAGTCCTGAGCAAGACAGAGAAGGTTCCTGCTCTCTGACTTCTCCAGACTGGTACTCACAGTCTGGAGAAGTCAGATGAGAATCCAGGAATCTTGGATGTGATAAGTGTTCAGTGTGGGACATGCAGGGCAGCTTGGCACAGGCTGTGACACATCTGACAGCTGTGCCTGCAAATGCATCAAGGGCCAGAGGAGTCCTAATAAGACCTAAAGTCCAGACAGGCCTCTTGGTTCTGCAGTAGCGTGGAGGGTTGAAGGGGTGAGGGAGTATTGAACATAAAGCAGAAAAGAGACAGAGGGCAAAGGAAGAAGAGGATGGGAAACATGGCAGAGAATCAAGTTAATTAAATAGGGAGATGGAGGAAGCCAGCTAAAAAGTGGTTGGTGTAGATGTGCAGGAAAGAGACTCCGAGTCAGAAATAGGGAGCAAACAGCTGTGGCCCAGTGGGAGCTTTCTTACTGAGCAGTTCTCATCTAAATCAGATGCTGTCTTCTTTCTCTTCATCACAAATGGAGCCTCCTGGTTCTGCTAGGGCAGAGGATGTGAGGCTGTAAAAACCAAGATATGCTCATGAAGAGAAAACACACACACACTTTTTTTTACCTGAGCAAGATGAGATCAGCAACCACATTGGGAATGTGCAGTTTACCAATTTGTGTGTAGTTTGTACCTCCAATTCGTCATACAAAAGCAGTCTCTGCTCTCTATGGTTGGCTGGGAGAATGACATTCTACTTGCTGTGTAGGGAAAGAGCCGAGTGAAGAGAAGGTGCTCAGACAGGGAGAACCACGCCTGTGCCAGGTGACCCTCAGCCCTTCTGTGGCTGCAGTGTCAAGGTCAGTGGGCAAGACTGGAGTCTTTGTGAGTGGGGTGGAGGGAGCGGGGTTCAGAATTGCACTGGGAGTTTATGTGGGGTATCACAAGCATGTGCTTAAGCCGCTCCCCTCCCCTTTTGTCTTCGGGCTGCTGGCCTGAAAACAGGTGCAAGGCTTCAGGAAGGCTCTGGACTAACATTTTTCCTTAGCTCATCAACATTTTGCACTTCTTTAATTTTTCTAAACACATAAAGATGTGTTATAAATAAATGTTACTTCAGTTTATGGAGTAGAAATGTTTAAAATATAGAAGTGTTCAAAGAATAGAATAAATGATGCCTTCTGCCCACCAGCCAAACACAGCCACTGTTATGTTTTGCTGTATTTACTACCAGTTTATTTTTTTGTAGAAAGATGAGTTTATGTTACACGCCATAATGTTTTACATCATCTTGATCTTGTTCAAATGTTGTTCCATAGGACTTAATATTATCATTTTATAATCACAGTATATCTCACCACTTAGATACACAATAACTTATTCCCATCTTTTTTTGTCTTAATAGATACAAATCTGTGTACAAGAATGAGTGCTTCCCAGTGGAGTGCAGGGGCATGCAGATGTTTAAGGATTTTGATTGATTTTGTTCAACTCTCTTCCGAGATGATCCCTTGACTTTACACCTCTGACAGCTACAGGTATGCACCACCAGCCAGTGTCCCCATCATGGCCTGACCCTTTAGTGGTGACCACTCTTAGAGGTATTAGTGACACTTTCCATCATGCCAAGGAGCAGCAATTTGAAGTCACCTAAACACGTGCATTTCTTGCAGACTCAAGTGATGTCATTCTCTCCTGCCACTCTGACAACTACTCATCATCTTACAAAACTTGTTGGAAAATTTTTGTCTTTCAGTTTCCAAATACCTCTGAGCTCTTTCTAGACCTGTCTGGATGCTCTGCACCATGGAGGAGCTGCCCGTTTCCTGCCTCATGCCCTTTGATGGGATGAACCATTCATCTTGCCAGGACGTGGGGTTTGCTTTCCAATGACCTCTGCATCCCCTCAGAACATTTTTATTGGCCTTTCCTCCTCTGGAGGCCATTCCCAAACACTCCAGACCTGTCAATAGAGCCTTTCAAATCTGCTGGTCACCAGTGAATCACAAAGATAGGGCTGCAGGGGAAAGGCCAGAGGCTGGGATTCTGAAGAGCTGGGCTCTGGGTGTAGTTAGGAAACATGATTTCTGGGTGCTCTTAGTTCATTACCTTCATTTTTTGGATATTAGTTCATTTACCTGGAAAATAAATGGGCTATACTTTGTGCTCTTCAAGTCTCCTTTCTCTCTAATATTTATGTCTTAATGACCTGCTCTCCCTCAACTTTATGCTGATTTTTTTCTTACCTGTATTTATCTCTCTTCCTTGTGAAACCTGCTTTAACTTTTTTTTCTTTTTCATTTTGATGCATTTGCTTTTATGTTTTCCTAGAGAAGTACTCTGTGTGTGTGTGTGTGTGTGTGTGTGTGTGTGTGAATGTCTGTGTGTAGGAGTCTATCCCTGTGTGTAGATGTGAGTAGACATGTGTCTGCATTTGTGGATATGTGTGTCAGTGTTTAAGTGTCTGGCTACATGTGTTGGGAGCTACAGAAAGGGCAGATGAGTGAAGAACAGATAACCAGATGGGACCATTTCTTTGGAATAATTTTTAAAAAGTAATCAACTGGACAGAAGAAGAGTGATTTTGGGGTAAGGACTCAGAGTCAGAGATGACTTGAAGCAGGCACCATATACACTCGGGTGTGACTTGCTTACGTGTAAGAAGAAAGCCTTGCTCTATCTGTGGCTGCCCAAAGTAACAGACTCAGGGTGGCTTTGAACACACTCCCATTGCCAGCCCAGGAGTGCCCCATGTGTACAACAGACACACACACACACACACACACACACACACACACACACACACACACACGTTCTCAGGGCCAGGATGAGGCAGCTTCTGGCTATAGACCTCACGGCCAGCCTTCACTGTGCTAGTTGCTGCTTTACACTGACAGAGCAATAAAGGTTGGATCAGTCAATGACATACACATCCAGAAGTGAAGTTAAAAGTAATTTAATAGGGGAAGAGCAGGGACAATTCACTTGATTCTTCCCCAAACTCCTTCTCAGATGAACCCTGAGCACCTGGAAGACTAGCTCAACCAGTGAGACTTTCAGCTTTATTCACAAGCTCAGGAACCCTCCAGAGTGAGTGTGAGGGACATCTTCAGAGATGGTGCTGAGAGGGAGAGATTAGGACTCAGGGTGACAGCACACTAACTGCATGATCTATAGGCAAATGGGACTCATAAGTGGAACAGGAGGGGGTTCAGCATCCGGTGGTCGGTTCCTCAAGGGCACAGCTGTGGACTACATTACTTCTGCTTTGTCTTCTGCTGGGCAGGTGCTGGAGTGACTTTTGAGGGGCAGGGCTCCGGGATCTTGGGGTGGCAGGGCTCAGGCACCTTGGTGTGGCAGGGCTCAGGCACCTTGGTGTGGCAGGGCTCAGGCACCTTGGTGTGGCAAGGCTCAGGCACTTTGGGGTGGCAGGGTTCCTTGGTTTTGGGGACACATGGTTCCTGGGGTGGAGGCTGGCAAGGCTGTTTCACTTGCTGCTGCTGAGGCTGAGGGGGTAGGGTGCAGGGCTGCTTCTGCTGCTGGGAACTCATGTCTCAACGGTGGCTGGTCCTACAGACAGAAAAGCTGACTCAGTGATTCAATTATACAGGAATAAGTCAAGTCCAATGACATATAGATTTCATTTCAGTCCCTTTTAGAAGAGAGAGCCTCTCCTTTCCCCTCGCTGTCCTACATTTAGGTAAAATATGCTTTGATAAGCTCTGGGCCCTTTCAAGTAGAGGAGCTTAAAAGCAGCCCATTTCCATGGGGTTCTTTCCTCAGCTCCTTTTCTTCCCCAGGCATGTTATATTCCTCATTGAAAAATGCCTTCAGAAATCTGGCTACTGAGAGGGATGTGAGGCCTACATATTAGGTCTTTTGGAAGGTGATATCACAGGAAAGACTGCAGACTATCTGCTGTCCACTGATGTGACAGACTTCATCATCTCTAAAGTCCCTTTAAACCCAAAGATATTTCAATAATCTCTAACTCTAATTAACATCCTGCACCAGCTCCCTTGCACATGTTTGCCTTTGTCTGATGTCCAATAATAAAAAAACAAAAAAGATCTCCAAATTGGTTGCAATCAGAGACTCACCTGGTACACAGAGAAGAATGCGCTGTCTGGCCGCGTGGGTCTGGTGGGGAGGCAATGGCCAGCTGGCTTTTATAGCACAAATGAGCCCTGCCTGGAGGAAAGGGGACCGCCCTGGCCCGCTCTGTGTGCATTCCTTGCCTGTAACACATGAATCACCCCGCTGCCCTCAATCACCCATTGGCTCAGCTTTTGGGTGATGAAATGACCCGCCTGATATTTTTGGCAGTGGCTGTCTGACAATGATGTCACCTGGGTCTGATTCTCATTGTCACCCTCCCCCTCAGACCCAGGTGTGGGGCTTATGTTGGGTAAGGGGTGAGCAACAGGCTTCCTGGAGGGTTTAATGAGTAAATCCTGGATGGAGAGCTGAGTCCTTTTGCAGCCTTGCCACCTCTCTTTTTCATTCAGATGGTTGTTCCTCATGTCCTTTGGGATAGAATACTTTCAGGCATAGAACAGGTGGGAAAGGGAAGGATGAGAGAGGAGCTGGGGTGGGCACTAGTTGTCTGCCTTAGTCAAGGTGGGAGCTAGAGATAATGGAACTGACTGATTATGGACGCCTCATCTGGGGAACCTGCCTTTTTTCTCACAACTCCACTGAACTACACACATTCAGAATAATGCACTTATCACCCTCATCCTGACCCCTCCCTGATTGGCTGCCAGCCTGGGCAAGCCTGCTTTGCCCTCACCAACCACACCTTTACCTCTTTCTCACTTCAGAGACTTTCAAGAGCTAATCCGTCTTCTGGGATAAACTTTTCCCTCCACTCCACTCGGCCATCTGGCTGTGGCCCTTTCCTCATTCCTAACCCAACTGTATGAGACTGCCCCCCACCTGAAGACCTGGAAGCCTTTACTAATGACCTTCACCCCAAGCCCATCCATGGAGTCCTCAGCGCTGACCCTCCCCACCTCCTGCCCACTTCCAACTCCAGCCACAACATCTAGAGATCCTGCTGGATGCAACGTTTTCCTCCTGTCTCTGGCTCTGTACCTCCTGGGAACTTCCTGGGGGTCAGATCTGTGCCTGTTCAAACCAACAGTGTTCCCATTTCCTCATTCATTCAGAAAATATGAATGGAGTACCTGACATATATCAGTCATGTCTGTCACTCTAGAGTCTGTCTGAGGATGAAGCCCACTTTCTCCCCTGTGAACTGGAAACATCCCAGAGTGAGAGACACAGCACATTCCTGAGCCACTGAGTTTGGTGGATCTCAGTATTTTTTGGTGTACCTGGATCTTAGTATTTAAAATGGCTCTGGGGATAAACAGTAGGTGTTTCTAGCTGTTCTAAAAATAGGAGGGGCAGACATTAGTATAGGTGGAAATAAGGGACTGATTTGGTTTATCATCAGCCAGTAGACCGGGGTCTTGAGTGAGGAAGGGAAAGGCCAAAAGGCTAACATGTCTGTTTTGAACCAGTTTTACTGCCACCCTGGAGGAGGTCTCAAGATGGCACAGTGACAGGGCCTAGGTACCACAACCAGTGAGGACATTGGGGATAGTAGTGGATAATCAGCCTCTGAGGACCTGACCATGCATGCCCTGAAGATGCTCTTTGCAAGGGACTTGTCTTTTCTGGATACATAAAAACAGGGGTTCCCTGAATCCTTACACCAGCAATTTCCTCTGATCAATGTAACATGAAACTGAGGTCATTCATTCAGAGTTGCACACAAAACACAATCTGTTACTAGGTGTGGCCTATGGAAAATCCAAATCACCCTTAAATCTCAGGTGTGCGAATAGTTCCTCCTCTTCATCTCACCCCTCCCCTCCCCAAACACATACCTAAATATTTGTGGAACACCTGCTGGCTGCACAGCTGGGTCACCTCCCATGAACCTGAGTCCAGGATCTGCCTCCCACTGTGTCCTAATAGCCACTGGTCCATATCCGTCTCCATCCTCACATGCTACCTTGTGTGTAGAAGCCGCTTGTGATCGGCAATTATAGACTCACTGACTGACTGACTGACTGACTGACTGACTGAGTGAATAAATAAATGAATGAGTGAATGGCATTATCTGCAAAGAGAAGCTCAGCGACTGCATTGAGAGCTGCTGAGAAGCTCCTCGTGAGAGAAACATTCCCTTGTGATGGGGTTTTTGGGACTAGCTGGGAAGAGGCATGGGGGTCAACAAAGGACAGGTGACTTTCCGCTGCCTTCCCCACTCACCCACGTCATTGTCACCCAATTTAACGACCTGCCTTGCTCTGGGCTGCTGCCAGTGCCACCACCACACTTGCGCTCCAAGCCCCTGTCTTAGCCTTACTCTAGCTCTGCTCCAGGAGGAACCTGCTACTGTGTCTGCTGGGATTCTCAGCCCTGGAGCAACCTGCTGCCTCTTGCCTGTCCTCTGGTGCCACCCAGTTTGTCCCAGGCCCTGGATGGGCTGAAGCAGCTCTGAAGCTGGGGTACTCTCATGCCCTCCCTGGGCTTGAGTCCTGGATGCAGAGGAGTTTCTCTCACCGAGAGTCTGCCCCGGCTGGGCTCTCCTACCTGCCTCACCCTGTGCTTCCTTCACCCCACCCGAGGCTGCTCTGGCTCCAGACGTGGGAACTTTCCCTTCACCCCTGACATTGTTCTTCCTGTTTATTTATATGAAGCTCAGTGGCTTGTGTTAAGGCTCTTTTTCCCCTTAGAAGAAGCTGTTTCTTTACCATCAGGGTTGGGCTAGCTGGTGAATCAAGTCCTACAAACTCTCACATAAAGAGATAGGGAAACCGGGTGGCTTCTGATAGTAAGTACATCTTCCAGGACTCCTCAGCCTTGCAAGGGAGCCCCTACTTAGGACACAGGAAGCTGCTGCTCTTCTCATGTCAAAAACTGGCTTCCTTTGCTCCCAGCTTCTGGATGCTCCATTGACTCTGAGCACTGCCTCTGGTTTGTCACTCATTGACAGAGCAGGGAAGATCGATGGCCCTAAGCCCCGTGTGGATGACTTCCTCCTTCCCATATCCCCAGGGCCCAGACCTTGCAAAGAAGTTCATGCAGAATTCAAATTCCTGTCCTTTTCCCATAGGGGCACATATTTAAAGCACGATAACATGTAGAAACCTGTAGTATTAAGTGAGTTTTTACCTTCCCCCTTCTCCTGATTGCCTTGAGAAGCTAGGGTGACCAGAGTGTCAGCTGCTCAACTCAGGCCATGATGATTAAAGAAAAGTCTCCGTAACACATAGGGTGCCCCATCTGAGAAAGAGCAGGAAAAAGAGGAAGAAACATCAGACCCCGAAGCTTGCAAACATGGTGCTGAATGGAGAGAGGACATGAAATCATAGAGCAGAGCCTCCACCCAGTCCCTCATCCCACAGACAGGAAGAGACAGGTGGGTTGGGGAGGGGCTCATTCCAGGCTTCACAGCTTAACAGCCGAATCACCAGAACCTGGGTGCCTGATTCCCTCTATGCTCCACTATCTGCCTAAGAGCAGAGTGTGCCCCTCACCCTCTCTTTTCCCAGTCCCTGAAGGAATGAATAGAAACCTAAACTTGGCTTCTCTTGCTTGAGGGGGATAGAAAAGAAAGGATACAGGCTTAGTGCCTGGCCCACTTGTTTCAAAGCCTTTTTAGCTGGATAACCTTGAGCAGGTTTCATACCTTTCTGCACTCGAGTTCCTCATCTTTAAAAGGAAAACTTTATATTCTACTTCACAAGATTGCTGTGAAGATTAAATGAAATGATGCTTCAAACGCATTCAGGATAAGTGGGCTAAACATGTCCTGCATAATAATTCTTGCTAATTTGTCTCCTTCTTTCCTCTCCTTCCACTTGAATCAGATGAAACTTCATCCTGTTGACTGTGGTTTCTGGTTTTTCTCCTCACTGTGTGTGTGTGTGTGTGTGTGTGTGTGTGTGTATGTGTGTGTGTGTGTGTGTGTGAGAGAGAGAGAGAGAGAGAGAGAGAGAGGGCCCAAGGGCAGCGAGTCATTCTTCAGGGTAACGACATGCTTGGCTTTTGTTATTGCTTTATCTCCCCTCATTTGTTCCATCTAACATTCACATTTACATGTTTGCCAAATTATACCTTGAGTTATTATTTTTTTTATTGAAACATAATTGATTGTACATATCTGTGGGATACAGCATTGAATATCTGTGTGCAATATGTGATGTTCAAATCAGGATAATTGCTGTATTTACCAGTACACAATGTTTTCATTTTTTGTGGCCCTTTACCAGTGTCTCGCTAACCCTCTCCTCCTCCCGCTTTCCCTCCTCTGGTGGCCTCAGTTCTGTTCTCTCCTTCAGAAAATTCAAGGAATTCTTGTTTGTAATTGCTGTGTCGTTCTTTCTTTCTTTTTAAAATTTATTTATTGTTTTAGATCGCACTTATCAGTGAAGACATGGTATTTCTCTTTATGTACCTGGCTTATTTAACTTAACATACTTTTCTCTAAGCTCATCCATGTTGCTGCGAATGGCAGTATTTCATTCTTTTTTATGACAGAGTAGTATTCCATTGTGTACATACACCACGTTTTCCCTATATCTCGAGTTGCTGAACAGTGGTGATGATCGCACAGTCCATGCTTTATGGGTTGGGGCACAGGAGGTGGCTAAAGTTATTGATGATTGTGCAGCTACTTTGGCATGCTCTAGGTAAGGAAACTGAGGCAGAAAAATGTTAAGTAACTCTCCCAAGAGGTCATCAAGGTCTGATGTTCCTTAACAACTGTGCTATATTGCTTCCTAACACTAGTGGGACTTTCCATAAGCTAGAGGGCTACTTGTAGAAGAGACACCGACTGGGTCCCGATGTTCTCATATGTCTGATCACTTGCCTATCGTCCACTCAAGATTTCTCTGGGTGTGGATGATCAAAAGACACAGGCATACACGTTTTTAAATTGAGGGTATTTGAATCTGGGATGGCTTAGACTGATGTGTTCTCCCTCTGATCACGCATTGTTCCTTGGATTGTTGAGGAGGGCAGAGGAACAAGCACAAGGCTAAAATTTTTCTACAGAGAATCCAAAACCCTATTGGAGGCGACTGCACTTTGTAAAGTTGTGGTCCTGTCTCTTGTTTGTTCAGCTATGCTTGCTTCGTCCCTGATCCACCTCTGAAAGCAAGCTTCTCCAGAGTGTAGAGTGGCCTCTACAGGTCGCAGGTTTGGAAACATAAAGTCCTGGATTCGAATACTGGCTCTGCTCCCTACTAGCTGTGTGTGATATTGGAAAAGTTTCTTAATAATTATAGCTACCATTTGATTAGCTCCTACGAAGTGTTTGATTTTGTTCTAGTCAATGGACACTAATCTTCTCAATAGCAGTGGCAGGAGCAGATCATCAGACTTATTCTATAAATGTGGAAGCTGAAGCACAAAGAATAAATCATTTGCCTAAATTTATGTAGCAAACAGGTGGCAGGGCCAAAAGGAAAATGCACCACCGTGACTCTGAGGCTGTTATGAATCCCAATCTTTCTCTCCTGTAATATTTTCTTTCAGAGCTGTTGTTAAATGAGATTACATATGCAAAACAACTACTATAGCAACTAGAACATAGTAGATGGATAATAGGTATCAAGTGCATTTCTTCTCCTTAGGGTCTGAACTCTATTATTAGAAACTCATCTCCAGTGACTCAGAAAATTCCATCATTTTCTTCATTTTGTAACAGTCAATCAGTCATTCATTTAACACATGCTTTCTGAATGACAGTCAAATGTCAAGCACGATGTTCCAGCTTCACGAAGTTGGCAGGGAAATTGGCAGCATTCCATGAGCTTCTGGGACCCAATCCCCATCAGTGAGAAGTGGTTCCCCAACTGACCTAAGCATAAGAATCGCTTGAGATGCTTGCTAACAATTTAGCTACATTTTCACCCTCATGAAACAGAAAAGCTGGGGAATGGGCCTGGAGATCTGTATTTCTAAAATGTGCAACAGGTAGTTTTTAATGATCAAACCAGTTGGGAAACACTAGAGTCTAAACACAAAGGCTTTTCTACCTTGATTGCAATGGACATCATCTGGTATCTTAAAAAAATATATCCATATCTAGGCTCTATTTCAGAATTTTATTTAATCAGTTGATTTTTTTAGGTCCCCAGATAAAACCAGGGTTGAAAATCAATGTCTAACAGAATAGCTCAATGTCTAGTACCTGAATCCAACCAGATAATCCCAGTCCTATGAACTCCTCCAGGTGGAAGGAGGTGCAGGTGGGTGATAAGATTCCTCGGCATATATTGATGTTGATACAACTAGATGCTGATGAATGTGGGTGTTTGGCCTGAGGACATTGGGAGCCTTGGGAAGTAATTAAGTCTCATCCAAGGAAGGCTAGGTACTTCTACATGACATGGAACCTCACCTTCCCTCCAGGGAGTCATCAAAGGACAGGCTCAGGCTGGCTTGGCAAGGCTGGTTCTGGAGCCAGTAGCCTGGAGCCAGGAGATGATTCTGTGTCACCTTCCTGGACACCATCATGTACATGGTATGAAGACTTTTTGGTCGGTTAAAGGCTCAGACTCCCTACCTCCAAGGAGCTTCTGGTAGGCTCAAATTATAACTGTGTAGTCCCAAAATACTAAGTATGGCTTTCTGCTGTTGAAGAGTAAAAACTTTTCCTCTACCCTCTTAGGTTCAATGACGGGGCCTGCAAATTTCACTGACAAAAGACACATTAATAGGAGAAAAGGGTCACAATTTTTATTGTTGTGAATACTTCAATATGCACAGGAGCCTCACAGAAAAGAAGTGAAAACTCAAAGAAGTGGTTAGACTCAGGAGCTTATATACCCTTCTTAACAATGAAAGAGGGTATGGGCTTCAAAGATGATAAATTGTGGGAAAGTGACTAGGAAATATGCGAGGGAACTAATGGCAGTTAAAGAAAGGTTATTTTACTAAGGTTTGTTTATGCAGACTCATCAGTGCCAGCTCTCCATCGCCAATGATAAGGAGAGAATCTCCTCACTGTGTTCAAAAGAGGGAGGAAGTTTAGCCACCTCATACAGGAAAATTATGCCCTGCTTTTAGACAGATAAGGGGAAGGCAGAGGACTCTTTGCATCTGTCGATTCCTAACTGCCTTCAGCTTAAAATAATCTTTATGCCAAAGTGGAACATTTTGGGGTGGCATATCATGATCTTCACTGCCCTTCCCTTTCCCCTACCCATTTATATAATTCAAGACATATCTTTATTTTTCAGAATCACCCAAAGCTCATCGTTGTCACTTCTTTTTAGATTTTTTGGTTATCATAGTCTGAAATTATTCATAGAATCTGACCATTCATTTAGTTTTTTTCATTCTCTCATTTTCTGGGCTTTGCTTATGCCCCAAGCACATGTACTTTGCTTATTAGGAAATCACCAGGTCCACCCTCATAAGGGAGGAGAGGATGGAGTAGGAAACAGGACCCATGAAATGAAAAAGCCCCAAAGAATTCATGCATCCACCTAATATTAGGTCAGAAAGAAGGCATCCAACCCAATCTCTCATTTTACGGATAAAGCACTGAGGTTAAAAAATGCTTAGGGTCACATACAGTAGCAGAGTCAGAACTAGAATCTATGTGTCCACTTTCCCAGTCCAGAGCTATTCTCAGGCTTGGAAACAGGTAAAAATACATATTAGCATAGATTCCTGAGCCAGAGTACAAAGACTCCCATGTGGCCACCTTCTTGACAGAGGAGTATCCTTAGCTACTGCTTTGGCTGTTACCCTCCCCCGTTGTAAATGCATACTTTTTTTTTTTTTTTGTCTTTTTCGTGACCGGCACTCAGCCAGTGAGTGCACCTGTCATTCCTATATAGGATCCGAACCCGCAGCGGGAGCATCGCCGCGCTCCCAGCTGCTGCACTCTCCCGAGTGCGCCACGGGCTCGGCCCCCCCCGTTGTAAATGATAATAAGATCAATCATTTAGTGAGTATCCAGCCACTTTCTAGATATTATCAATTCTTAAAAAAATGCTGCAAATAATTACTATTAAACCATTACAGCTTTTCACATACGAGAAAGCTAAGGCTTAGGATCTAAGAGACTAATCACACAGCTAGGAAATGGAGAGGCTGGGATTGAGCTCTGTTCACTATGACTACAGAGCCCCTGCACCTTTTGCAAAAGGAAAACTAGTGTCATCACAACTCCAGTACAGATGTCCGGGCCTGAACACTTCGCCTCTGAGGGGCTCCTGGCCAGAAGAGGAGGTAGCAGGGAATTTAAGCCACTTGAGTTTGTGACGGATGGATCTGGGGAGGTATTGTTCTGTTTCTGGGGTGGAGAGAATTTTCTGGGCAAGTGGAATGGTGAGAAGGAGGGACAGTGGGAGAAGAGTGTGGTGAGCTCTCCCTCCCCTACTGCAGTATTTAGAGGCTTTGCAAATACTCTTTCCTTTCCTCAGAAGAACAGAAATGTTTTAGTTTCATTGACAAGTTGTGAATGGGATTTGAAGATACAACGGGGTAGGAAATTGGAGAAGTATACACAGGAATAGTGAGAAAAAAATGTCTTAAATCAATCAGGATGGAAATACTGCTTAACTACTTTTTAAATTTATATAACCTTTAAAAAAATAGAAATAGATATTACGTAGAAAAATGCATACAGTTCAATGAATTTTCAAAAAACGACTACATCTGTCTAACTAGCTCCCAGATAGAGACACCACTTTACCGGTTCTCTGTAGAGCTCACTTTCCAGTCATTCTGACTTTATATAAATGGAATCATACAATATGTGCTTTTAACGTCTGCTTTCTTTCTCTATTAGATTCATCCATGTTATGTAGTATAGTTGTCTGATCTCATTGTTTTGTGATATCTCATTAAGTGAATATACTCCAATTAATTCATCTATTCTACTGTTAATGGCTATTTGGGATATTTTTAATTGGGATTATTATAAGCACTGCTACTATAAACATCTTTGTACATGTGTATTAGCAATCATATGTACACATTTCTATTCTGTATACGCTGAAGAGTGAAATTGCTGGGATGGGGTTTTATATGCTCAATTTTAGAAAATCCTGTCCAATGGTTGCCCAATTTACACTACCACCAGCAGATTATGAGAATTTCTATTTATGCATATCTTCACCAACACCTGATATTTTCTGTCTTTTTTTATTGGTTATGAATATTCATGAGATACAAAGCTGATTGTCACCCCTCGTGCCTATGATGTGGGGGCCAGATTCATACTGGCTGTATACCCACTACCACAAATTGCATTTATACCCGGTGTCCCCCAACCAATTATCCCCAACCCCCCTCCTCCTCCCCACTTCCTCCCCACTCCATTTTGTAGCCCATAGAATGTTCTCTCCCTCTGCAAGTCCAATGCACTACTGTGGTCTTTCTTTCCTTCCTTCTTTCTCTCTTAGCTCCCACATATGAGTGAGTACATATGGCATATATCCCTCTGTGCTTTGCTTATTTTACTCAGCATGAGTTTCTCCAGACTCATCCATGTTGTTGCAAATGGGAGTATTTCATTCTTTATTATGGCAGAGTAGCATTCCATGGTGTATATATACCACAGTTTCCTTATCCAATCATCCATCGATGGACATTTAGGTTGGTTCCATGTCTTGGCTATTGTAAACAGAGCTGCGATGAACATGGTAGTGCAGGTGTCCCTTCGACATCATGATTTCCATTCCTCTGGGTATATATCCAGAAGTGGGATTGCTGGATTGTATGGAAGATGTATCTATAGTTGTTTGAGAAACCTCCATACTGTTTTCCACAGTGGTTGTACTTATTTACAGTCCCACCAACAGTGTAAGAGTGTTCCCTTCTCCCCATACCCTCACCAGCATTTGTTATTCACTGTCTTTTTGATTACAGCCAGTCTAACTGGAGTGAGGTGGTATCTCAATGTAGTTTTAATTTGCATTTCCCTGATGACTAGTGGTGTTGAGCCTTTTTTCATGTATCTGTTGGCCATTTGTATGTGTTCCTTTGAAAAATATCTATTCAGCTCCTTTGCCCATTTTTAAATTGGGTTATTTATTTATTTATTTATTTACTATATAATTGTTTGAGTTCCTTGTATATTATGGATATTAATCCCTTGTTGGATGCATAGTTAGCAAAAATTTTTTCCCACTCTGTAGGTTGTCATTTCACTCTGTTGATTGTTTTCTTTGCTGTGCTGAAGCTTTTTAGTTTGATACAGTCCCATTTGTTTATTTTTTCTTTTGCTGCTTGTGCTTTCAGGCTCCTGTTCATAAAGTCTGTGCCCAGACCTAGTTGCTGAAGTGTTTCACCTATATTTTCCCTTAGTAATTTTACAGTTTGGGGTCTTATACTTAAGTCTTTAATCCATTTCGAGTTGATTTTAGTGTATGGTGAGAGATGCATATCTAGTTTCATTCTTCTGCATATGGACATCCAGTTTTCCCAGCACCAATTGTTGAAGAGGCAATCTTTTCCCCAATGTAGATTTTTGTTGCCTTTGTCCAATATCAGATGAGTATAAACCTGTTAGTAAATATGTTGGATTGTGTAGTGGTATACTTTTTCATTCTAATTTGTATATCTTAGGCCAATTTAATTGACAGATCTGCAAAATAGAGTTTTCCAATAAATGAACATGGCACATCTCTTCATGTGTTAGTTTTTTTCAGTTTCCCTCAATAATATTTTATATTTTTAGTATAAATGTCATATATTTTCATTAAATTTATTAAAGGTAATTGATGCTATTTTAATGGTATCTCTACTTTTATTGAGGTAAACTAACAAAGGAAAAATTCACAAACCTTAAGTACACTCAGTGTATTTTTTTTTGATACATGTGCACCCATGTAACCACCGTCCACAAGACTGTGAACTTTTCCAGACTCCCAGAAAGCTCCACCATGTCCCCACCCAGTCAGTACTCTCCCTGACGATGACTACTACTTTGACTTCTATCCAATAGGTTAGATTTTCCCCTGGCCTTAGAGTTTTTAACTCTCTGCTATACAGATGCTCCTTATGCTGGGGTTACCTCCCGATAAACTCATTATAAGTCAAAAAATCTTTTAGTTGAACCATCATAACTCAGAGACTGTAGGTATTCCCCGGAGCTTCTCTTCCAGCAGGTTGCAAACTCCATTCCTTGTCTCATAAACCTACTAAAAACTACACTCTGCTTTTCAGAGACTTTCTGCTTAGGTTTTAGTACACTGACCTGAAATTCCAGAATTCATTAAGTTTTCTGGGTGAAAAATCAGCCACTTGCTTAAAGCCCCCCAAAGCATCCATAAACTCTGTTTCTTTGTTTCCAGCAAGGGTGCTCTATAGTGCAAAGCTCGGGTTTTCGGGTTTTTATTTTTCTGCTTATACGCGGAATCCACAAATTATCCCATGGTAAAAAAAATTTTTCATCTCACCTCTCTAAGACTCTCCTCTCTCTGGAGTCTTAGAGCCCCCAGGTGAGTGTGGATAATGTGCAAGGTTGGTCTAGGAATACACTAGACTGCTAGTTTGCCACAAGCTATCCTATTCCACTCAGTTCTTTCTTCCATACTTTTGAAAAGCCAGTCATTGTGCGTCTTGGGATAGTGAGGTCAATATGACCCCTATACTTTGAGGGTCATAATTTAATAGGGTAATTAAGCACATAAAAGTGAATTATAATATAAAAATAGTTATGTGCTCGATTTATTAAATAATTATATTAATAATAAAAATATGTGCAAAGTGTTATGAGAGTTTATGGGAGATATCTGTGATTTTTTACTGTGTTAAAAGAGGCTCCATGAAAACATTGAACAAAACTTTTAAGACTAAGAGGATCCCCTAGACAGAAAAAGGGAAAATTGATATTCTAGCAGAAGGAATAGATAAACCAAAACACAAAGACATCAAAATTGAATGGTATATTTGGAGAAAAATGAATTATTTGTTGCTGGATTGTGGTGTGTTTGGGGTCTTGCAGAGGAATTTTGGAATAGTCCAAGAGGTCTTCTGTTTTTGGTTTTTCTAATCCCAAATTATTTTATTCCTTCTTGATGAAAGTTACAACTAAAGATCAGACTTTCTTTTTATTGTGGTAAAATGTACATAACATAAAGTGAAAGAAAGTGAGCCGAAACGCCGGGTACCGATCAAGCTTTATGAAAAGAAGAAAATCTGCCGGGCTGCACTCAAAACGGAGGGCAGCACCAGGCGTGGGGGTGGGAGGCTCGTACGGACAGTAGGGAGCCAAGGGCTGGCGGAAGCAGTCAAGGGGGGGCGTGGCCAGGGAGGGGCATCGCACACATGCGGAAGCAGAAGGGTTTCTGTTTCGCAAAAGTCATGAGGCTTCTTGTAAAGGGAAGGGGCGAGGGGTTGGGGGCCCTTTTGTGCTTGGCCTTGCCTAAAATGGCACTGATTATGTTCAAGATCTCTCATGGAGTTTGTCATTTTTAGCATTTTTAAACATACTATTTCATGGAACTAACTACATTCACAATGCTGTGTGACCTGTAGAGTACATGGAAGTTACGGGAGATCTCTTAAGTTATCGCTTTGGTCAATGAAGAAGTTGAAGCAAATGATGCATAGTGTCCTTTGTGTTTTGACATTACCTTAGTTTATGTGAAAGGGAGCCAGTAATAAAATCACCCCTCACCGCATATACGGATGAGGTTATTTAATTATTTATCTATTATGAATATTCATGAGATACAAGGCTGATTGTCACCCCCTGTGACCATGATGGGAGGGCCGGATTCGTACGGGCAGCATACCCATTACCACAAATTGCTTTTGTACCCCATGTCCCCCACCCAATTATCCCCACCTTCCTTCCCCCTCCCCACTTCCTCCCCACTCCACTTTGTAGCCCAAAGAATGTTCTCTCCCTCTGCAAGACCAATGCACTACTGTGGTCTTTCTTTCCTTCCTTTCATTTGTGAATTTCTGAAGGGTGGAATTACACAGAAGCGTTTCTCTATGAAGGTAAATGGGTCCTCACATATTCACAGAGAGATGGGGCTTTGTCCTGGCACTGGTGTGGGAGGCATGGGTATCTTCCCCCTCCCCATGGAGTTAATCACCTGAGCGCCGACAACAGCAGAAGGGTGTCTTTTTGCAATCACTCCCATCTGGACAATTAGCTGAAGACAATGCAAATCCACCCACCCTGGAAGTCCGTGGGAGGACTTGCCAGGGCTTTCCTGGGAGCTGTGGAAATGACATCTAAAAACAGTGTGACCTAGAGACTGGCTGGGGCTTGGATGGAAGGAAGCCAGGAAGGGGACTGCTGAGATGCATCAGCCTTTCCACCTGACAGAGGGAAGCTACTTCAGGACACAGGGACTGGAGCTCAGATAGGCTTTCACATACCTCTTAGGGTTAGAAACATTCACTTCTCAATCTATGTTGTTTTTACGATATTTGACTTTCCTGGTTAATGTCTATTCTTACTAAGTTTTAAGTAATTACTACGTGGAAATATCAGCCATAGATGGTGATTTTGAGGGGAAATGGAGAAGATGGTTATTAATTCCTTTTCAGGCCACTGTGTTAAACGAGGAAGCAATTTATAATACCGATGTTGCCAATAGTGGCAACTGAAATTCAGTGAGTAAATCCAAAAAGAATAAAGCTCAAGGGGAGAAAACTGGCTGTGTGGGGAGCTGCTCCTTCCCACCCAGGGTCTGTCATTCAAAGACTCATCTCTTTTTGTATCTGGGAGGTTTGCTGCTTCTTTCTCATACAGGAAGCCAGTCTCACAGAGGGTTAGGAAGGTAAGGGAGCCAGCTGTAAAAAAGGATTTCTTTCACAAGCTGGACAAAGTCGACTACCTGACACAACCAAAACCTGTGTATTTTGTACAAACTCTCTGTACCTGGTTATCCTGGAACAACCTTTCTCTGTATAAGAAAACAACCTTCACCTCTAAGGGGTAGACAGAGACTCAGGGTGGATTGTTTTGGGATAGCTCTGCAAAACCAGCATGGCAGAGTGGAAGACTGGGCTCATAACAGAACTTGTGAAATACTAGACAAGTGGGTGACAGCGCATGAGTGAGTGTGAGTTAGTGAGTCGATTGATGAACAATACGCAAGCAGAAATACATGAGAAGCAATTTGCACGTTTGTAGACGTGTTCTGTAGTACTCGAGTGACTTATGTATGTTTTGTCTGCTTTTTCAGAATGACAGCTTCCAAGAGGCAAAAACCACATTTGTTAGGTGGGCTGGGCTTCTAATGTTGGAGGTAAACTCTTCCTCTCTTGTGACCTTCCCTAGGGATTAGTTAAGCAAGAGTGTCTCAGACTCTTGCTAACTAGTCCCTGGGCTTGTTCTACCCCCTCCTTTACTGAGATGTGTCAGGATCTGACCTTCCTTCACCAGTACTTACAGAGAGTGACTCTCTGACTCCTGGGCACATGTGTACTCGCACACTCACTTCCCCAAAATATTCCCTTCGGATCAATGAATGGATCACAGAATGGGGCTGGGAGTGGGGAGGGGCAATCACTCCAGGAAGACGACAAATTTATCACATGAAGCACAAATTTATTAGCAAAGGAAATAGGACAGAGCCTAAAGAGAGGGGTGTTGGGGAAAGGAATGAGGCAGAAGCTGTGCACCAGTCTTTGGTGTCACGACTTATCAGAGTGGAACCTTAGAAGAAGCCCAGATGCTTTCCTTGTATGGGAAATGGATAGGGCCACAGAGTGGCCAAGCTGGAGGCTGAGAGTATGAGGTCTCTCTCATGCCCTCCTGGGAGAGTGTTAGGGTGGGATATAGAAGAAGCCTTGGAGAAAGGGTGATGAGGGGTTCAGTGGGAAGAAATCCTCACAACGCTTCATTGGGACCTGGGTAAGAGGAGGTGGGAGAGGAGAGCAGAGGGAGAGGAGCAGGAAGGAGAGCTCCATCTGGTAGCATGAATGGTGGATAGGTGGTAATCCCCAGTCCATCCTTATTTCTGTTTGCTCTTGGGGGCTTGCTGGGCTGAGGGGCACTTCTGCTGGGCTGGCATGGCTGTGCCCTTGGGTGGGCATTGCTTCTTGGCCTGGGAAGCACATGGATCCTTGGTTTGGGATGCACACATGTCTTGACATTTGACAGGGGGTGGCTGGCAGGGCTGCTTCACCTGCTGCTGCTGAACCTTCTGGGGTGGGCACTGCTGCTGCTGCTGAGAAGACATTGCTCCAGGAACAGGTGAGCCTGAAGGAAGCCCAGGCAGGGACACCATGAGAAAGCCTCCCTCATCTCTCCTCCCTTCCGACTCCAAGAGGAGTGCTTTCTTCCAACAGCCAAGAACATGTTAAGTGATTAATAGCTTCACATTGAGCAATGGATTGATTCACACACACCCATTGTAATCCTCCTCTCTCCCTTTCTTCCTTCTTCTGTGCTGTTCTGATTTCCTGTCTTCCTTCATCCTCCCATGAACTCCTGACTTAAATAAATACATAATTTCTCAGTCTTACCCGGAAATAAAGTGGGATGCTGAGTTGAGGATTAAAAGGTAGCCCAGACATTTTACACGGTCAGGGCATGAGCTTTTAGCTGGTAGGTCTGGGCAATGTCACTGGCTTCGCTGGATAATGCAGACGGTGAGTGTGGGCAAGGGTGAACGGGCATGAGGAAGAGGACAGGAGCAGTCTCGGTCTCAGGGGGAAATGTCGTGATGTGTTAAGTAATGTGACTGGAGAGAGGGTGTACCAGGAACAGTGAGGCCTGAGTTCTAATCTCCCCTCCATCCTGACTCATCATGGGATGCTCAGGCAAGTCATTTAACATGGCTGCCCAATAGTGGTTCCAACCCTGTCTTACATGGAAAACTGGGGACCAAAGGACCACAGGAAGACATTTTACCAGGAGGCAGCCTGGCTCAAAGGAAAGGCACCAGCAGAGAAGGCTTAGGCATGAGTTCTAGACCCAAACCTGCCACTTGCTGGCTGGGCACACCTCTGGGAAACTGCTTTCTCTGTCCGGTCCTTTGCTGTCCTTACTTGAGGATGCTGGTCCAGAAGTTCTCTGAGGCCTTTCCAGCTCTGATGAGTGCCCCTGGCTTTCTTTGTAGGCAGCATTTCTCATCTTCTAAATCAGTGATTGTAAATGGGAAGTATAGGCCCCAGAAAGTGGAGAGCAGCAATGAAGATAGTGAGGCATGGAAATGCATTGTATGAAATACAAAATTCAATATATCTATTTCTGGAAACCTAGCAGCAAAGTTGGAAGCCTGCTGGTAGGACCAAAAGTCTGAAGAAGGCATGAGAAAGCTTTAGAGGGGCTTGGAATTGCTACAAAATGCTCTAAATATCACCCCCTCAATGAGAAAAATTCTCTTGGCAGGGAGTCAAACCCAGAATCAGGAAATAAGTCATACCTAGCAATGGCATGAAATGGAGATTAAAGCTCCTAAGTAACAGTGTGAAATTTCCAAAATTGTCAGGAGGCTATGTCACTTCCCTGACTACCCAAGAACAAGAGAGGAGTTTGTCCTAGCAGATCAAGGCAGTTCAAGGGGAAGGAAGAGCCCAGCAGACCCCAGAACAGATGCATCTACTTACCAGAGGTGGCAGGCTGGACCCTAGGAGAGGAGGCTCAGCACAGGTTCATGGGCAGCCACTCCTGGAATTTTTATAAGGCCCCCCACCTGCCCCAGGCACTTGGCGTGGTCTGATCACCACCTCCGAGGGAATTCCTCACCCACTTCTCCCACCTGCACTTCCTCCAGGGACTTGCTTTACTAGCCTGTTTTGGTGAAAACCACCCACCAGATATTTCTAGCACTCTGAGTCCCTGCACCTGAGCTGACCTAACCCACCAAAGGTATTTGCTCAAACTCAAGAATTCATGGTCTTTTAAAACGAGAGCAAATCCGAGAAGCTGTTTGCAGACTGAGAGTTTTAAGAAACATTGAGAAAGGAGGAGGAATAGGGGAAGGATGGGGTTTGGGGCATTTCTGACAAAAATATGAACATTGCCTTGTCGCTAATTGCTGCTGTCTATTGAACACTGAGTACCTAGCACTGAGACCACTATTGCTGCACATTGTTTCATCTTTTTAGCTCTCCTAAGGCAGGTGACATTGTTACTTTTTTGCAGATGAGAAAAGAGAGGCTGAGAAAGATTACATAGGTAGTAAACAGCTGAGACGGGATTAGAACTAAGATCTGGATGATTCGAGGAACCTAGACTCTTAGACATTATGGAGGGAGAAGTCAATGTCCAGTCACAGGTGTCACCTCCCCCATTCCCCAATACTCAGTCCCTATATGTTTCCTAATCCAGGGTATGGGGCATTCACACAGTATTCTATGAGGCTTCCCCAGCTCATGGTAGTGCTGTCTCCGCCTGCCAATCAGGAGTCAGGCTGCTGATAGGTGTTAGTGGTGGTCAAAGAGGATGGGATAGAATTTGTTCTCTGTGGTAGGCTTGAAATATAGGACACCCAGTCAAATTTGAATTTTGGATAAATAGCATAATTTTTTAAAGTATAAGTATGTCCCACATATTACATGAGAGATACTTATAGTAAAGAATCAGGGAAGACTAATTTATTTGCTAAATCTAGCAGCCCTCCTTGGGGACCAATCCAGATGGGAGGAGGAGCCTGGTCCTCCATTTGACCTCCAAGCCCCAGGATGAGAAAGGCAGGACTGCTCTGGGAGCCGGCCCACCTTTGGACCACTGTCCCAAACCTCAGAATCCTGCCATTGATGTGCTCATTTTTGTCATTGACAGAGCAGACTGCCTGAGAAATGATAGGAATACCTCAAAGTACTTTCTAAGGCATTTCTCAAACCTGTGTCTCATTTAATCCTCATGACAATTCTGTTGTGAGTGTACATCTGATTTTACAGTTTAATAGCACAGGCCCGAAGAGTAAAATGACCTGCTCAACAACATGCAGCCAGTAGAGGTGGAGCTGGGCGGGGGCCTGGCCCAGGGCTCATTTCCACAGCATCACAGTGGCCAGCATCTCTGTAGTGGACAAGTGACTGTCACTGGGTGGGGACCATGACTAATAATCTTTCCTGAGCTTTTCATCATATGTAGAATGAACACTGCTCAATTTTCTGGGTCAGCCTCGCTTAAAAGTTAACCCTTCCTTTAATTTTCCCCTCCAGACCAGACCTCTGTTGCCTCGTCTTCCCAAGCCTATTAAGATTGTAATATTCTGGGTTCCGCATTTCATCTCCAAGACGGTTGCTCTCCCCACCTGCACCCTTCCTTCCGCCCCCCACTCCTCTAGCCTCATCATTTTGAAGACTTTCCATGAGGTCAATATGCAGAAGGACAGATTGGGCATGGACAAAAATTCAGGCATTTTCACGTGCCTGGCATCTAGAAGGCACCGGCACGTGTACGCTACCTATGAATATACAGAAAACTCTATTCCCTCACGTCTCCCTCACCCATGTGGCTTTTCTGGAATGAATTTTAATCATCCTTATTTTTCCCAATCTGATCACTGGCTCTTCTTTACCAATATACAACTCCTGCTTAGTTTTAAAGAATTCTGTCTAGTGACAAAATCTGGCTTATATCACAGCCATCACCTCACAGGATGCTCCAGAGTGGCTGGAACAGAGACCTAAACATGATTGGCCTTGAAGGGGCTTTGTCTGCTAGATCTTAAATATCCAAGACCCAATCAACTTCAGAGCATTCCACACACTAACCATTCAAAACCTTGGCGCTCATCTGTTGGTCCTGTTACCCCAGTTTCTAGAGAGGGAAACTGAGAGTTGGAAAGAAGATGTGCCTTGCCCAAGGTCACACAAATGCTGACATCAAAGCCAGGGTTGGATCTCTCCTGACAGGTCTTCTGACTTTACGGCTGTTCTCAGTCAGCTGGCTGAGCCACTGGGAAGCTTCTTAGCAGAAGCTACCTTGATGACAAATTAGGAAGCTGGCTCTGGTGGTCTCCTTCCCACCACGCCCGTCCTCCCTCTCTTCTCTGAGAGACCCTAGCTGATTCCTCTCTCCGCACTTCCAGGCATAAGTACATTTTTATTAGCCTTTAAACCTCATAAAGTACCTCCATATACAGTTTTCACAATACTCTATGAAGAAAGTTAATTGTATTATTCATTTTATAGATGAGAAAACAGTGGCTCCAATGGTGGCTGGATCCAGAATCCAGAAAGAAGGGCCGATCCGCGCCTCTTAAATCTGTAATGGCTGATTTCTAGATACCCTGACTGTCTGGGACAGTGGATTATTCTTTCAAAGGAGGAGGGGAATCTTCCTGGCACCCTTCAAATCCCATGTAAGTAGTCCCTCCGTGTAAGTTATCCCTCTAGGGTGGAATGGCGACTCTGTAGTCCTCACTCCCACCCCCACAGCCCCAGCCTAGCCAGGGGACTGTTGCCTGGCCAATTCTGAGTCCTGCATCTGCTCTCTCATCTTGAAAGGACCATGCTGTATTAAAACCAGGGAGTCAGGCTCTGCATCCTCCCGCTCTAGGGAGCAGGCACCTGGGAGCAGGTGTGTGCCTGTGACTCCATCAGAGAGGGGAGGGCACAGGCAAGACTCATTTCTGAACATGAGTCAAAGCTTGAGAAACCCCAGCTCCACCTTTCAGGCAGACAATGGGGTGACTGGGAGGCAGAGACCTGAGAACTAGGAGGGGACCGTGTCAGAGACAATGCTAATATTTAACTCTTCATCCAGATGCACCTCCACTTTTGTCTCTGGGCTTTTGGGAAAAGAAGTGTGGTTGATGATTTCACATGGAGACAAATAGAACATATTTATTATGCTATTTCCGAGAATGAAACAAGAGAAGAGAAAAAAATGAGTGCTTGGGTTAATCATGAGAGGCTTTAAGAGAGGACTGTGCTTGGCAGAGAGGACAGTGGGGTTGGTGTGGCCAGGGTTCCTGCATATTAGCTGCCTGTCCATCAATGTGAACATTTAAAACTGAGCAAGAGAGATCTCATTTTAGAAATCATAATCATGACACGTGTGCTTTATCTTAATTTCTGGTTGATACTTAACCAGCAGTCACAGCTTAGAACATTTTAGTTTCGAGTTTTTCCCTCCACTAATTACATACTAATTACTTAACAATCTGTCCACAAACACTTCAGAAGATGCTACTTAAGGAGACCTTGTGACTTTTTCTTAATGTGGAAAATCCATTTGCAACATGAATCATTTACTCTCTGATTTCTCTCTTTGCAAATAAGATGTTCAGATACTGCTGTTAGGTATTCTGTATGATAATATTAAAAGAAATCCCATGGAGAGAAAAGTGAGAAGATGAGTCTCTAGAAATATGTGGTTAATTGATCTCTTCTCTCCACCCTCATCCTCCTCTGATATGTTTCTAGGAGACCCTTGGCAGGAATAGGAGTTTTATAAAGGGGAAAACAAACACATCCTGGACCTGGTGAGAGGCTAGCTCCAGTGGAGCCTCCACAGACTGTCAGCGGTGGAAGCTGAGCACTGCAGGTAGAAGGGAGGGGGTGAGAGGCCAGGGTGCCCACCTCTGGGAAGATTGCCAGGCCCTGCCTCATGGAGGTCGGTGGAGCTGAAGCACTAGTCACTCTTTCCTCTGACGTGGCAGGGTTGTGGTTAGATACCCAGAGAAAGAGCAGAGGGAGTAGGGAAACAGCTCTGCTAAAACTCACCCCTCACTGGCTGCAAGATCTTGGGCAGATCCCTTACCTTTCCTGGGCCTCAATTTTCCTCTTCTCCAATATGGGAAAATTAGCCAAAATTATCTCTAAGGTCCCATCAAACAGTATCCATCTGTAAATGTATGACTAGGTCAGGAAAGGCAGCCTTGTTTCATCCTACCGAGATTTATAGTGAATTGAGTGTATTGAAGTTGAACTTAGGGTCAACCAGAAAGAGTGTCTTAATTAATTAATGTTGTCTGCTATGAGGGTGACAAATGGACACATATATGCTGATAGTCTCCACCTCTGGTTTAGCCTAGAGCAGGAAGTTGTGTGCTGGGACTTAGGAGTAAGAGTGCTTCAAGCACTTGAAGGAGAGGGGATGTGAACTGTTTAAAGACCCTGCACGAGCTGGCACCACCTGTATTCCTACCATAGTTCCCACCACTCCTTAATGCAACTGCAGACAAGGGTATTGCTGTTTCCAAAACCTCCCCCCCACTTTTCCTGTCTCAGAGCCTTCAGTCTGTGATAGCACCCTGTTCCCAAATTTCCAGTGAAGTGCAGTCTTCAGGAACCATCTTAAATACTATTTTTTTCATGATCCCGTTCCCTAACTTTTTCCAAAAGATGAGTTTTCCTCTTTTGCTCAACATCCACAGCTTTTTATGTATACCTATTTGAAGCACTTTCCATGTAATGTTTTAACTTGATATGCGTGTAAATTATAAAATGTATGTGTACTTATTTTAGCACCAACTGTAAGTCCTTAATGGTAGGAACTGTTTTACCCTCCTCATAAATCTCATGTTTGTCATCTACCCCCTCACACTAGCCAAACACATAGTATAGCCGGACCATAAATATGAACAAACAAATGCATGCATGAGAGAATGGGTAAATGATTTACAATTAAATGAGTTGAACTGAGTGATAAATCCATTGTCAGATAACTGGCTTTAGAGGCAGAACCCCAGGATACTTTTTGGACTAATCTGTCTTTTCAAGTTCAGGTTGACTCTTAAGTAGCTCTTGCTGTTCATCGCAACCACATGTACATTGCCTTCATATTCCTTAACCTTGAAGATCTGTGCCTATAAGAGGTCCATGCCTGGATGTTTATATATGGATATGTGTGTGTATGGGGAGGGGTTCTTTATAATCCAGCCAAAATGCAGGCTCCTGAGGGCAGGAAGGATGTCCAGGACAGAACCTGACCCTAGTAAAAACTGGTGGTTGGCCAGCTGGTAGACTAGTTAGTTGGTGAGCCGGTGATCCAATTGCTAAAGGATGTTGCTGAGTGATTGAGTCAGTGAGTGAGCAAGTGAAAGAAGGAGGGAGTGAGCAGGTGAGTGCATAGATAGTAAATGGACTGACAAACTAGCTGTCTAACTGGCTAGTTCACTGAGCAACTGACTAGCTAGCTGGTTGAGTGACTGAGTAACTGACTTACTGACTGGCTGGCTGAGTGGCTGATAGATAGTTTTGAAAAGCAGACCCAGGTATAGTGCAAGAAAGAAAGCCCCACTGGGGACAGGGGACTAAGAGTATAAAATAAAAACTAACGCTCTGTATAGGAGCCCTTTAGAAGTATACCATATGACCTAGACAGCTATTCCTTAATATTTTTTCTTTCTTTCTGTTAGGAGTTCCCTATGATTTCCATTCCTGGCATTAAAGAATAAAAGGTTCAATGACACTTGTTAAAGCATGGTAAGCAAAACTTTATTCAAGGCCATTGTGCTAGGTATAGGAACCATTGCAATGGGATTTTGCAGTGGGGAAGAGAGTTTGGGCTTAACTCCTAGCACAATATGGGCAAGTGAGAATTTATAGCCAAGGAGCAGGGTGGGAGTCAGTAGATGGAAAATTACTAAAAGGAAACATCATGGATAAAGAGGATTATAGCTAAACTGGGCTAACAGGATTGTTGCTGAAAATAAGCCAGGGTGATCATACTTCCCTTGGGGAATGGTAGAGGATAAGGAACCTGGTTATATGTCAGGGTTGATCAGATATTGCGGGTGGGAGGTTCTTGCTAAACTGACTTAGTATATAGTTCTTTGCTAAAACTGGATTTTACAAGGAAGTACACAGATGGAACTAGAAGTAGGTTTAGGAATCTTACTAAAGTTTGGTTGAGCAAAGAAATTTTGTCACTGGTCGACTGAACTCAGTGGATGTAAACTCAACTACAGACCAGCTGGAAGCAGCCATGGTGCAGCAGCTTATCCCTTCCTGGAACAGGACATTTCTGACCACTGGGGAACCTGATTGTTCCTTGGGCCTTGGGCCCTGGGGATGGAAAGCTGGAGCTCAGATGTCCCTCAGGTCAGAGAAAGGGGCCTCAGTGATGGTGGGTATGATAGGGAACAAACCAAACAGACAAATTAGCAGGTACCACAAGCTGGACCAGTCTGCTCAGGTGGTTTCCTGCTCTCTGACCACAGAGACCTTCCTTGGAGAAGTGGCTGCAGAAGGCAGCAAACAGGGGCTGCCAGAATCAACCTCAGAGAGCCCCCTGTGAGGAAAGAGACACTCAGTTCAGGACCAGGGCTCACAGAGCTCTGTGCACTGCCCCCTGTGCCGTGACTGACCTTGCAGCAGACTGATGCATGAATATACCACTTGCCACATGAACCCTCCTGAGCTGGGTGATAAGGGAAGGGGCGGGGCAGTACCTCCTACCCACGGCGACCAAGCCACGACACTTCATTGACTCCTCACAGACCTTAGGACAAAGTCCACCATTCTTGACATGGTTTAAAAGGCTCTTCATGTATTGGCCCATCTGAGAAGGCTCCCAGTCTCCTCTCTTCCCAGTCATCCCACCCTCTTCCTTCTCTCTGTGCAAATACTCTACTGCTCCAGCAATAAGGCATGCTGAAACACTTAGTTTTGTTTTGTTTTTTTAAATAATGTCCCCTCTTTCTCCTGCCAATGAGCCACTCCCTCTGACTCGACTGCCTGTCCCTAATCCATGTCTGACTAATCCTCTTTGCACTTCAGAAACTGGTTTATCTCTTCCCTGAACACTCCCTCTTCTGTTACCCAGGTGCTCATCTTCATTCAGGAAGCTCCTGTCCCAGCTCCGACTCTGCTTTTTTGATGAGAGTATCTACTGGTCTGTCCCTCTGTCAGCTGTGAGCTTCTTGAGGGCACCTTTCTTTTATTCCTATATGTAGTATAGGACCTGGTCCATAATAGATATATAATGTGTATTCAAAGAAAAACCAAACTTAAATCTCTTTGCATGATGCAGCACAGGTTGGTTTCATACATGTCCCTGGGGCTCTTCTTCCTAGAGCATTTTGTCCCTCTATACTGGCCCACGGCAAACACGCCTTTAAAGCACTTTATTTCTGGTCTGTGCTTTTTCTTCTGGACTGTGAGCCTGTGAAGGGAAGGGGCCTGTCTTTCTGACCCTTGGTTCCTTCCTCCTACTCAGTGCCTTAGGGTCCTTTGCCTGCAGGAGAAGTCGATAAAGCTTGGTTGGGTTGTCTAGGATGATACTCACAGTTCAAAAGAAGGCAACACTAGAGTCAATAATTCTAAATGGTAGACAATGCAGATGCAGAAATCTCTGTACCTGGGTAAGGTCTATTGCAGTGCTGTTCATAAATAGTTTGCTGCCTGTGACCCACTTCTCCAGGTGTTCCAGGGGCCTCTCAGCTCCTGGCTAAGGCTCCCCCAAATTTGTTACCAGGCATACAGGTCTGGCTCCCCCTTTCAAAAGAAAACCACTCAAAAGTCAAATGTTGGTGAAAATGGAAGCCAGCTTTCATTCAGGAATACCAATGAGCTGAGGAGAGATGTTAGGCTCACCCATCTCTCCAGTAAACCTGAAGAGGAATGGCCACACTAAAGCCATCTCAAAGACTCAAATTTACTGAGGGATTTTTAAAGAGGGGGTTAAGGGAATGAAATGTGGGAAACGAAAAGCGGAGGGGAGGGAGACGTGAGCAGCGAGGGCTTCGTGCAAGGTCTCAGGTGCAAAGTCCTGCCAAGACTCCATCTGGTCTCTGCTCTCATCTTTGCTGTCTCAGGGTCTGGGTAGGACATGCAAGTCTGCAGCTTCAGGCCAGCTGGAAAACGACTTTACAGTCATGTAAGTAATGTCATTTTGTCCCGTAACCAAGGTTAAAAGTATCAAATAACCACGGGAAAAGAGGGAACTCGGAGAAATGCATGTTAAGAAAAAAACTGTGTCCTTTTAATATCTTTTAAAGCCCATGTGGTTTTAGGTCCCAACATGGCTTTAGTCCTGCTCACTCCAACACAGGGAGCATTCTTCTGTATCCCACTGATGGAGGCAACCCCGGCCACGTGACTTGCTTTGCCCAGAAAACGTAAACTTTAAAAGATGCTTCGCTATGCTCTCCTTCCTCTCTGCTGTGAAGAATGACCACGTCCCAGCTCAAGGCTGCTCTGTCAGCCTGGATCCCGAAGTCTCACTAATGTGCAACAGAGCTGCAGCTGACCCTCAGTGAACACCAAGCGTAAGCGAGAAATAAGCCTCTATTTTAAGCCACTGACATTTGTGGTTCATTGGTTACTGAAGCATAATTTAGCCTATTCTTACTGATATACTGAGATGTACAAGAATTCACTTCTCTCTCCCAAGGAGATTCCCCTCCTAGTTCCGCTTGGCACTGGCCAAAAGGAAAGTAACTGCTTAAGTCCAGTGTATACTAATGGCAACCAAGACAGTGACTCAGGTGTGTGTATATGTGCCCACTGTGTGTGTGTGTGTGTGTGTGTGTGTGTGTGTGTGTGTGTGTGACTGTGCATGCAGAGGTGGGGAATGTAGGAAGATGGGGAGAGAAAGGGAATAGGGAGAAGCTAGCCTGGGCTTACACAGTACATGACGAGGACTATCTATTTGTGGGCAACTGATATTTTTGTACAAATGACTTTCTGTCTGTGGTTGGGAAACTAAATAAACCATCTCTTTCCTCATCTGATCATAGGACCTCCTGCCAAACCACATCACAAGTCTGCCTTCCAGATAGTTAGGGCAGATTGCCACCTACTGGGCCTAATAAGCCAGTGCACCCATTTCTAATTTCAGCAGAGTTCTTCCAGCAAAAAGCTGTTACAGACCCACAGGATGCAGTATGGGAGATCCTCAGATCCAGTTGAGACCTTCACCTCACTTTACAGGCAGAGAAACCTAGGGCCAAAGAGTCCTCCCCTGGTACTCCTCCCACTCCCAAGGCCACTCAAGCTGGACCACGCTTCTCACAGAGGGAGAGGCCAGTAACTTCCCATTGGTGCCAGTGCCCCCAGGGTCCCTTTTCCAGTTATAGATGGCGGTGGGTAGAGCAGTTTAGTCAGCACATGGGTGGAAAATGGGGAAGGGCTCAGTGGAGTTCAGGAAAGTCAGTCTTTGCTGGAGAGCAGGCGCTCTCACTGCAGTGGCTTCTATTTACTGAACAGCCACACATTACATGCAAAGCATCCACATCACAGTCCCCATCTCTGTGGCAGGAGAAGCACCATCCCTGTTTAGCAAATGAGGAGACTGAAACCCAGGAGGTTAAGTAACTTGTCCAAAGCCAGGTAGCTGGTATGTGATTGGGCTAGAATTCAAGCCCATGTCAGTTTGGTTCAAAGACTGAACTTTGCACTGAATCACATTTCTCTCCCAGAAACTAGAGCTCTTGGTGCCTCCTGATGGCACCTCCCAGCACAGGCTGTATGGACAGGCAGGGCTCAGGAAGCACAGGCACACGATGCAGTTCTCTCAGGGAGTGAGTGGACTGCATTGGTGCAGGGTGCAGAACTTGGGAGTTTGCCAAGCAGACAGATGGCATGCACAGAGAGCAAGCTTCAAACGTAGGCTCATGTGGGGGGAGAGCAGCAGTTGCCAGCTAGGGTGAGACCACGTCCTCAGAACTCCACAGTAGTTTGAACCTGCAGGCCCTTCATTGATACATCTGTGAGGACCTCTAAATGCCAAGCCCTGGGTCTGGGGAACAAACCAGAAGTGAGTGGTAGGAAGACAAGTGACCAGTGATCACAACAGAGTGTGATCATTTGAGGCCACCTAAGTGCAAAATAGCATTAGACATCACCTAGGGAATCCTTGGGACATGTAAATCTCCCCTTAGGTTCACAAAGGCTTTAGGACAAGAGATACCTGAGTGAAGATCCCTTCCATATTTCCTTTAAGAATCACCACCATAACAAACCACTGTTATTGCAAGAGCAGAAGTTAGGAAGCACTGGTCTAGCATGTGGAAAGCCTGGAAGTGCTTGGGTGTGCTCCTGAGTGTGAGGTCATGGTGGCCTCAGCACATGAAGGCAGGGCAGGCACTGGCCAGGGAGGCACCCTTGCAGTGAAGAACGAGTGAGCCATGCTTTTGACCAGGTGATCTGGTTACATGCCACCCCTATGTTCATTTACCTTTGGCTGTACTGCCTTTAGTATAGTCTTGTTTAACAGCTGCTTTGGGTTTGTTTTAGTTCTGAGGCAAGGGCTTTAAAAAAGGAAGTATAGTGAGCAAGAGATCTCTGATGAAAGGTGAATCTTGAGGAGCAAGAATTGGGGTTGTTCTCACTGCTGAGCTGAGAGGACTGTCATTTATCTAAGGTGGTGCAGATTTCTCACAGAGACTGCTTTAATTACTGCTCAGCTCCCACGCTTCTTCCAAAAAATACCAAAATACCCTCCCTCTGGCTTCCATCCCTTGGACACATGCCCCTTCTTGGCCCGATCTGGGGATACAAGGAGCTTGTAATCAGTCCCAGTCTGAGCTGCTCCTAGTCAGCCCCTGCAGGTGAGTCCTGAGTATGTTCCTGACCTCAGTGTACCTTTTCACAAGACTTCTCGGTCCCTGCTGCCTGATCCCGTCCCTCCTACTTTCTCTTTCTGTTGCCACTGCCTCTGCAGCCACAGGTCACCAGCCCCCTGGGATAGCAAAGCCAACACTATTCTATTATCTCTCTCCAGTCTTTTCTAAGGAGTATCAAAATAAACATTTTCTAAAAAAACCAAGATTTTGCTTTTACAGCTCTCCTCATAGGGAGCCCCAGGCATAATACAAGGCATGATGGGAGACAAGCAGGGAACTTTGTTTAGATTATGGTAGCTGGTGGCAATTTCCTGATTGTCCACAGAGAGAATAGCATGTATGCATACATGTGTACACATACACATACACACATGAACACACATACATGCACACACATGTATACACACACACTTTGCCCAGAGGAAGCCAAGGCAAAGGCTGCCATTCTGATGCAGTCTCAGGCAGAGAACAGAATAAGGATATTCGATGAAGATGTGAAGGGAACGTGGCTGACCGCTGCTTATTAGCCCTAAAAACCGTGAATCTCTCACCTTCTCCCATCTGAGAAGTTCTAGCACATGGGCACTTTTCTTGACATTTACATGCTATTTCCTCAAGGTCTTTGTGAGCAAGAAAGAGAGCTCCTGGCCAGTTCCACAGAGACCGTTACCTGCATCTAAGCAATCTGTCCAACGTCACCAGAGTTCTCCCTCTACCAAGTGCTGTAATGAAACATGCATAGAAAAACTCCGCCCTGCCTGCCCTGGAAATTTTCAGTCTAACCATGGGAGGACCATAGTCAAAAGGACAGGCGTGCATGAAAAACGGGTCTACATTTGGCCTTTGATTTTTCAACAAACTTTATTTTGGAATAATTTTAGATTTACAGAAAAGTTACAAAGATAGTATAGTGAATTTCTGTATCTTGTTCCCCCAGCTTCTCTCATGTTGACATATTTTTCCTTTTCCTTTTAAATTAAAAAATAAAAATTAATGATGTTGATGGGGGAGGGGGGAGATGGAGGGAGGAAAAGGAGGACTTGGTAAAGGGACACGAAAATCAACTTCATTGTATATTGATAAATTAAAATTTAAATAAAATAAAATAAAATTTATTTATTTTTAATTGACTAATAAATGTTGTGTATATATTTATGGTGTACAACATTATGTTTTGACATATGTATGCATTGTGAGATGACTAAATCAAGCTAATTAACGTGCTATCTCACATACCTTTTTTGTGTGTGTGGTAAGAACACTTAACTTCTACTGTTAGGGATTTTCAAGTATACAAAGTTATACATGGTAACATTGTTTTTTATTTTATTTTTTGTCTTTTTTTTGACCGGCTGGACCATGCTCAGCCAGTGAGCGCACCGGCCATTCCTATATAGTATCCGAACCCACTGCGGGAGCACTGCTGCGCTTCCAGCACTGCACTCTCCTGAGTGCGCCACGGGGTCGGCCCGGTAACATTGTTATTAACTGTAGTTACATGTGGTATAATAGATCTCTTCTACTTATTGCTCCTGTCTAACTGAAACTTTGTATCCTTTGACCATCATCTTCCCAAACTTTCACCTTCCAGACCCTGGTAACAACATTCTACTACTCTCTGCTTCTATGAGCTCCACTTCTAGATTTCACATACGAGTGAGGTCAGGCAGTATTTGTCTTTCTCTGCCAAGACAGACCTATATTTGAATCCCAGTTCTTCAGCTACTAGTGTATGGTTTTGGTCAAAGTGTGTTTTGTCTTTGGGTTTTACTTTCTTCTTTTGCAAAATAAGAATTTGTATCTTATATAGTAGCAATGAACATTGTATAGGCTAAGAATGTAATATCCCGGGGTAGTGCCTTGCTTGTAGTAGTAACTTGCTGGTCCCAGACTGTGGATGTGTGTTGGTTCCCTGGAGCGAGGACAGTCAGTCCTAAGTCTGAGGGCTTTTAACTAAAGATGCAGGTTTTAGCTAAGCTTTCTCTGTGCCTCCATGCAGAAGCACCTGGGTGGCCTCACCCTCCCACTTACCTCTTGTAGGGTTTTCCGTGACTGAGACTAGTTAAGAGCAGCAGAGATTAAATAAAGATTAGAGCAACTCACCTCCCATTGAGCGACTCACCTCCCATTGAGCGACTCACCTCCCATTGAGTCAGAACTGAAAGGAAGCTGAGAAATAACTCAGTAAGCCCAACATTGTCATGTGCAGCTGAGGACACTGAGACGTGGAAAAGGGAATGACTTGTGCAGGATTAACAGAGGCTCCACATGGGGCCAGAGGAAGGCCGAGACATTAACTCAGGTTTCACATTCTCCATCCAGTTCTCTTCCTTTGGAGCTACAGTGCTCCTAAGTCCACTGAAGATGAGCATCCTTGTCCTACAGATCATCAGCCCTTAGGGCTGCCTGGAAAGCCCAGGACAGAAAAACTGGTTCCTTTTATATTTCTCTTAAGAGTGAGATGGAAGCAGCCCTAGTCTAGTTCCTGAAGGCTGGCATAAGAACTCCAGAAGTCAGAGGACTAAATTCCGGGAGTCAGAGGTCTGGGGGCAAACATGACTGTTCTCTGTGAGTGGACAGGACCCCCAAACAACAGCAGCACATACCAAGCTGATGGCACTGAAGTGACCTGGGAGGAGTTTCAGCATAGCTGGGCATAAGCCAAGCCTGTGGCATCTTCAGTGCCAGGCAGCTGTGATTCCCGCAGGAATGCCAGACTGCCAGGGCACGTGTACAAACATGCAGGAGAAGGTGGAGCCCACCAAACCCGGCCGCACCCACAGGCAGGGCTCCTGCCAAAGGATTCCTGACTGCCAAGAGTTGAAGCTTCTCTGCATTGGTCTGCCACCAGCTGATGGCCTCTGGGGTGTGTGCCCACCAGAGGCTGGGTGAGCAGTGCCTTCTCTCTCCCAGGGGACTGGGGAAGGGAAAACCATGCCTGTCTGAAACTCTGCTTGAGCTTTAAATTCAGGCCTTGAAGTTTGAGTTATTATTCTCATTTTACAGCTTAGAAAAGCCAAAGATCAATTAGGTAACCTGGCTACATTTACCCAATGGAAAATAATGAAGATCCCTCTTGAACCCAGGTTGGTCATACCCAAGATGGGTGGGTGTTCTTTTTCCTGTACCATACCATGCCACCTTCCAGAGGATTTCTTTATTGGGAGCCAATACACACACACGTACATATACACATATACACATGTGTATATGTATATGTATATATATATATGTATATGTATATGTATATGTATATGTACATTCTTCTGTGAGGAAGGCACGCCCCCTTCCAAGCCGCTGGCATCACACCCTTCATCCCGAGATCTCTGTTCTGTGGACAAAATTCACTCAAGGCAGATGCCAGACATCCTTGCTGGGATGTGGCAGCAAGGAAAAAGCTGAGAGGACAAGCCACTAGGTCATGAGAACAGAGGCTGGACTTGATCCTCTGTGGCCATGCATGAGTGAGAATGGCAAGGTGAGTGTGCCTGTGAGTGTGTTTTAATGGGTGAAGACATATCTGAGTGTGAGTGACAGCCTATGATTGTGTGCCAATGTGTGGTGGGCCCTCATGCAAGGGCTGATGAATGTGTATGTGGGAATACGAGCAAGTGAGCATGTGTGAGTGTGCAAGAGTGAGCGAGCAAAGAGCTAGTGCTCAGGAGATGATACTGGTCTGTACAGGTGTTGCTGAACTGATGATTAAAATATTAAAAATACTTCTGTAATAGGTGGCATGTAGCCACTGCACCAACTCCCCTGTCTGCCATGCCCAGTTGCTTCCCTGGCTGCCCACCAGGTCCTTTACACCACAGGGAAACCGGGAGGTCAATACCCGCCACAGCAAGGGGCCTCTAGGACTGCTCCAGCTTCCCCTGTCAGTGCTCAATGTCAGTCTATAAAGCTGTAGACATTATTTCAAATACCAGCCCCATGTGTGGAGCTTGCATGACTGTGTGAACATGCATGAGTGTATATCCATGTACAAACAAATGTGAGTGTGTGACTATGTATGAAGATGCCTGGCTTTGCCTTCCCTGGTGGGTGGCAAATTCTGGAAGGACAGGGTTTGGGCTTTCTGTGTCTCACAGCCACTAGCACGGTAAGAACACTTGCTGGGTTGCAAATAATACAGACCAGAGAGCCAGAGCATCTCTAGTTTGAATCTCATCTCTACACCTACAAGTTATTGTTACCATGAGCAAGTGAGGAGCTTCACTGAGCCTCGGTCCCCTCTCTGTAATGGGAATGACAATACCTACCTCAGTGGAGTGCTGCCAGAATTCAGTGGGCTGGTGTGTGTGGATGGTTGACAGCCTTCCTGGAAGTCAAGTCCTTGCCCTTACATGTGCTTCCTAAGCTTGTCAGCCTCAGTTCCTGCCCTTCAGGGAGCAGGGCCTGCTTCAGAAAGACGTAGGTGACTTACAAACTGACAGGTTAAAATCCTTGTCTGCTAAAGCTGCCCAGGACTGCCTGGAAGAGAGGGTCCATTGTGGGCAGTTGTTGAAAAAGGAAGCTTCTGGAAAAGAAGACCAACCACCAAATGGACTAAATCTTGTTTCCTCTATGAAACCCACTCAAACCTTTTGCTTTACTTAATTGGTCCTTGCCCCTGTCCCCAAAATGTACCCTGTTCCCTCACACCTTTGTATCACTAAGGGTCTGGAGCCCATGTCCTCAAGTGGGTGAGGATAAGGGGAGGGGGCTGCCTGCTGGCCTGTTGCTCTGTCAGAACTTGTTGAATAGTAGTAAAAACAACAGCTAACACTCATTAAACACTTGCTATGGGGTCATGCTGTTTATGACTTTATTTCCATTGTCTTGTTGAACACCCCCACCGCCATCAAGCCCAAGAGGCAGTTGTTCTCTACAGATAAGAAAAGTGAGACCTAAAGAAGTTATGCAGTTTGCTTCAGGTCCAGGCTAAAGAAGGGTGGTTCTAGAATCCAAAGCCAGTACGATGGGAATAAAAGAAAACTCAGCTAGGTTGACTGCTTACTGCTGGAGACCAGCTCCAGTCGAGTTGTGGGTACCCAAAAAGGGAGAGGGAGGGTCGGTGAAAATAACAAACACAGACGGAGACCTCAATACATCAGTATGCACGTTCTCTCTCTGTGGGCTGTCAGTGTGTTGCAGCTGGAGCCCAGTAGAGCATGAGACAATGCCTTTTATTTAGATTTTTCTCTGCAGGGGTTTTTTGGGTACCATTTTTATTACACCAACAAGCTTGAATTAATAATTTAAAAAGGACAGGGGAAGCCAGTTTTTTTTCCTTCATTAGCACGTCTCAGGCGATTAGCTTGTGCTTCTTCCTTTTGGTATCAGGTTATCTGATCGGGACCATCTTCTCATTGTCCTGAAGTTAACCTGTGACCTTTTCCTGTCAGCAAGCTGTGGTTAAAATCTACCCTATTAACAGGGTGGGACTATTGTAGTTACAAAGTGATAGACAGTACTATCATATGACCTATGTCTATTGCTAAATGTAAGTACAAATTTGCTAAAAGGAAAAATGCTAACATTTAAATTCTAATGGGGGTCTAATGATTTTATGTTCTAATGGAATGAACCTACTGTTCATATGAAAAAAGAACAGTGGATATTTGAGCAGCATTATCATGCACATCTTGAGGTTATGCGTTTGCTGTGGCCCTGTAATCTTGATTTAAATGTTAAAGTGCCCTTGTGCACAGCACCATCCCTCACAAAACTAGGTCTACTCTCTTATTTTTCTAAGATCTAATTTGGCAGGTTTAATAATTTTTCAGCATATATTTTTATCCCAATACCTGATTCTTAATGATTTATTTAAAACTGGACACCAGCAAGTAAAGGGAATTCTACGGTTTCATTCCCATATGCTTAATTTATCCCAATCATATAATTTCCCGTTAATACCAACCATTCTCTTGCCATTAATATAATCTCCAGTAAATGATGTTTGCCAACTTACATTAGGCTGCAGCTCATATTTAGTCATGAGTGGTGCTTTTGGAACATATGTTGGTGTGGTCAATTTATCATAAGGGGATAATTTTAAATTGTCCAATTTACTCGGATCCTCTGTGGGAATGTTTAGCTCAATGATCGCAAAATCATTTGTGTTATTTTTATAATCTTTTGGGAATTCAGAGAACTGCCATGCTAACCAAAATATCGAAAGAGAAGGCAAAAGCCACGAAGCCGAGGCAGGAACCCTAACGGTTGTAGCAAGTGCTCATAGCTGCGGCCTTGCCAGAAGCTCTCCTTCCAGCGGCCTTGACAACTCGGAGAGGGCAGCCCAAGCTGACTCCTTTAGGATCCTGCCATGGCGTGGACCGTGCCAGCTTACAGTCCTTTTCTCTTCTGAAGAAGTTTATTAATTACTGCTTGCTCATTCTAGTAGTGTGTGTGTGTGTGTGTGTGTGTGTGTGTGTGTGTGTGCACGCGTGTGCATGTGCGTGCGTGTGTGCGTGTATGTGCGTGTGTGTGTGCGTTTGCACTCATGCAAATTATGATTATTAATAGAGGAGAAAATTAAATGAAGCCCAGAGAGGCAAAATTAAATCCTATGCTAAGTTGCTGAGTCAGGGAGAGTAAGGAAAGGGGATAAGAGCCCACATGAGAGAAATTTGAGGAAGATAACATATGGGGATAGGGAAAGGAGACATTTGGAGACTTTGCTAAATGAGATATCTGGATGGAGGAAAATGTTTAAAACGTTGCATAAGTTTCTGGAAGTTAGCTAAGGTTTATATAATTTTCAATCCTTTTGTGTATGTCAGACTTAAGTTTTTGTTGAATGAAACACTCTGGGGAAAAGGGTTATGAGACATAGATCACAAAACTGGAGCCATCCATCCAGATGTTTCTGTGGTTTTTCAGCAGGTGTGGGGCTTTGCTATCCTAAACCTTCTACTGTGGCATAGACACGGGAGGGCCTGCCCTCCACTGGCTCTTGCTGTACCCACTTCTGAGATGCTCTCTTCCCTGCTTAGCCAATTCCTACTGTCCCTCCTCTCTAAATTCCACCTTCTGCAGGAGTTCATTGTTGAACAGATGTTTTCTGGGAGCCCTGCGGTAGGTGCTATGACTACAGAGACGACCGGGTTCTCCTTCCTCCTCTCAACAGCTCACATTGTTGCCAGACTCTCTGTCTCTTCTAAGTTCCGAGTTCATAAACAAGGTGCTGGATCACCCAAGTCATCCTTTAATTAGAGACTGCCTTGTCTAATTGTTCTGTGTTATCTCGGGATGTCAGCTTGATCTTAAGGGGATTGTTAAACCAAGAGGTCCAGAGCTCTGTGTTGTGTTTTGTTCTGAGTAAACGGGAGGAGGGATGCTTAGTAGGGATGCTAAACTCATGCACGATGGGTGGATGGATGGATGGATAAGACCTGAAAGGCATGGACAGAGATGTGATGGAGGAAGAACTCAGCCATCGGGAAGCAATGTTAAAAGCTTTGGTTTTTTATTACCTTTGCATTCTCCAGCATATGTAATAAATGTGGGGGATTATCCAGACTTTTAATTTTTATCATTTTTTTCCCTGGATCCTTTTGGGTACTTCTGTTCATGGCTTATCAGTGGCTCCCCTGGGTAGGCAGGTATAGGAGAGGTTCCAATGCCCCAACTGTAGATTATTTGGTAGGAGAGGGGTCTGGTGAAGACGGACAATTGTGAGTAATTGAAACAGTAGAAACTAGAAGTTTGTATTACCTGTAGGTCTGAATTATCTGGTGACCTCAATCCCCCAGGAATTTAGAGAATTGAAAGTAGGAGGGCACTGGGGGGAAAATAGCTCAAGAGAATCTCCAAGTGGAGAAATAATGGTAGCTGCGACTGTGGTAAAATATTGACTGATGGGTGTGTGTGTATGTTGGGTGTACAGTATTTGCACAGACTGTCTCCTAATTACGCATTTTAATAAGCTTGAAGAAATGTCAGCCTTTATTTTACTACGGGAGCATTTTAAAAGCCCTATCCTAACTCCTTTTGACCCATCAGCCCTTGAATGTGCTTTCTCAATTAGAATTTATCTGCTTCCATCCTTCTTCTCTATTGCTCTTTGCCAGCAGGTTCCCTCACTCTTTCTCGGCCTGGGAGACGCCTTATCCTTGTACACATTCTCTGCACGGGGCACTGCCTCCCCCTGGTTCCCTGTGGGAGTCTCATTTCCCATGGATGTGGTGCACATTTGTGCTGCAGGAGCCCTAACCCCTCACTCCTTACCCTGGTAGGAGCCATGTCAATATCCCGACATCTCAGAAGGCATCTCCCTGTGCCTTCTCCACCTGCACCCACACCTAGCTCTTCTGGGGCTCTGGGCTGGGAGCAGTGTAAAAAATCTGCAAAAATGTAACATTTTCAAACAACATAATCATTAGACTGAGACATTAGTGCCAGAAGAATTCTACTTTAATTATTCGGAAGCAGGATCTGAGGGGAAGGGTGGTAGAAAAGAGTGTCTGGGCATGCTGCCCAAGTTGCCAGCAGGGCGATGCAGATGCATGTCAGCAAAGGTGATTGGACAGTTTAGAACCAGCTCCTTGTCTGAGACAGAAACTGCAGCAGCTAATTAAGAAGAGGCAGAGATCGAGAAAGCCGCCAGCCTGGTGCTGCCTTCCCCCGAGTGTGAAGTGAGGCTGCATCCAGAAGCAGGGGTGAGCGGGGCGACGCCTGGCTGATGTGGAGGCTGTGGGATGCTGACCCAGAGGGGACTTCAGACTCTATTTTCTCTGGGCTGGTCACATGCCCGGGCTTACTTCTGCTTGGACTTCTTGCACTGCTGAGGGGGTGGGCACTTGGGTGGAGGTTGGCAAGGCTGCTTGGTCTGCTGGGGCAGGGGGCAGCACTGCTTGGGTGGAGGGCAGCACTGTTGTGGGGGAGCACACTGCTGGGGGGGAGGGCAGCACTGCTGGGGGGGAGCACACTGCTGGGGGGGAGGGCAGCACTGTTGTGGGGGAGCACACTGCTGGGGTGGAGGGCAGCACTGCTGGGGGGGAGCACACTGCTGGGGGGGAGGGCAGCACTGCTTGGGTGGAGCACAGCACTGCTGGGGGGGAGCACACTGCTTCTGCTTCTGCTGAGACATTCTGGGCTGGGCTTGCAACTGGAAGCAGAAAGACACAGAAGTGAGGAACACTTGAACCATAGAGAGAGACCCTGGACCTAGGAAAATCTCCTGCTACACTCAAGTCCTGCTCTGCTTTTACCTTGCCTGATCACTTCCCAAATTTAAGAGGTGTGTGCGTGCATGTGTGTTTGTGTGTGTGTGTGTGTGTGTAAATTTTAGCTAAGTGTATGTAAGCCATTTCAACTCTTTTTGAAACAAAGAATTATGGAAGGAAGGAAGAAGAGAAAGAGAGAGAGGGTGGAAGAAAAGAAAGAAAAGTGTAAAGAAGAGAGAAGGAAAGAGGAGATGAGAAGAAAGAATAAGAAGGAAAGGCAGGTAGAAAAATTGTTGTATACTGTTAGAGAAAAACTGTGGCATCTGCAACAGAATTCCTGGGGTCTGAGTTCTGGCTAAACTACTTACCAGCTATGTGACTTTGAGCAAGTTACTTAACTTTTCCACACCTACCCCTCTTAGGGTTGCTGTAAGGATTGAGTATATGAAAATACATAAATACAAACATGCATACATATATAAATGAGTTGTGTGCCTATATAGGTACACACACACGGAATACCTAGCGTGTAATGAGCACTATATAAGGGTTTCGACTTATTAAATACATGTCAACAAATTTTAAAAGGAGCATCTTAACCACTGTCTAAGAGAATTTCTAGAAAAGAGGAATGTAGAGATAGATAAAAGGGACCATTTAGCTCAACTCTCTTAATCATAGTTGAGCAGAGCAAACCTCAGAGAGGGAAGGACCGGTTCCATAGCCTCTCAGCCCTGGAGGAAGCAGAGCAGGACCTCCCCACTGCACCATGTCGCCTGGCCCCTCTGCTCTCCCTTTCTCTCCTGTATTCTCTTTTCTCTGAATGGGCAGCCCTGCCAGTTGCTCTGCCCAGAATTATGCACCCCTCTCCTTCCACTGATCCCCCCTTAGCACTGTCCTTCTTGTAGACCCTCCTCTCCCATCTCAGCCCAGCCTCTTACACCTCTGGGCTGGATGACTTCAGGGCCCCAAATAGGTAGGTCACAAATGACATGGAAGAGAGAGATGCCCCAAAGAGGCCGTTCTTTCTGAACAGCCACCCTGAGCTCCAGATCCAGCTCCCAGTCAGGGTTAGAACACATGGGGAGTGAGGCTGCTCCCTCATCAGACTTACCGAAGTTCACCAGCGTCTGGAGTGTGGAGTCGCCAAGGGATTTGGGATGCTCTGAGCCTGCCCACCTTTTATACGTCTCACATCCCTGCCCAAGGCCATGAGATGGCCTAGGATTGGGTGTCCTAATTAGTCCCTCGTCACAATAGGATCTACCTGTCCTTCCTCAAATTTCAGGTTTTAGTCACCCCCCAGGGCCAGCAGCCTCCCTCTTGTCACGGCAGGACTTGAGGATGACAGCACCCTCACCCCCGCCCCACCTACCCATCACTTTATGAGGAGAGGACTGGCTTCCTTGAATTTCCAAACCCACTCGTGACTTTTGACTTAGGCGCTTGGCATCTGGGACGGTCCCAGGCAAGCATGCAGGACAGTGCTGGGTGTAGGGGGTGTAAGAGTTGTGTTCCGGGATATTACGGTTGGTGGGGTGGGGTGGAGTGGAGTGGGGGTGGGCTGCGCAAGGTATGCACGTAGCATTGTTTTACAGGAAACAGCTGAGGGGGTGAATGGCTCCCTTACAAGCTCATTAAACTCAGCAGAGTTACTTAACCTAGGCTCAGAGCCACATTCATCCTGAACCGGTGGGAAGACAAGGCAAGTGACTTTGTTTTTTTTGCCTATTGCTATTTAAGCAATAGATGGGGGCTGCAGCCCTCTGTTCCACCTGCTATTGGGAAAACCATTAGGCCCCATTAAGAGAAATTGGGCGGTCATAGCAGACAGTCCTTATCTCTCTCTCTCTCTCTACATATGTATAACTCACCCAGACACCAGTGTTCCCAGGGAAATGATTATCATAAAGTGGAAGGGGTGGGGACCTAAGAAGCATTGCATTAGAATGAGCTCATGGAGGAGTCACTTTGGCTTGGTCCTGTCTTCTTCCTCCTCACTCCTATTGGAGACCCAGGACAAAGAGAGATGGCACAGGCACAGACTTGGATGCTCCTCCAATCTGACAAAGGATGGAGCATGTCTCTGAAAAATCCCCAAGTGGTGCTCAGATTGGGGCTCTGTCCTTTACTGGCTGGGTAACCTTGGGCTCCTAATGTTTTGGGGCTTCAGCTTTCTCATCTATTAAGGAGGATAACAACACCACCCTGCAAGTCAGAAGTAAGATTAAAATGGACCACTTATGTAAAGTGTGCACAGGTGTTTGGCACAAAATGAGTGCTCAACAATTACTGGGGCTCCATAGAGCTGGGCTCTGGATACTTGGGCAAGATGCACTCTTAGACGTATGGAGTAGGTAGCTGCAGAAATTGGAAGGCAAGTAGTGGCACTTGCCACCCAATGTCATAAGATCTTGACTAAAAGAATGACAGGAGGAATAAGTTCAAGAGATCTATTATAACAATATATCATATACAGGAAAATAGCCAAGAGAGTAGAGTGTTCTCACCACACAGAAATGGTAAGTAGGTGAGGTAATATGTATGTTAAACAGCTTGATTCGGCCATCCCACAATGTACGTGTATATCAAAACACCATGTTGTGCACCGTAAATATATCAGATTTTTACTTGTCAATAAAAAAATACATTAAGAAAAGACCTTGAATGATAGAAATGGAAATAGTCCTGAGAATGGCGCATTTTAAACCTCTGACTTGGAATTTCACCATGGCTCTACTGAAAGCCTTAGAATATCCAAAGATCTTGGGAAGGCACACTGTAACCTAGAAGACGCAGGCTTGGAAACCAATGGTGTCTCCCTTAAATTATCGTTCTAATTCTCTGGATCACAGGCTGTGCATGGGCGAGTAACTAAGAGAGCCAAAGAAATCCAGGACTTCTTGGGAGGAGAATCCCTTCAACCTGGTGTCACTCAGATAGAAGAGCCCCAGATAGCCTTAGAAAGGCATTTCAGCTCAGAGCCCTAAGAACAGAGAAGAAAGACCATGTGGGGTAAGTGATCCTGGGATAACTGTTTATCCATCAAGATGTGCTGCACTTGTACCATATGCTGGGCACTGTGCCTGTGTTGGGGACCCAAGGGCAGCAAGACCCTTACAGTTTCCAAGGCAGCAGAGCAGAGGGAAGCCCTGTTGGGCAAGTCTGCCCCTGCAACTTGCACCTGTGTAAGTGGGAAGGGTAGTAACACTGTTTCATGTCCTCTTGGCCTCCTACTTCCAACTCTTACAGATATTTTTTCAAGTGTTTGGCTTGGATTAGCAGAAGAAATCAAACCCAAATGTCATTGGAGTTAGGGCTCCATAGCTGGAAGTGTGAATATCAGTTAATTCATGGGTTTGGGGTGTTAAACTCTGTCAATCTTCCCTTGCGTGTGCCCCAACCACCCAGAACAGACTTTCTGTTGTGGAGTTGGCTTCCTCAAGAATGCATGACACAGCATTGCTTTTGCCACTAGAGGACAGAAAAAGAACAGGTAATCTAGAAGCCACCTGTGAACCCAAATGCTCGTCCTAGGCTTTGGAAGGATATTATCCACTGGCCTCAACAGCATTGCTCTCTCTCTCGCACACACATTCACATAGACACACAGTCTTTTCCATATTCTGGCCCTAAATGTTTATAGGGCATAAGGCCAACTCTCAGTGAAGCTGATAGGATGGAAGGTGGAATCTTCTCTCAATTTCCAAAACATATGTACATACTCACTCCCTGCCACAGGACCGAATCTACCAGGCAATGATTCCCCACTTCTGCATCACTCCCGTATGGCTAAGTGTCCATATGGCTCTTAAAGACATTTCTTTCCCCTTTAGGTTTTCCTTGGAGTTTATCTCAGCCTTATTTCACTTTCATGAACATAAAAATGATGGTGAGGTAGTGGGGATAAGTAGCCTGTATTGGAGGCAGGATGTGCGTGGAGGACCCTACCCTCCAGGATGCCTCTGATGTGCGAAGAGGCCCCCACTTGCTTGGTTACTAGTTCTGGGCACCTGCAGCACATTCAGCCTGAGAAGGCCCAGGACCTAGCTGGGCAGAGGGGCCAGAGGCTGAGCTTAGCAGGGGTCCAGTCAGTACGCAAATGCACAGGAAGCAGATCCATGCCCAGTACTGTGGGGGCTGGGGAAACTTCTGGTACATGGGCGCAGCCCTCAAGGAAATTATGATCTTAGGGAGAGAAGCCCAGCCAAGCTGACAGAGCAGCCAACACCATGACTCAGGACCTGAGGGATGGTGTGGAACAAGGCTGGTACAGGCGTTCGGAAGGAGGTCGTCCCTGTTGGATGGGCTGGTGTTGACCACAAAGCATCAGGAAGACAGGAAAAGTGCCTGGACGGTGGGGTCCTTATGGCAGAAAATCTGACTTCATCTTCGTATCTTTATCCTTAGCAAAGGTTCTGGCTCTGAACTGGAGCTAGATTAATTTCTGTGAAATGAATGAGGGCAGTCCAAGCAAGGAGATATGGACTGAGCAAGCGTTTGAAGGCGGGAAGATGCTTTGTGTGTCTGCGGGAGAAAAGGGGCCATCATGACTGTAATGGATATAATATCCATTATATTGTATATATAATACATAATATAATGTAATGGTAATAAGCAGAGAGCAGTGGACATGGGACCAGACCCCACGGAAGGCTGTAAGCTCCAGACTATCCAGGAGAGCTGAAATTGCAGGGCAGGAGCCAGGGCCCCAGCTCTAAACAGTACAGAGGTGACCCTTTATGGTGTAACATTTATCTTTTAAAATTCTATTGATTAGCACAGGCAAGTGGAAAGGCATTGGCATATATTTAGAAGGCTTGGGTATACTTCTAGCTTGGCCAGTAATTAGCTGTGTGCTTTTGGATAATGGGCTTTCCCTCTCTGAGGTTCAGGTTTTCTACTCTGTAAAACATGATCATCCCCAAGGTCCTTTCCAGGTGTGAGCATGGTATGATTTTCCCGTAAGAGATGGGGAACCATAGCAGGGACAAGACTAAAAGTGTTTTGGGGACTAGTCTGGCAGAAGCATGCACAGTGATGGGGGGGTTCGGGGTTGGGGGGGTGGGTGAGACGGAGGCAGGGAGACCAGAGGGAGAGAAGAAATGATAAGGTGGCAGCAGGGCAAGTGGAAAGGAGGAGCAGGTTTAAGAACGATTGTGAACTGAGAATACATAGGATGGGAGGACAGATGATAGAGACAAAGGGAAGGAGAGTCAAAGGAACCCTTATGAATCTACACGACAAGAATAGCAATGTGAGTACTAAGCCTGGGAGGAGAGAAACAAAGACAAGACTTCTGCTCAGGCAGGACACCGAGGGGAAGCATTAGAAGAGGGAGTGGAAGGCAGAACTTTGCACCTGCTGGTGCCAGGTCTGTGTCGAGCACTAGAGAAGAAGCCAAAGAAGCCAAAGCAAGGGAGCTCCAGAGCCCAGAAGGTCTAGTCCTCCTCCGTCCCTGCTAGCTGGTCTTGGTCAGGGAATAAAAGCGTTCTAGACTAACAGGTGCCAGAGCTGGGAGGAGCCCAGTAATCAGACCAAACATTCCCAACACTTGGCCCGAGACTGTCAACACCTGATGACATTCTCAACAAGCCACAGAAAAATGAGAAAATGTTGTTATATTTTACAGAGGTTGGTGTGAGGTTAGTGACTATTTTTTCTTTGGAAGTCTTTGTTTTTGAAACTATACTCTTTCCACAGTTATTAGTATTAAAATTACCTCTTTTTTTGTGAAGTGATAGTGATTATATAAGTCCTTTGTCCTTACTTGGTGAAATAGAAAGTTGGTCCTCTTTACTGACTACGTTTTTGTTTTTGTTTGTTTAAATAATTTAATGTTTAGTGAGACCTGAAATCCCAGGAACCACTAATGTGGTCCATCAAGTCTTATCACTATCAAATATGGAAAAGGTGAGCAAGAAAAAGGAATGGACTTGCTTGAGGTCACATTTTATAAAGTGTCAGAGAGAGGGCTTGAACCAAAAACCAAAACCAAACCAAACCAAACCAAACCAAAACCAGCCAGCCAAACAAACAAATTAGGATTTTGGCTGATGTTAAAAGCTCAGAAATCTCTTCTCCACTTGTTCTTCCGCCACCTCAAAGCCTGGTCTTTGAAAAGGTGGCAGGACCAAGCCTGTTATAGCACCCACCCCACCCCGGCTTCTCCCAGACTCTGTCCTGCCCCTCTGTCCTCAGGAGACATGCTGTGGCCTGCACTATGACCTCACTGAGATGGAGCCCAATGTCCCCTGCCTTTATCCAGCCTCTAGATCAGAGGGGATAAACTCCTTCACACCACCTATCCCCTTCCTGACTCTTAGGAAGCCACTGGTTGTGAGAAGTGCATAATTTACCTTCAGGGCCCCACAGAAGGCTCCCCAGCCACCTGGCTATGCCATGCCCATGCACAGTGGTTTCATCATCATGGCAGGGGAGTTCCTGCCACTCTGATACCCCAGGGGACTGAGGCTTAACTTTGTTCTGTGTAGCCACAACGTGTGGAATGAAGTCCCTGAAAGGTTGTGAGGTTCTGCAGGGATCTGCCTTGAGGCTCCTGCTCTCCCTTGGTGATCTCATCCATTCCTGCGGTTCTAATTACCACCTTTATACTAATGACCTGCACATTTCTCTCTCCAGGCCGGGCCTCTACCTTTGCTTCAGATCTGTGGAGCATCCAGCTGCCACCTCAACATCTTCATCTGGGGTACAATGTGATATTTTGACCTGCATGTACACAGATCATACCCCATAAATTTACACAATTATTATTTGTCAATTAAGCGAATAAGCTTAATGGTCTTAACATGTCCAGAACTGAATTTGCCATTCCTCCCCCTTGCTCTCACTTGCATTTCAGTGACCGGCACCACCACCTACTGTCCACCCAGCAGCCCCAGCCAGCAACCGGGAATCCCCTCTAACCACATTGATTTACCAAGTCCCATTGACCCATCCTTGAGATAAGTCGTGTCTGCTGCACTGCCCCTCCCCTGGCCTAGTCTTCGTCAGCTCTCGCCTTTATTGCTGAAGAGATCCCCTTACCCATCTCCCTGTCCGAAATCTCCCTTGCTGCAAACTGTCTTCTACACAGAAGCCAAATTGATCATTTTGAAAGGCAAACAGAGAATTTCTTATTTTTAGGAAATACACACTGAAGTATTTAGGAGCAAAGGAGCATTATATCATTTGTTTACTTTCCAAATGTTCAGGAAAAAGAAAACTGAGCATATATAGGTATATCATGTGTATTATATATGTTCATATACGTATAACATATATGTATATCTGTATATGTAAATACATATGAAAAGAGAGAGATTAACATTTAGGAATCTGGGTTAATCTGTGTGAAAGGTATTCAAGAATTTTTTGTACTATTCTTAAAACTTTTCTTTAAGTCTGGAATTATGTCAAAATAAATATTTTTAGATGCAAATGAGCCCATTTCATTCTTCTGCATAGAATCTCTGAAAGGCCCTTCATTCCCTCTACCTACAGCATTAAGTCTAAATTCCATTACGATGTGGCCCGCCTGCCTCTCCAGCTGTACCTCACCCCTCCTTGGTCCATGCTTCATGCCCCATCAGTAAGGACGTGCCTGTAGTTCCTGGCAGACAACGCACTGCTTCTCATTGCTAAGTCTGTGCTCACGTGGTCTCTCTGCTGGGAGTCCTTGATGGCTCACCTGCCCCTTGCTGGCCAGTGGATGAGAAATCAGAGAGATGGTTTGAACAAAGACCTGTGGATGGAGCTAGACAAGCTCCCGTTTCTCCATGACATTTTCCCTCTAGGTGGTCATGGTGGGTTCCCCTTCTCTTGTGATTGGCTCTCCTCTCCCTGAAGTACAGACACAAGGGTTTCTGAGAAATAGTCTATGGTCCAAGTGGGATAGATAGGTGCAGAGAACCTAAGGAGTGCCTTCAGTGAGTCTAGTCTCCCAATGTGACTGGCCCTTTGGCTTTACCTCTTGTCACCCAACCAAGGGACAAGACAGTTGTCATCTGGTCTGGTCCTGATCCATTTCTGACTCTCTTAAAAGAGACAGTTAAATCTCTAATGAGTCTCTCCTGGAGATGGAGCAATAAGCCCCCAGTCTGCAGTGCATCAGGTAGGTTTAAGCTGTAGGACAAAGGCATTTGTGTGCTCAAGCCTGTTTGTGCACATGGTGGGGAGCATGGATAAAGGGCAGAGATGGTGCACCTGTCCTCTTCCTCCAGTTTCTCACCCTTCACCCCAGGTTTAGGGCTGCCAACCAGTTGTTTATCTTTAAAAGTATTTATGACACTATTTAAAAAAGTACTCATGAGACATCTCCTTCCTCAGTTAAGAGGACATCCTACTAAACTCCAACGACTGAGGAGGAAGGACATCCCCTGGCTTGGAAAGAGTCACAGCCAGAGATAAGTCCAGATTTTTGGGATCTATGAATCTATAGGATATTCTATAAATGTTCAGTACAACTTCTTCCCATACATTCTCTAACCTGGGAGAAACAAAGTGAGCTGGGGGTCGCACTGCTCTCAGGAGCATTCGGGAAGGCCACAGGTGCTCCTGCTAGACTTAGATCCTATGAAGATTGAACGGAAGGTGTTACACTGAGTGGTCACAGGCCCTCTCCCTCCTTCACACGGGGGCTCTTGTATTTGCACGCTGTTCAGAATCAGGGAGAGGGGCAGATGAGGAAAACTAAGGGCAAAATAAAGAAAACAGAAAGGTGAAGTTGACATCCATATTAGAGAGCGGAGCAGAAGAGGAGTGGGTGCACGCGCACACCAAGCGTGGGCTACTGGCAGAGCTTCTACACAATTCTAGAAAAGAAGGGGAGGTCTTTTTTTCTTTTCCCCAAGGGTGGGCAATTTCTGTCTAAGTGTTGTCTGTAACTATATCTAAATAGGGTGGTAAGACGTGATTTTAAGAAATTTTGCTCAGTGTTCTTTGGCACTCTTCTAGTGATCTTAAGCAAAAATTTAATTGTTTTTTGAGGTTCTTCTTTGAATGTGATACCTTTCTTAATCCAGGCCACAAGACTGTCCAATAATATGCAGGTTTTGAGAAAATTATATTACAAATGAAATGCAGAGTGTTCCAGAGTTGGCCTAATATATTTCAGCTACAGATCTAAGGAAATCTATAAATATATGACTGTTCATCTATGTAAAACACATCCTTGCAATGTTAAAATATAGGCTCTCTCCTTGGTTCTTAAGAAACCTAAAGAGAAATGCATTCAATAGGCAGTTGGAAATATAATTCCCTTTTAGGCAGGAAAGAGCCAGACAAAAGGGTGGGGGCTTGGACTTCCCCAGGCAGGAAGCAAGGCGATCCCACCGAGCATGGGAGAGAGGAACCCACGTATGGCTGCAGGAGCCTCAGGCCCTGCTGCCCCTGCTCCCGGCCTCCTTTGACTAACTTGCTTCTCCCCTCAGCAAGGAGGCTGGGGCTGAGTGGAGGGAGGCAGTGGTGGCCTCTCCCTGCCTCCTCCTCCTTTTCCATGCACACCCTTCAGCTGGGATAATGCTGGCGAGTGGGCGTGCAGAACCCAGATGAGCAGGTGTCATGTTTGTTTCCGGGAACAGAGATCAGACTGTGTGTCTGGAATTCCGAGTCAACCAAGGCTCCATGAGGGTGGGTCTACATATCCTAGTAGATCTGGGAGAGGCTATGCAAGTGACAGAGAGTGTCTCTCTTTAGGAAGACACTTTTTTTGTCCCCACTACTACGCATGGAGTCCTTTTTGTGTGCACTGTCCTTTGCTAGGCACTGAGGGAAAGACATGTAATCTAAATGCATCCCCAGGTGTTTGCTGAGCACCTGCCATGTACCTAAGCACAGGGTTGGGTATGATCAATAATGAGTCAGTGTAAAAATACCCTGTCCCAGAATTGCCAGAGTCTAGCTGGAGAAAGTTAAATTGAACAAAGTGGGGCTCGGTAAATACAGGATCCTAGATTTCCAGCGAGAATCAATCAGGCTGTTGTCAACAATAAAACTCTCTCAGCAAAGGACCAGACCTTAAGAACCTGCTTAAGAAAGAATAGAATTATGGCAAGTTGGGGTGAATAAACGGGGAAAGGCGAGGGCTGTACCTATAAATTGTCCGTCTTATCCCATCACCATGTGGGTCTAGGAAGAAGAGCAGTGGGGTGAGACGGTAGAGCTGACCCAGGCCTGAGGGCTTCATGGAGGTCACAAGAAGGTCCTCCTAGCAATGGGAGCCATGTGACGGTAGGTCAGACTGTGGTCCAAGTGGGGAAGGAGGCAAGTGGAGGAAACCCTGGCAGCTGGAACAGGGCTGGGACTGGAGTTTCCCAGAGGCAATGGGGACTTATCACGGCAAAGAGAATGAAAGTACTGCCTAGCAAGGAGGTCAAAGCTAACTTAAGAAACAAGTTAGTACCCTTGGAAATGAAACTTAGACATCCCCAGGGCAAGAGGTTGAGACATAATGAGAAGTCAACTATCTCCATTTTAAATGAATAGCTTCTGATACTTTGATTTTCCCATAGATTAGAAAAGACAAAAAAATTGCTCTTGAAATATAAAATTTAAATAGCATCTTCTCCATGAAGCCTTTTTCATTTACAACAATTATGTCTTCCTAAAGAGAGACACTCTCTCTCACTTCTGTAGCCTTTCCCAGATCTACTAGGATATGTAGAATATTCTTGGTTCTTGAGACATCTGGGTATATGCTTTGTTAATCCCAATAGCATTAACACTTGACAGAGCCACACATGTCCTCCCCAAGACTAACAGAGAGCTGGGTTCATACAAGATCTCAGTAAATGTTCCAGGAATTCAAGAAATGCTGGGCGATGGGTGAGACCAGTGGCTGAGGGAATTTTTGCTTTGGGGAAGGTGAAATAGCAGTCTTACGTAACAAAGTAACCAAATACTAATTTTCCAAGTTTGCTTACCAGCAATGTGCCACTAGATGCAAGAATATTTGTTGAATGAATGGTCCAAATAAAAGGTTCTGGAAGGCTGAGCTGAGGCAGCTAGTCATGTAGGCAACAGCTTCTCTACCCTTGATCTCACAAGAGGCATGTGCACGCACACACACACCACACACACACCACACCCTAACCCTCCACGTGCATGCTTACAGGCTTAGGTGTGTAAAGATTTTTCTGTATTTATAGACATGTCTGTTTCTCTTCGAGGAAGGGTATAAATAGAATGGTATCTTCATGACTCAAGTTCCAGACTTGTCTCTCTGGGCTCCTCCTTTTGTTGTGTGGCTACTTGGGAACTTGTCCTCACAGACCATGGGTCTACGCAATGTTTTGGTTTTGGTTGCCAACAGCATAAAGGGGCTATTTGCATAGTGAGTCCATTTCAAGATTGTGGGGAAGGAGTGGTATGGAAATAGAGGACTCACTCAGCTGTACCTCAAAAATATACTCACTCAACATTTAGTAAGCACCTACTATGTTCCAGGCACTGGGAATTCAGAGGTAAATAAGACATAGTTATCACCCTATTAAGTTGAAATCTAGAGCAGGTAACAGACTAAACAAATTATTTCAATAACATACTAAGTGCTTTGGTGGAATTATATAGAGGTAGAGGGGATATAAACAAGCCGGGTGGCATTGCCAAAGGCTTCCTAGAGGAGGCAAAGCTGCTCAGTATTGTCTCCTCAGTGCACTCATGGTAAGTTGAGTCAGGGCCACCCTCCCTTTTCCCTAGATGTTTCCTGATATGGGAGGTAACTTTACCCACCTCTCTGGCTCAGAACAGTCTCTCCTCCTCACCCTTCCCCTCCACCTGTACCTAACTCTCTGGCAAATTATTCCATTACTCGGCCATCATTTTGTCAAGTGTCCAAAAGAGGCTGAGAACTGGGCACCTGTGGGAAGTGCCCAGAAAGTGGCCCATAGCACTGAGCAGTGTTTAGGCTCATGAACTGCAGGAGGGGGGGCGGCTTCTTACTGCACCCCAAGGGTCCTTGTGAGGCCAGGCATATGGGGAAGGGTGAGAGCTACAAGCACATGCCATGTGTGGAGAACTCAGTTTACAGAGAGTTGTATCTGTCAGCAACAAATACTCACTGAGTGCCCGCCATGCCCTGGCCACTTTCTTTCTCTTCTTTTTTTTTTGTCATTGTCATAAGAACACAAAATGAGATTTACCTTCTTAACAAATTTTTAAGTACACAAGACACTGTCTCTAACTGTAGGCACAATGGGCCACAACAGATGTCTAGAACTTATTCATCTTGCGTAACCGAAACCTCTGCCTGTTGAACAGCGACTTCCTCCCACCCCAGCCTGTGGCAACCACCATTCTGCTTGCTATTTCTATTGTTTCTGTGATACCTCAGGTAAGTGGAACCACGCAGTATTTGCTGTTCTGTGACTGGCTTATTTCACTCAGCATATTGCCCTCAAGTTTCATCCATGTTGTAGCATATGACAGGATTTTCTTACTTTTTTAAGGCTGTATAATATTCCATTGTATGTATAGACCACATTTTCTTTATCTATTCATCCACTGATGAACATTTTAGGTTGTTTCCACAGCTTGGCTATTGTGAATAATGCTGCAATAAACATGGGAGTGCAGATATCTCTTCAAAATCCTGATTTCAATTCTTTTGGCTATAAACCCTGCAGTGGAATTGCTGGATCATACGGTAGTTCTATTTTAAGTTTTCTGAGGGACCTCCATACCATTTTCCACAGCAGCTGTACCGTTTTACATTCCCACCAGCAATGCACAAGGGTTCCAATTTCTCCACATTCTTCCCAACAGTTTTTTTTTTCTTTTATTAAATAACAGCCATCCTAACAGATGTGAGGTGATATGTCATTGTGATTTTGATTTTGATTTCCCTGATGATTAGTGATGTTCATTATCTTCTACTATGCCTGTTGGCCATTTGTTTATTTTCTTTGGAGAAATGTATATTCAAGACCTTTGTTAATTTTAAAATCAGATTATTATTATCATTATTACTATTGCTGTTGAGTTGTAGGAATTCCTTACATATTTTGAATATTAATCCCTTAAAAATATATGGTTTGCAAATATTTTCTCTCATTTAATAGGTTGCCCTTTCTCTGTTGATGGTTTCCTTTGCTGTACAGAAACTTTTTAATTTAAAAGACAAAAATAAATGGAAAGACATCCATGCTCATGGATTGGAAGACAATATTATTACAATGTCCATACTACCCACTGTAATCTGCAAATTCAATGCAATCCTTATCAAAATTTCAATGGTACTTTTTACAGAAATAGAAAAAACAATTCTAAAATTCATATGGAACCACAAAAGGTCAAATAGCCAAAGCAATCCTGAGAAAGAAGAACAAAGCTGTAGGCATCACACTTTCTAATTTCAAAATATGTTACAAAGCTACAATAACTAAAAGTGTGGTGTTGACATAAAAACAGATATATATAGGCCAATGGAACAGAATAGAAAGCCCAGAAATAATCTCACTCATCTATGTTCAACTGATCTTTGACAAGAATGTCAAGAATACACAATGGGGAAAGGACGGTTTCTTCAATAAGTGGTGTTGGGAAAACTGGATATCCACATTCAGAAGAAAAAACTGGGGCCTTATCTTGCACCATACACAAACATCAACTCAAAAAAGATTAAGGATTTAAACATAAGATCTGAAAGGGTAAAACTCCTAGAAGAAAACGTAGGGGGAAATCTTCATGGCTTTGGTCTTGGTAATGATATGTTGGATGTGACACCAAAAGCACAAGCAACCAAAGCAAAAATGGACAGGTGGGCCTATATCACGGGCCACTTTCTAGGCACAGAGGACACAGATACACATAGTCAGGCCCACATGATCTCTTCTCCCTAAGGACTTTCATCCTGGTTGGGAAATACAGATGATAAACACATACACAGTCAAGGAACAAATAGGTAAATAACATAATTTCAGGTAAGTAATGAGGGCTATGGAGGAGCTACGATATGGTAATGTTTAACTAGGATGGCCAGAAAGGCCTCTCTAAGGCAGAGACATTGAAGCTGGCCCTGCATGGTGGGAAGAAGGTCATGCAAAGGTCAGTGGACAGAGGAGGAGGAAGAGCAAGAGATGGCCCTGAGATGGGGCTGGTCTTGATGTGCCCGGTGAGCATCCTGTGACTGGAGCACAGCCGAGGAGGAGCAGGTAGTTCAGAAAGCCACGCAGGGACTGAGTCCCCCAGGGTTGGGGCTGTGGAGGAGTCTGAGCTGGCAGTGACTTGATTTGGAAGTTGCCTGGGAAAGGTCACTCTGATTGCTCTTGGAAGTCAGGATGACCCAAGGCAAGAGTTGAGACTCCTGTCTTCTGCCTCATCTTCGATCCATATCAGAGACCAGTGAGGGGAGCAGAACATATATTTTCATTCTAAATTTAGCCAAAAAGAAATCGACTTTTAGCAAGGTAGCAGTGATCTACCTATTGATGCCAGTTGCAGGTCTTTTTGCTATATGGTGTGCATCACAGCCTTTCTAAAAAATGCCTCAATTTAAAAAGCATGCTTTTTGCCCATCTGAGCACATTCAACCTCATCAGACCATATACTCCCATGTGAGGCCCAGCGGAGAGGGTCACTGTAGCCAAGTGGCCTCTTGCTGAAGGAATCTCTTCCTAATGCCCTTCTCCCTGGCAGAACCCCTGCCTCAGACTGGCCTTACTGTACTTTTTAACTTGAACTTCATCCCGTCCTCCCACGGCTGCCCCTCAGAGTTCCTGGATACCCTGGGGCTTCGCTGCTGCCCATTAAGAGTTCACTCGGGGCTGACATCTTCTGTCTTTCCACATGGGCTGGAAATCACTCCTCTTATTTCATTCTCAGCCCCCTTACGCCTGTCATGGGGGACTTACAGAAGGGCATAGTAGGTCCATCATAGTGCCAAGGCCTGCTGGCATTTTCATTTATCTCTCTCTCTGCTTCCCACACTCCACCCAAACTAAAGCACTCATTCCAATCACACCCACAGTGCCCCCTCCCCACCCCCAGGCCTTTGCTCAGGTGGTTCTCTCTGGGACCCTGCTCTGTCCCCCATTGTTATCCATCCTTCCATGCCCATTTCTTCAAAGCCCGGCTCACAGGCCATATCCTCCAGGAAGGTGCTCTGAAAACACACTAACCCTCTGTGAATGTTCTCATCTCTGGGCCCCTGAAGCATCTGGTATGGGCATGGGCTCTGGATTCAGACATACCTGGGTTTGAATCTTGGTGACTAGCGGAGTGACCTTGAGCAAGTGGCCTTACCTCTCTGAAACTAAGTATCTTTGTTTCTCAGGTGAGGAGGATAATCACATCTACATCAGGGCATTGTTGAGCAGGAAAGATAAGCTCATGCATGTAAAGCCTTTGACACTGTGACTGACATGTGACAACTCTCAATAAATGGTGGCAGTTATTGTTACTAGAGTCATTTGTGTGTTTGTCTTATAGCCCTGCTCACTCTGAATCCTTCAGGGCACTAACTTCCCTGTCCATCGTCTTTTCCTCGTAGGCATCCACTCAGACTCCAAATATTCAGCCTTGTGTTTTGCAGCCTTCCTGGGGTGGAACCCTTCTCTCCCAGTCCTGCAATTCTATATCACAGCACCAGAGGGCAGCAGGAAACTGGAAGACTGGAGGCCTGTGTTGCTCTTCCTCTTGGCTAGCCTTTACCAGTGATGGGCCACCCGAGCACAACTTCTCTTTGCTGGAGTGTACTCTTGTTCCTTTGTGCTAGGAAAGTCCCCAAAGCACATAAGCCAAAAGCCAATCATTGTAGCCCTTTTGGGAAGGCTGCCTCAATTCAACAGACGCCAGTTTGCTTTAGCTGATTAGTTGATCCAAACCAGCTGGGATTCCTAATACTTATTTTGTACCCTTTACTGTGTTTCATGTTTACAAGGTTAAATGAGGTCAAGAATGCAAAATGCTTTGCACAATGCCCGGTCCATACAAATGAAATCAAGTCTATTTTCACAGTCCATTAAGAAAAGTGAGGCAGAGGCAAGAAGGAAAACAAAGGGAGCTTCTGAAATCCCGAGCGTCTGTGTGAACCTCTCCACACGTTTGCTCAGCCCCTTCTGCATGCTAGACCCCCAAGCCAAGCACTTTACAAGTATTATTTAATAACCAAATCAACGCTGAAAGGTTGATATTTCTGTCTGCCTTTTAACCATGAAGAAAGAGATCGGAGCTATTATGTAACTTGCCCTCGATCACACAGAAGGGAAGTGTAGGGCTGGGGTCAGTCCCCAGTGTGTGACCCTAGCGTGCATCCTCTAACCTCCACGGTGGTGCCTCTCCTGGTCAGGTTGTTTTATCTATTTATAAATTATTATTATTATTGTTACTATTATTACCTAGCAGAGTAGTTCAAATGTTTATTTCTGAGGGAAAAGAAAGGCTGCCTTTCTGTATGAAATATTATGGCATTACAGAAACTTTTACTCCTGGACATGACAGTCTGGAGGAAGTTAGAAAATGCATAAAACTGAACAGTAACACAAATGTTGCATTTTAGAACTCACCAGACATACAGAAAAGACGATAAAATTAAAGAGGATTGAAGCTTTAAAATTATACATAGACATATAAAAGGCTGAAAATTAATGATCTACTATAAGTAGAGTAAAAATATTAGAAGATGCTAAAGAAAATAGATAATAGAAAATACTAACTATGAATCCAAAAATTAATGAAAAAGAAAACAAAGATATAATAGAAAGGACCAACCAAGCCAAATTGATTCTTTGAAAAGAATCAGTCTGTCCAGGTGCACCCTCACAGCTCCTGGCTTCAGCTACACTAGGTGTCTCTTATGTCTGCCCCAGGGTTCTTGACAGCTGTGGTGTGGAACAGTCACAGGAGACTCTCAGTCACGCTGGTATGAGCACCATGTGGATGATGAGGAAGTTAACATCCTCTAGGACAACCACTGATTATTAGACACAGGAGTACACAGAGAGCAAACAGCTTTTTCAGTATCTCAGGTGAACAATTCTGATGCACATTCTAGATGGTCCGTGGAGGCTTTTTTTTTTTTTTTTTTTTTAAGTTTTATTTTGTCGATATACATTGTGGCTGATTATTGCTCCCCATCACCAAAACCTCCCTCCCTTCTCCCTCCCCCCCCAACAATGTCCTTTCTGTTTGCTTGTCGTATCAACTTCAAGTAATTGTGGTTGTTATATCTTCTTCCCCCCACCCCCGGTTTGTGTGTGTGTGTGTGTGTGTGTGTGTGTGTGTGTGTGTGTGTGTGTGTGAATTTATATATTAATTTTTAGCTCCCACCAATAAGTGAGAACATGTGGTATTTCTCTTTCTGTGCTTGACTTGTTTCACTTAATATAATTCTCTCAAGGTCCATCCATGTTGTTGCAAATGGCAGTATTTCATTCGTTTTTATAGCTGAGTAGTATTCCATTGTGTAGATGTACCACATTTTCCGTATCCACTCATCTGATGATGGACATTTGGGCTGGTTCCAACTCTTGGCTATTGTAAAGAGTGCTGCGATGAACATTGGGGAACAGGTATACCTTCGATTTGATGATTTCCATTCCTCTGGGTATATTCCCAACAGTGGGATAGCTGGGTCGTATGGTAGATCTATCTGCAATTGTTTGAGGAACCTCCATACCATTTTCCATAGAGGCTGCACCATTTTGCAGTCCCACCAACAATGTATGAGAGTTCCTTTTTCTCCGCAACCTCGCCAGCATTTATCGTTCAGGGTCTTTTGGATTTTAACCATCCTAACTGGGGTTAGATGGTATCTCAATGTGGTTTTGATTTGCATTTCCCGGATGCTGAGTGATGTTGAGCATTTTTTCATATGTCTGTTGGCCATTTGTATATCTTCCTTAGAGAAATGGCTACTTAGCTCTTTTGCCCATTTTTTAATTGGGTTGCTTGTTTTCTTCTTGTAAAGTTGTTTGAGTTCCTTATATATTCTGGATATTAATCCTTTGTCAGATGTATATTTTGCAAATATTTTCTCCCACTCTGTTGGTTGTCTTTTAACTCTGTTAATTGTTTCTTTTGCTGTGCAGAAGCTTTTGAGTTTGATATAATCCCATTTGTTTATTTTTCCTTTGGTTGCCCGTGCTTTTGGGGTCGTATTCATGAAGTCTGTGCCCAGTCCTATTTCCTGAAGTGTTTCTCCTATGTTTTCTTTAAGAAGTTTTATTGTTTCAGGGTGTATATTTAAATCCTTAATCCATTTTGAGTTGATTTTAGTATACGGTGAGAGGTATGGATCTAGTTTCATTCTCCTGCATATGGATATCCAGTTATCCCAGCACCATTTGCTGAAGAGGCAGTCCCTTCCCCAGTGAATAGGCTTCGTGCCTTTGTCAAAGATCAGATGTCAGTAAGTGTGTGGGTTGATTTCTGGATTCTCTATTCTATTCCATTGATCAGTGTGTCTGTTTTTATGCAAGTACCATACTGTTTTGGTTATTATCGCTTTGTAGTATAGCTTAAAGACAGGTAGTGTTATGCCTCCAGCTTTATTTTTTTGCTCAGCATTGCTTTGGCTATGCGTGGTCTTTTATTGTTCCATATAAATGTCTGGATAGTTTTTTCCATTTCTGAGAAAAATGTCTTTGGAATTTTGATGGGGATTGCATTGAATTTGTATATCACTTTGGGTAGTATGGACATTTTCACTATGTTGATTCTTCCAATCCAAGAGCATGGGATATCTTTCCATCTACTTGTATCCTCTCTAATTTCTCTCAGCAGTGGTTTGTAGTTCTCATTATAGAGATTTTTCACCTCCTTGGTTAACTCAATTCCTAAGTATTTTATTTTTTTGGTGGCTATTGTAAATGGGCAGGCTTTCTTGATTTCTCCTTCTGCATGTTCACTATTGGAGAAAAGAAATGCTACTGATTTTTGTGTGTTGATTTTGTATCCTGCTACTGTGCTGAAATCATTTATCAATTCCAACAGTTTTTTTGTAGAGGTTTTAGGCTGTTCGATATATAGGATCGTGTCATCTGCAAACAGGGACAGTTTGACTTCATCTTTTCCAATCTGGATGCCCTTTATTTCCTTCTCTTCTCTGATTGCTCTGGCTAGTACTTCCAACACTATGTTGAATAGGAGTGGTGAGAATGGGCATCCTTGTCTAGTTCCTGTTCTTAAAGGAAAAGCTTTCAGCTTTTCCCCATTCAGGATGATATTGGCAGTGGGTTTGGCATATATGGCTTTAATTATGTTGAGATACTTTCCCTCTATACCTAACTTATAGAGGGTCATTGTCATGAATGAGTGCTGCACTTTATCAAATGCTTTTTCAGCGTGGAGGCTTCTGAGTGGGATTTATCTCCAATTGCCCACAGTAATACCCAGCCCGACAACACTCCATTGGATTGAAATTCTCTCCTTTCTTGTTTTATTCTTTCTAATGCCACTGACTTCTGCTACTTGAGGTCACTTCTCAAAAGAAACCACTCGTGTGCATTCTCTTGTTTCAGAATATGTTTCTCTGGGGAATCAAGCCAAGACATCTCTATAAAATGTTTTAAAATTTCTGCACTGGTCTTTACATTTTTAAGTTGAAATTAAAATTTTTTATTTTATGTGTTGTTAAAAAGTATGCAATTTCTATATCTTATATTAGCATCTTTCAATGATAATTTTAAATATATAAAAAAGAAGACAGAATAGTAGGATGAGACCCATGTACATCACCCAGCTTTAATGATTATCAAATTATGGCCAGTCTTGTTTCCTTTATCTCTCCAGTCACCTGCCCCTCCAGTGTTACTTTTAGCAGATCTCAGAATCATGTCACTTCATCTGGAGCTATCTCTAAATTAAGAACTTTTTTTTCAATAGTCACATTAAATCTTATCACACCATAAAAATACCAGAAAACATCTTTTTATTTGCTTTTTTTAATGAAGTATAATTGATTATATATTTCTGTGGGATACAAAGTTGGCTCTCAATAGTTGTACAATATGTAATGGTCAAATCAAGACAGTTTATTCATCACTACAATGAGTAATCATTCTTTGTGTCCGTTAACCAATTTCTCATTAATTTATCATTTACTTCCCTCCCCCTCCCCCTTTCCACTTCTAGTAACCACTGTTCTGTTCTCTCCTTCTGAAAGTTCAATGTATTATTGTCTTCTTGAGGAAAGATCCTACAGCAGAACGTCAAGTGTATACAGTAGTGATTCACACAATTATTTCCCAAGTCACTGTACTTTGAAGAAACGGAAGTAGCCAGATCCTTTGAGGGCTGTTGGGTACATAATCTGAACTGACACTAATACCATGGGACTCCAGGGATCATCCTGGCCTCTCTGTTAGAATAAGGATATAAGGAGGTTGGTAATAAATAGGGTTCTGGTCCAGACCCTTTTCACCATGACTCTAAGAGGTCCATGGGCACACCAAGTGGCCATTTTTCAGTTCCTGGATGTGTACATACAGGATGAACATATTAGTACTTGGAAGTTTTCTCATATTTGTTCTTTGATCCATGAATAATCATGGATAGCTCTTACTCGAGCTATTATAGTAGAAAGATCAAGCTGAAGACCCTAAATCTGCACACCTCTCTGCTAGCCAAGATAGCGAATAAAAACAATACATGCTGGACAGAATGGCATGGATTAGTGTCATTCTCATAGTAGTCCCCCATACACATCCCTATTTAATTCACTAGTATATCTCCTGAAAAAAGCCAGCAGGGTCATGGTAATGATTGTGATGGTTAATTTTATATGTCAGCTTGGAGTGTGTTTTAGGATGAAATTAACACTTAAATTGGTGAACTTTGTAAGCAGACTGCCTTCCATTAATGTGTGGGCCTCATCCAATCAGTTGAAATCCTGAATAGAACAAAAAGACCTACTTCCCCAAGCAAAAGGAAATTATCCAACAGACTATCTTCAGGCTCCATCTGCACCATCAGCTCTCCTGGGTCTCCCCCTACTGGCTTTCAGTCTATAACTGCACCATTGACTCTTCTGAGTCTTGAGCCTGCCAGCCCACATTGAAGATTTGGACTTGCCAGACTCCATAATTGCACGTGTGTGAGCCAATTCCTTATAATCTCTCTCTCTCTCTCTGTCTCTCTGTATGTATGTACATATGTATGTACACACACACACACACACACACACACACACACATGCTTCTTATTGGTTGTTTCCTCTGGAAAACCATGACTAATACAATAATGGTAGACTCCTACAGCTTAACCAAGTGGGAGATCTAATTGCAGCTTTTATATAATATATAAAATTCATTAAGAATTCATTAAGAGTGGATGAATAGAGTCTGTAGAATGTGGTATGCAGCTATAGATCTGATGAGTGTGTTTTTCAATGCCTATCAGACAGGAGAATAAGAAGCAGCACATTCACCTAGGAGCGGCAGCAATGTGCATACATGACCTTGTCTTGGGACTTTATTAACTCTCTTGCTCACTGACACAATGCATTTGAAAGGATCTCAACAGTCTGAACATTCCAGAAAACCTCACACCAGTCTACTATATTAACGACATAATATATTAGAATATCTTGAATAAAAATTGGCAAGTCATCATGATATCCTGGTAAAATACCTGTGCTCCTCCAGATGAAATATATTCTTTATTATCGTTTTAATATCTTAATAATAATATCTTTATTATCATTTTAATATCATAATAAATAACTGCTCAAAGTAATAATAGTAACAATATATTGCATGATTATAGCATATGGATAAAGATATGAATGACTGAAAGAAAAGTAGAGAATACTCTGTTATAAACTATTTGCACCACCTGTAAAGCAGTAGAGTGTTATTTGAAAGTGGATGTAGTAGTTGTAAATGTATATTTTAAAGTCCAGGGAAACCAATGATTTTTAAAAAGTAAATATAATTGATATGTTGATATGCTAACAGAGAAGATAAAATGAAATCATAAAATCTCAATTAAAATCAGAGAAGGCATAAAAAGAGGGAAAGAAAAAAAATAAGTGCAATGAATAGAAAATAGTCCCAAACTTGGTACATAAACCAATTATATCAATAATCACTTTAAATGTGAATGGTCTAAATATGCCAATTAAATGACAGGGATTGTAAGCATGGATAAAAACCAGTACCCAACCATGTGTTGTCTAGATGAAACCCACTTTAATCATAAGGACTCCATGGGGACAATCTTTTCAAAAACTGGTGGTGGAGCAATTGGATATCCATATGCAAAATAATAAAATTGAGACCCAGACCCTTATACCTTTCACAAAAATTAACTCAAAATGTGTTATATACGTAAATATAAAATGCAAAACTAAACCTTCTAAAGGATGACATGGGAGAAAATCTAAGTGATTTTGGTTTTGTCTATGAGTTTGTAGATAAATACCAAAGCATGGCTTCTGAAAGAAAAAATTGATAAGTTGGGCTTTACTAAAACTGAAAACTTGTACTCTGTAAAATACACTGTTAGGAGTATGGAAAGAAAAGCCATAGTCTGGGAGAAAATGTTTGCATAACACATATCTAATAATACCAATATACACGAAGAATTTTAAAAAGTTAACACTAAGGAAATGAACAACCCAATTACAAAGTGGTTAGAAAAATCTGGGCACTTCATCAAAAAAAGATATGCAGATGGCAAATGAGTATGTGAAAATATGCTCAACATCATTTTTCCGGGAATTTCAAATTAAAACACTGATAAGATATCATTACACATCTATTAGAATGGCTAAAATCCAAAAAACTAACAACATTGAATGTTTGCGAGGATGCCAGACAACAGAAATATTTATTCATTGCCGATGAAACGCAAAATAGTACAAACACTCTGGAAGAGAGTTTGCCCGTTCCTTACAAATAATGTTACCATATAATCCAGCAATTGCAGTCATAGAAGTTTACCCAATTGATTTGAAAACCTAGGTCCACACAAAAACCTGCACACAAAGGTTTATAGCAGCTTTATTTATAATTGACAAAAAGTCAAAGCAATAACGATGTCCTTTAAAAGATGAATGTATAAACAAACCATGGTACATTCTTAAAATGGAATATTATCAGTGATAAAAGGAAATAAGCTATGAAACTACGAAAAGACATAGGTGAACCTTAAATGCATATTGTAAGTCAAAAAAGCCAGCCTGAAAAAGCTACATACTATATACAATTCTAATTGCATGACATTCTAGAAAGGTAAAGCTACGGAGACAATAAAAAGATCAGTGGTTGCCAGGGATTTCGTGCAAGGAAAGGTTGACTAGGTAAAGCACAGGTGAGGTTTTTAGGGTTGTGAATATTCTGTATGGTAATGTAATAGTGGATGCATAACATTATGTATTTGTCAAAACCAATAGAATTTCACAGAACAAAGAGTAAAACTTAACGTACAAATTTTAACAATCATTTAGGAAGTCAGGGGAATCCCAGGAAAGAATATAGACTGTAACAAGAAAATGCAACTGTATAACAAATTTATGAAACAACCTCACTAAAGGGAATGTGGGTAAAAGGTGTTAACCTAAGTCACTTTGGGAATGAGTGAAGTCTATAAGACTAAAGAGAAAGGGAATGCTCATAAACATTGTTCACTGATTGATAAAGATATTTTTAATATCAGAAAGGGTGAGGTTTTGAACCTCAGAAGCATGAAGTTTCATAGTAACAATTCTGATTCTACTATACATGTACACTGAAAATGAATAGTTAAGGAAATGGATGGCAGATGGAAGCCAAAAAAAGCCTAAAAAAAAAAAAAAAAAAAAAAAAGGTAAAGAAAAAGGAAAGAGGAGGAGGCTAGAATAATCCATGTGGTAATAGGTTAGAGTTGGAGACATTGGTTTGAACTCATGCTTAGCTTAATGTAAATACAGATGGTTACATATAAACACACACATGGGTTAGTATACCCACATATACTTCCTTAGTCAGCTAAGAGGGCTTAAAAGAAATGATACCCCATTATTAACAACCACAGCTAGTGCCCAAGTCTTGGTTTCTAATACCATTCTCTAATAAAATGAACCAGAGCTACTTGAAGAAACTGTTGACTCTAGGACTGGGGCAGGAAATATACAAGATGAGCCTGGAGAATCTTCCAGTGTCAGAAAGTAAGAACATGCTCCAAAAACAAAAAACAAAACAAACAAAGAAAAACAGAAAAACCCCCAAACCTTAAAAAATTCACGTTAATGGGAGTATATCAAAGGACGTAGGAGTCGACTGAAAGAGCTCCCAATGGCGAAAGCTGGAACAATTTGAAAAACCAAATAACTTGCATGTGTTGAACCATTCTTGCATTCCTGGGATGAATACCACTTGATCATGGTGTATAATCTTTTTGATATGTTGCTGTATTCTATACGCTAGTATTTTGTTCACGATTTTAGCATCTAAATTCATTAAGGATATTGGCCTGTAGTTTTCTTTTTTTGTTGTATCTTTGTCTGGTTTGGGTATCAGGGTGATGCTGGCTTCATAGAATGAGTTTGGGAGAGTGGTTTCTGTTTCAATATTTTGGAATAGTTTGGAAAGAATTAGTATTAATCCTTCTTTAAAAGTTTAGTAGAATTCAGCAGTAAAGCCATCTGGTCCTGGGCTTTTCTTTGTTGGAAGATTTGTAATTACTGCTTCAATGTCATTGCTCATTATTGGTCTGTTCAGTTTTTCTGTCTTCTTGATTCAATCTTAGTAGTTTGTGTATCCTGGAATTTATCCATTTCCTCCAGATTTTCAAATTTGTTAGCATATACTTGTTCATAGTAATCTCTAATGATTCTTTGTATTTCTGTGGTATCAGTTGTGATATCCCTTTTTTCATTTCTAATTTTTGTTATTTGGATCTTCTCCTTTTTGTAGTAGTCTGGCTAGTGGTTTGTCTATTTTGCTTATTTTCTCAAAAAACCAACTTTTTGTTTCATTGATCTTTTGTATCATATTTTTGGTCCCTATTTCATTTTTTTATAAGGAAAAATGAAATTTATTGCTTACAATTTCTGAGGCTGGGAAGTCCAAAGTCCATCTGGTGGTGGCAACAGTGACCCAGGGGTCTCATATTGCAAGATGGTGGAAGCAGAGAGAGCAAGAGAGAGAGAGAGAGAGGGAGAGAGAGACAGACTCTCCTCATCTTTTAAAGCCCTCAGAACCACGCCCCTGACCACCATTTTTAATCCATTCACTACTGCATGGTCCTACAATCCGATCACCTCTTCAAGGCTCCACCTTTCAATTACCATAATAGGATTTCCCTCCCTCTTAACAGTGACAGTAGGGGCTAAGTTTCTAATACATAAAAGTTGGGGGACACAATTCAAGCTTCAGGGAGCTTTGGGGGACATAATTCAATCCACTATGTTCCACCCCTGGCCCCCCCAAATTCATGTCTTTTCACATGCAAATTAATTTCATCCCCAAAGTCTTAACTTGTTTCAACTCAAGAGTCAAAAGTTCAAAGTCCCATTTGTGAAATCAATACAAGTTATTTACTTCCAAGATATAACAGTGGGACAAGCATAGGGTACTTACTTCCATTCCAAAAGGGAGAAATAGGCCAAAAGAAAGGTGTAACAGGTCCCAAACAAGTCTGAAACCCAGCAGGACATGCACTGAATCTTAAAGCTGGTGAATCTTGTACCTTGACTCCATGTTCAATATCCTCGGCAGAGTGGTGTGGGGGTTGGGTCCCCAAGTCCTCAGGCAGCTCCACGTCTTAGGTGATGCTTTAGCTCTCACAGGCTGGCATTGTATGCTGGTAACTCCACAGGTCTGGGGTCTCCATGGCGGTCCTGCTCTCATGGCTCCACTAGACATAGCGCTCATGGGGTTCCTCTTCTGCAACTCCAACCCCACATTTATGCTCAGCATTCCTCTAGTGAAGGTCGTCTGTGGTGAATCTACCCCTGTTACAGATCTCTTCCTGGGCCCCCAGACTTTTCCATACATCCTTTGAAATTGGGGTGGAGGCTCCCAAGCTTCCATAGCTCTGGCATTGGTCTTTATTTCATTTAGTTCTGCTCTGATTTTAATTATTTCTTTTGTTTACTAACTTTGGGATTGGATTGTTCTTGTTTTTCTAGTTCTTTGAGGTGTAATGTTAAGGTGTTTATTTGAAGTCTTTCTATTTTCTTGATGTAAGTATTTCTCACAATAAACTTTCCTCTTAGTATTGCTTTTGCAGTATGTCATAGGCTTTGGTATGAAGTGCTGTTATTATAATTAGCTTCAAGGAATTTTTTGATTTCCTGTTTGATTTCTTCTTTAACCTATATGTCATTCAGGAGCATGTTGTTTAATTTCCAAGTATTTGTGTGATTTCCAAAATTTCACTTTCTATTGATTTCTAGTTTTAATCCATTGTGGTCTAAGAAGATGCATGAAATGATTTCAGTTTTTAAAAATTTGTTTGTACATGACTTGTGACCTAATATGTGATCTATCTTGGAGAATGTTCCATGTACTGTTGAGAAGAATGTATATTCTCTAGTTGTTGGGCAGAATGTTCTATATATATCCACCAAGTCCAATTGGTCTACAGTGCTGTTTAAATCCTGTATTTCCTATTGATTTGTTGCCTAGATGATCAGTCCATTGCTGAGAGGGCAATGTTCAGGTCCCCAACCATTACAGTATTGGAGTCTATCTCTCTCTTTGGGTATAATAATGTTTGCGTTATAAATCTGGATGCAACAATGTTGGGAGCATATATATTTGTGATTTTTATGTCTTTAGACAGTGGATAGATCTCTTTATCATTATATAATGGCATTCTTTATCTCTTTTTATAGTTTTTGTTTTAAAGTCTATTTCCTCTGATTAAAAAATAAATAGCTATTCCTGCTTGTTTTTGGTTTCCATTTACATGGTATATCTTTTTCCATCCTTTCACTATTAGTCTGTGAGAGTATCAACAAAGTCAAGAATAAAAACCATATAATCATCTCAATAGATGCAGAAAAAGCATTTGACAAAATTCAACAGCTTCATGATAAAGACTCTCAACAAATTACATATAGAAGGAAGGTATCTCAACATAATAAAAGCCATATATGATAAACCCACTGCCAATATCATCCTGAATGGGGAAAAGCTGAAAGCTTTCCCCTTAAGATCAGGAAGAAGACAAGGATGCCTTCTCTCACCACTCCTATTTAACATAGTATTGGAAGTACTTGTCAGAATGATTAGACAAGAGAAAAATAAAGGGCATCAAAACAGGTAAAGATGAAATCAAATTGTCCTTGTCTACAGTTGACATTATTCTATACATAGAAAATCTGAGACTCTACCAAAAAACCCTTAGAGCTATAAATAAATTCAGTAAGGTTGCAGGATACAAAATCAATATAGAAAAAACCATAGCATTTTCATACTCGAATGACAAACTAGAAGAAAAAGAGATCAAGAAAGCAAGCCCATCTATAATAGTCACCCCAACATAAAGTACCTAGGAATAAAGATCAAGGAGGTGAAAGAGCTCTTCAATGAGAACTACAAATCACTACTGAAAGAAATTAAAGAAGACACCAAAAGATGGAAAGACATTCCTTATACATGGATTGAAAGAATTGATGTAGTAAAAATGTCCATACTACCCAAAGCCATCTATAGATTCAATGCAATTCCCATCAAAATCTCAATGACATTCTTCACAGAAATAGAAAAAGCAATCCTAACATTCACATGGAACAACAGAAGACCCCAAATAGCCAAAGTAATCTTGAGCAAAAAAGTGGAGCTGGAGGCATTACGCTTCCTGACTTCAAACTGTATTAGAAATCTGTAGTAACCAAAACAGCGTGGTACTGGCATAAAAACAGACACATATGGACCAATGGAACAGAACAGAGAACCCAGAAATCAACCCGTGCATTTATAGAAAACTGATCCTTGAAAAGAGCACCAAGAACATACACTGGGGAAAAGACTGCCTCTTCAATAAATGGTGCTGGGAAACTGGACATCCATCCATAGAAGAATGGCACTTGATCCATAATTCTCACCATATACCAAAATCAACTTAAAATGAATTAAAAACTTAAATATAAGAGCCGAAACTTTAAAACTCCTAGAAGAAAACATAGGGGAAACACTTCAGGATTTAGGACTGGGCAAAGACTTATGAATAACACTCCGAAAGCACAGGCAACAAAAGAAAAAGTAAACAAAAGGAATTATATCAAACTAGAAAGTTTCTGCACAGCAAAGGAAACAATCAACAGGATGAAAAGACAATCTACAGAATGGGAGAAAATATTTGAAAATTATGCATCCAACAAGGGATTAATATCCAGAATATACAGAGCTCAAACAACTTTACAGCAAAAAACCCCAAATAATCCAATTTAAAAATGGGTAAAGGGGGCGTTTCAAGATGGCGGTGGCTGCGGCGGCTGGCGCGGAGTAGCTGAGGTGGAAAAGGCGGCCACTGGGCCTCAGGCAGCCGGGAAACTTGTGGACCTTCCTCTTGCCATCTCTTAAGGGAGGGCCGCAGCTGCTGGCCGGTCGTGGGGGTGACCGCCACTTTGCCCCCGGCAGGAGAGGCTGCCTCACTTACAGGCAACAGCTTTGAAGTGTGGAGCAGGAAAAGAACTGTTTCTTAGCTGCAAAAGTGAGTCTTGAAACAGGGAACACGGCACCAGGGCTGCTGTGGATGCAGACAGGATCCCAGAGGCCGGGGCCAAGCTGAAGGCGGCCAGCTGCCCTATTCAGGATTTGAGGTTTCAGGCCGGCATTAAAGAAGATTGCTGGGAGCACCCGAGCCGTGCCGTGACTAAACAGCCCGAGGCGGGAGTGGCCGAGAATGGGGAAGGCGACAAACCAGAGGCAGAGAGTGAGCTCCCGACCTGGCACAGCCCTCTGAGTGACCCCTGGCCCAGCTCTGTTTGGGGGGCTGACGCCCACCCGGTTCCCACCTGCATCACCAGGCCACTCACTGCCCCGGGGCTGCCTCCATTTTCCCAGGTGCTGGTAGCTCCTCCCGGCTCGGCCGTCACTGAGCCTTCCCACTTGCTTGGCCCTGCGTGGGGCTTTCCGGAGCCTGCGGGCCAGCCTCACCTCCCACTCCCTCCACGGTTCTCTGGCGGGGGTGGTGGCGGGGGGCATCCCCGGCCAGTGCTGGGAGGGCAAGGAAGTACGGGCGGGCCGACTGTCACTCCACCACACCCTGGACTCTGGCCCCCAGTAAACTTCCTGTTACTGGGAGGCAGATAACATCTCTGCGGCCACCAGTTTGGAAAAAAGCCTAACGAATTTCTGGTTGGGAATAGTGTGGTAGGAGAGTTCCCAGGTCCGCTTGAACATGCCAGAGAGCTGGCTGCAGGTGGGCGTGAGATTTGGTCTACGCCAGGGGGATACAAAGGTGAACAAGTCCCAAGAAAGATCTACACAGTGCTACAAAGGCACCCAGAGAGACTGGTCGTCTGTGCTACCAGAAACCTGGTAGACTTCCTGGGCGAGGCGGTGCCGAGCAGGATCTTGAAGGCCCAGCTGATAGACGAGGGTTGCAGAAGACACGCCCCAGCCCAGTACAGTGCGCACAGAGTGGGGAGACGTGCGGCCAGGGAGGCGGAGACTCGACAGAAACCACACACCCTGTGGGGTCGCCACTGCACAATAAAACAGCCTGGGCCAGAGCACACGGAACAGGGAGAAGTCCTGCACAGGAAGTGAAAGCTCAACAGCGATCACACACCCTGTGGTACATGATCCACCAGTCCAGCAGAGTCCAAGCTGACCAGAAAGGTGGATCCCCGGAGAAGCCCAAGACCCGAGGCAACCACACACACAAGGCACTAGAGGCCAACTGAGCAGTCACAGAGGGAGCCATACAAAATTGGCAACCACAGCAACATCCTAGTTAGTCATTAGTCTCAAACTGGTGGACTGTGAAACCCCCTGCCACAATGAATAAACACCAAAAAAAAGATACCAGAAATACAAAAAATCAAGAAAGTACACCACCAAAAGTTAATAAATCTCAAACTCTAGATCCTATAGAACAAGAAGCCCTTGAGATGACTGACAAGGAATTTCGAGTGATAATTCTAAGGAAACTGAATGAGATACAAGAAAACTCAGCTAGACATCATGATGAAATGAGGAAAAGTATACAGGATCTGAAAGAGGAAATGTACAAGGAAATCAATGTCCTGAAAAAAAATGTAGCAGAACTTGCTGAACTGAAGAAGTTATTCAGCGAAATAAAAAACACAACGGAGAGTTTAACCAGCAGGCTTGTCGAAGTTGAAGAGAGAACCTCTGAACTTGAAGATGGGCTGTTTGAAATAACACAAGCAGACAAAAAGAAAGAAAAAAGAATCAAGGACATTGAAGAAAATCTGAGAGAGATATCAAACAACCTTAAGCGCTCGAATATCCGAGTCATGGGTATTCCAGAAGGGGAGGAAAATGGAGATTCCATTGAAAACATATTCAACAAAATAGTGGCAGAAAACTTCCCAGGTATAGGAAAAATCACAGATCTTCAGATCCAGGAAGCTCAATGATCTCCAAACGTATTCAACCCAAAAAGGCCTTCTCCAAGACATGTCATAGTCAAATTGGCAAAACTCAGAGACAAAGAGAGAATCTTAAAAGCTGCAAGAGAGAAGCGTCAAATCACCTATAAGGGAGCCCCAACCAGGTTAACATCAGACTTTTCATCACAAACCCTAAAAGCTAGAAAGGAATGGGATGATATTTTCAAAATACTAAAAGAAAAAGATTGCCAGCCAAGAATACTTTACCCTGCAAGGCTATCCTTCTGAAATGAAGGGCAAATAGTATATTTCTCAGACAAACAAAAACTGTGGGAGTTCACTACCACACGACCACCCTTACAAGAAATCCCCAATGGAGTACTGGGTTTGGTTCCTGAAAAATAACTACCACTGCCATAAAAACCCAAGAAAAATCAATACCCACTAGTATAATAAAAATGGCATTCATGAAGAGAAAACAAGCAAACAAAAACACTATCTACAACCTAAGGAACCAACAAACACAGAAACCAGACAGTAAATCAGAAAGCAAGGAACAAAAGACACCTAAGACAACCAAACAACCAATAAAATGCTAGGAATAAATCAACACCTTTCAATAACAACTCTTAATGTAAAAGGCTTAAATTCTCCAATCAAAAGACACAGACTGGCTGACTGGATCAAAAAGGAGGACCCAATTATATGCTGCTTACAAGAGACCCACCTCACCCATAAAGATTCACACAGACTAAGAGTGAAGGGATGGAAAAAGATTTACCATGCAAACAGAAAAGAAAAACGAGCTGGAGTAGCTATTCTTATATCTGACAAAATAGACTTTAAACTAAAAACCATAAAAAGAGACAATGAGGGACACTACTTAATGATAAAAGGACTGATCCATCAAGAAGACATAACAATCATAAATATGTATGCACCCAATGTTGGAGCAGCCAGATTTATAAAACGAACTCTATTAGACCTAAAGAAGGAAATAGACACTAATACCATAATAGCAGGGGACCTGAACACCCCACTGTCAATATTAGACAGATCATCTAGGCAAAGAATCAGTAGAGAAACACAAGATCTAAACAAGACTCTAGACCAATTGGAATTGGCAGATATCTACAGAACATTCCACCCAACAACCTCAGAATATTCATTCTTCTCATCAGCACATGGATCATTCTCCAGGATAGATCACATATTAGGTCACAAATCAAGTCTCAATAAATTCAAAAACATTGGAATTATCCCATGTATCTTCTCAGACCACAATGGATTAAAACTAGAAATTAATAACAAACGAAACTTTGGAAACTACACAAACACATGGAAATTAAACAGCATTCTACTTAATGACATATGGGTCCAAGAAGAAATCAAGCAGGAAATCAAAAAATTTATTGAAACTAATGAAAACAATGATACATCATACCAAAACCTGTGGGATACTGCAAAAGCAGTATTGAGGGGGAAATTTATTGCATTAAACGCTCACTTCAGAAGAATGGAAAGATGGCAAGTGAACGACCTAACACTTCACCTTAAAGAACTAGAAAAACAAGAACAATCCAAACCTAAAGTTAGCAGACGGAAATAAATCATTAAGATCAGAGCAGAACTGAATGAAATTGAAAACCAAAAAACAATTCAAAAGATCAACGAATCAAAAAGTTGGTTTTTTGAGAAGATAAATAAAATTGACAAACCATGAGCATGGCTAACAAGAAAAAGAAGAGAGAAGACTCAAATAACAAAAATTAGAAATGGAAAAGGCGATAATACAACTGATTCATCTGAAATACAAGGAATCATTCGAGACTACTATAAACAACTATACGCCAACAAATTTGAAAATCTGGAGGAAATGGATAAATTTCTGGACACACACAAGCTACCAAAACTGAACCATGAAGACGTAGAAAATTTGAACAGACCAATAACAATAAAGGAGATTGAAGCTGTTATCAGAAGGCTCCCAGCAAAAAAAGCCCAGGACCAGATGGATTCACAGCAGAATTTTACCAAACATTCAGAGAGGAATTGACACCGATTCTTTACAAACTATTCCAAAAGATTGAAACGGACGCAAATCTCCCAAACTCATTCTATGAAGCAAACATCATCCTGATACCAAAACCAGGTAAAGATATAACCAAAAAAGAAAACTACAGGCCCATATCCTTGATGAATATAGAGGCAAAAATCCTCACTAAAATACTAGCAAACAGAATACAGCAACACATACGTAAAATTATTCACCACGATCAAGTGGGATTCATCCCAGGGATGCAAGGTTGGTTCAACATACGCAAATCAATAAATGTGATACACCATATTAATAAACTCAAACACAAGGACCATATGATCATCTCTATAGATGCTGAAAAAGCATTTGATAAAGTTCAGCACTCATTCATGACAAAGACCCTCTATAAGTTAGGTATAGAGGGAAAGTATCTCAACATAATTAAAGCCATATATGCCAAACCCACTGCCAATATCATCCTGAATGGGGAAAAGCTGAAAGCTTTTCCTTTAAGAACAGGCACTAGACAAGGATGCCCACTCTCACCACTCCTATTCAACATAGTGTTGGAAGTACTAGCCAGAGCAATCAGAGAAGAGAAGGAAATAAAGGGCATCCAGATTGGAAAAGATGAAGTCAAACTGTCCCTGTTTGCAGATGACATGATCCTATATATCGAACAGCCTAAAACCTCTACAAAAAAACTCTTGGAATTGATAAATGATTTCAGCACAGTAGCAGGATACAAAATCAACACACAAAAATCAGTAGCATTTCTTTTTTCCAATAGTGAACATGCAGAAGGAGAAATCAAGAAAGCCTGCCCATTTACAATAGCCACCAAAAAAATAAAATACTTAGGAATTGAGTTAACCAAGGAGGTGAAAAATCTCTATAATGAGAACTACAAACCACTGCTGAGAGAAATTAGAGAGGATACAAGTAGATGGAAAGATATTCCATGCTCTTGGATTGGAAGAATCAACATAGTGAAAATGTCCATACTACCCAAAGTGATATACAAATTCAATGCAATCCCCATCAAAATTCCAAAGACATTTTTCTCAGAAATGGAAAGAACTATCCAGACATTTATATGGAACAATAAAAGACCACGCATAGCCAAAGCAATGCTGAGCAAAAAAATTAAAGCTGGAGGCATAACACTACCTGACTTTAAGCTATACTACAAAGCTATAATAACCAAAACAGTATGGTACTGGCATAAAAACAGACACACTCACCAATGGAATAGAATAGAGAATCCAGAAATCAACCCACACACTTACTGCCATCTGATCTTTGACAAAGGCACCAAGCCTATTCACTGGGGAAGGGACTGCCTCTTCAGCAAATGGTGCTGGGATAACTGGATATCCATATGCAGGAGAATAAAACTAGATCCATACCTCTCACCGTATACTAAAATCAACTCAAAATGGATTAAGGATTTAAATATACACCCTGAAACAATAAAACTTCTTAAAGAAAACATAGGAGAAACACTTCAGGAAATAGGACTGGACACAGACTTCATGAATACGACCCCAAAAGCACGGGCAACCAACGGAAAAATAAACAAATGGGATTATATCAAACTCAAAAGCTTCTGCACAGCAAAAGAAACAATTAACAGAGTTAAAAGACAACCAACAGAGTGGGAGAAAATATTTGCAAAATATACATCTGACAAAGGATTAATATCCAGAATATATAAGGAACTCAAACAACTTTACAAGAAGAAAACAAGCAACCCAATTAAAAAATAGGCAAAAGAGCTAAGTAGGCATTTCTCTAAGGAAGATATACAAATGGCCAACAGACATATGAAAAAATGCTCAACATCACTCAGCATCCGGGAAATGCAAATCAAAACCACATTGAGATACCATCTAACCCCAGTTAGGATGGCTAAAACCCAAAAGACTCTGAACGATAAATGCTGGTGAGGCTGCGGAGAAAAAGGAACTCTTATACATTGTTGGTGGGACTGCAAAATGGTGAAGCCTCTATGGAAAATGGTATGGAGGTTCCTCAAACAATTGCAGATAGATCTACCATACGATCCAGCTATCCCACTGTTGGGAATATACCCAGACGAATGGAAATCATCAAGTCGAAGGTATACCTGTTCCCCAATGTTCATCGCAGCACTCTTTACAATAGCCAAGAGCTGGAACCAGCCCAAATGTCCATCATCAGATGAGTGGATACGGAAAATGTGGTACATCTACACAGTGGAATACTACTCAGCTATGAAAACGAATGAAATACTGCCATTTGCAACAACATGGATGGACCTTGAGAGAATTATATTAAGTGAAACAAGTCAAGCACAGAAAGAGAAATACCACATGTTCTCACTTATTGGAGGGAGCTAAAAATTAATATATAAATTCACACACACACACACACACACACACACACAAACCGGGGGTGGGGGGAAGAAGATATAACAACCACAATTACTTGAAGTTGATATGACAAGCAAACAGTAAGGACACTGTAGGGGGGGAGGGGAGGAGGGAGAAGGGAGGGAGGTTTTGGTGATGGGGAGCAATAATCAGCCACAATGTATATCGACAAAATAAAATTAAAAATAAATAAATAAATAAATAAATAAATAAAAAAAAATAAAAATGGGTAAAGGAGCTGAATAGGCATTTCTGAAAGGTAGTTATACAAATGGCCAGCAGGCATATGAAAAAATGCTCAACATCACTAATCATCAGGGAAATTCAAATCATAACCACTTTGAGATGTCACCTCACCCCAATCAGACTGGCTATTATAAAAAAGACAGAGAATAATAAATGCTGGCAATGATGTGGATAAAGAAGAACACTTCTGCACTGTTGGTGTGACTGCGAATTAGTACAGCCATAAAGGAGAACAGGTTCCTCAAACAACTACAGATAGAACTACCATATGATCCAGCCATCCCACTACTGAGGATATATCCAGAGGTTTGGAAATGATCAGATTGAAGGGATACCTGCACTCCCATATTTTTGCAGTTGTATTTACAATAGCCAAGAGTTGGAACCAGCCCAAATGTCCATCATCAGATGAGTGGATAAGGAAACTGTGGTACATCTACACAATGGAATACTACTCTGCTATAAAAAAGAATGAAATACTACCATTTGCAACAACATGGATGGACTTAGAGAAAATTTTAGTAAGTGAAACAAGTCAGGCACAGAAAGAGAAGTACCACATGTTTTCATTTATTTGTGGGAGCTATAAATAAATAAATAAATAAACAAACACACAAACAAATAAAGGGTTGGGGGAGAAGAAGACAGAATAACCACAAAAATTCCTTGAACTTTTTAAGTCAAGTGAACAGATATGATGGGGGGAGAAGTGGCGGAGAGGAATGGGTAAGGCATGAAAATCATCTACCGTGTATATTGAGAAGTAAAATGAAAAATAAAATAAAATAATAATAAATTAACCAGGCCATATAAAAAAAAATAAAGAACCATTAAATTGTAATCCAAAGTATAAAATAAATATCAAGGAGTCCATACTGACATATATGATCAAATAAGTAAGTGAACAGGGATGGGGAGAGACAAATATGTACAGAAAATTCTAAATAATTTATGTAGATACTACACCCTCAGTGATGAAGAGCTTTACTTCCCACTTTTAATTGTGAGCTTGTATAGTGACATCCTTTCAGAGTACAGTATAGAAAGGGGGAGAGGGATGGTGAGGAGAGGAACTTTACAGTGGAGAAAACTGATGTACACTACCTCAGCCAAGTGATCAAGGTTAATATCAACTGTGGTGAGTCACAGCCGATAGTACCTATACTTTATACAATGTGATGAAAATGGCACTTTACTTCTATGGTCTTCTTCCTAAAAACCCATACCTTAGTCTAATCACGAGAAAAACATCAGCCAAACCCAAACTGAGAGATTTCCTACAAGTTACCTGACTACTACTCCTCAAAACTGTCAAGGTCATCAAAAACAAGGAAAGGCTAAGAAACTGTCACAGTTAAGGAGACAAAACAACCAAGTGTAATGTGATTTCCTGGATGGGGTACTGAAATAGTAAAAGGACATTAGGTAAAAAGTAAGGAAAAAAAGTAAAAGGACATCAGGTAAAAACTAAAAATAGTAAAATAGTAAAAGGATATTAGGTAAAAACTAAAGAAAAACTAAAGTAAAAGGGCATTAGGTAAAAACTAAAGAATAACTAAATCATGAATCTCAGTTAATAATAATGTATCAGCATTGCTTTGTTAATTGTAGCAAATGTACCGTACTAATGTAAGATGTTAATAATAGGGGAAACTGGGTGTGGCATACAAGGGAATTCTCTGTACTATCTTCTCAACTTTTCTGTAAATCTAAAACTATTCTAAAAAATAATGTCTACAAAAACAAACATAAAAACACACCTAAGACTTCAAAGAAAATTTGCACACACTCTAGGTGCTTCTGATTCCTTCTTTCTCTGTTCCCAGTCTTCCCAGCCAGTTTTACCCAGGCTTCTGTTAGGAGGACTTGAGCCTGCTTTCTCATGGTCTTAGTAACCACTGACAAGTGCTAACCCCAGGAGTGATGTAGTTAGACTGGAATTTTAAGTAGAATACTCTGTCCTCTGTGTGATGGGTGGATTGTAGGGTGTGTGGAGACAGGAAGCAAGACAGACCAGCTTGAAGGCTGTTGCATCAGTTCAGGTGAGAACGACCTCAGTCTGAGCTTAGGAGGTATTGGTAGGGATAGCAATAACCTGGCCATTGGTGAGGGTAGGGAAGAAGAGGAAGAATGAAGAATGATGATTGCAAATGCAGTATCATTACTCAGGAGAGAGAATACCTAAGGAGGAAATGTGGTGAGTGCTGCTGGGGCTCGGTGGGGAGTAAGAAACGCTAAGTGCCCTTCAGATCTATCGAGTTTGAGTGCCTCAGTAGGAATGCTCCTGATATATCCTCATGCTGTGGTAAAATAGCTTTGGATAGCTTGAGAGGTTAAATAGTTGAAGGCAAGCAATTTTAAGAGTTAAGGGCAGGACTTGTCCCAGGAAGGAGACAGCCCCAAGTCCTGATGTGATGGATGACAGCAAAGCCTACGTAAACATCAGGGAGCCAGGGTGCAGGGTGAGGAGAGCTGCTGCGGTGACTGTGGATCTGTATTTCTCCAGATGAGTCAGCATTTCTCCAGCTGAGTCAGCATTTTTGGCTTCCACTTTTCCTGCTGACTCAACCTTCACTTCCTTTAATGACACTGTCACTTTCCCTTCAGAGATCAGTCCCAGGGAGTGACTCCTCAACCCACCTTGCCTAGTTCTGCTTCCATTGCTTTTTCTAAGTCTTCCTCAGCCAAGCAGGCAGTCTGTGAGATTCTTAGATATCATGAGAACATTTTATATAGAGAAAACCCAGGGAGGAAAGCCTGGGGTTGTTTCCAGGGAAGTGAGCATGAGCTGTAGTATTTAGCTTGGCACTGTAAACACACAGATGTGTGAATTGTTCTTAGTCCATATCCGAAAAGACAACCTATCCTTGACTCTATCTGTACTTGCTCACTTTTTAGCCAAGAACTGTAAATAAAGTCAATAACCACAGTAGCATATTTTCACTGATGTAATCTGAATTGTCAATTTTTTTCACCCTGATATAGGATATCTCCTAAACCTATAAAAGTGTCAAGGGCAAGGAGGGGATTGGGATTGATTTTGCTGCAAGTCATTCAAATGTCTTTTCTATATTAAAATCACAGTTTCAATGTAATAATCTCCAATTATGTCATTAAGAGGTTTTCTAGTCCTGAATTTATTCATTTATTCACAAATTATTTGTGGTACCTACTCAACCTTATGAAAGGAATCTTTCATGAACACATGATGGTTCTCCCTTTGTTTCTGCCTTTCTCTCCCTCCCTCCCTTTTTCTCTCTCTCCCTAATTATGTTTCTCATTAATGAAATGGGATATATTGAAAGGTAAAGATCTATTCTAGTTCTTCATTTTTAATACACATTTTTAAATAAACTTGTCAATTTCTATAAAAATGTCTATTGAAATTTTGAGTGAGATTTCATTGACGGAAAGTTTTAGTGGGATTTAATTTCTTCTTTCATTTCTCTCATTAATATTTTTCAGTTATCAGCATATAAATCTTGCAAGTATTTTCTATTTTCATCCCTAGGCACTTCGTGTTCTTAAAAGCAATGTATATGGTATTTTTATTTGATCTTTTGATTGTTCTTGATAATGTATAAAAATACAATTGATGTATGAACACTGACATTGTTCTCTGTGAACTCGTTAAAGTCACTTAATAGGCTGAATTACTTTTTGAAGATTTATTTTATTTTCTACACACATGATCACATTGTCTAAGAATAAAGACAGTTTTATTACTTTTTTAAAAAAAAATAACCCAGATGGAGCCTCTAAACCTTGTTGCCTTCCCAGTCCCCTCCTCCATGGGAGGAGCTGAGTCAAGTGCAGGGCTGAGCTTGGCCATGGGCTAGGATTGATGTCTGTGTGGGCAGTGAGAGGCGGTGTTGGATGGAGATGGGTAGATCCTCTTCTCCCCAACTGGAATAACTTATCCCCTCTTCATGACAGGCAAGTGTTACTCTTAGGTGCATAAGTAAAGTTGTTTTCATTTTGGTTTAGTTTGGAGTTTGTTTCTTTTTCAGAAGCTGCTGAATATATTGAGTGATTTGCAGTGCAGAATTAAAGAAGGGTTCAGATGTCTGTTCTCCTTGAAGAATTGGCTAACAGAGTCAACTGGAACCATTAACCCATACATACATTTTTATGTGGTGAGAGATGGAGGAGGAAAAGACAGAGAGAATACAGGATCCCCGTACTTCCAGGATTTATTATGTATTATTGTACACACTCACAGATTTAGCCATATCACTGAAGGTGCTGTCAGAGTTACTCTAGAAACAACAGTCCCTCAGGCAGAGGCTCCGATCATCTGAGGTTGGGATTGGGCTCACTGGGGGTGGGTGCTGGGCATTAACTTCCTCCCCTCCACCTCCAACCCTGATGAAGAGACATGCAGAGGGGCAGGGACAGGTAGATTCACAGAGATGGGCCACCCCCTGAGGTAAGTGGGCTGGTGGCTCTTTCTTGCTGTGTGGGATGGTCTGAGGGCCTCTGGGACATGGGAGTGGTTACTTATGTTCGACTGGCTACTGTACCTCCTGCTTCAGGTTCTGCTGCTCAGCGGGGAGCAAGATTTCAGGGGGGCACTGAACTGGCTGGATCTCTTCGTTCTGGCCAGGAGTTGAGACAAATACAGGCTGCTCCAGCTGTCCTTCCTGCTGCTCGGATGGCTCCAGAAGCTGCTCTTCTTTCTTTCCCAGTTGCTCATCTCTCTTTGCGAGCTCTTGATCTAGATGCTGGTCCAAGGGCTTCTTCTCTTTTTCCAACTGCTCCTTCAGCTGCTGATCCCTTTGTGCTTTCTCCTGCTCAAGTTGTTGCTCCAGGTTTTCTGCTTCCTGATGTTCCCCATGCTGTCCCTGTTGCTGCTGCTGCTGCTGCAGTTCTTGCTCCTGTGACTCCTGCTGCTGCTTCCATTCCAGATGCAGTTCCTGTTCCTGTGATTCCTGCTGCTGCTGCTGTTCCAGATGCAGTTCCTGCTCCTGTGACTCCTGCTGCTGCTGCTGTTCCAGATGAGATTCCTGTTCCTGTGACTCCTGCTGCTGCTTCCATTCCAGATGCAGTTCCTGCTCCTGTGACTCCTCCTGCTGCTGCTGTTCCAGATGCAATTCCTGCTCCTGAGACTCCTGCTTCTGTTGCTGTTCCAGATGTGGTTCCTGCTCCTGTGACTCCTGCTGCTGCTGTTCCAGATGCAGTTCCTGCTCCTGTGACTCCTCCTGCTGCTGCTGTTCCAGATGCAGCTCCTGCTCCTGTGGCTCCTGTTGCTGCTGCTGCTTCTCACACTCTTGCTCAGGTACCCCCTTCACAGTTGTGTGCTGCTCTCCATGCTTTGAGGGGACCTCCACTGGGAGCTCGGAGGGTACCTTCTGGCACAGGGCAGGCAGTGGGGTTGGCTGCTTCATTTGCTCCACCTGGGTACTGGCTGGAAGAGAAACAGTCTTGAAAAGCTCCTGACCGAGGGCAGGAGGAAGGGTCACTGGCAGTGTGTATTGCTCGGACATCTTGGAAGCTGTTTTGGGTCAACCTGAAAAACAGGAGGGGTCACAGGGGCAGGCTGAAGGCAAAGGAAGTAGACAAATCCTCGGAAATCTGCAGCAGTACCTGGTTTTTCAGCATCCTCTTGGGTGAGGAACTCTCCCACCCTCTTCCCTTGGATGGGACATTCTCCCACCCTCCCTGGGCTGACATTCCCCAGAAGCAACAGAGAGTAATGAGTGGGAACGGGGAGGGCGGGGAAAGACCCTCCTTGGCGCTGCTTCATTCCCAGGCAAAGCCACAAAGAGATCTGTCTCCAGAACTGTTCTGCAAGGATGGACTGGGTGCCATTCAACCTTTTGCTTCTCTCTAGCCCTTGTCTCTGACCTTTTCTCTGACTTCCACTAACCAAGGAGGAGAAATGATTTCTGAGATTATGTCACAGCAAGAGGTAAGGCCCTAGAAGAAAAAAGGTCTCCTACAGGCCTCCTGAGTCCTGAAAAGCCAATAGACTGTGCTGGAGAGGATCTGAGACATCATGGCACAAACCCCGGACTGGAGTCACATGATATATTCTGGGGCTAAATCTGCCACTGAAATACAATGTGTTTCTGGGAAAGTCAATTAGCTTCTCTGGGCCTCAGATTTCTTCTCTGTAAAATTAGCAGGTTGGCCTATTCAACTCCAGAGGTCCTTTCTCTCCTGACCTTTCTTTCTCTCCTGACTAAGCATTACCTGCAGTCCCAGTGCCTGGGGTGGGGGACAGGTGGAGCTGGAAGATTGCTGAGAATTGGAGCTTGTTCTTTCAAGTCTTACAGTTCTAAGTTGGGTTTTCTTACCCCTACTCTGCCTGGGTTTCCCCGAATAGAATGCTTTCTTCATTCTGCAATCCCCACTTTTTGCACCAAGCCAAGAGTTACAGCATTTCCTAGAACCTCTGCCCCATAAAGAAGGCAAAATCATGAACACCCCAAATCAGAGTTTCAGGAAAGAAATTGACTGCTACTCCCCCTGCCTCCCTACCTTGGTTCTCTCTCTCACACACAAATCTTAAAATACAGTCCCAAGAAAAGATGGGCCATGAGAGAACTACTCTCTGTTCTGTGTCTTTATGCCGGGGCACATTTCCCTCAGTGCAGTGACATGAGCCCCCCAGAAGGACAGGTCCAGCTGAGTCCAGCCCCACAGTAATACCCACACCTACCCAGGCTGGCCACCTGGGCCATGCCCTGGCCTGTTGGAGGCTGCCAGTCCCAATCCTAGATCTGCCAGCTGACACTTACCAGACTAACAGTAGGGACCGAGGCGGAGGCTTCCAGTGGAGTGCTGAGCTGAGCAGAAGCCAGAGCACCCTTTATACCATTCCCCTGCCTGGCTTCCTTCCCAGATTGAAGGTGATAGACTGGTTTCACCACTCAGGTTGGTCAACCTCCTCCAGCCCCTTCCTGACTCACCACAGGCATCTTAAGCAGCAAACCCCTCAGGGCCCCTTTTTCCAGGGATACACAGCTCCTGCCTGGCCAGAGGCTTCTAGAGGGCCCGGCTACTCCTGTGATGCTCATGTGACCTGGTACAAGGGAGGGGAAAGAAGAGATGGAGGTGAGAGAAGCTTTCTTCTGTTTTGTGACCTCAGCCAAACTTCTCTGAATCTCAGTCTCTCCAGCTGTAAAATGGGTCTCTCCTCAATACTAAGCTAAGGGATTCATTTCCAAGGGTGTGAAATAAAAAGTTATGTGTCTTTCCAGGATGTTCAGGTATGTGGCACGAAGATGGGAAGAGTCTCTTCTCATGAAGGGATGGGACTGCTGGGGCATTCTCTTCGGCCATGAGCCCATCCTCTCTCAGAGCATATCTTTAATTCCATTCTGTGTGAAAATGAACTCTGTCTTGAGGGAGATCGGACTTGAAGTCAAGTAGAGTCAAGTCAAAGGCTTCTAGGGGTCTCCTGTGTGCCAGGGGCTGCCCAGCCCTCATGGCTAAGGCAGTAGTAATAGAGGTTCCCAACAATGCCAAGCTGACAAAAACTCCAAAGCATGAGCCACTCTAGTCAAAGAAACAGCATAGAGTATACGCAACACATAAAGGAAGCATTCCTTTCTATGAAGATTAAAAAACACTTTCTAAAATTATTTTGAAAATGCATGAAAGTATAAAGATCAGAACCAAATCATCCATTGCCTTCTCTAAACTATTCTCTAAAAATAGCTTAAGCAATCTTTCAGAGTGAGGATTTCAGTGTGTCCCTGTCCAGTGCTGATGGTGATCCTGTGTACTTGGAATAAAATCCACACTCACTGCAATGGTTTAAAAGGCCCTGGGTTAACTGACCTTTCTCTAGGGTTCAGCTCTTGTCAATCTCTCCCTGACAGGTGTACTCCTACCTCACTGAGGGTCCTCAGTTCCAAGACAAGGTCAAAGCTCCCACCTTGGGGTAGGCACCTGCTCTCTCTCTGCAAACAGGCTCCTTCCCAGGTCCCTGGCTGTTCTGTGCCTTTCAGCTTCAGCATAAATGTTAGGTTGGGGTCTGCCAGAGAACCTTCTCTGACTACCCTGTCAAAGGGAATATATTCTGGTTAGCTTCATTCCACTTATCATAAGCTAGAGTTATTTTATTTGTATTTGTTCACTTGTGTATTGCCTATCCCTCCCACTGGAAAGATAAGCTCTGTGAGGATAAGGGTGTGCCTGGTATGTTTTCCACTATGTCCCCAGGATCTATCAAAACCACCACATGTAATGAACCTTCTATAAATATTAGTTGAAGGGGTGAATGAACAGTGAATGTTACCACTTGGAGATAAAAACTACCAAACATTTAAGGGTTAATGAATGTTTATGTGTGCATGTAAAAGTGTGTGTGTGTATAAAAACAAAACTGAATTGTGACTTTCCATTTATTTAATCGTTGATTAATAGCTAATTTTATGGACACCATTTAAACTCTTTTCTTTACAATCTAACCAAAAAAGAAATATTACAACATATGAAGAAAATACTCATTTCTGGGGCTGAGTTTGAGAAGTGTCCTGACTCCCTGCATTTTCCTGAGAGGCACCTACCTTCCTTTTAGCCCCCAAAGAGATCTACTTATAGTGCTAACTTTGCCATGCTCCTGGGGCTCAGTCTGGAAAGACAGTTGGAGGACTCACAAGAAGCCTCTGGCCTCTGGAATGCTGCCTTCTCCTCACACCCTCTCTGTTCCCTGAGTCCACCCAGGACCTCACACTGTCCACCTCATAGAGCAGTGACTGTGCCCTTTTTTGGGTCTGGGAGAGCTCCTCTCCCTCCCCCGCCCCAGCCACAGAGAGCTAAGCAGCATCCCCACATGGGCATCATGCCCTACACCCGGCTGCTGACCTCACCTGGGGAGAATCTGTCCCTCCCCAGCCGTGATAATCAGTCCCAGGACAGCAGACCCAGTTCAAGGAAGTCACACCAGTCTTATGAGTTTCCAGGGGCTCGTATCTGCCAGATCTGCCTCCCGCCCTCTGATTCACAGCATAATGAGAGCTTTGAGAAGACGTGCCTGAGCCTTTGACCACTGGGCAAAGCTAGGGTGTGGGGAGGAGGGCAGAGGATGGAGTTGAGGGAGTGTGTGCATGTATAGGGGATGGGTTGGAGAAGCCCCCACCTTCTAGAGCTTGGAGGCCCCGTACTCTGCCCTCAGATTGCCCCCTGTGTGGGACAGACATGCATGTATATGGGGCAGATTCTCTCAGTGCCTGTGTGAATGATCTCACAGGCTCTGGAGTCCACATGATGAGTACTGGTAACTGTCCAGCCCCCGCCCATGTGTAATAGGGATGAGCTCATATCCCATGACACATGGAGAGGCCTTGACCTCAGCTCTGCCCCAGCCCAGGGAGGCCCTGGTTATTTCTCTCCCATGTGAGGCAGCCTATTTGAACTATTGCTTGGTCATGGGGGGCAGAAGGGAATGATCATGACACTTCACTGCCCTGGGGGGAAGGGTGTTGAAGACAGCTGTTAACAAGTTGCTGGTATGGGGTGATGGAAGATGATCCTGGGAGGGTGACCTGGGTGGGGAGAGCTCACGTTCTCATCTTGGGTAGCTGTGCTTAGTCTTTTCCCAGCATGGCAGTGCCCCCACAGTCTGAAGCCACTAGCTCACTCTCCCTGCCCTCGGTCTTTCCTCTCTCCAGGGCACTGTCTCTTAGGGCATCGCTCAGTCTTCAGCCTGCTCTGGTCACCTCCCCATACACCTGGGATCCTCACAGTCTTCCTCCACTGCCTTCTGAACCTGACCTTGGCTCCTCACTTGCATGTTGTGCTTGTTTGCTGCTCCAGGAGAGAATAAGGCAAGGAAGAGAGATGAGACCAAAAAAAAAAAAAAAAAAGGCCAAAGGGGCTGCTTCTTTCTCTCTGGGTTTGTTGGTGGATCTGTGTGATGTGACCTGTTTGCCTCTCTTACATCTTCCTTTGGCTTCCCCTTCTGGGCCTGTTGGTTGCTGGTTCTCACTTTCAGTCTCCAGTACAGTCTCTCATTCCAAAATGCCCTTGGGATGACCCTCATTGGTTCTGGAAATAGATAGCTCCATGTCTTGGCTGGTTTTGGTGTTGGACAGGCACTGGCTTTGCAGTTGGGTAGGCCTGAGTTTGAATCCCACCTGCACATCTTACTATCTGGACAAGACACTTCACCTCTGTGTCCCTCAGGTTCTTTGTCTGTAAAATGGACATACAAGTACCTCCTTAGGTGTCTGTGAGGATTTGATGAGGTGATACATGTGCTTAGCACATAGATTATATTCAGGAAACCAGCTGTTTTACTGTTGGGAGTCATGGCAAATATTTGCTGATGGAATGCAGTGTGTTACCTTCCTAAAGTCAGAGTTTTAAGGATGCAAGGTCTTCAAAGATCATCAGCATTTTCTTTCTCATTTTGCTATTTTGTCCATGAAAAACTTGAAACACCAAAGTTGCAGTGTGTGAAAGTAGAATGGAGACAGAACCAGGTGACCTGCTGCTCCTTCTCATCTGCCTGCTGCATGGCCTTGGATGATGATTCAGCTCAGTGTATGAGACTCTGTGTTGAGAGTCCCCTCTGTGCTCTCTGAGGCCCTGGGAGGATTGACCCTGAGGTGGGCTCAAGGAGAAATTAAAATGTGCAAGATGGCACATGGAGGCCAGGGCCCTATGTGGGCAAAAGAGAGACAGACATGGAAAAGGAAGGAATTCACATACTACAGTGAGGGGTGTGCAGACAGTCACAGCACACTGAGGCAGAGATGGGCCAACTGTGGGGAGTGGAGAATGATAGTGAAGAACCACGAGGCATAACAGGGATGTGTGCAAGGAGAGGAAGGTGGGGTGGGAGGGCACAGCCTGGTAGAGAGCAGACAGAAAGACCGGCAGCACCCTTGGGTGTGGGGAATGAGTGAAGGGCATTTCAGAGGAAAGAGAAGAGGTGATCACAGGGTCCAGCCATGCGGCCTCTGTCAGAAGTGTCTCCAATTTTTGGACAAGTAAACGGAAGCAGGGATGTTCCTGGGACTTGGTCCAGGCTCCTGGTTTACCACTCCCTACCCCCTTCTTCCTCCCCTGCTAATTAGGGAGTGGTGGGGGACACCCGATCCTGCATCATCTGACTTCCGAGAGGCGTAATTGCTCTGAACATTATTCCTGAAAGTGGTTGCAGAGGCCACTCAGACTCATGTGGAGTGTGTGTGCGCTCGTGTGTGTGGTGGGGGATCTGGACGAAATAGTTCATCTTGGAGGAGACTCTTTCACCAAGAAAGAGCAATCAGTTGCCACATTTCCCTGCCTCGCTTGAGTCCTGGTGAGCCCCCTGTGAACCAGCCCCTGCATGACTCCTTTCCAAGCTCGTCTGTTCTCTGTGTGTGTGGCCTGATTGCTGTGAAGCTGCTGGCTGCTCCAGGCCTCCAGACGAGTTGGTCTCATCCAGAGCAGAAAATAGCACCTGTGTCTTCCTCTCTAAAACTCTAGCTCCCATCACACCCGGCCGCAGTGCTGAGAGTCAGGGCCAGTTTGAGAGTGTGGGCCCAGCCTATCCTCCCAGTCTGACAGGGAGATGCAACTCAAGAACTTACCCCAGCAAGTTTTAGAGTTGGGGAGCAGCTTCTGCTCCCAGAGAACTCCTGGTCTGATGGAGAGAGGTGAAACTGAGAGATGGTGCAATCCAACACCACACTGGGTAAGCACTCAACTGACTGGACCTGCCTGGATGCAGATATGCACAGACCAGGGCTGGGAAAGTCTCCCTAGGGAGAGTGCAATGGAAACCAACCTTCCCAAGCCTGTAGTTACCAGACAGTGGTGATCAAACCCTTATTCAGTATCTCATGGGGAGCTGAGGCTCAGAGCAGTGCTGTAACTGGCCAGTTGTCCCCCAGTTAGCAAGTGGATCAAGCTTGGTCTCTCTGCTCCCATGCCACCTCCTCTCCACTGCTGAAGGCAGAGATGCCCATCAAGTGTGATGGATACTGGGATCCTGGTGTGTCCCCAGCAAGAGCCCAGGGCTGCCTTAGAAGAAGACTGTGGAGCTGCAAGCCAGAAGACTGGCAATCTGGAATTGCTGGAGCAGCTGAGAAGTTATTTTCCTGCCTTTCAGGTTTTACTAGAAGGCCTGCTTGGGGTGGGGTGGGCAGGAATGGGAGCAAGAGGTCAGTGTGCGCTGGGGGGAGACGTTTCTCTCCCAGGCAAGTGCCGGCTTGCTCAGCTCCAGCCTCACCCTTCCCTCTCTGCCAACTCTCCCTGCAGCACTTCTGCCAGGAGCCTCAAGACCAGGCCCCCCATAACCACCTCTCCACCCTGCTTAGGGTCCAAGTCTGAGGACTGAGCTAGTGCTGGAGGGGACTTCACAGTCACTGAGTTCAACCCTCGCTTTACAAATGACCACATAGGACAACATAGAATCTCAAGAGAGGAACGTGGGAGGCAGGGCGGGTCTGGGCTGGCTCCTAGCTCTCCTGCCTTCACTGCTCCTCACCTCTGTGCCGTTGTTCATCCTCTGCTGGAAACGCCTTTCCCACCTTCTGCCCTATGGATTGTTTATCCCTTCCACCACTAATTATTGAGAACTTTCTGTGGGCCTGTGTTCTAGGGTTACAGCATCAAACAACACAGGCAAAATCCCTGCCCCTCTGAAGCTTGTATTCCAGCATGGTAGGCAGACAGTGCGAAATAAACACATGCCTGAGCTATAAAGCATGTTTAATGTCAAGAAATCTTATGTAGAGAAATATGGTGAGAGAGGGGTTTATGGAGTGCTGGGGGAGGAGAGTGTCATTTATTTTAAATAGGGTAATCAGGAAAGATCTCACAGCAAGAACCTGAAGAAAAGGAGGTCAGCATGAGGACACGTGGGGGATGAGGTGATGGCAGGGGAAACATCCCTGAGGCAGGGATGTCCCGGAACTAGCAAGGAGGCTGATGTGGCTGTGGATGTGGGAGTGGGGGAGAGTTGTAAGAGATGAGGCTGAAGGAGTGGGTGGGGGTGGGCAGTGGGGAAGAGTCATGTGGCAAGTTTGAGTTTTACAGTGGATGAGATGAGAAGGCACAGAGAAGTGACATCATCTGACTGTTTCAAAAGGATCTCTCCGTATGGGAGGGGTAGAAACAAACAGGACTGTAAGAGGCGATGGCAGGAATTTGGCAATGGCATGGGACTATGTAGGGTGGTAGCAGTAGAGGCAGAGAGAAGTGGACAGACTATAGATATGCTTTAACAATAGAACCAATAAGATTTACTGGCAGATTAGATATAAAGTGTAAGTGGGAGCAACTGTAAGTGTGGGGGGGATATCTTTATGGGAAAGATCACAGTGAGCTTTGTGACATGGTGATTTGGCGATGCCCATTAGACATCGAAGTGGAGGTGTCAAGTAAGCAGTTGGACATACCAGTCCTGCATTCAGAAAGAGGTTCATGCTGTGAATTTGGAAATGATCAGCATATGAATGGCATTTGAAGTCATGAGCCAGGATGAAATCATCAAGGGAATGACTATGGCTAGAAAAGAGAAGAGGCTCAAGGACTATCCCCAGAATCACTTGAATGATAAGTGGTCAGGGAGATGTGAAGGAACAATTCAAGAAAACAGAAAAACCGAGAGGGAGCAGGCCGCAAGTTAAGACAAACAGCAGGAGACGGGGGTATCTTAGAAGACCGGTGGAAACATTGTCAAGGAGGAGGGTGAACAATCGGAGCAGATGCTGTAAAAATATCTGGAATCCGAAGAAGTTGAGCCTACAGAGGCAGAGAGTGAAACAGCAGCTACCAGGGACTGAGGGGTGGGGAAATGAGACAGTGATCAAAGGATACAGACGTCCAGTTATAAGACTAACAAACTATGGCACAGCATGGGTGGTGATGGCTGTGTTATTTAAGTTGATTGTGGTAATTATTACACAATGTGTATCTATATCAAATATCACATTATACATGTTGGATATATACAATCTTTAATTATCAGTTAAGTATTTTTTAAAAAGTTGACTAAGAATGCCCATTGGATTGGGCAATGTGGAGGCCATGGGAGACCTTTTAAAATTTTTTTAAATTTATTTTTTAATTGAAAAGGGTCGATTGTACATATTTATGGGGCACAGAGTTATATTTCAATAGATGTATACAAAGTGTAGTGATCAAACCAGGGTAGTTAGCAAATTCATCATCATAAAAATTTATCATTTCTTTGTGATGAGAGTATTTAAACTCCTCTCTTCTAGCCATTTGAGGACATACAATAAATGATTGTTAACTTTAGATGCCTAGCACTGCTGTACACCACTAGAACTCATTTTTCCTGTCCAGCTGTATACTGTGCATTCATTACCCAACTTCTCACTCTTCCCTCGTCCTTTCCCTTCCCAGCCTCTAGTATCCATTGTCCTACTCTCAACTTTTCAAACGTCAAACTTACTATTTTTGTTTTTAGCTCCCACATATGAGTGAGAACAGGCAGTGTTTACCTTTCTTTGCGTGACTTATTTCACCTAGCATGTATTCCAGGCTCATTCATGTTGCTGCAAATGACAGGATTTAATTCCTTTTTATTCTGCTGTGCACATACCACGTTTTGTTGACACAGGCAGCCTAAAGCAGTGGTGAGGATGAAGGCCAGAGTGGACCAGATTCGAGAGCAATGAGAAGGAAGGGCTAAGGAACAGTGAAGACAGACTGCATTTTCAGAAAGTTTTACAGTTAAGAGAAGCAGAAAAAAGGGACAGTAGCTGGTGCTGCCTCTTCCTCCAGCTTCTGCAACGTTCTGTTCATGACTCTGCCTTCCCTCCACCAGGAAGCCGTCTCTGACGGACCAAAGCCCACCACGCCCTGACTGTACAGCAGCCTCTGCACATCTCAAGCCCATCTCCTGTGACTCAGCTCCTACCCATGAAGGGTTTGGAGCAGGCTTGGGATTTTTCCACTTGTTCTCTGTCCTGAGAGCTCTTCTGCAAATATCCCCGTGACTTACTTTTTCACGTCATTCGAATCTCTGCCCCGAATGTCACTTCTCTGCAATGGTTCCTCTAGCTGATCTATCTAAAATGGATCCTCCGCTCCACAGGACTCTTTACCTTATTATAACCCTCACCATTATCTGAACTTATGATATTTAGTGCACACTTGCTTCACTAGAGTGTGAGTTCAGGAGGGCAGGGATCGTGACTGCGTTGGTCTCCTCAACGCCCCAAATGCCGGAACTGTCCTAGTCACGTGGTTTCTCCAATATGTCCAGTATGTCACTTTCCTAAACACTTAGTGAAGAAATGAGTCTGGTCATGTCAAAAAGATACAAATGCATTTTCCCATAAATAAACTTAATTTCTAATATTTAGTCACCATTCCTTATGGCAGAAAGCAATGTATGTAACTCCTGGTCAACTCTGCTAACTCTGCCTTAACCTCAGGCAATGTACTATCTCCTGTCTCCTTCTCCCCTTCCCCCTGAGATTTGCAGAGGACAGCTTGGGGAAAGCATAAGCTTTTAGATCTCTGTAATGAATTCCAAAAGCCTACTTAGAAACGTAACATTCTTTGCTCTGAGAACCCAGCTCCAGATCCATCCTGAGGAGTGCTGCTGACCAGAGAGTGGATAGCCCCTGAGGGGGAGGTCTGTGTGAAAGAAAGGATGGGATCCCCATATTCCAAAATTCCATCCCCCTACTTCGTCTCTGCATTTGGGGGGGGGATAACATGACTTTGTAAACATCCCTTCTTCCCAATAATAGCCCCAAGCTTCCAAGAACAAAGACAGAACTCCATTTTTCCTCCTGCATCTGCCCTGGCACTTGGTTGGAGGTTTTTCTGTGTTTGAGTTTCATTCCTTCACTACCTTCCTCCAGCCTTGGCAACATCAGGAATTACAATCATCTCCTACCCCTGCCTCTAAGTATCTCCTAGCAACAAACTGACAGACCTTCCCCTGAGCCCAACAGAATGGGAAATCTGCATGTAGGGGTGGGTGAGGCAGTCCTGGCGTTTCCACAGGCTTAGAGGCTGGGACAGCCATGCCAGACCCTGCTCTCCAGAGAAGTCTGTGCTGCGCCCTCCCCAGGAGGCAGACAAAAGTGGAAGGGGAGGGGAGCTGCTGCCAGGGGGACAGCAGTGAGGTTCTACCTAGGGAAAGAGGAACCTTTCGTCAGGCTGAGGCTCAAGGAGCCCAACTTTCTGTGTTTAACCTGCTATTGCAGTTTCCTGAGCCTCTTACAATACGAGCATCTCTGTTGTGTGAAGCATTATACTGGTGTTTAAAAATGAAGTTTATATTTTTTGTCCTAAATGTAACCCAACCACTTAATCCAGTGCTTAACCAAGCAAACAGCAATTGATCCAGTGATGGTGGGGGTGTGGGTGCTGGGTGGGGACTAGCTATATTGGACCTCTAAAGACACCTACCTAAACTTGAGTTTGTTATCATGGAAATTATTCTCCTTGATACAAAGTGCTTCTTTGAACTTCTCTCTCTCACCGCCCTCACATGCTGCCTCCTAGAGTGAAGAAGACCACTGCTTTAATATTACAGCTCCTGTCCCCTGATTCAGGAGCAGGCTGGCTGCCTGGAGGCTTTGGATCTCAGTGATCTTCCATCACATTCCAAACATTTATTTCCACCACCCCAGGGCTTTTTACCAGTGTTTAGTGAAAAGCCCAAGAGACTTCCTTACCACTTATTTAAAAAGTTTCCAGCTTTATTTTTAGCCTCCTGAGCTGTTTTAGCCTTGCTTGGCACCCAGCCCGTGACTAGATTCATGTCCACTGCAGCCTCAGCAAAATGTGTCTGTCTTTGATTTTCACTGCATGAGGATGCGCTTAGGGAAGAGCCCAAGGAGATTCCTGGAGAAAGGATAAATTGCCAGCATGGATTAGGTTGTGGGAGTTAGAAAAAAAAAATACTTCATGGCATGGCAGCTCTTACACTTATTATATCTATTTGCCTGTCTTGTGCTTTATTCTGTAACCACCACAAAATAGACTTTATTTCAGTGTCTAAAGGGTATCACATAGAATCTGGCAGTTATTTGATGCTCTAACAAGTGATTGGCAAAACAAAGTGAACTGCCACATCTGGTAAAGATAAAATAAAAGGGACCTAATTTACTCTTCTACTAAAATAAATAAAACAAAATAAAGCCAAACACATAAGACAGTATTTGTCAAGATACTAGACATATAAGGCAAAGAAGGACTGACCCTTGAGAGACAAGAAACAAATGCGGTGAGCCCTGTGACTGCTCCAGTGTACTGCTCAAGAGAGTTTACAAGCTGCTGAGCAGGCAAGGAACTCCAGACACAGCATCACTCTCTCCCTGAGTTGAGGAGACAGAACTGGGATGCTGGGAGGCCAAGACAGCTAGAGTTTACAGAACACCATAGAAGAGAGAACTGCATACAGAGAGAACTCTGTAGATCTGCAGAGGGTTCCCCTTGAGTGTCCTACTGAGCGCTGACAGGCACATTCATGTGAGGAGATTACCCAGGATGGGAGAAAGAACTCCTGGAAAGGATTAGGAGGAAATGCCCCTGAAGCCCACAGGGCCAGGAATACTTCCTGTTCCCACCAGCTGTAGTGGAAAACTTTTTAATTCACCTGACATCAGATAAAGTACTTAAAATGGTTATGCCTCAGTAGTGGGTAAAAATTAGCTTTAGATTAAATACTTCTCTGGTCTTACTTAAGGAAGACCCGAAGGAGTCAAACTGTTACCAAGTCACTTAACTGCATCCAGTTCAGAGCTCAAGTATATTTACAGAGACATAAAAATCTTCAGCATCCAAAAGAGGTAAAATTAATAATATCCGACTTCCAATTAAAAATTGCCAGATATGCAGAGAAGTAGTAAAATATTATGAATGAGAGAAAAACCAAAACTACCCAGAAAACACATAGAATTAGTAAATGAGACATTAAGTCAATAAAATTATAAACGTATTTTATTATGAATAAGCTAGAGAAAATATTGAACGTATTCAATAGAGATACAGAATCTATTTAAAATAAGCCAAATCAAACTGTGAAGATGAAAACTACCATATATAAAATAAAAAATACATCAAATGGGATTAATTCTACATTAGACACTACAGAAGAAAACATTAGTGTACTTGAAGACATAGCAATTGAAATTACACAAAATAAAACACAGAGAGGGAGAAAAGACAAACAAAAAACCCCACAAAAAACCCCAAGGAGGAATAAACATCAGTGAGGTGTGGGAAAATTTCAAGCAGCCTAATATAAAAGCAATTAAAGTCCCTGAAAGATGAGAAATTACTGAAATTTTTCAAAATGGGGGGTGACTTCAAATCCACAAATTTGAGAATATCAATGAACCCAAGCACAGGAAACATGAAGAAAATTATACCAAGACACATGACAATAAAATTGATCTAAATAAATGATAAAATAATCATAAAAACACCCAGAGAAAAATAGACACATCACACAAGAAAAGAGACAAAAAGAAACAAGTAAGCGCAAATTTCTCACAAGAAACAATGCGAGCAGCAAACAGTGGAGCAACACCCTTCATGTACTGAAAGAAAAAAAAACAATCAACAACAGAAAAACCTGTGAAACTAGTAGTCTATACCCAGCAAAATATATGTTTAAAATACAGATAAAATAAAGAATTTTCTAGAGATTTAAAAGGTGAAGTAATTTAACACTACCAGACTCTGAACTATAAGAAATTTTAAAGGAAATCCTCAGGATAAAGGAAAAAGGATATCATATGGAATTATGGATTCACACAAAGGAAAAAGAGTACTACAAATGGTAACTACCTGGATAAAAACAAAAGACTTTTTAAAAAAAAAACTATTTAAGGGCCGGCCCCGTGGAGCACTTGGGAGAGTGCAGCACTTGGGAGCGCTGTGGTGCTCCTGCTGCGGATTCGGATCCTATATAGGGATGGCCCATGCACTCACTGGCTGAGCGTGGTGCAGACGACACCAAGCCAAGGGTTGCGATCCCCTTACTGGTCACAAGAAAGACAAAAAAAAAAAATTTAAACCTACTTGAAGAATAAATGATTATTTAAAGCAAAATTGAGAGCAATGTATTATGAGGTTTTTAACATATGTACAAGAAAAGTGTATTACAACAATAGTACTAAGGTCAAAAGGGAAAAAAAAGGAAGTATAGTCTTTATAGGTTCTTATAAATAAAGTGGTTTAACATGAAGGTTGACTATGCCAAGTTAAAGATCTGTACAATAAATCCTAATGCAGCCACCAATTACACAACAAAGTGTTACAGATAATAAGTTAACAAAAGTTAAGTTTTTAATCCAAAAGAAGGAAAAAGGCAAAAGAAAACAGAAAATAGGTGAGACATAATAACAAGTAGCAAGATGGTAGATTTAAACCCAACCATATCAATAATCACATTAAAAGTATTAATTTAAATACTCCAATTAAAATATAAAAATTGTCAGATAGAATAAAAGAGACCCAACTGCAAACTGCTCAGAAGGGACCACTTTAAATGCAAAGATACAGGTAGGTTAAAAGTAACAGGATGGAAAGAGAAATGTCGTGCTAATACTAATCAAAAGAAAGCCAAAATGGTTAAATTGACTTCAAAGTAGAGTTTAGAGCTAAGAAAATCACCAGGATAAAAAAGGTCATTTTGTAATGATAAATAAACAATTCATAAAGAAGATATAATAAATCTTTTTATGATTCTAATAAGAGAGATTCAAAATATATCAAGCAAAAACTATTAGAACTGCAACAAACAATAGAAGAATTCACAATTAGTGTCAGAGATCTCATTGCTATTCATTTAATACTTGATAAAACAAGTAGAAAAATAACTAGAGATATAGAAGACTTGAATCATACTGCCAAACAAATTAACCTAATTGACATTTATAGAATATTCCACCAACTACAGTAGAATACACTTTTCAAGTGCATATGGCACATTTACCAAGATAGAGCATATTCTAAGTCATTAAATGTCTCAATAAATTTAAAAAGATTCAAGTCATACAAAATATGTTATTTGACCACAGAGGAATAAAATTAGAACCCAGTAAGAGAAAGATCTCTTGAGATCTCCCAACATTTGGAAAATAAATAAAACATTTCTAATTAACCCATGGATTAAAAAAATAAATCAAAAGGGAAATTAGGAAGTATTTTCAACTAGAAAATGGAAACAAAACATATCAAAAAATTTTGGTCTTAGGTAAAACAGTATCTAGAAGGAAATTTATAGCATTAAATACCCATATTAGAAAAGAAAAGATTTCAAAGTAATGACCTTAGACTCCACCTTAAAAAACTAGAAGAAAAAAAAAAAAACAAATTAAATGTAAAGTAGGCAGAATAAATGAAACAATAAAAATTAGAGCAGAAATCAATGAAACAGAAAACAGAAAAACAACATAAAAAACCAATTAAATAATATCTGGTGCTTTGAGAAGACTGCTAAAACTGATGAAAACACTCACCAGACAGAGTAGGAAAAAAAGGGAAAAGACATAAACTACCAACATCAGGAATAAAAGAGATAACCTTACTACAGATTCCATAGGTATTAAAAAATAATAAAGGCATATTAGGAACAGCTTTACGCCAATAAATTTAAAAACCTAGATGAAATGGATGAATTCCTTAAAAGACAAAAACTAGCCAATTTCATTCGAAAGGAAATAGATCATCTGAAAAACTCAAAATCAATTAAAGAAACTGTACTTTCAATTAAAAACCTTCCCACAAAGAAACCTTTGGGCACAGGTGACTACACGGGCAAATTCCACTAAAATTCTAAGGAGGAAATTATAGCACTTCTCCCCCCAAACTGCTCCAGAAAATTAAAGAGGAGGAAATACTTCTCATTTTTTAAGGACAGTATTACTTCAATACCAAAACCCGACAAAGACATTACAAAAGAAAATTACTGATAAGAACACCAATATCCCTGATTGACATAGAGGCAAAACTTCTTAGTAAAATTTTAGCAAATCAAATACGAGAATATAAAAAAGGATAATGCAACCTGATTAAATAGGGTCTATCTCAGGTATGCAAAGTTGTTTTAACACTGAAAAATCAAGCAATGTATTTGAACAGACTGAAAAAGAAAATCCATATGATCATCTCAATAGATGCAAAAAAATGTACTTTTCAAAATCCAACCTCCATTTCTGTTAAAAACTTTCAGGAATGTAGGAAGAGAAGGAATACCCTTAAATGGCAGAAAAAAAGAAATAAAACACATCCAGATTGGAAAGGAAGAAGTAAGACTCTGCTTAGATGGAATGATCATTTATGTGGAAAATCTTATGGAATTTACATGAAAGCTACAAAATTGAACAAACAGTTACAAAGTTAATACAGAAAAATAATTGTATTTCTATATGGTAACTGACTAATCAGAAACCAAATTTAAAAATACCATATACAATATGATCAAAGTATATGAAATACTTAGAGGAAATATAACAAAATGGGTGCAAAACCTGTTCAACAAAAACTGACACGAAAGATTTAAAGACACAATTAAATGAAGAGGCATTCCATATTCGTGAATCAAAAGACTCAATGTTACCTAGATATTCATTTTCTTCCCCCAAAATTTAATCTATAGATTTAATAAATCCCAGTCAAAATTCCAGCAGTTTTTTTTTCAGAAATGACAAATGTATTCTAAAATTAATATGAAATGCAAAGAAACTAGAATAGCTAAAGCAACTTCAAAAACAAAACAAAATTTGAGGACTTGCATTACCTGACTCCAAGACTTATTATAAAGCTACACAGCATATAAGACACCAGTGTCAGGATAGACAAATAGATCAACATAATAGACATAAACACAGACACATATGACCAGTTGATTTTTGACAAAGATGAAAAGACAATTCAACGGAGAAAAGATAGTCTTCAACAAACAGTGCTGTTTGGGTATCCATATGCTTATGCTACCCCATAAAAACCAAACAAACAATAAATTTTTGTCCATAACTTTCACCATATACAAAAATTAACTTCTAGAAGAAAGCATAGGTGAAAATCTGTGTTCTAGAATTAGGCAAAGATTTCTTAGAAATGACACAAGAAGCAAGATCCTTAAAAGAAACAATTGATTAATTGTGCTTTACTCCTGCTATTTGAAACAAAAAAACTGTTAAGAAAACAGAAAGATAAGCCATGGTCTGGGGAAATATGTCAAATTATTTATCCAATAAAGGACTTGTATCAAGAATAAAAATTTGAGAATAAGAAACCAAATAACTCAGTAAAAACTAGAGGAAGTATTTGAACAGATAACTGACCAAGAAAGATATACAGAGACAAAGGGGTACAGTGTGTATATTTGCAAGGTACAGTGTGTTGTTTCAATACATGCATATACGAGGTACTTCAAAAAGTTTATGGAAAGATTTGTGTTGTTTTTCAATTCTATTTTCCGACAAAAATTCTATTTTTGTACAAATTTTTTGAAGTGCTCTCATATTGTAGAGTGATTCACTTAGGGTATTATTAATTATTCACTTATTGTAGAATGGCTCACTTAGGATAGATAGCATATTTCACTTAGGATAGATAGCATATTTACCACCTAGACATTTTTTCTTTGTGGTGATTACATTCAAGATTCTCTTTTCCAGTTATTTAGAAATATGCAGTATAATATCATCAGCTCTAGTCAGCCTAGAACACCTGAACTTATTCTTGCTATCTACCCATAACTTGGTATCCATTTAATACGTCTCTTCCCCTCCCTTCGGTCCCCCTTCCCTTCCCAGTCTCTGGTAACCATTAATCTACTCTCTACTTCTATGAGAACTACTTTTTCTTTTGTTATTTATTTATTTATTTATTTTAGATTCCATATATGAGCTAGATTACACAGCATTTGTCTTTCTGTGCATGCGGGCTTACTTCATTTGACGTGATGGTCTCCAGTTTCACCCATGTTGCTGCAAATGACAGGATTTCATTTTTTAAAAAAAAATTAACTGAATAGTATTCCGTTGTATATGTACACCACTTTTTTTTTTTTTATCTACTCATTCGCTGATGGACATTTAGGTTGATTCCATTTATTGGCTATTGTGAATAGTGCTGCAATGAACATGGGAGTGGAGTGCAGGTGTCTCTTTGACGTATTGATTTCATTTCCTTTGGGTATGTACCCAGTAGTGGGATGGCTGGGTCATAGGTAGTTCTATTTTTAATGTTTTTGAGGAGCCTCCATAAAATGGCTGTACCAATTTATATTACCACCAACAACGTAGGAGAGTTCCCTTTCTCTGCATCCTTGTCAGCATTTGTTATTTTCTATCTTTTTGATAATAGCTATTCTAACTGGGGTTAGATGACATCTCATTTGGGTTTTAATTTGCATTTGCCTGATGATTAGTGATGCTGAGCATTTTTTCACGTGTTTGTTGCATGTCTTTTGAGAAATGTCTTTTCAGGTTTTTTGTAGTTGGGCAGTTTCTTAAAAAGTAAAACATACACCTACTATATAACACGGTAATTCTATTCTTAGGTCTTTATTCAAGAGAAATGAAGGCATGTCTATAGAAGGAGTTGCCCATGAATGTTCATAGCAGCTTCGTTTGTAATAGCCCCAAACGGGAAACAGCCCAAGTGTCCACCAACAGATTCATGGATAAATAAAAGATATTATATCCACACAGTGAGGGTATTTACTACTTAGCAATAAAAAATAATAAACAACTGGTACATGCAACAACATGTTTGAACCTTAGAATAATTTTGCTGAGTTAAAGAAGCCAGACATAAGAGAAAGCATACTGGTTTGGGCTGGGAGGAGGCAGAGCAGGGGACTCGCTGCCCTTCAGCAAGCACACCCCATGGCGGGGTCCTGGTGCCAGGAGAGGCCCAGCGATGAGGGCTGGTTCGAGAGACAGCGCAAGAGCAGGGCGTTGGGACCTGGGACCCCGGAGGGTGGGGTGGGGTGTGAAGTTGGGGTCTCCAGTCAGGACCGTCCTCTAACAGTTCCTGCAGCTCTGCTGCTTTCCCTCTCACGGAGGAAGGGTGTCCTTGGGTAATTATGGCGTGTTTCCAGAGACCCCAGGGCAGAAAGGCTGTGCACGCACCTTCTCCCCTGCGCACTAATGCCAGCCCTCCCCCCGGGCTGCTGACAGCGATGGCCCTCCAGCTACTGCAGCAGCACGAATTCTCCTGGAAGAGCTCCGGGGGCGGTGGAAACCTTCAGAGCCCAGCGCGGGAGATCTTAAGGCTTCTCCCAGCCGGTCCCGATTCTCAGAATGACCTAACCTCGCCAGCCAGCTTGGGAAACTCCTGAAGTGTGCTGCCCCACTTCTCTTGAACGTTTACACCAAAGGAATGGGGTTTTGCCCTCCACAGAGTTGGAACACAAAATAATTCAGAGCCGTCACGACCCTGGAACAGAAATAGAGTGGCCTGTTGCTGATGCTTCACGAATAAATGTTTACATTTTAAAATCTGATCCTTAATTTTTACCCAAACTTTTGGGTAAAAGAGAAATGGCTGCCTCTTTGAGGGAAAAAACGAACTAATGCCAATGTAATCTTTGTAGGACTACAAAATCGTTCCTGTTTAAGGACTTTTCCCCCCACACACTAAACAAAATGGGGGGTGGGTATTTGGCGTGCCACTGGTGCTTTATTACTAGGGAACCTCTATTTTGAAATTTCAAGTAATGGAAAAACACTTCTGCCGATCCTGGGTGCTACCAAAATAGAAACTGCAGTTTTCAACTACTTCCTATAGGTGGTGTTTAGGGGGCGGGTCAGACCTTTGAAAGAACAAATTCTCAAGTTTAAAAAAAAAAAAGATACACACTATGATTCCAATACATAAAATTCTTGAAAATGCAAACTAATTTATAGGGACAAAAAGTAGACCAATTGTCTTCTGGGGACTGGTGAGCAGGGTGAGGCATGAGGGAACACAAGAGGGCATTAGAAAAATTTTAGATGTAATATGTCAGTTATACATCCACAAAAAGCAGTAAAAATTGAAGTTTACAAGTATGCTGAATGAGGCTGATTTCTCTATTTCTACCTGCCCACCTAGACTAACGGGGGTGTGTTTGGGGACAACTTATTGCAGCATGGTGGCTTCTTTGGAGAGAAATAGGGACCTGGTGGCAGAGAAAAGTTTAAGCAGAACTATGCATTGAGTACCTGCTATGTGTCTGACCCTATGTTAAGCAGTTTAAACGAATTATCCCTTTTAATTCTCTTAAAAACCCTTTGAGGTAAATACCATTATCCTTGTTTTACACATAAGGAAATAGAGCCACAGAGAGAATAAGTAATTTGCTCTAGAATTGTTGCTCTCTGACCAAAGAGCACTGATGATGCCAGAAGATTCACGGCCTGCCACCAGCCTCTACCCTGTGCTGAGGCTGGGAACTCTATCTCTGCCCAAAATCTCTAGGATGGGTGGGTTGAGGGGGTGTGGAATCGCCCCCAAAGGGCTTACGTGTTCTTGCTTGGTCTGGAGCCAAATGTGGTAGCCAGGGACCCAGGGCCACTGGGATTCTTGCACTTTGGGTGACCAACCACCCCCCTTGGCCTGGGACAGAAAAGGTTCTTGGAATGCCAGACTTTCATTTTAAAACCAAGACTAGTCAGTCATCCTAACTCTTGCTTGATGGAAGCCTTGTATTCCAGGACTCTAGTTCTAGGCTCCTTGGTCCTTCAGGACATGCCCAGAATATTTTCTACGACTTTAGGCCAGACTGGTGAGATGACTTCATGGGCAAGTAAAAGAACAAACGGAGGAAATTTTTTTTTTTTTTTAATTGCTCTTTTATTCCTGTGCTATCTAAATGTCAGGATCACTAGGAAAGATGATTCTAGCCTCTGCAAGTTTCCATTTCCAGTCAGCGGCCTCCTTAGGGTAAGGGGCTATGAAGGTAAATAGGGGCCTCTGGTTGGGTGGAAACGGTGGCCAATGAGAAGACAGCTTTTGTAAACATAGGTCTAGCCTGACCCTCAGTAGTCCCCCACCCTATGAAGTGGTGGGCATGGCCCCAGAGACAATCTAATTGTTTGGCTTCTTTTGCCCCCATATGCCTAGCCAGGACTTATTTTGTGGACTTTGGGGCTGCTGCTGGGTTTGAGAGCCCTTGTCTTGAGTTTGGAGTGGCTTAGGCTCAGGCTCCTTATTAGGGCAAGTGTACTCAGGCTTGGCTACCAAACAGCAGCACCGGTCCTGAATGCAACATGGGGCTTTTGTTGTGCAGCATGGGTTGCATTTTGGTGGATTGCATTTCGGTGGGTTGCATGGATCACATTTTGGTGGGCCACATGGGTTGCATTTTGGTTGGTCACACATCTTCCAGAGATTTGGAGGTCCTGAAAAAAAGAGAAGAATGTTCTCATCAGAAGGAAAGCTGGATTCTTGCTTTCATTTCCTCATTCCTTGATCCCCAAACAGATCCATCTTCAGGGTGATGACTCAGGGCTGATGACAGCTCAGGAAAAGCAGGGCTGGACCCCTCAGAGGGTACAGCCAGCTCATAACTCTGTACCTTCCCATGTGTCAGTAGGTTCCTAACTAGGCAACCATTTTCCTGATAAGGAATTGAAGACCAGCATATGCAAGAAATTTGCCGAAGGTCTCCTAGTTAATGAGGAACAGCATGACCCTCAGTTGCCTGATTCTGAGTCAAGTGTCAAGCACTTCACAAACATCTTATATGATGATTGCTACCAGCCTGAGAGGTAGGCATTTTTACCCCACTTCATATATGAAGGCAACTGAAATTCAGAGACCTACCTCAGTTGCTTGTAAGTGGATTCAGGCCAGGTTCTTCCCCACCCCAGAGCATGTACTTGTTCTGGTCTCAAATGTGGCACCCAGGGACCCGGGTGCAATGAGATTCTTGCACTTAGGGGGACCACTGGTCACACCCTTCCTGAATACACCACCTCACTGCATGCACCTCAGCACATAAGAGGCCACCTACTGCTGGGGCGGCTACAGCAAGATGAAATGGAAAGGATATTGCTCTTGGCATTGCAGGACCTGAGTTCCAGGCCTGGTTCTACAACTCCAGAGCCACAGGGCAGCTCCCTTCACCTCTCTGGGGTTTTATCTCTCCCTCTTATAAAGGGGCAGTGGAAGGGGCTGGGGGGGTGGAAGCTGGACTTCGTAGGTGTCCTCAGACTTAACAATTCAGCACTTTTGCAGTTTTCTGATTCTTCTGGGAGTGGGAAAAACCAAAACACCTCTTTCTTTGCTTCTATCACTCCGCTCTCCACCCACCCAGGAAATCCGAGTTCTCCCAGGAAGGTCCCTAGGCCTAGGTCCCAATGTGTGCCCCTGGGGCAGCTCCTACATGGTTTCTACCCTGTCCCTCCTAAAACCATAAAGCCACTGTCATGGCCCCAGAGTGGAACAGAGGGTCGAGAAGTGGTTAGGAGTCAGAGGGAAAAGACCAGGTCTGTTATCCAGCCTTAGGGAAGATCTGAAAGGAGGGGAAATGAGCATGTGCCCCCACTGTGGACTCAGCCCCAAAGCCACCCACCCATGTGGCAGAGGTGCTGCCTGTCAGGGCCCTGTCACCTGGGTGGAGGAGGAAGGGTGTGGGAGTTGAACTGACAACTGCTGAAATGAGGCTGCAGCCTCTGGTACCTGCAGGATTTTTGAGAAAAGCCTCTGGCGTGAACTAGGTTTTAAAACTGAATCAGTTATTTCTGTGCACTCTCCTCTAAGCACACACATGCTTGCATATCTATGTGTGTGCATGCACGTGTTTGCCAGCATGTATGCATGTGTCCATGCATAAGCATAGGGACAAGGAAGGAAGAGGCTTGTGACAGTGGCTGTTTTTTAAAAAAAGATTCTTTGTACCTGCTCATTAGATTCAAGATTGGAGCCTGTGTGGTAGCTCCCACATGGTATTGGCTTCTGCTCTGGCCTTGGCCCTCCCACCCATGGGCCCTTGCTGGCCCTCCATTTCATCCCTGCCCTGCCAGCAGGCAGCCTCCTGACAGCCCTGCTCCAAACCCTCTACCTGGTGCTTTGAAATCCGTATCTCTTGTCATCTTGTGCTGCTCTTTTCTGTGTCCTGCAGATAGGGGACTCCTTGAGGCAGGAACTACAAATCCCCTCTCACATCAAAGGCTCCTTGAGGGTTACCCCAGAGGACAGAAAGCCCTATCTTCCTCCCCTGAAGGTGTGCAGGGTTCTCAAATTAGGTGGTTCCTAAAGGACCCATCAGATGACCTACTTTGCTATCTGAGCCACCCTTGTGACCTTATAGTAGATCCAGGGCCTTGGATGTCCAGGGTGATTGATGTCAGGCTCTTAGACTCATGCCTTTTTCATCTAGGGATTCAATTAAATCCAGTTCATGTTGTATACACTGGGCTTCAATGAGTCAGATGTGGCCGACACCTCCACCCACTGGAAACAGCCACTTTCAAACTGACAAGTTGTGGCCCAACCCCAGCCCAGCCTCTCTCCACTTCAACTTTCTGAATGGCTAGAGCTTCTTCCCAGGTTTCTCTGTGGGAGGAGCCCCTGGCATATGCCCAAGGAGGCTGCCCTTGGGCTGTCTGAGGGACAGGCTGGTGGTAACTCTGTTATGGCTCCCTGTGCTCCAAATCTCCAGAACTAGAGCACCAGAAGGGAAAGAAATTTAGGAAGGAAGGGTCATCTCACAAGGCCCTGCCACTGCATCTAAATCCTTCATACACCCAAGTCTCTGGCCATATGACTGTGGCCAGAACTGGGCCAGGGCAGTTCCCACCTGAAAGGGGAAAGTGTCCTCTTGGGGTGGGGTGCTGGCTTTAATTCTCTCATGACTGTATGCCTGCCAGTTATTCCAGGATTCATTCTGCCTTTCAGAAGGAGGCTTCTGCTTGTTTTAAGAGGAAGACACTGAAGCAGGACTCTCAGGGAGTCGGGGCAGGGACACGTCACTCAGTCCTTCCCTCGGGTCAAGAGATGCTGCAAAGAGGCTGAGGTGGCTGAGATGTGCCCTGCCATGCCCTTACTTGCCTGGGAGGGAAAAGGAGGCAGAGAGGCCGAGTGATGGGAGGCACGCAGAAAACGGGAATGGAACAGAGATGCAGCAGCATGCAGCTGGGGAAGGAGGGAGAGTGAAGGGCCACGAGCGCCTTGCCCTTTGCCACCTTCACAGTGTTCAAAGCTGTTGGACAGGAGAGGGGTGTGTGTGTCAGAGAGAAAGTGTGAGCGAATGTGAGGTGAATGTGTGTGTGAGTGAGTGTGTATGTCTGAGAGGGCTGTGAGTGTGTGTATGACTGTGTGTGAGTGTGCATGTGTGTGAATGCATGTAGATGTCTGAGAGTCTGTGTGTGTATGTGTGTGAGTGTGAATGTCTGTGCCTGCTGTGCCTGTGAGTGTGGGTGTGAATGTGAGGTGCACGTGACTATGTGAGCATATGAGTGTGAGTGTGTGTTTGTGAGTATATGTGTGTGCTATATATGTGCGTATATGTGTGTGTGTGTGTGTGAGTACATGTGTGAGTGTGTGCATTTGTGCAGGGAGTTTGGGCGTGTGGGTGTGTGTGGGGAGCCTGGCATCTGTCTCCTTGTTTGAACTCTTCCCTTAGGGGCCTGACTGAGACCAGGGGCTGACAGGGGAAAGGGAGGAGTGAGCCCCTTCTGCTTTCATTTTCTGAAGTTTAGTTTTTGACTGTGATTGTTTTTGCCTCTTTTACTACTTCTCTCTGCCTCTCTATCACTCGCTGGTCTCTCATTCTGTCTCTGTCATTCCCTCTTCCTCCGTGTCTATGGTTGACAGTTCAGAGTCCCCTCGCCACTTGGAAATCCAGCTTGTTCCGATCCATCCCTCCAAGTGCAGGCTGGGTTGTTTCTCCAAAGCAATTCTCACTCTAGCAACCAGAGCATACAGAAGCATCACAAGGCACCTGGAGCTCCCATTCAGGGCTCACCTTACTGTTCCCTTAGACATCCCCTCCAAGAATCTCCCCTAGTCAGATCCTGGGAATAGGTCCCAAATGCAGAGTTTGTGCTGTGTCAAAGATAGAATGTGGGTTAGGAATCAGTCCTTGTCCACAGTGGCACAGAGAGGGCAGTGCCAAGTCCCTCTACAGCCTCACCACCCTGGACGCAGGTCCTGTCCCTCTGAGCCAGCACTGTCTCTGTTGTCTCCCTGCTGCTTGGTGAACGGTGTCTGTGCCCCTTCTAATCAGGAGGCGTCCCTAGTCACTTGCCTCCTGACAGGTGCTCCTGCTTTAATCCAGGAATAGATAACCCTCCCTGAATCCTACCACCTTCAGAATCTTGGCTCCTGTCCGACAAACCCACCTCCTGGACCACCCTGTGTCCTGCAAGACAGTTTCTTCTCCTTAGGAAAAGATTCTCCCAAAGCTCCATGGCCCCTCCTAACTAACCCAAGCTCCACGCAGCCTGCCCCAAGAACCCTGCCAGACCATGCCATGACACCAGTGGCAGAGCCAGGCCATCGTCTCATGTCTCCTTACTGCTACTGCTCTTTTTCAGGAAAGATCGATATAGAGCCAGACCCAAGTCCACTAAGGCTCTGGCAAGCCTGCCCTCACGTTGAGCTCTCCAAGCCAGCGCTGCCTTACCCCTGTCCTGTTCTCTCACACTCAGCAGACTGGCTTGGAGCAGAACCCTGCTGGCTTCTGCTCTCCTCTTCCTGGATCTTTGAACGTGCTCTTTCCAGGCCTAAAATATCTTTCCCTAGTCTCCATACCCACACCCTTACTAAATATTCAAGCCTGAAGTTTCCTGCTTAAACATCACTCCCTTGGGGACAATTTTCTTAACCCATAAGCCTCAGTCCCTTAAAATGCTTTCTTGGAGCTCTCTGTACTTCTCATTGCATTTCTATAATGGCTATTATCTCTCTAATGTCTGACTTCTCTAGTCTGTTAGTTTCGTGAGCACGGGCATCCTCACTATCTTGCTTGCCATATCGAACATGCTGCATGTCATTATATGGGCCTCAGTAAGTAAATAAGTAGTGAACAAGTGGACGATCACACAAGCCATGGAGAGATGACCCAAAAGACAAGGTTCCTCTGTGTTACCTGGTCTGGCCACGCCCTTCTCTTCAGTCTCTTAATTCACAAACTCCATGCTTGACTTCTCGCACAAACCATCATCCCTTGGCTGGTTCCGGCAGATATAGTCGATCCTCCTCAGCAGCCTAGTGAGTCCATGATTATCAGAAGCCAAAGTCTTCTGACTCAAATGGCTTCCCTTCCCTCCTAGTGCCAAGATTCTGAGCTTCCAAGCCTCTATGACATCATAATTCTCTCTCCAAGGCTCTGTGAAGATGACTAGCTGACTGACTGACCGGTGCTCACTGCTGCTTGCAGAGACCAATTCCTCTTGGTTTCTTTTTCCCTAAAAGACAGAGAAAGCTCTTTAGCTAACACATAGGCAGGCATTCAATCCCTAAAACACAAGCCTAAAGCACAAATTTGTAGTGAGTGTTTACTGTCTACCAGGATCTGGTCTGAACAGTGCAAACTCAATAAGATGTAGTTTACCTTCTCAGAGACCTAATTCAATATTCAGGCAAGTCAGAAAACAGTTTCAATACTGTGTGATAAGAAAGACAATAGAAGCAGCAGGCGGTGCCATGGGAGCACATGGGGACAGGTTTGCAGGTCAGAATTGCTTCCTGGATGGAATGATGTTTAAGCTGAGACTTGGCAATTGGAGATAGAAAGTGGGACGTGCAAACATTTTTTAGAGCCAGAATGGAAGAGCATGGACTACTTGGAGGAAAAGCTCAGAGTGTCTGGAGCAGAGTGGGGAGCAGGGAGAAGAGGTAGATTCAGATACAGAAGTTAGTAGAGGCTGTATTGGTGAGGACCTTGTATGCCATAAAAAAGAGTTTGTACTTTATCCTGAAGACAATGGGAACCATTGAAAGGTTTTAAACAGGGCAGAAACTAGGACGCCTTTAGGGGCAGGGACCCTATTTCATTCACTTTGATATTCCCAGTGTCTAGCTCAGCACTTGGCATATAGAAGATTCTGAAACTGAAATGAATCACCTAAAATAGTGGGAAAAGAGAAGCGTCTGCTCTTTCCCTTCCCTCCTCCAACATGGCCTCTTTGAGTAGAGTGACTAGGAACTTCTCTTCTAGAAAGCAGGTCTGCCATGAACTCTTGCAGGACACCAAGCAAAAGCACAAATAGAGGCTTCCAACCTCTGTGGCCCACTCCTTGTTCTCTTTCTACTCCCGGCTCTATCCTGCACCATGAGGGACCTCAGGTGTGCATGAATGTAGACACCCTAGCCCATTCCATCCAAGTTATATTCATACTTGACCCCTCCCACTGTCCATTCATTGGCCTTGAGACTTAGAGGCGAACACAGTGTTGGCTGAGTGAGTCCTCAAGAGGATGGACACATAGAGGTGATTCCAGGGACAGGGATTTCTGGAGTCCTGGATAGCTGGAGTGAGGGAGGCAATAGCTCTGGCCTTGTACTTGAAGCTATGGACTCACTGTCCTCTAGGGAGGGTTTAGGACTGGCAGAGAGCCAGAGAAGGACTCTCTAAAGTGTGGGGTCCAGGATGGGGGCCCCAGTAGCCAAGGCCTAAGGATAATATTCCTGGGAAGTATATAAATTGTACATTTAAATATTAATTATATTTATTTTAGTGTATATTTAAAATTGGTTCTATAATAGCCTATTCAAGTGCATATTTCTTTACTCACCTTCTTCAGGTGCTCATGATTACAGTTATCTCCAAAATTTATTCTCACGGAAATGTCTGAACCCAGCCACATCTCCCAAACTGTCTAGTACTGTAGTTCAGATCGAAGCCTCAATCTTTAAGAATTAAGCTCTTTCTGGGAGGAGTACAGAGAGGGAGAGGGAAAGAGGTGTAAATGGACAACAAAGAAATGCACAATTAAATGCATAATTAAAGAAGTACATACCAGAAGATCAGTGAGACACCGGCTTTCCATGACAGACTGGCAGCAAATATGAAAATATGATCGCATTGACTCCTGACGAATATGTTGAGAAACAGGTATTCTCATATTCTGTTAGTGAGATTTCGTTTTATAACCATGTGATAGAATATTATGTAGCTAAGAAAAGCATGGAGTCTATTTGTAGATGATGAGATACAAAATTCTCCAAGCTATGTAATCAAATGAAAGAAGCCGTGCAATAAACAACATGTGGGTTTCTTTTTCTTATAAAAAATAATGTATGTATGAAGTTATACATGAAATAAGATAAACGTTAGAAAAATCACATACACACACAAACTGTTTGAATTTTTAACCATAAAGTATATTAGCTTATTAAAATGAAGCTAATAAAGGCTATCTGGAAAGTGAGAGTAGATATATTTTCTGCTTACCATTTTATTTCTATCTTCTAGTACACTGTATGAAACATCCTAGGTGCTAAATCCATATTTAATAAATACATGAAAGAATGTGTTACCCAATATGTTAATTCGGAACTTTTTGCATTCCTTTTCTTCTGCTTGACTACTTACGGCTAGAGTCCTTGGTTCTCTTCTCTTCTCCATCTATGCTTATTTTCGTGGTGGGCTCATTCAATCTCATGACCATAAAGACCATCAATATGTCAGTGCTGGTGGCACCAACCTTATTCCTGCCAGCTCAGTCATCTCTCCAGAACTTCAGACTTTCATATCCACCTGCTCGTTTGATATTATCACATGGATATCTAATTGACATTTCATATTTAACTTGCCCACCACTGAACTGCTGATAACTTATCAAAAACATCCTCCACCCCAGTCACCCCCAACTTAGAAGATGCTATCTCTGTCCTTTCATTTGGTCAGGCTAAAGTCTTTTGAGTACTCCTTGACTTCTGTCTTTCCCACATACCTCACACTCAGTCTATCAGCAAATTCTGTTAACTTCAAAATGAATTCACCTCTACCACAACCAACCCATCCTAAGACATGATTACCTCTTTCTGACTTCTCTAATAAGCTTCTGACTGGTGTCTCTGCTTCTACTTGGTCAGCTCTAGTCTACTTGCAGCACAGCAGCCAGAATGGACCTTAAACCGTAAGTCAGATCATGTAATTCCTCTGCTCAAAAACCGAAGTGGCCGTCCACTCATGCCGAGTAAACCCAAGTCCTTACAATGGCCTACAGGTCCCCACATGACTGACATCCCCCCACCTCTGACCTCATCTCCAACTACTCTCCCCATCACTGGCTCTGCTGCAGTCACACTCATCTCCTTGCTGTTCTTTCAACACGCCAGGTGTGTGCACACACACACATGTGCACACACACACATCTGCACACATGCACACATAAATATACACGCATACCACTTACAGCTCTTTGTTTATACTGGTTGTTTTCTCTGTCTTCCCCAAAGTATCTTCATGACTAATTCCCTCACCTATTTCAAGTCTTTACTTAAATAACACTTTCTCAATGAGGTATACCCAGATCTTCCTAATTAAAATGACAACCTTCCACTCTGCCCTTCATTCCAATCCCCTTTACACAGTCCTGTTTTGTTTTTCTTTCGTAGTGCTTTTCATGTGTAATGTAATACACATACAATTATTTGTTGTGGTTTTGTGTATTGTCTTTCATCTCTCATTAAAATGTCATCTCCACAAAGACAAAGATTTGTTGTTGTGGTGGTTGTTGTTCTTTACTGACATATCTCAAGCTCTTAGAATAGTTCCTGACACATAATAATATTAGTTGAATACACAGTGATTGCTAGTTAGTCTTTTTTTATAGTTTTTAAAAAATTTTAAAATTTTAACTTCTATATACATTGCAGTCAATTTTCATGACCCTTTACCCATTCCTGTTCCCCCTCCCCCGCTCCCCTACCTCGCTACATCATATCTGTTCACTTGTCTTAAAAAGTTCAAGGAATTGTTGTGATTATTGTGTCTTCTTCCCCCCATGTTTGTTTGTGTTTATTAATTTATTTATTTTTAGCTCCCACAAATAAGTGAGAGCGTGTGGTATTTCTCTTTCTGTGCCTGACTTGTTTCACTTAATAAAATTTTCTCTAAGTCCATCCATAATGTTGCAAATGGTAGTATTTCATTCTTCTTTATAGCAGAGTAGTATTCCATTGTGTAGATATACCACAGTTTCCTTATCCACTCATCTGATGATGGACATTTGGGCTGTTTCCAACTCTTGGCTATTGTAAATAGTGCTGCAATAAACATGGGAGTACAGGTATCACTTCAGCATGATGATTTCCATTCCTCTGGGTATATTCCCAGCAGTGGAATAGCTGGGTCACATGGTAGATCTAGCCGTAATTGTTTGAGGAAACTCCATACCATTTTCCATAAAGGCTGCACCATTTTGCTGTCCCACCAACAGTGTATGAGAGTTCCTTTTTCTCTGCAACCTCTTCAGCACTTATCATTCTCAGTCTTTTTGATATTAGCCATCCTGACTGGAGTGAGATGGTATCTCAAAGTAGTCTTGATTTCCATTTCCTGGATGCTGAGTGATGTTGAGCATTTTTTCATGTGTCTGTTGGCCATTCATATATCTTCCTTTGAGAAATGCCTATTCAGCTCCTTTGCCTATTTTTCAATTGTGTTATTTCTTTTTTTGCTGTAAAGTTGTTTGAGTTCCTTGTATATTCTGTATATTAATCCTTTGTCTGATATGTATTTTGCAAATATTTTCTCCCACTCTGTTGGTTGTCTTTTCACTCTGTTGATTGTTTCCTTTGCTGTACAGAAGCTCTTTAGTTTGATATAATCCCATTTGTTTATTTTACCTTTAGTTGCCTGTGCTTTTTGGTCTTATTCATGGAGTCTGTACTCACTCCTACTTCTTGAAGTGTTTCTCCTGTTTTCTTTAAGGAATTTTATTGTTTCAAGATCCATATTTAATTCTTTAATCCATTTTGAATTTATTTAGGTATTTGGTGAGAGGTTTGGGTCTAGTTTCATTCTCCAGTTTTGCCAGCACCATTTGTTGAAGAGGCAGTCTCTTCCCCAGTGTGTGGACTTGCTGCCTTTGACAAAGATCAGATGGTTGTAGGGTTATCAGTTGATTTCTTGGTTCTCTAATCTATTCCATTGATCCATGTGTCTGTTTTTATGCCAGTACCATGCTGTTTTGATTATTATAGCTTTGTAATATAGTTTAAAGTCAGGTAGTTTTATGCCTCCTGCTTTTTTTGTTTTTTCCTCAGGATTGCTTTGGCTATATGTGGTCTTTTGTTATTCCATATAAATGTCTGGATAGTTTTTCCATTTCTGAGAAAAATGTCATTGGAATTTTGATGGTGATTGCATTGAATCTGTAGATCACTTTGGGTAACATGGACATTTTTACAATGTTAATTCTTCCAATCCAAGAGCATGCGATATCTTTCCATCTTCTTGTGTCTTCTTTAATTTCTCTCAACAGCAGTTTGTAGTTCTCTTTGTAGAGATTTTTCCCATCCTTTATTAAATTTATAAACTTTATTCCTAAATATTTTATCCTTTTGTTAACTTTATTCCTAAATATTTTATCCTTTTCTTAACTTTATTCCTAAATATTTTATTTTTTTAATTTTTATTTATTTTTGGTTTTTTGGTGGCCATTGTAAATGGGCTAGCTTTCTGGTTCTCTTTTTCTGTGTGTTCACTGTTGGAGTATAGAAATGCTACTGATTTTTGTGTGTTGATTTTGTATCCTGCAACTTTGCTGAAATCATTTATCAACTCTAGGAATTTTTTTATAGAGGCTTTAGACTGTTCAATGTAGGGGATCATATCATCCACAAAAAGGGACAGCTTGACTTCATCTTTTCCAATGTGGATACCCTTTATTTCCTTCTCTTCTCTGATTGCTCTGGTTAGTACTTCCAACACTATGTTGAATAGGAGTGGTGAGAGTGGGCATCCTTGTCTAGTTCCAGTTCTAAAGGGAAAAGCTGAAAGCTTTTTCCCATTCTGAATGATATTGGCAGTGACTTTATCATATATGGCTTTAACTGTGTTGAGAAACTCTCCATCTATACCTAACTTGTAGAGAGTCTTTATCATGAAAGACTGTTGAATTCTGTCAAATGTTTTTTCAACATCTATAGAGATGATCATATGGTTTTTGTCTTTGCTTTTATTGATGTGGTGTATCACATTTATTGATTTGCATATGTTGAACCAACTTTGCATTCCTGGGATGAATCCCACTTGTTAATGGTGCATAATTTTGTGTATGTGTTGTGGTATTCTGCTATCTAGTATTTTATTGAGGATATTTGCATCTATATTGATCAAGGATATCAGCTTCTAGTTTTCTATTTTTGATGCATCTTTCTCTGGTTTTGGTATCAGGGTGATGTTTGCCTCATAGAATGAGTTTGGGAGAATGGTCTCTATTCCAGTCTTTTGGAACAGTTTGTAGAGAATTGGTATCAGTTCCTCTTTGAAGGTTTGATAGAACTCTGCAGGGAACCTGTCCGGTCCTGGGCTTTTCTTTGTTGGGAGCATTCTGATAACAGCTTCAATCTTTTATTGTTATTGGTCTGTTCAGATTTTCTGTATCTTCTTCCCTAAGTTTTGGTAGTTTTTATGTGTCCAGAAATTTATCCATTTCCTCCAGATTTTCAAATTTGTTGGTATATAGTTGTAGTCTCTAATGATTTCTTGTATTTCTGAGGGGTCAGTTGTAATATCACCTTTTTCATTTCTAATTATTGTTATTTGGGTCTTCTTTCTTTTTTTCTTAGTTAGCCTTGCTAAAGGTTTGTTGATTTTATTTATCTTTTCAAAAAACCAACTTTCTGTTTCATTGATCTTTTGTATCATTTTTTGGGTTTCTATTTCATATAGTTCTTCTCTGATCTTAATTATTTCTTTCCATCTACTAACTCTGGGTTTGGATTGTTCTTGTTTTTCCAGATCTTTAAGGTGAAGTGTTAGGGTGTTTATTTGCCATCTTTCCATTCTTCTGAAGTAAGCATTTAATGTGATAAATTTCCCCCTTAATACTGCTTTTGCAGTGTCCCACAGGTTTTGGTATGATGCGTCATTATTTTCATTAGTTTCAAGAAATTTTTTGATTTCCTGTATAATTTCTTCTTGGACCCATATGTCATTAAGTAGAATGTTGTTTAATTTCCATGTGTTTGTATAGTTTCCAGAGTTTCATTTGTTATTGATTTCTAATTTTAATCCATTGTGATCAGAAAAAATACATGGAATAATTCCAATGTTTTTGAATTTGTTGGGTCTTGCTTTGTGACCTAACATGTGGTCTATCCTGGAGAATGTTCCATGTGCTGATGAGAAGAATGAATATTCTGAGGTTGTTGGATGGAATGTTCTGTAGATATCTCCCAAGTCCAATTTGTCTAAAGTGTTGTTTAGATCTTGCATTTCTGTATTGATTTTTTGCCTAAATGATCTGTCCAATGTTGAGAGTGGGGTGTTCAGGTCCCCTGCTATTATGGTGTTAGTGTCTATCTCATTCTTTAAATCTAATAGTGCTTGCTTTATAAATCTGGCTGCTCCAACACTGGGTTCATATATGTTTATGATTGCTATGGCTTCTTGATGGATAGATCTTTTTATCATTATATAGTGCCCTTCTTTATCTCTTTTTATCATTTTTGCTTTAAAGTCTATTTTATCTGATATAAGAATAGCTACTCCAGCTCATTTTTCATTTCTATTTGCATGATATATCTTTTTCCATCCTTTCACTCTTAGTTTCTGTGTGTCTTTACAGGTCAAGTGAGTCTCTTGAAGGCAGCATATTGTTGGGTCCATCTTTTTAATCCAGTCAGTCAGTCTGTGTCTTTTGAGTGGGGAATTTTACCCCTTTATATTTAGAGTTATTATTGAAAGCTGTTGATTTACTCCTAGCATTTTCCTGATTTTTGTTTAGATGTCTTAAGTACCTTTTGTTCCTTTCTTCCTAGTTTTCTGTTTGTCTTCTGTATTTGTTGGTTTCTTGGTCTGGTAGATAAACTATGTTTTTTTTCTTTATTATTAGCATTTTTGTTTTGCTGGTAGATTTTGTTCTTTCTTGAGTATTCATGGCAGTGATGGTTGTTTTTGAGGTATCAAACCCAGTACTTCCTTGAGAATTTCTTGTAGGGCTGGTTGTATGGTAGTGAATTCCCACAGTTTTTGTTTGTTTGAGAAATGTACTATTTGTCTTTCATTTTGGAATGGTAGCCTTGCTGGGTAAAATTTTCTTGGCTGGCAAATTTTATCCTTTAGTGTTTTGAATATATCATCCCATTCTTTTCTGGCTTTTAGGGTTTCTGATAAAAAGTCTGATGTTATTCTGATTGGGGCTTCCTTGTAGGTGACTTGCTGCTTCTCTCTTGCAGCTTTTAAGATTCTCTCTTTGTCTTTGAATTTTTCTAGTTTGATTATCACATGTCTTGGAGAGGGCCTTTTTGGACTGAATATGTTAGGGGATCATTGGGCTTCCTGAATCTGGAGATATGTGACTTTCCCTATGCCTGGGAAGTTTGCTGTTATTATTTAATTGAATATGCTTTCAATGCCATTTCCTTTTCCCTCCCCTTCTAGAATACCCATGATTTGGATATTTGAGCACTTCAGGTTGTCTGTTATCTCTCTTAGATATTCTTCAATTTTTAAAATTCTTTTTTCTGGCCTGCCTACATTAATTCAAATAGCTTGTCTTCGAGGTCAGAAATTCTCTATTCTGCTTCTTCTAGCCTGCTGGTTAGACTCTCTGTTGAGTTTTTTTTATCTCATTGAATGGATCCTTCAGCTCCACAAGCTCTGCTATGTTCTTTTTCAAGGCATTGATTTCTTTGTACATTCCTTCTTTCAGATCTCGTATATTTTTTCTCATTTCATTGTGTTGTCTAACTGAGTTTTCTTGTATCTCATTTAGTTTACTTAGAATTGTTGCTCTAAATTCCTTGTCAGTCATTTCAAAGACTTCCTGTTCTATAGGATCTAGAGCTTGAGAGTTATTATTTTCCTTTGGTGGTGATGTACTTTCTTGATTTTTCATATTTCTGTTATTTTTCCTTTGGCGTTTTGTCATTGTAGCAGGGTATGTCTCAGTCCACTCATTTCACCCCATTGTCTGGCTTGGATCCTGAAAGGACTGCCAATTTTGGGCAGTAGGAACTAGCCTGGGCTGGGGGTCCCACAGTGCCTGTCTTTTCCAGTGTGGCTGTATCAAGGGGTATGGGCCCAGAGGCTTGTAAGTCTTTCTAAGTGGCAGGGATTGACCTGGGCTGGAGGTCTCACAGTGCCTGTCTTTTCCAGCATGGCTGTCTTGGAGTGTGTGGGCCCTGCAGCTCTCAGGCCCCTCTGGGTTGTGGACACTGGCCTGGACTGGGATCCCATGGCACGTGGCTCCTGCCTGTTCTGGTGCAGATCTTGCATCTCTTGGTGGTTTTTTTAAATAGTTGCAAGTTCATCGCTTTGTGGGAGAGAGCGACACTAGGAACCGTCTACTCCACCATCTTGACCAGAGCATGTTAGTCTTTTTCTTTTGATCAGAGTTTGGTTGCCAGTGACTCCCAACTTTGTCTCCTTGTCCAAATCGGGGAACCCATTTTTTAAGTCTGATTTCCATGCATCACCCACAGGATGTGTCCTGCAACAGCCCCATTCCTACCTCCATATTTTTTTCTGCCTCTGTTATCAAAATCGGGGAAGATTATGATCATCTTTCCTAGCTGCATGGGTTTAGTTTTTTGGCAGTGAAAAAACTTGAGGTCAGCTTGCAGGATGTAGACAGTAATGGAGCAAATCCTTATGGTTCTGTGTATCTGGGTTTCAGCCCCTCAGGTTCTGCAGGTCTCCTCTAATAGTATTAATAATGATCATTTTTATACATGCATTTGGGCCTAACATCATAAATTAGAAAGGATACACAGTGAAATTTCCCCCTTGCTGCTCCAATTATTTGGAACAGGGATCCGTTTCTCAAATATCCTTTCAGCGATATTTTATGGACAAACAAGCACACACAAACATATAGACTTTTTCTTCTTTTAACAAAATGAGAGGAACTCCACATTGTTTGGCTCATTGCTTTTTTCACAACAATATATGTTGAAAATCATTCCATTTCAGTACATAAAGAGTTTCTTCATTCATTTCCCAGCCTGAATAATAATCTATGGAATTCAGTTCTTGCAAACAATGCTGCAGTGAATACATTACTAATATATCATTTCTCAGGGAGTACACAAGTAACATATATTTATCTGAATGCAATTGCTGGATCAAAGGGTAAATACTGCTATAATTTGATTGAGACTGCCAGTTTCTTCCATGAAAGTTTCACTGATTTACGTCACTCACCACAATATGTAAGACTACATGTTTCCCCACAAACTCATCAACACAATTGTTATAAATTCTTTGTTCTCTGCCAGTCTGACAGGTTAAAAATGGTATCGCAGTGTAGGTTTAATTTGAATTTCTCTTAGTAAGTAAGCTCAGTTATATGTTATTATGTTTATAGAGCTGCACTATTTCATTTTCTGGCAACTGCCTAGACATATAATTTACCTAGTAGTTAGCTGGACTGTTGATCATTTTACCACTTATTCATGGTACTTGTACTATATTAGGGAAATTAACGCAGTTTTGTGCATGAGACAAATTTCTTTCAATGTTTTTTGACTTTCAACTTTGTTAGATTTCAGCCATATATAAAAGATAATTTTCATGTAAGTACACTTTGAAATATTTTCTTTTATAGTTATTGGCTGTTGTGTCATAATTATGAAACTGATTCTCATTTTTCAATTATGGAAGAATACTCTCAGAGTTTCTTAAGGAATAATTTTTAATGTTTTAACCCTTTAAGAACTCATTCTAGTATAAAATGAACGGTTTTTATTCTTAATGGCTACACAGTTGTGGGAAAACTATTTATTAAATAACTAGTCTTTTCTTCATAGATTTGAGGGTATGTTTATCATGTACTAACTTCCTTTATATATTTGGCCCCAGTTCTGAACTTTCTAATGTGTTCTATTATCTGTCTGTATATACATGATCCACTACCACACTATCTAACTGTAATAACTTTACAATATATTATAACATCTGTTAGAGCTAGCCCCTACCTACAACTCCATGACTCTTATTTTTAAGAATTGTCCTGGACATTTTTATACTTAGTTATGCATGTGTGTGTCTATCATTTTAGTGTTATTTCGATAAACTGTAACATACCTACATTGAGAACACAGCTCAATGAATTTAAACAAGGTAAACCCATCTGTGTGACCACCATCCAAATCAAGAAATAGAATATTACCCCTCTGCACAGCTTCCACATCACAGAATTCCAGGAGCTGAATTAGCAAGTGTAAAGCTGGAAAACGTAGAACTATCTCTGGCAGGCGAAAGTGGAAAGGCTCTGAAGTTGAGCTTTCTTTTGGTCAGGTTATAGTGAATTTCCACAAAGGAGCACACAATGTCTCTTAGACTCAGAGGTTGCTTCCATTTATGGTCCAAAAGTCCCTGCATCTGTTTTTACTTTGCTCACCAAGCTGAATAACATTCATCTCAGATACCTCCTGAGGTGCAGTCCCTTCCCACAGGCCTTAAACTTGGGGAATGTGTGTCTTCCTGGGGAGCAGACTCTTCAGGGTGAGAAGTCAAAATCAGAGATTGTCTCTCTGCCAAGGTGCCTTTGTGTTCAATATGGGCAATTGCCACATTCTCAAAATCATATGAAGACAGAATTGCCTAGCAAAGTTTGCCATTTTTATAGAGCTATTAAGCTGCCACTTAACAGTTTAAGGAAAAATAGTTGTGCTTGCTGTGGAAATAAGCTTTTAGGCAAGTCCCCTAACTGCTCTATTTGCCCACCCTGACTGCCATCCCTAAGCCATGCATATATCCTGGAGCCATCCTTAGGTCTATTTAGTACGTTCTTTACCTCTGGGGTCAGTTGCCACCAAAATCAAAACAGGTACAAATTCTCAATATTCTGAACAGTCTGTGAACAATTTCTGAATTTGCATCAGCTTGTTGTGGTTTGTAAAATGCATGGAATGGAGCAGTTAGGTGACCAGCAACATCTCCCATGTTCCACCAGGTGAACTAGAACCAAAATTAAAGTGCAGGCTTCAACTGAAGCCCTTATTTTTCCTCCACCGGGGTCTGGGTACGCTTTTTCTCATGATTTTGCTTTCAAGAAGCTGAAGTATCAAACCTTTTCCCAACTGCACTTAGACATCCTGGATTCCCACCCCAATTAGAAAGAACTATTCCTGGAGGTACTATGGTTGTCCCTTTGTCTCCTCATCCCTGATTAGCCTCACCATAGCAAGAATTCAAGAGGCCTGTCAAGGTAATGATGTAGTACTGTATAAGAATTTTCAAGTAATTCTTGAGTATACATTGCTGCTGCGAAGTCCAGTTTAAGGCTTAGCTCTACTGTGTCCTGGTGGGAGCTACAGCCATCTTTAACTGTCCTGAAACATAAGCAGTAGTTCCTCTTTAGTTAATTTATCTGACATATGAATTCCTTCTGCCTCCTTTCAGCCTCCATGAAAATGACTTCTCACAACTTTCTCAGCCCTGAAACCAAAGCATCTACATGGCCTGAGCTGCATGAGACTGCCTGTATGGAAGACAGGGGTGTGGGGTTGTCCACACAGAGCTGCAGCTTTCTCTCCAAGCCCTTTTTTTTTTTTTTTTGCCATCCTCTCTGTTGCTTGGACTGCCACTTCACATCCAAGCCACCAGTTGTTCCCCATATCTGCTCTCTGCTCTGCACTTGGGAAGGTAACCTATTTGCCTAGCAATACCAGACTTGCCCCACTCTAGCTAAACCAGAGAACTTCTCTTTTCACTGGTGGTTGAATCAAGTCTTTTCCAATGGGGTGTGAACCCCTTCCGAATTTGTCCTTCTTCTGATACTCTCCCTCAGCCTTTTTCTTATATCTTATATTTACTCTTTAAAGAAAATTGTTAATAATTCTTATATCGAACTCCCCCTGTCTAACTTACTCCATGGTTTCTGTCTCCTGATGGGATCTTTATTTTCATTTCGGCCAACTCTAGTTCCCAAAGAAGACTACAGTCAGATAGCTTAGTCTTAAAGCTTGATTCTTTGAGAACACTCCAAAAAGTTTGTAGAAAAGTAGAATTAAGAGGTAATACAAATCTTTCCATGAACTTTTTGAAGTACACTCATATAGTTAACCAACTTTGTGATCTGGTAAACAAATTCCTTAACCTCAGATTCTGGGTCTGTAAATGCAGATAGACAACAGTACTCTCGTCCACAGTTGTTGTGAGGATTAGATGAGACAGAACTTGTTAAGCTTCTAGAAGAGTGCTGGCACAGAGTTAGCAAGCCAATAATATGTGGCCGATTAAGACAGAAACACAGAGAAAAAGAGAAGAAAAAAGGTCAGAAAAGAAAAATAAACCAGGAAAATAGCAGATGGAACAAAAGGTAGAGAGAAATGCGCACATAAACACATCAAGCAAAATGCAAGAGATCAATAGACAGTGAGACCAATAGGCAAGAGATTAATCGATCCTCTAGTTTATTGAAAACAAACATTTTAAATAGTACTTTACAATTTAGAAAAAAAACTCAAATGTTATCTCATTTAATCTTCAAAATAAACCAACTTAGTGTGTATTGTTTTTGTTGATGTAATTTCCATTTTCAAAGATCTGAGACAAGGCTCAGACACTGCTAGTTTGCAGGTGGGAGGGCCTCATCCACCTGCCAATCCTGTAGTCTTTGCCCTAGCGCCCTCTTGTGGTCTGATGTGTATCAACATCTGATAGCTTATGAACCACACTGTTGGCCTCCTGGGGCCTGCAGAGGGTTTAGCTCTGGTAATTGTTGCTTTATTTTCATTTAAGCCAGCTCTGGTCCCCCCAAAAGGCTACAAAAAACTGGAAGGTGTCCAAAATAATTCAAAGAGGAAATATTTCTAATTATTATCCCTTCTTTTAAAGTTTGTTTTCCATTATATTGTACTTAAAATTATTATAGTAATGAGTGTATAAAATGCATTAATAAATCTTACTGATAGAAGTTTGAATAGTATTTTTCTAGGGCTACATTTCCCAGAATTATTTGAACATGGTATATGTAATATTTTCAATTTAATAGTGGAAGAATATATTTAATTTTGTCTGAGAAGTACAGATAATTCTGCCTTGCATTAAGGCTGAGAAAAAAAACAAAGGTCTCACTAATTTACTTTCTCAGTAACACATCAAAGGAGAATAAATTTGTGTGGTAAAATGTGTAACATTTAATAACATTGAATAGTATCTCAAGTATATGCTCGTATTGAAAAAAATAACAAAACACTGATGAGTTTTTCCCATCCATTATACAATATAAATCAAGGCAGGGATTAAACAAAAATTCTGCACATGAATTAGTAGTCATGTGCTCTGGGTTGAGATAATCTGTCAGGGACTTTTTGCCTTTCTCTTATTAGGCCTATTATTTTCTTAAATGCTGATTGTATGCTAAAAATAAAAAATATATGTCATTTATATCACAATGGTGCTTATATTGTTTTCAACATTTGTGAAGAAAATGATCACTTGCAATTTTTTTTCATGCTATTGACAAAGCATGGAATCTCTAATATTCTGTGGAAGCTTTTAAATAATAACTGCAACCATTTTCCTAATAAAATATTACATTGGAACCACTATATATAAAACAGACAAAAGTTTGTCTATTTAAGTTTATCTTTCACATTAAAATTTACATTAATAATTGAGAAACATTGGACTATTTTGATGAACATACAATAATTCATGGATTGCAGATGATGGCTATAGTCTTATTATTTGCCTCAATATCCACTTTATTTCTGTATTTTTTTTCTGGTTGGATGATAGTGCTAAAATCACAATTACTACTTTGAAAATGGTCCTCAGGGCCTTTGCTCAGCACTGTGTGGGTTGTGCCCTGCACAACACCCGGAGCACCAGCCACAGTGCCAGCTGCCACAGCTGTCAGGGTTTGTTTGATTCTTTTTTTGTTTGTTTGTTTTTCAACAGCTCATTTGCCAATTTCAGCATATTTTTCTATTAGATTAATCTCAATCTTTGTAAAAGGAGTTGCAGAGGGTTTGGGGGCTATCAAAAGAAATGTCTAAGAGGTATTCACTTTCTTTAATTAAAAAGTGTTTAATGTCAAGGAATTTTTAAACACAAGTATGTCAGACAGTGTAAGTTGTTGTTGGGTAGGGAAATACATGATATTGTATGACTTGACCTGATACATGATGTGACACAATACAGTGTAATGTATTACGTGCACATCTGTAATATTATTAGGCAACCCACAATGCTCTTCTTTTGTTCGTTTGATAGTTCGTTTTGCTTTTCCGCGGCTGGCTGGTATGGGGATCCAAACTCTTGACCTTGGTGTTATAATACCGTGCTTTAACCTACTGAGCTAATGGGCCAGCTCCACAGTGCTGTTCTTCACATTCTAAGATTCCTCATCCTAGACGGTCAACTTTTAGAAGCAATTCAGCCATACCCGGTAGGAATGGAGGGTGCACAGGACTCGGTCACCCTCACGAGTGAGGGGCAGCCCCACAGCCTTCTGCCTCACTTCTCCTTGATGACGCTCAGCACAACCCCATGCCACCCTCGATGCCTGTTTGTCTCAGTCACAGTCAGAAGCTCAGGACCCCTGGATCATACGGCATCACCAGGGTTCCCCCCTTCCCTGCAGGTCTGCACATTCCTTAGTGGGACCCTGTCTTCCATCCTTCACCAGTGCCCCAAATCCTCCCATAGGGCCCTGAAGACTCGTGGTTCTACATCAACAAAACGCTCTGTCAACCAACTCTTCTCTCCAGGCCTCCTCCACCTTCCTGCTCTAACTAGAACCTGGATTCCCCACAGACCTCTCGTGGGATGCCCGTTTTCTTCCTGCTCATACCCTTTGTGTTTATTGGGCTGAGGAACGGGTTAGATGTTCATTACACCAATCACTGTTCTGCTTGATTGCATATCCCTGAGTAACTATTTAGCATTTGGCTCACAGTTACTCTACCCAACACTATTTCTGTCATGATTTCGTTGACTTTAATAATCACAAAAATGAATCCCTTAACAATTTTCTTTGTAAGTTTTGACCTCTGTCTCTCTAATTGGTTTGCCCTTTAATGTACCTTTCATTCACTCCTATGTCATATAGCATATATTTCATTATTATTAACGACTATAACCCTTCCATAATATCAATTTCAAGTAATCTGCTCTCCAACCTCACCTCCTGTATTTCCAACAAACTTCCTCTAGTATCCCAACTCTGAGAGACTTTGGACTCTTGCAGGAACCACAGTTCACTGATAGCACATTTTCACTGGGCACTGCCTCTTTCATGTCTTTGCCTCTCTTCTTACCCAGTGTGAGCTCGGTGAGCTGTCGTCATTATCACCCACTTGCATAACCCACATCTCTCTTGCCCTTGTGTCCATTCATTGAATCCTATTGGCAAAACCCATACTCTAGCTAACTCTAGCTCTCTTCCCACCGCAGGTCACAGAATGTGGCTAGATTGAAAACACATAACTAAGCTGAATCAGTGTACTTTAATTTCATGACCATAAGCTTAAGGGGATCTAGCACTTAAGTACATCTCTCTAGTCCATTCACTCTCTACTATTCCAAACAACTCAATTCACATCTCAGCTCTCCTCAAATTACCAACACTTCCTTCCCCTTCCTCACTTTCAGCTGATGAACATATTATCATTTCACTGTGAAAATAGAAGCAATTAGAAGAGAACATCCACATATTGTTGCCTGCTTACCTACCTGCACTTGTACTTGGTACTCTGCTTTCTCTCCTGCTGCCACGTGTGAACTGCCCGTGCTCCTGTCTGAGGACAGTCCCTCCACTGATGCCCTGGAGTCCCTCCCCCTACACTGTCCACAAGCATCATACCAGCAATCGTCCCCTCTCTCTACCCCATCATTGTTTTTTTCCCTCTATACTAAATAATTTCCATCAGCATTTAAAATATTCTAATATCTTTTGTCTATTATATACATATAATACCCATCTAAAAAAAAAGTCTCTGACTCGCTCCATTTCTCTCTCCCCCTCTCTGTCCCTTGATCACATCCACTTCAAGTCAACACTCAATAACCTGTTTTCTTTATCATAAAACTCCTCAAAAGCATTTTTGTACTCCTTGTCTCCAGTTCTGCTTTAATCCTAGTCAGTCAAGCCTTCATTCCACTGCTTTGCCCAAAATGTTCTTGTCAAGGCCACTGATGATCTTCATGTTGCCAGATATCATGGGTGTAATCGAAGCCACCAGCAGCATTTGACTGAAAGGACCACTACGTCTTTCTTGAAGTGCTCTTTTCTCTTGGCTGTGTGGCCTCTACTCTCGTGGTTCCCCTCCTTCCTCACCGATCACTCCACCTGAATTTTCTTTGATGGTTACTTCTCATATCCCTGATCTCTAAATATCAGAGTGTCCCAGGGCTCAGTCTTTGCATGTCTCCTCTTCTCTGTCTGTGTTTAATCTCTAGGTGATATCGTCCTGGCCACCAGCATGCTGATCATTCCCAAACTTCTCTCTCCACACTTACGTATCCAAGTTTGCCTCTTAACGTTCTTACTTGGATACTTAATGGGTATTTCAAATTAAAAACAAAATTGTCTCTCCCTCAAAAAAAAAAAAAAAATAGCCCACTTCTCCTAAATTCTTCTTCATCTCTTAAAAAGTAACTCCACCCTTCCCATTTCTCAGATGGGAGCTGTCCTTGACTCCTTTATTTTCTTATATACCTCATCTATTTATCAATGAATCCTTTTGGTTCAGTCTTCAAAGTACATCTAAAATCTGAAAGCATCTTATCATTTCTGCAATTAGCCTGGTCCAAGCCACCATTAGCTCTTGCCCTGATTAATGTGGTGGCCTGATACATGGCCACCCTGATCTGCACTTAATCTTTCCAGTCTTTTTAAAACAAAACAGACTGAACATTCTGTAGGGTACAACAATGATTATGCTTTTAAAATGTCCTCTGTTTAATTAGTTATCAGATTCTCATATAAAGAGTCATTATTTTACCTTTACCTAAAATAAGCATTTATAAAGACGGATAAGAAAATTTTTACTAAGTGTTAGATTAGCTTCAGCATTATGTTTTTATACATGGCATATGATTTGTTCATCAACTTTTAAAGTAACTTACCATGAGATGCTGATGTACCTGGACTTATTTGGAATCACATTTAATGCAATGAGCTGTGGTACAATTTTATGTGAATAAAATTTTCTGTAACTACATATAATATATAAAGTGTGGGGTGGATCCAGCACACAGCCACACTCTTCTTAATTTTGGCATTTTTGAGAGGGTTAATTAATCGTACCCCTTTCTTCTTCAACTCTTAACCAATTGAGAAAGAGACTGGTTTAAGACAGAGGGTTTATAAAGCAAAGCTGTGGAGAATGTAACTGTATCACCACCAAAATGGACTTCATAAATTTATTCCAAAGTCTAGACCTTGGGACCTGCCTTGGGGCAGAATTTGGTCCACAGACAGACACCCTCCCAGTTACCTGAGAGTGAGCACAACAGAAAAGCACAGACAAATGACATTTCACCTCTCAGATGACTCTTTCTCCAGTGAGCAGTAAGGAGTAAGTTTGAGATAAAAGTATTATTTTAAAGAATGAGTCTAGAATGTGGAGAAAAAATATTTCCCCTTAAATCAGTAAATTTGATTAAAAGGTTAAAAATACTCACTGAGGTGTTACAGATGTTACAAAATTTTTGCTGTGGGATCTGCTAGTTAGACTAATGGCCCAGATTAACCTGGGTTAACTCCAAGGTGTTATTATTTATTGCCTGCTATCTAACATTTTTGAATGTTATCACAGTGTTTAGACACACACACACACATGCACACACAAACAGACATCTCAAGGACCCCTGAAATACTGCACCTCTCTGTAATCCTACTGTTCCTTTAGCCATAGGTTGAAAGCCATTGATCTGGAAGTTCTCTGCCTTGGTCTTTGCATGGGGATGGCAGGGAGGCTGGTCAGGTCCACCTTTATTCTGACTTGCAGAGCTTTCAGTGCCCTGGATGTCCCTGGCCAGTCATGACCTTTAGTGATTTATTTTGGGCCAAGGGGATGGCCTGGAACAGCAGTCTCCAATCTCTCTTCTGCTAGGACACACCTAGTGGGTGGCATTCATGTGTAAGACACTCCACGGAGTGAACAGAGACGTTTTAATCGCTGTGGCTTGGTTAATCTAAGCTGTGGCTTATGTGTAACCTCTGAGGTACTGACTATATAATTCCATCCCTGTTCCCCACTGACCTGATAGGCACCAGTGTGTCTCAATACTATGGTTAAGATCCACAATCCTGGAGGATGGTCAGAAGAAGCATTGCTATGGCCTGTGGCCAACTGCTAGGTTGGAAAGGACAGTGCTTTGAGAATATGCCAGCAACCCCATGCCATGTGTCCTAATTGTATAGAAGAAAAGAAACCACAGGAGATGGATAGCAACACCAAGGCCAAAAGATCTCCTGTGCATTGTGCTAACTGGGCCACTGTATAGATTCCCACCTGATTCTGGCTCCTGTGTGGAGAGATGAAGTGAGGGACTCGGCTGTGTGGATATGCTCAAGGAGAATATTTTTCATGGTGTTTTAAACTGAGATTTGGGAACTACAGGTACCCCTGTGCCATCTCTGTTTTCAGCATGAGATTCTCCCAAATAAGAAGGGTCTGGAAGGCAGAATGTCCTTGATGAGCAGAAGAAAGCCTGGTGAAAGTTCAGCAGCAACAGAAAGGCAGCAGTGGAACAGGGCCACCTGCATTTTGAAAACACCCCCTGCTATTCCCCTCTGGATCTTTCCTTTTCACAGGCCTCTGAAACAGCTCAGCCTCTGGGTCAACCCTGGTGGGAATTTCCCAGCTGGCTGGCTCACTGTGGGGTCTGCTTAAAGAGTCCCAGTTAATGCAAGCTCCTCAGAGCTGAGGCTAGGGTATCAAGGAACACCAGGAAATACAGGGCACCAGGAAAGATAAACTTTATTTTTGCATACTGGGAAGGCTTTGGGAGGCAGATTTTTCTCTTGCATTCAAATTTCCTTGATCTAGGAACAGAGCCGAGACCTGGAGGCCTGAGCTTCTCAGCAAAAAGAGAAACCCATCACAACACAGCTAGGCAGCTCAGTTCAGGAGGAAAGGGAAGAAGAAGGGTTAGGTGAGGAAAGACGACAATTCAAGGCTGGTCCCTGGACGTGGTTCTTTGGTTCCTCAAAGGTTGTAGGTCAGCTGCATCCCCCACAGCCATGGCAACAACTGGAACACCCAGAGGACTCGTTCTCACAGCAGTCGGAGCACTGGGGCTGGCGTAGGTAGAATCGTGGAAACCGGTAAGACATTAGAGAGCAATTGCCTCCAAAGCCAGTAATACAGCAGCTGGGGGCACAGCAGGAGGAGGCTGGAGGGGGGCAGGAGGATAAGCAGGAAGCAGGGGCCTGGGGAGCCTGAGGGGGGCACTTGGGTGGACATTTGGGGAGGAACTTGGCAGGGAGCTTCCACTTCTGCTGGTTTTGCTGGTAGGACATCTTTGAGAAAGCTCAGTTACCCTAAAAAACAATATAGACATTTTGAAAGTCCAGTGAATATAAACTCGTTAGTGTCATTATTTTTCCATGTAGCCTGAGATTCTGCAATTGAATCTGTGGCTGCAGCAGCTGTGTCATTACATGAGAGCAGCCCTGCTTTCCTGCACGGGAGGGATCCAGCAGTGGGTAAGTTAGAATTTAGCAACACCTTCTCCTACCTGGACTGTTCCTCCCAAGATTCCTGAATTCAAAGGCAGCAGCTTAGGGCACTAGGTAGTTCCCAAAATCTTAAATTGTTTTTTATAATATGCTCTAATTTATGCATTTTAGAAATTATATTTTTATCCTTAGTCCATGATTATACCACCTCTCTTCATTTTTTTTCTCCACTCTTTCTTGAATCATGGGCTCTGCCTGTAGTCCTACTCTTCAGTCCTGTGTGGCTGCCTCTTGTCTTATAAACTAGCTTCCCTCCTCCCTGCTCACACCCCCACCCCAATCTCTGGCTAATTTTCACCCTTCTGGGACTGCCACTTCTGAACCACCTGGATGGATTCCAAGAGCTTGCTCTCCCTGGAATTACCAATTAGTCCCTATTCTCTCTAACCTGGAGTGGCTTGTTTCATTCAGCTGAGGAGTGGCAGCCCCAGGCATCCCCAAACTGCCACCAGATCAGTAAGAATACTCACCTTGTCCTCCTAACCTTGGGGAAGCAGTGGAACTTTGGAGACACTGAAGCCTTTATACATATACTGCACCCAACTTGAGGGAATGAGCCATGGATGATGTGAAAGCTCTTTCCCAATCAGACAGTTGTGACGACAACTTCCCACATTCCAGGGACTGTCATTCTGTCACTTTGTCACTCTGGGTCACTACCAGATCCTCATGAGTATCTTCCCAGAGCATCCTTCCACTCCATAAACCCTGGTAGTATTTCCATAAAGATAAGAAGATATGATTTATAAGGGTGCTTACAATGGCACAGCTTGGGGATGAAAATTAGGGTCTTTTGGGGGACAAAGCATGACTTTGACTTAATACAAAGCATGTCTAGACAGAAACTCTAAAGCCAAAAATCTTGGATAAACCCAGGGCATAGATAGGGGTCTCTGTAAGTTTTATCAACAGTTTGGAAACAATAACCTAAGCACTCATGGGCCACTACTGAGAGCTCGGTGTATTTGATTCAGATAGCAAAGTGCCTAAAATATTGGCCAACAATGTGACATCATAGAAAGAATCACCTGCAAAAAGCTTTAGTCTACTGCTTATATTCCACACAAAGGCCAGGAAGCTGATAGCCAGAGAGGGCAAAGGGGATACTGAAAGTTGTGCAGAGTCTGAACTAGAAGCTGTATTTCCAAACTCTCTGAGACCACGAATCCAGACAACCCTTTCTCTGTTCACAGCCTCTCCTTTCAACTTGCTTGACTGCATGCACGGGAACCTACCTTCTCCCTGCCCACCAGCTTCCTTCTTTCTCCACGCCACTTCCCACCCAGATTACTTTTTCCAGGCCATCAAGTCAATCACTCTTCTGCCAATAGAATAAACTACCTTGCCCCTTTGGCTTGTCAATGTACTTGACTGACAAAACCCCAACCCTGGATGAATCCTACCTGCTATGTCTAGTTGCTATAAAAACAAAAACAAAAACAAAAACAAAAACAGATCCTCTGGTTATTGACGCTGTCATGAAATCATGATCCTCCACCTTGGCTGGGCCCAGAACACTGCTTCTCTTCCTCATGAGCTTCTCTGTATTCACCGTGTGCATACATCATGCCTCTTCTTTCTTGAACCCTCCAGACCTCCACTGCGGCCCCTAGATAGATGATACTGACTCTGCCTCATGGAGCAAACATTTGCTGTGAAATGTAAATACTTCAGCTTCCTACTCCGAAGTCTTCAACCCACTCATGCTGGCAAGCATCCTTTTGGACTTCCTGTGTTACATGCGAGGAGTAGCCCCTTGTCCACTCTAATGCCTGTCCTTGCCCTTTTGCTCTGGATCCTTGTATTTTCAACCTTGATTATATTAGTTTATGCTGTGAAATGCTCCCAAGATCCCTGTATTCCTTGTAACAATGTGCTTGTATTTGTTTTTCAATATCTGTCATCTTGGATGGAATGAAGTCTCAGTGTTCACCAGCTCACTCTTTATTCCCAACACCTACACAGTACCTGACATATCATAAGTGCTCAAAAATATTTGTTCAATGAATTAATGACTGATTTGTGGTTGAGGCAAAGGTCTTCCCTCCTTTCACTCCTTAAGAGGGATTCCCTGGGGAGGCCAGATCAGTGGTGGCACATGGACAGACATGGGAGGCTGAGTCATTGATACAGGTCAGCAGCAAGAGCTTTGCAATGGGGGTCAGGGCCCTGGTCCTGGCTCTACTACTCTCTCTGGGTTTTAGAGGAGACTGGACCAGATAATCTCAAGTATGTCTTCAAGTCTATTTCCATTTATGAGCATCAGACCTCCAGGGAGCTAATACTCAGCCCAGGTACTGGCTTTCCTGGTTAGATCTTTTCCCTGAACGTATTTTAGTTTGGGATGGGAGTGGCAGTGAACTTGATGAAGAGGGGAGAGGTGATGGCTGGTGTGCGAGGGTGCGAGGGTGTGAAATATTTGAAGGTAAGTCACACTATGAGGGGCAAACCCCATGTAGTCTATTCAGTTCATCCCACTTGTTAGAGGAAAGTACTGAACACCATGCCTTGTTGTGTCAAAGTAGAGTATTGTGGAGGTATGTGATTCTTGCCTGATTGTGCCTCCCTAGTCTGAAAGTGTGAGCTCTTGAAGTCCAGATCTGTAGAGATAGGCAAAATTATGCCTCTTCCCTGCAATGAACACCACTAAAATATTACAAGTAATTTTAAAAGGTTGTAAAACATCATTCTACTGTATGAATCTAATACATCAAAGAACGACTGCTTCAATATTAACTATTTATCACAACAGAAACTCCTTTCTTAAAGTAATTTTGAAAATATCATTTTAGGTTATTAATTTGTTTGCTGAGTGCTTTCTATTTGGAGACTTTTGTGAATTCAAAGGAGGTTAAGATACTTCCATGTTCTTAAGGGATGGTACAAGTGGAATGATATGAGGCAAATGAAAGAAATTAAAATTTATCCTCAACCTTCCAGCTATCAAACCTGCTATTTGCATTATCACATTGCTATGATTTGAATGTGTCCTCCAAAGTTCATGTGTTGGACACTTAATTCCCAATGCAACAATATTGAGAGGTGGGACCTTCAAGATGTGATTATATCATGAGGGCTCTGCCCTAATAAATGAATTAATGTTGTTATCATGGAAGTGGGAGTTGTGGCTCCTCTTTTCTCTAATACCTCATCACTTCATGGGAAGTCATTGGTATGCATAAGATTCTTATCAAGTCTAATAAATGAATTAATGCTGTTATCACCATGGCAATGTGTTCATTATTGTGAGGGTGAACTTGTTATAAAAGCAAGTTTGTCCATCTCGCTATCTTGCTCTCTTGCCCTTCTGTCTTCTCCATGGGATGACCCAGAATGAAGGCTTTTGCCACATGCTGGCACCTTCATATTGGACTTCCCAGCCTCCAGAACTGTGCAAAACAAATTTCTTTTCTTTACAAGTTACCCAGTCTGTGGTATTCTGTCACAGCAACACAGAATGGACTAAGAAACACAAAACATTACACAATAGCTCTGTGAGTTTCTTATTCTTGATACCATTTTACAGATTTAAAAGAAGAAAAAAAGTCTGAAGTTCAAAACCTTAAATAATATACCCATGATTCAAATGCTGGTGTCCTGATTCTGAGGCCCATATTCTTCTGGCTTCTATATCATGTAAAGACATGACGTTGATGCAATAGGCAATGGGAGAGCCATGGAGGAAAGGCTGGGGAGGGCCCAAAGACAGCTACTCAACTGTCTGCAGGAGACATTTGCAAGATGAGTGGGAGTTAGGGGATGAAGGGGACCTGGAATTCTAAGTAGAGGGAAGTAGAACATACAGATAGGTTTAGAGATGTGAACAAGCTTCGTGTGTTCTGGCCATAGTACTGGGTGTATAAGAACAGGAGGTGGGACACTGGTTGAATAGAAAGGAAGGGGGGACCCAAAACATTAGGAGCTTTACTTGCTGGATGTGTAACTTTAGGCTATAGATTAATGGCTTCAAAATTACATTCCTGCTGCCAACGATGTTTAATGATCAGCTCTCTCGAGAGCCACAGCTGCAAACAGTGTGAGCTGCTCTGTCCTCGGACACTCCCAGCCTCCACGATTGCCTATGGCCCCAGCCTCCTGTCTTTACATGGCACAGAAGCTGAAAGAATATGGGTCTCAGAATCATGGCATTGGCATTTAAACTGTGGGCATATAATTCAATATTTTTTAGCCCTGTTTTTTAAATCTGTAAAATGGGATTAACAACAAAAAGCTCATAGAGCTATTGTGCTGGGATAATGCAAATAACATTTGACAGGCAGTAGGTTGAGAATAAATTTTTATTTTCTTCCTTTCCCTCATATCATCTCACTTATATGAGGGTTCCAGAAATTTTAGTTCCATTTAAAAATACCATTAATCCTTAATCCTTGACTATTTGGGCTGCCTGAGACGGGGAACCTGAGCAGACAACAATCTCGGCCATGCAGCTACCCCTGCTTCAATTGGAGTAATTACACCTTAACCTGCTTTACATATTGGAGGTATACACATGATTTAATTTGAAAACAGGATTATGCTTCTTAAAAAAGTTTGATCAGAGACAATTTGGAATCTCTGATCATTTAAGCAAGGAATAGGTATGATCAGATTTACATTTTAGAAAGATTACTACGGTCAGGTGACCTTAGATACCTTGATTTGGTTACTTAAGAAGCTGAAGTCTGTGGTGAATGGCCAACCTGAAGTTTTGATGTGAGAATCAGAGCTGGACTTTAGGGGAGTTCTTTATTAATGAGTTTGCAGAAAAAGGCACTGGTTGGGAGGTGATTGGAAGGGTCTTTGCTCGGCTGAGCTGCCTGGGCACAGTGGGTGCATTCCTGCACTCTGCTCTCACCTGCCTATGCACTTCCTCACCATCCTACCTGCCTGAGGATTCAAGAATGTTATGGATTCCTACCTGGCAAGGGTGTGCCTCTTAATAGAAGGGTGAGGTACCAGCCAGGCTTGCATTGGCATGCATGAGATTCTTATCAAGATAATTCCTAAGTGATGAAAGGAAGGAAAACAAGGGTTATCCTTCTGCCTAAACAGACAGGCCTTTGAACAGTCCTCCTACAGGCCAAAATTTCAGTGGGCATGGAGGACATGTGGGCCTGATGCTGGCAAACAGCACTGGGAGAGGATTTATGGTCCTCCCGAGGACAATGGGATTCATACTAGGGTCACTGAGGGACCAATGCTGCTTGTGCTTCTGAGGCACAGGGAACAGTCATGACCCATGCTCAATGGCCTGGTCTGTGGGTCTGCACCCATCTCAATTAGTTGCTAGAAATAAGGGACAAGACCTACTCAGCATAACACATTCTCAGCATTTCTATAAGGTGGCTGCAAAAGCCAAGCACTCCACCCTGTCTGTATAGCGTGAACTAGAGACATAGGTCCATCGTGTATAATATGGTGGTTAAAACAAATAGCATGAGCAAAGAAACCAACACAGTGCCCAGCATCCAGTAGATGTTCTATAAGGCATAGTTATAATTATAAGCATTGTTATTTACTACTCATCCTAGGTATTCTCCAGCTGCTGAGTCCTATAGGGTTGGGGGATGCACACCAATATCATCCGGTACCACACTGGTGGTCCCTCTTTTCCCTAATATCTCCAACTGCAGAGGACTGCCTTGGACAGAAGTCACAGCACAGGCCTAGCCCTGACACTGACCAGCTGTGGGTCACCTGCCTCTTCTGGGCCTCGGTGTCTTCAGTTGTGAAATGAGTGTGGCTCTTTCTATCTTGATTTCTGAGGTAATGGTGAGAGCTCTGTCCTGGGGCTGCTCTAGATCGTGTTAGAACCTGGTGACTCTCTGATAGCTGTGCTGATCCTTCCCCGATGTAACAAATATGATGATCCCCTCCTTGGATACCAGTCTCCTCCTCGGTCCCTTGATTGATTGACTGTAGTGAATGGGGCACGTCACCATTAAATGATGCCCACTAGTTTTAAGGTAGGAAGAGATGAAGAGAGATCATCTTGCCCATCCTTTTCCTCTAGGCAAAGATCCCAAGAAGATATTTCTACATCTTCCAGGAGAGGGGACATCACCATCTTCTTTCTCAGACAGAGCTTTCTTATTCCTGTGTCACTTCATCCCTTTCTGCTGATGTTAAAGGTGGATTCCACCCACTGAGATGAGCAGAGCAGACCTTTGGCTTCATCACCATGACATTCTTAGAGAATGCTGCACTGATAATGTATCTGGCCCATCACAACCCCATGCTAATGATTGCACCATCGTTCCCTCCACTGTGCTGAAAGGTGATGACCCTTTTCATCCTGTATATTTCATCCTGCAATGAACACATCTTAAGGAAAAGGAAGGGGAGGTGAATCCTTCTTACCATCGCCCCTCACCTCAAGGTCTGTTTCCAGCTGGATCAGTAGTGTTATCTTCACCTAGGAAAGCCAGTATTGTAACTCTAAGAGCATAGTCGGAGGGATTAAGAAGGCTTAGGCAAGTTTCTTAGACTCTTTGGGGCCTGTACACTCATCAGGACCCTATATCCATCATTCTGTGAGAGTGTAGTACTAAGCCATTCATACCTTTAATGATGGTGGTCACACAAGGGGCACCCCTAACATTGCCCCACATTTGCATTACATTTCACATGTTTTATTTTCTCCTCTTAACAAACCTGTGAGTTAGGTGTTACTGCATAGGGAAAAACTGAATATTAGAGAGTTTAAGAGCAAGTGCACATCACACAGCCTCTAGGTTCCAGAGCAATAAGGTCAACCCAGCAAGGAATTTCATGAAGCAATGAAACTGTCTTTTCAGTCCTCTTCTTGGAGCTGTTATAGATCAGGGATTCTAAGCCTGCTGTGCATATAAGCCATAATGGAAATACTTTTAAAATGCAGATCCTTGGTCCCTAACTAAGATCTACTGATTCATAATTTCGAAGGAGTGGGTCTTAAGTATTTGCATTGTTTAAATATTTCCTGGGTGATCTGCCTAGTTTGGGAACCACAGACCTAGAGCATTCTGGTAGAACCATAGAACTATAGCCAGGCCATAGAACATTCTGCTAATGACATTTCCACAGTATCCCACTACATTGTCCTGAGATCCTCTAGAGATCTTCATAGAAAATTGAAAGATGTAGGAAGCTTAGGCAGCTCATGAAATCATCCAGCCTTGGAGGGGCCCTAGCCAACATCTAGTGTGGTTTTCTACCAGCTGCTTATATTCTTAGAGACTGCTGCACTGATAGTGTATCTGGCTCATCTCATCACACATGCCTAATGATGACCCTCCTGGCCTAAATGGAAGTACTCTTAGTTGGAGAACTAATTACCTCACAAGGCAGCCCATTTCTTTTCAGACTCTTAGCTTTGTCAGAAAGTTTTCTGCAACAATGCATGAGAAAAGATAATAAAGAAGTAAGGATAATAATACCACAAAAAGAAGTTCCTTACATATAGTTGTTGCTTACCAGAGGTTTGTTGAATGAGTAAATTAATTTAAAAACTATTTTTTTTGGCTTGGTTATATGTCTTTATTTTACAAATGAGAGTTGAAGGTTCATATAAGTCATCTTACTCTACTCACAAAGTTAAAATAGTGGCAGAATCAGGGCTAAACCCAAGGTCAGTTGATTTCCAACCCAGTGTTCGTATGTGGGGGTGGGCAGAGGAGGAGAAGGTCACAGGTGTTAAGAGGAGAGCATAATCATTCCAGCACTATACTCTTGGGGACACAGCACAGTGGTTAAGTGTCTAGTGCGTGCAGTTGGGTCACCTCACTTCAAATCCAGATTCTGTCACTTATTAGTTATACAACTTTAGGCTTGTCACTTGACATCTCTGCTTCAGTCAAATGTCTGTAAAATAGAGACAAAAATTACATCTGCTTCATAGCTCTATTGTGAGAATTAACTTAGTAATATGTGTACAGTGCTTAGAATAGTGCCTGATACATAATAAGCTCTCTATAAATACAGATTGTTGCTGTTCTTGCTGTTATTATCTATTATCATCATTGTCGTCATCATCATTTGGCTAGTTCAGTGTCCCTCAATAATGAGGACCTATCTTTTTATTTCCCCAAAGATTTATGTATACCCATGAATGCCAAGACAGCCTGTCAGTGAGTGGGCAAAGCCGGCTTCACAACACCCTCTCCACCCCATTCGCAGGACCAACCCCATCCCCCATCAAAAACCCTGCATGGGTTGGGACTGTAGCTGTGACAGTGGATACCGAGATGGATTTGCTAAGGATTCAAGATTGATTGACATTAAATATTTGCGGACTAGTTCTCAGATATCAGGGGTATTTTATAAAACCATGATGGGGTATGTGTCCTCAAAATCTTTCACCTGTTAGGCTATGAGAACAGACTAACTAGACACCAGAACAGTGATTGGAGTTGGTGCTTTATCCAGGCAGGGACTGAGTTCACTGGGTTCAGGAGGTACTGATCATCTCTACTCCTCCAGAAATTAAAACAGGGCAGAGAGAATCTGTCAAAGAGAAGGGTAGAACTTTCAGTACACACCAGTAGAAAGAGAGGAAGGAGACACCTCTACGCACATGTACGGAGGGTGTATTGAAGCTCAAGGGAGGAGGATCTGATCAGCGAGAAAGCAGGGACTTGAGAGAACTGGTAGAGGTGCCGGAGAGCAGACGAGGAGTTACAGACAGGCAGACACAGAGAGACAGAGAGGGAAAGAGGATCCTTAGCCTGTTGTGGCTAAATGTTAGATGGTGCTTGGAAGACAGTAAGAAACACATTTATTCAGGCCCCTTTATTTTATCTGGACATCATTTCGTGCTAGAATGAAGAATGAAGTCTTTCGCTGTCCGCATTTCACAGATGTATAAATTACATCTCTTGTGAGCCAAGCTATAGACAGACCTGTGAGACCTTTGGCTTTTAGGTGTCCGATTTTTTTTCCCTTGTACTCTTGGCTTATCCTCTCCATCATATCATTAGCATCTTTTGTTTCAATGTAATGTGTTTTTTTCTTTAATGGAAGGCATAACAGTAGTGGTTTGTTGTCCATCTGTGTATTTCTTCTAGGGGCGTTAAGTGTATTGTTGCTCATCGCAAACAATTTCTTCTAGAATCTGTTATCAGGATGACCTAGCCTTCCCTTGAAGACAAAAAAAAAGCATATGATAGACCATTTGTCTCTTTACATTCTACATGCTGGAAAATTGAGAACTAATCATTAGTCTGAGGTATAGTGACTATGTAGTCCACAAATTGCATGTTTGTGCTCTTTTATCTACCCATAGGCTTTCCCCTACCATTTTCTGATTTTCTACTCATAGTTTTGTAACAGATATGTTGTGCCCCTTCCTGCCTTGGTTTATAGGGAAAATCCACACTGGTCCTAACCTGTGCCTCAGCAGGGGGTGAGGTTTTCTTATGCTCATAATCCCACACAAGGTGCCCGTGACCTTACCTTTTGTGTTCAAACCACGTGATGGGAGCTTGTTCTCAGAAATGGGTCTGTTAAGGTAGGATGGCAGGAGGAGGAAGCTGAGCAGATGATTTCTGGTAGAAGGAGGTCCCCATGGGGTGGAATCCATTTCTATGTAGTCCCTTGATCTTCTGGATGCCCTGTGTTTACGACGACCTCACCCTTACCCAGATTCAAGGGCCCTGGCCCACCCATTCTTTCTCTTCATCAATAGTCTTATATTTCCTCTGGAGGCAAGAACAAATTTGCTGAAACAGCATGCACTTCCTCCTGGGCATTTTACCATTTTGTTTTCAAAATTGAGTATACCTTATAGGCAAACTGGGATTGAACAAATAATAAATGGCAGATGGTGGGAGCCCAGTTTTTCACTATTGAGGTAGTGAGCAAAGAGGGCTAGAATACACTATGTGATACTGAGTTAGAGTTAAGGACATTGGTATGAAATCATATTTAGCTTAATATAGATACAGATGGTTAAATAATGAAATAATTATAGGTATATGAGTATACACTGGTTAGTACACACATTTATTTTTCCAAGCTCTGTCCACTGAGAATACCTAGAAACAATGACAGCCCCGTAGCAATGAGCACAATAAACACCCAGATATTGATTTACAATACAATTTTCCAGTAAAAGAAACCAAGGCTCACCAGAAAAATGGTTAAATCTAGGTATGAGTCAGGGAATATACAGATAAGCCTGAAGCATCTTGTAGTGCTAGAAAACTAGGAAATACTCCAAAAAGAAACAATGGTTTTACATAAAAGGGACACAGGAGCTAACTGAACAAGCTCCCAAAGCTGGAACAATGTGAACAACAAAATAAATGACATAGCATTAGATTACAATCCAAGGTATGACATAAATAGATATCTAATATCCATGAGTCCATACTGATATAAATAAACAATTGAACAGGTTAAAAAAAATGGGTGGGGGAGAACAGAAAAATTTCTCAGAGAGAATTCCAAATAATTTATGTGCAGTAGTCTCCCCTTCTCTGTGGGGGAAACATTTCAAGATTCCCCATGGATGCCTAAAACTGTGCAGAGTACCAAAATCTCTATACACTATGTTTTTTCCCTTTACATATGTACTTAAGGGGGCATAGTAAGAGATTAATGACAAAAACTAATAATAACAGAACAATTATAACGATTTGCTGTAATACAAGTTATGTGAATGTAGTCTCTCTCTCAAAAAATATTTTACTGTAGTCACCTTTCTTCCTTTGATGATGTGAAATGATAAAATGCCTCTTGAGATGAAGTGAGGTGAGTGAAGTAGGCACCATGACGTATCTGTAGGCTACTCTTGACCTTCTGATGATGTGTCAGAAGGAGGATTAACTGTTTTGGGTGATCCTGGAACATGGAGCTATGACAATATAGATGGTTGGTTGTCAGGAGCAGGTGATGTCGATGACTAATGGGTGAGTAGCATGCACAGCGTGGACACTGGATGAAGGTATGATTCACATTCCATGCAGGATAGAGAAAGACAGTGTGAGATTTTATCACTGCTCCTCAGAACTGGCATGCAATTTAAAACTTACGAATTGTTTGTTTCCATTTAATATTTTTCCATTTTCCATTTAATATTTTTGAACTGTGGTTAACCACAGGTAAGTGAATCTGCACAAAGTGAAACGGTGGATAACGGAGGATGCTGTAGATACTAACCCATCTAGGAGGTGCAGCATAACTTCCTACCCTTCAGATGGGCTGGACACAGTGACTTCCTTCCAAAGAGGAGGAAAGGGAAAGAAAAGGAATAACTTTATGGTGGAGAAACCTGACAAACACTGTCTCAGGCAGGTGTTCAAGGTCAGTGCCAGCAGTGATGTCACATTGTTAGCATATAACCTTGATACGATGTGATGAGAATGGCACTTTACCTCGGTGGTCTTCCTCCTGAAAGTCAATAATCTTATTCTTATCATCGAACAAATCTTAGTTGAGACACATTCTACAAAATACCCAACCAGTGCTCCTCAAAACTGTCAAGGTCATCCAAAATAAGGAAAGTCTGAGAAACTGTCACAGTCATAGGGAGCTCTAGGAGATATGTCCACTGAATGTATGCAACATAGTATCCTGGATATGATCCAGAACACAAAACATTAATTGCACAAAGGTATTGTTAATGAAAGCTCTTAATAGGGGAAACTGGGAGCAGGTATATAAGAATTCTGTACTATATTTGCAACTTTTCTGTAATCTAAAACTATCCTAAAATAAGAAGTCTCTTTCTAAAATATAGAGTACACCCTTAATGTAAGTAACAACTAACATTTATTGAGTTAAATAATTCCTAAATATTTTATCTATGTTATCATATATAATGCCTTCCATAATCTCACAGAGCAGATACTATTATTTTACCTAATTTTTGGATGAGAAAACTTAGGCATACAGAGGTACAGAAATTTCATAATGTCACAGAGTTATCAAAGATTTGAAATGGGGTTTATCTGACAACGGTCCTTACTTGTACTTGCTCTGTTAAGGAAGGTTTGGCCTAGGACCTTTACAGATTCATGTAAAAACAGGAAGTGATTTCATTTATCTATCTATCTATCTATCTATCTATCTATCTATCTATCTATCTATCTATCTATCATCTATTTATTTATTTATTAAAAAGTAATGCATTTACATGAAAATTATAAATCAGGTAATCCAACAGGTTGTAATATGAAAAAATTGTCTCTTACTAAAAATCTGCTTATACATTTATTTCTTTGCTGCCTGTTAGACTTCCCTAAAAAGCAAGAGATTAAGCTCACATTCACCATCCCTCCTCTCCCTCCTTACTTAGATATGGGTTTATTTTTGACACTATTATTGCTTACCTCTATAACTTTAAATGTTTTAACTAAAACTCTCTTTCTTCATTGATCAAGTTTAGACTTGACTTCCCAATAATTAAGAGGAAATTAGCACCACATAGTTTCCTTCACCTTAGGATGATTTTATCTTAATATTTTATTTGTGACATCTTTACTGAAATAAATAAAAGCAATGACTTATTATTTATCTGTATCATGAAGTGTATAGTACCCGGCAACAAAATGTGGTCTGTCAGACATTGTAAAGTAGTAGCTGCTGACAATGTATTACACTTAGAAAGTATGCTAGGCCAACCTTAGTAGAGGTTGACCATAGGCCAGGCTGGAGAGGACCACACTGTCCTGGCTGGAGATCCAGGAAAAGCTGGGCACACTGAGCCAGTGGATGAATTGGATCGAGGTCACTGGGCTCGAGTTCAGTTCCTGTGCAAGAACTATCCAGAAGGCTGGAATTGAGACTTGTTGAGGAGGACAGAGCACTGTTAGAAACTTTCACCTAAGGGTCTTCAGAGTCCCACGGGGAGATCTTTTAAACTCCTAGCAATTTTTTCTTAATATTTTTTATTTCTTACATGTTTTTTATTAAGTCCAAACAACATAGCATTTAACATTTAATAAAATGTCATACATTTGGTATTTAATATGACTGTTTGATATTTAATATGTTCTATTATCTAATTAAAGAACAAATGTTCTTTATCAAATGTATGAAGTTTCTCTGTCAAAATGAAATGTTTTTAATTAGAAAATGTTAAAAATATGTAAGTTTTTAACATTCATTAAAAGCATAAAGTTAGATATATTCTAAAGAAAATTAATTGCTCTACTTATTCAGTTTTGTTATTACTGAGAACTTTAAAAATTTCATATATAGTATTTTAAAAATACGTATTTATTTATTCTAATTGATAACTAAAAATTGTATATATTTCTCACGAACAACATCATGTCTTGAAATATGTGAACATTGTGGAATGGCTAAACCGAGCTAATTAACATGCATTGCATCACATACCATATTTTTGTGGTGAGAACACTTGAAATCCATATATAGAGATAGACTTTATATATCTATATAAATGTATAGGTTGTCTGTATATAGAACATTTTGTACAAAATATGAAGTCTGCCTCTCTCATTACTTATTAGTATAAAAGTGCAATGTACACATATATTAAAATGAAGCCATGCTAAAGTCACACTAAAAACACACTTATAATATTGACATTTCTGGTGTGCAGATATATTTTAGAAAATGTGAAGATGCCAGACATAACCTTTATGAAGAAAGATAATCATTAAATTACTAGTTTATTTTCATTGTGGGGATTTTGAAATCAATTTGATACAGACTAAACAGTGTGTCTATATAATAATAAGTAGAACAATTAGCACGGAAAATCCAAGTACTGAGAAACCTCAATAGGCCAAAATTTTAAGTAATATTCTTGCCAAAAAAAAAATAATAATTCCAGTAGAGAGATAGGAAGAATGGAATCTAGAGTTCTATAGTAATATAGGGAGACTACAGTTAGCAACAAAGTACTGTGTATCTTTGAATAGCTGGTCAAGATGTTGTTGAATGTTCCCAACACAAAGAGGTGACAAGTGTTTGAAGCACCCTGATATGATTATTGCACACGGTATGAATGTAACTAAATATCATATTGTACTCCATAAATGTATACAAGTATCATAGGTCAATTAAGAAAAGTAAATTAAAAAGAGAGAAATAGAGAGTAGAATAGTGGTCACCGGAGGCAGGGAAAGGGAGGTGGGGGGGAGATGGGGAAAGGTTGGGAGACCAACGGGTACAAAGTTACGAAGTTAAAGTTAGATAGGAAGAATAAGTCCTTGTGCCCTAGGGTGACAGTAGCTAATAATATTGAATATTTTAAGATAACCAGAAAAGAGGATATTGAATGTTATAACCACAAAGAAATGATAAATGTTTAGGTAATAGATGTTAACTATTTCGATTAGATCATTACACAATATATGCATGTATTGAAATGACAAGCTGTATCCCATAAACATGTACAGTGAAGAAATAAATTTAAAAAATTTTTAAAGTAAACAAAAGAAAAATAATTTCTGTCAAAACTTTTAAAAAAATTGTTGTTTGGTGAATATTCATCTTCAATAAAGAGCTGAAATAAAACATAGAAAAAAAAATATTCTTATACACTGAACTGCACACAATCAACCAAACATTGATATTTTACTATTTTCCTAGGAAAAAATGGGATTCTTTCCAGAAACCTCTTATTCAAACATATTGAATATCACAAGTCAATATTTAAAAACATATCAGCTAAATATAGAAGTTTAAACAATAGTGTATCAATAATCATAAGACATTGCTTTATACAATATAAAGTACCTTTCTTTCCTCAAAAGGAAGAAGGCACCTAAATGTGGACATTTCCCACTGTAAGCTGGGGTAATCCTTTAACATAGTGTTCGCTTTTGCCCTTGAAAAAAAGAAATCCTCCCCTAAAAATGATTTTCTTAATGTGGTCATTTTAATTGCACCCAAAGTGTGATCTTTCTGGAGCGTCTGAAAAAATTTTTTATAGTTTTTGACAATTCTAAAATTCCAATTCTAAAACTTTATCCTAAGAAAATTAGAATGTTTATTTTACTGTTGCTTTGACAGCAAAAGAGTGAAAACACATAAATGCCCAATATTAGGAAACTGGTCAAGCAAATCAGGGCGTGTTAATGCCATGTGTAATAGTGTTGATCAATATTTGTTAGCATGAAAGAGTATTAACAATTACTCTTTGACTGTTAAGTTTTACTGTTTTACTTAACGGTAAAAAAAAAAAGTAGGTTTTAAAATATTCTGAAATCATCCCATTTTGTGATTTTTAAAAGTTTGTAAATATATCTATGAAATTATTAACTATGGCTATTTTTAGGTGATAAGATTTTAGATTGGCCTTACCCATCTTCCTTATGCATTAACATTCACAAATACATAACATTAACAAATCTTTATACAAGTGTGCATCATTTGTTTAATGAGAAAAATTTACACACATTAAAATTATAATTGCAAATAATTATTATATATATCACAACAGGAGTAAAATCAGGTCCCGGCAATCAAGAGGATTGTTAAGCTCTAGAAATGGGCACTCTATGTATTGAAATAATAGACTGAAATTCTCTTCTGAGCCTGTGCAATATAATCTATTCGATTGGGTACTTGTTAAATATACATGTATACATAAATATATATATATATATTTTCAGTGCTCCCCAGAAAATGTGCATCAGCAAAAAATCTTTACATGAAACTTATATTGGCATGTAACGTAGCTGAGCCTCGGGCCTCCTCCAGACCCATGGAATTCATGCAAGCTTCCCCTCCTGGGCTTGGGCCCAGACTTTCCCCAAAGGTACATCCTTTGGTAGCTGGGCTTTATATTTTAAGTTCAATAAACTCAGCGGGTTTGAATCATCATAAGAAATTGGGGTTATGAACTGTCTTGCATCTATCATCTCATACCTGGTGTTCCAGCCAGATTGCAATTCACACCATTGGCATGTACTGCACTTGCCGTGCATTTGTTTATGCTGGGTCGACGCTTCCCCCTCACTCCTCCTCCCAGTACCAGTTGGCTTACCTCTAAAGGCCTCATTTAAGTGCTTCCTACCCCAGTTATCCCTTGTGGTTAAAAAAAAAAAAAATGCTTCCTACCCCAGGAAGTCTACTCTCCTCACCTCTGAGTGGGATGTTCTCCCATTTCTGACCTCTCCTTCCATGGTCCAGGAAACCGACTTTGATTCACACCATTCAAATGAGGCTCTCACTGCTCTCCTTGACCTTAAGAATCCTTTTTTTTTTTTTTTTTTCCTGCTTTAAGTTCTTTTGGACACAGATTGAGAAGTAAAAATAAGTAAATCAGCTTAAAATTATATTTGTAAACCCACATGTTTCAATCTGGAGGGTACTTTGCCTCTCCCACTGGGCTATAAGCTTTTCTAGAGCAGGGATAAATCTGCTACTTGCGTCTGTAAACACAGAGGGCAGTACACAGTAGGTGCTCAACAGTTGTTTATTGCACTGCAGGCTTCAATGCTAGTATCATGCAATGACATACGTTGATGGCTGCGAGGCTGCTGAGAACTAGAACACAAATCCTAAAACACCTGCCTCTTTAAAATACCATCAGCTGTCTTAGGAGGAGAGGAGGGGAAGCAGCGTCCACCTGAGGGGGTCTCATCTCATGTGAGCAGGGGTCTCACAGACTCACAGAAGTCAGGGCTCCAGCTTTATTGTTGTTGAGTTGAGGGGTGGGTGCAAGAGAAGAACACACATGCAGCTCAGCCCTTCTCTCCTCTCCAGTGCTGGGGCCCAGGAAGTGTGTCTCAGTGAGTAGAGGGACTGGGCAGGGTGGGGAGATAGAGCGCCTGTCCTTGTGCCCCCTCTCCTTGGGGCCCATTGCCTTAACACTCCTCCTCTTTGCAGTGGTAGGTTGTGCCACCTCTGAGGCAGCGAGGCTTTCTTCGAGCCCTCCTAGAGCAGGTGGGGTTCTGAGCCCTGGACCTTTGGGAACTGGAATGACAGCTTCCTGAACAGGGAGTACCACAACGGGCAGAGCAGGGAGCCAGGCAGGGGTTTGGGCACTGGGGAGGGGAGGATTTGGGAGCATTTGGAGGCTCCCAAGATTGCTGCTCCTGCTGTGACATTGCTGGGCTGACAGGTTGAATCTGGAAGAAAAAGAGCATGCAGTTATGTCAGGGACCCAGGCATTTTGGGTGTCTGCTTCTTTTCTCCATAAGCTGGAGCTTTCAAAAATAGAGCCTAGCACTTACAACTTGCTGAAGTCCATGCCAGGAAGGGAAAAATGGATTAAAAGGGATAAACACTTGGGGAGTAAATCCTGGTGGGAACTCACCAACAACCAAAGTGGTAACTTATTCTTCCTCTTAAAAAAGAAGGCTGTTACCCACCATGACCAAGTGTAAAGGACAACAAAGTCTCTGCTCTTTCTTCCTTCAGCCTTATTCTGATCCAAGACTCCTAAGCTTCTGTGTCTTTTCTCTGCTTCTCCAGCCTTCTAGCTTCTAATGTTTTCTCCCATGTTAGATCATTTGGGGTCTTTAACAGAAACTCACTTTCCTTCCCTTCTCCCTACTCCAAACCTTTCCTACCTGGCTCATCAAATCCCTTGGAAGAGACAAGAAGAGAGATTGGGGCCACCTTAGCAGCACCCGAGTGAGGGACATCCAAATGTCTCCCCACACAGAAGTAGCCTTACCTTAGAGGAAGACCTGTGGACAAGTCATCCCAGGAGGAGTCCGGAGGCCTTGTGATGTCAGGAAGGAAGAGGCTTTTTTATACACCCCCCAATTGAAGCCTCCAGGCTACATGTTATTGGAGGGTAGCCATGGAGTGGATGACCTATCTGGATGTTTCACAATTCCTAGGGCTGGATTCCTTAGCTCCACACAACTGGGATGTTGTTCAAAGGGATTTCCATGTGAACGAGTGACCAGACGGCAGTCATACTCCTATCCCATCCCCCAGGGATGACATACCAGTGTACCCACGTCCACCGGGGATAGGGGTACAACTGTGGTTGAGTTATACCTTGGATTAGAGGAGAAAGATCAGGTTCAATACCACCCAGGTTCTGAGGAAGATCCTTCATGTCCTGCTGCCATCCATCATCCGTCATTTTCAACATCCAGCTCGACACCATCACCTCCAGGGAGCCTTGTGTGGTTCCCCAGGCACATCTGAGTTCTCCACCTCTGGACTTTACAGATGTCTCTCATAGCCTTTAAGGTTGCTCTGGGTCAGGGTGACCTAGATACATGTCCTATCTCCTCTAGTAAACTATTCTTTGATAACAGGGACCTGGTCCTTATCACTTCTGCATTCCTAGAGCCTGATGTTTTCCCCAACACAGAGAAAATGCTCATTAGTGTTTGTTGAATAAAACAATCTATGTGTCATTAGAATAGGCTTTGTTTTTCAAGATAACAAAAAATAGGAGGAAAATAAAGCCCGAGTTGTTTTTGCTTTGTGGATTAGATCTTGATCTCTTATTTTCACCATTCTCACCTAAGGTTTTTGTGAACACCTTTTATAAATAGTGCACAGAAATCTGCAGGTGGAGCTCACCTTACACAACAGGCTGGGAAAAGGGTGAGGAGTAAAACATTTATAGACTCTGCTGTCTCTTACAGGCAAAATGGGAGCTGTCGGGGTAATTATGAAGGCACTGGTAATTATGAAGGGACTGGTAATTATCAAGCCTTCCACAGAGTGAAAAGTTTTCTTTCATCTTTCATGAAAATTGATATCATCATATTTTGGCAGTGCTTAAAGTGGGAACACTCTTGTCTAAATACAGGCCCTCACCTCTGGATGCTTCTGTCTCAGAATCGCTGCCGATGTGCACAGAGAAGCACAAAGGTCCCGATGAGACTCCACACTGGCAGGGATTGTGTCTCACCTGCCTCGCCTTCCTGATGCCTGACACACAGTAAGTATTCAGGAAATTGTAAGTAAATGAGAAACGTGAGGGACTTTCTGTTGTGGGAGCAGGCCTCAATGGCCTTCAGAGCATACACAGGACAAAGGTAGGCAGGGTCAGGGTGTGGGACGGGGGATGAGGACCTAACCAGGGTGGAAAACCGGACAAGGCCAGCAGCTGTCAGAGCCCCAAGGCCAGCAGGACAGGATTATCAGGGCTCACCTGCTCCATCTGGAAAGGCATTAAGATGTAGTATGGATGAAGGTAGAAAAAGTCCCTGTAAGTGAAACAGACAGTGGGAGACTGATCTGAAACCTAGATTGCCCCACTAGAATAGGACCCTGAGAGAGAGCCTGGTTTGTGGGGCCTCAGGGATTAAATACCTTTTTCTTTCACTTCCTTCTCTCTCCTCTCTGTCCATTTCTCCTCTTCCTATTTCACTTCCCCACCTACCCACCCCTACCCTCGCCCCCACCCCCACCCCGACCCCCCAGGCAGCATAAGTAACTGATAGTCCTCAGAAATGCTTCATGTGCACTGAGCATTAGTGGGAAGGCAAAGCAACTCTGATCTCAATGTGCCAGTTGTTCCTTTCTTCCTCTCTAGACTTGCATAAACCCATGTTCTGCAGACCTCACACATCACAAAGACATTTCCTCGAGGTTAACTAGCAAGTAATCAAGGTACTTGCTACCCTTCCAAGGGCTGAGGGTTCTTTCTGGGGGCTCTGCCCTGGGCAAACTAAGCTTCTCTGATTTCTCTACATCTCTCTAAGACCACTCCTCAAAATAAGTTGCCCACAGAAATCTCTAGGTCCAGTTGTTTTCAGTACAATAAACTTCATTACATACAGGATGGTGTTGGATTACAAAAAGATTATATTACATTAAAGGAATCATTACAAAAGGATTTGCACTTGCAGTGGAGCATGTTCCGCATCTGGATTTGCCTAGCTTTGAAGCAAGCCTCTTTGAGGCCCCTGAGCTGTACTGTCTTCCAAATAGACTTACAAGTCCAGCTGGTTCTAAATCAGGACCCCAGAAATTTAATGTTCTTCTAGGCCCATTTCCCCTCTCTTCCTGGTTCAGGTTGTATCTAGGAGTGTGATTCAATGATTTGACATGCATCAAGCAGCTACTATGTACTAGATACAGGAAGGAATAAGAGCCCATTTCATGCTCTCAAAGCCTTCACTCTAGAGAGAATACAGACATGTGGATAAATAACATTAAACAGCAAGTGAAAAGTGGCAGAGAGGCGAGTAAACTTGGCTTGCAGATTGAGAACGGGACTAGTCAGCTTAAATGCTCAAATTAGAACGATGGTGTCTTGAGGATGTGGCTCCCACTGCTACTGGAGGCCCACTCTGGTCAGGAGATGGGAGCCCATCTCTGAGAATAATCCCTTCTCATTTCCCGTCTCTATCCATGACCCTATTTCTCTGAGTAATAGTTATCTCCAGGTCCCCAGCGTCAAATGAAGTTGGGCTGCCTCTGACCTGTCTGGGCTTCTCTTCACTCCATTTTTCTCTGGGACCTCAAACCATGTAGATATTGCTGAAGTAACTCCCCAAATATGTTTTTTAAATCTCTTTTGTTTTGCCCTATTTTTCCATGAATAATTACCCCGACTGTTAAATACTCTTCCAGAGCACTTTGATGTTTTCAGGATTGATCTCAACTCCTTCAGCCGGCACTCAGGGCCCTGTACACTTGATCCTGTCCCACCAGTCATGCTTAGACCCTGGCACTGCCTTTCATCATGTCTCCTCCGCTGCTGAGCAGGTGGATTCACTGTACAGTGAACTGGCTTCTATGCTTTCTGGCATCTGTTTATCTCTCTCTCTCTCCACCAATCTCTCTTTCTCCTCCTCCCTTTCTTGTTCTTCCTCTCTCTTCTTCTTCCTCTTTCTTTCTTTCTTTCTTTTTCTTTCCCTTTTCTGTGCTTGCTCCTCTTCTGAGAATATTATTCCCCTCTTTTCTTGTCTTCTGATAATCTATCTTCCAAGGGCCAAAACAAATCCCATGTCCTCTGTAATGGGTTTCTTGACAATGCCTGGCCAAGAAAATTTTCCAGAGCCTTTATTGCTTATTATACATAATAAAATTTATATATTATGAATAATTGTGGGGTTTTTTAATGTGATATTGTAAACACCTGGAGATGGAACTATGACTCATACATTTTATGGGTACATAGTGGTTCATTTCACATACTAGTTATTAGGTTTTAAAAAATTTCTGACAGCAACATTTTCAAGGAACTTTACAGTTTACCGAATGCTTTCCAAACGTTATATCCCAAATTGGTCAATTCATATGAAATATGGACTCAGGCCATGACAAAATCAGACACTCACAGTGAGTTTGGGATTGTCCGTATCACACTGTGGACACCTCAACTATATTTCCTGAAGGCTATAATACTTTTACTTAGACTGTGACAAAGAGTTTAGTTTGTGTTCAGGAAATCTATACCATGACCCCTATAGGTATTTTTTATTTCAGAATCCAGGCCTGCTCATGTTTCCTCAGGAAGAAGGGCTAAAGGATCTTCTGGTCATGGTTTTTTCCTTTGGGTAGAACTGTACTCACACCACCAATCATTCTGACTTGCACCCAAGGCCGTAGCATGATGGGGACAGGCTTGCTAACCTAGTCCTTGGGTCCAAATGGGTTCATTTCCATTTCAATAGGAGAAATTGTCACTAGCAAAAGATGGGCTTAGTGTAGCCTTTTCTTCATTAAAGGGGTCAGTCTCTTTTGTTCGTGTCTCACCATCCAAATGAAGAGGAGAGGAGGCTTCTGAGATTTAGCGGAAAAAAAATTAAAATGGTGCCCAGAGCTTAGGTTGTCCTGAATTCCTTATCAAATAACTTTTTAAGAATAAATAACAAAATAAATCTGTAAATGCATTAAACCTTGAGATTCAGAGTCTCTTTAAGCCTTACAGAAAACCTAAGCCAAATTAAGCAAAAAATAGCAAAGGAGGACGTTCAGAATGACGGCATGAAGAGCTCCTTGGATCCTTTCCTCAACCAAACAACTATAACTTGAAAAAAAATTTTTTAAATTAAAGTCTCTAAGTTATCTGAAGAGTATACAGCAAATGAAGAAACTTTTAATCAAGAAAATCTACTAAATCACATTAACAACGGCAAGAGTCTGTGGCACTTGAGCCATGACTTGCTCCTTCCCTGATTCCACCCAGCCCAGCACGACGTAGGTAGCTTCATCCCAGGAAGGTGCAATGAAGAAGATAAGGCTCCAGCTCCTCTAGTTCCGAGCCATGGGCTGTGGTGTCTTCATGGGAGGGGTAAGTTGCCAATATTTCTTATACCACCTCCAGCTCTGTATTGTAGAGGCTAAATTCCAGGAAAGGGAAACTTAACGATTTGGGGCTTCTTTACTCAGCCTATCTCCCACTCATGGGGCAGGCAGTAATGCTACCTAACTTAGGTACAGCAGGGCAAGAATACTGGGACACCAGTGGCTTTTGTCCCCACTTACTTGTAGGGTGGAGGATCTGCGGTGGAAGAGGCAATGCACCCCAGTACAGTGCCCTGTTCATAAAGCGGAAGTGTCACTCCAGGAAACATTCACTCCAGCTCAAGAGCAGTGGCCCCGAGAATTTGGCCAGGGGAAGAGGTGGGCCAAAAAATGGAGAACTCCAAAGCTCTCACCAAGGAACTGACTTTATTTGGAATGGAGGGTGGGAAAGTTCAATCCTCAAGGCAATCTGGAAAGTAAGAGAGATTTTGTTGGCAAGCAATTAAGAGGAGGCTATTGATCCATGAGAGCAATATGATAAACTGTGGGACAGCTAATTTATCAGAGAAAATCGGGGAAAGTGAGGTCTAAGTAGAGACCTCTCAAGTTCAGAACAAACCTCAAAAACTGGTCTCAACAACTACCTACTCCTGAGAAGGGGCCTGGGCTTAACTGCATCCAATTATGGAGCAATTTATGTTCCAGGACATTATCAAAAATAATAGAGCAATCTGCCAGCAATGAGTAAAGCCTAACAGTGTGTGTGATAACAACAGAGGCAGACAGCTTAACAGAGAAATTATCAAATAGACAACCAAAGAGAGTTCTGCTAAAACTATTGTCATCCAGAGTAACTTGTGCATGCCCAAGGAGGAGTGTTATCAGAGCATCACACTTCAGGGGAAATAGACTACACCAAAGTAGTCCATCCAAATCACTCAAAAAATAAACAAGCAAAATCAACAAACCCTGAGGGAGGAGAGAATCAGTACAGAGTTGCTACAATATATCTAAAAAGAGCATTTTTTAAAACAAAAAACATATGATACATGAAAATAAACAGGAAAGTGTGACCCTTACACAGGAAAATAAGCAGTCAACAGAAACTTTCTGTGAGAGGGCTCAAAGGTTGCACTTAGTAAACTAAGACTTCAAAGCAGCCTTATAGCTATATTTAAAGAATTATTAGAAAAATCACACTTAAAGAAGTAAATAAAGGTATGATATCATCTTTTCAAATAAAGAAGGTTAATAAACAGGTAGAAATTCTTTTTAAAAATAACTAGATAGAAATCCTAAAGTTAAAAAGTACAATAACTGAAATGAAAATTTGTTAGAGGGGTTCTACAGTATGTTTGAACTGGCAGAAGAGAGAATCAGCAAATGAGATAGATAAATAGAGATTATGCAATCTAGAGAACAGAGAAAAAAAGAATTTAAAAAAGTGAGCAGAGCCTCAGAAAAAATTGGAATACTATTAAGCATGCCAATATATGTGTAATATGAGTACCAGAAGGAGAAAATAGGGAGAAAAAGGAGCAAAAAAACCGCAAAAATAATGACTGAAATTTCCTCAAATTTGATGAAAAACATTGATCTATTCGTTTTAAAAGATCAACAAACTCAAAGTAGAATAAACAAAAAAAGGTTCGCATCCAGATACATCACAAAAGTATTGAAAGAAAAAGTGAAGAGAAATCTTGAAAACAAGAGAAAAATGACTTCTTGCTTACAAGGGAACTCCAATAATGTTTGCAGTTGACTTCGCATCAAAAGCAATAGAAGCCAGAGGCATTGGATTGACATTTTCAAAATGCTGAAAAGAAAAAACAAATCAAAAACCTGTCAATTAAGGACACACATAAAAATCAATGGAAGAGAATTGAAAGCCCAGAAATAAAACATTACGGTCAATTAATTTTTGGCAAGGGTACAAAAATTTTTGACTACTTCACTGAGGAAACAACAGACTTTCAACACATGATGCTAGGGTGACTGAAAATCCACAAGAAAAAGGATGAAATTAACCCCCTAACTCACAACATTTTAAACAATTAACTCAAAATGGATCGGGAACCTAACTGAGGGGCTAAAACAATAAAACTCTTAGAAGAAAATGTACAAGAAAATCTTCATCACAATCTTGGCTTTCATGGAACTGTGGTCTGAGATAGATATACAGCAACTCTCTTTAAGGAGAGAGTGTGTCTGGTCCTAAGTGGAAAATTACTTCACTTCTGGGGAATGTAGGATTCTTTCATCTGAGAATTCCTATTTAGATAGCATGCTGGTCATCTCTCACTTTGCCCAACAATAAACTTCATGCATGTTAGTATGCTAATGTAATTCTTTGGAGGAGATTATCCAATCCATGTAGTGTTTGAGCTCCCTGAGCTCCCTCTTATTACTGAAGCCAAAGAGAATATATCCCTCTTTTAGCCTCCTGGAATAGTTAAGGATGAGCATATTGAATGCTCCCTCATGGGACTTCGAATCTTGAGTGATTCACCAAAGACACAGGGACACCTAGAGGTCCTATTAATCACAGCAGTTGTGAGGTGTGCACCAGAATTTTCCTGTGATGTGTTCCTGCTGTCTGGTCTGCCAGACACCTGTGTTTTTTCATGGATTAAAAAATAAGTACAAGGTACTGCCCATTTATCCAGTTTATAAAGATTACAGAGGCATAATAAACACAAAGTAAAATTAACAATGATTAAATCTCATGTGAAATTTGTAATTGAAAGATTTTTGATGAAAAATCAAGACTTCTTTTCAAAATACAGAGATAAAATATTTGATCTAAAAAATTGAACTTGGGGCTCTAGAAAAAGAAACCAAAAAATGATTGACTTTTTAACATTTCTGACTCTTTTTTTAATGGGTTTTAAATTTTAAAGTATTTATCATGTTTTATGCAAATTTCCAGTTAGAATTAACTAACATTCATGATCTATTTGCAGAAAGTTTATGTATAATTTTCTAAAAAAATTTTGTGACTGAAAGAGAAAGAAATTTGGGAGTGAGTTGGGCAGTATTATAAAGAGGAGAAGGAGTAGACCATCTGTCTCCCTGCTATGTCCCAGGGAATGAGCTAGACCCAGAAGAAAGTCTGAACTCCAAGGAACCATGTTCATAAGAGACACTAGGAGTTTGAGCACAAGTAGAGCTACATAGGGGTTCTTCTAACAAATGATATCAGAATGAGAGGCAGAGACATTTTTCTCTTCTCCCTCCCACCCTTAACCATGTGCTATGGATCAAATGTGTCCCCCAAAAGTTCATGTGTTGGAAACTTGATCCCCATTGTAACAGTGTTAAGAGGGTGGGAAATCCAATCATGGTATTTGAAAGGTGGAGCCTTTGAGAGTTGGGTGGATCATGAGGACTGTGCCCTAGGGAATGGGGAATGGATTGATCTATTCATGGAGGAAAGAGCTTTGGGTGGGGACTGGTGGCTTTGAAAGAACTCATGTGACTCTCACCATGTGATGCCTTGGTCACCATGGGGCCCTGTAGAGAGTTCCTACCCAGAAGAAGGCCCTCACCAAATGTGCCCTGGGACCGTAGGCCTTCCTGCCTCCAAGACTGCAAGAAATAAATTTCATTTTCTTATAAATTAGCCAGTTTCAGGTATTCTGTTATAAGCAACAGGAAATGGACTGATACACCATGTGACCAGCACATCTTGATTTCCGACACTTCCGGGCATCAAAAAAAAAAAAAAAAAAAGATAGTAGTAAAAAGCATATTGGAGACACAAGCAGGCAAGAGTCTAGAACAGTGTGGTGAACAGATTCCTTGCTTTATTGTTTCACTTGAGTTTGCAGACTCCAAGGAAATTAGGGGGCAGTGAATTAGAGCCTGCAGTTTGGGGGTCCCAGAGAAGATAACACAGCTGGTGTCAGAGGCCAGAAGATAGGTTTTTGAGAGAGAATTTGGGTTTTTGGATCCCAGGGCAGAGAATTTAGGCTTCTGGATCCTCTGGGCCAGAGCTCAGAACTTAACTGGGACATCTCAGCCTCTCATACAGACCAAGGGGTAGGATGAGGAGGAACTATTTGGTCACTTGCTTCACCCAAGTCTGTTCTTTCAGACTTAGGGTCCACTTCAGCAGCAGCCTCCAGACTGCTGACCGCTCCCCCCTCCACAGCAGCCAGAGCCCCCTGAGGGCTGGCTGCAGCAGTCAGAGCTCTGGTGCCGGCGGCGGTGAAACCTGTGGTGTCTGTGGTGGCTCAGGCAGCAGCCGCCACCCCCAGAGCTGCAGCAGCTACCACTCCCAGAGCTACAGCAGCCCCCAGAGCTGGAGCCACAGCAGCCCCCAGAGCTGGAGCCACAGCAGCCCCCAGAGCTGACACTGCAGCAGGAAGAGACTGGAGGGCACTTAGGGGGACATTTTGGGGGGCACTTGGGGGTGGAGCACTTGGGAGGGCACTTGGGGGTACACTTGGGAGGGGGCTGGCACTGCTGCTGGTTCTGCTGGCAGGACATCTCGGCAGGTGGGCAGGCGTTTAGGAGCTGAGGAAGAGTCAAACAAGTCAGACTCAGGCCACAGAGGTTTCTTTTATCATCTTTTTACCAACATTTCTTTCCCCTACATTTTAAAAGCCTATTCAAGATAAATCATAGAGAAATAATCTGTAAAGTGGTTTGCCAAATGCTTTGATACTATCTCATTGGAACCTTAGAATGTTTTAATAAAATAGAAATAAATTGCATTCTTTTGACAAAGCAAGACAATGAGGAAAAACTGCATTAACAAACTTGGCCCAAATCAGTGTCTTTTAAGTGGAGGAAGTAAATTGCCATTCACAAAGTCTGACTCAAATCTATTTCTTGTGCACCACTTGAGAATTCTGAAAATGTCCATTTTAGGAGCCAGTTTAGAGCTGCAATTCTTCTTTTTAAGGAAGAAATCAGAAATGTCTTTTGGAAAAACTTCTGAGATAGCTTTGTTTAACAGACACATATTACTATCATATATGTACAAGTATATATACACATATATACATATATACACATATGTACTTTTACATATATGATTTTATATACATATATACACACACACTATGCTATAGTTAGAATTGCAAAGGGTCAGCATATCAGTTGATTATCCCAAATGATATTATGAATGGAGAAAGTGAGGCCCAAAGCTAGTCGCGGCAAGCTGAGACGTGACCCTAGGTTTTCTGGTCTTGAGCCCAGGCCTGGCAATGTACCCTCTACATCCCACAGCCTCTTCCATCCACCACCTTAGCACCATGAACTTCAACTTGTTACTTACTCCCTGTTCATCTTCGGGGCTTCTGATACAGATGCCCGGGCACCACTCCTGACCAACTAAATGACACATGGTGAGGGTGAGGGCCGTGGATCTCTGTGTTTATTAAGCCCCAAATATTCTTCCTTTGGTCTCCACTAATTGAGAACCACTGTGACTCCTGTACTGGCTTTGGGAAAGGGACACAGTGGATTTTCCAAGGTCAATTCTTCCAGAAGAAAGAATTGTTTTAACATATCTGTAATGTGAGAGACTCAAAAAGATACAAAACTAATTTGATTTAGAGAATAGAGCACATGCGCACAAATCATTTGGGGGCCCCAGATGATCTCCTGCACAGACCTCTCCTGCCCCACAGCTCATCCTCCTTCATCAGAATTTCAAGACTTTCTCAAGCTCTGCTAATCTAGCTTCTGCCTGCCCTCCTGCCCTGGTCTGAGCATCCCTCTGTGGAAGTTCCGGCTCCTGCTCCCAGTGGATACTTACCAGGGTCAGAGGCAGCAAGGGTCTGTCAGCACCTCAGGTGGTGAGTAGATGGGGTGCTCTGGCCTGAGTCCCTTTTATCTTGGCCTTGGGCTGTGCCCCAGCATGTGAGACAGGGCCCGGGCATGAGGGGACTCGCTTCCTGACACCCACACAGTTCTGTGACGGTGGTGACTAGATGCTTTTCACCTGCCTCCTGCCACAGGGCTCAGGGCAGCTGCTCCCAGCTCGGAATACAACTTAGAAGTGGTGTGAGGGTGAATTCCTGCCGTCCTCTGCTGTCTTATCCTCTTTGGGGCTACCTCCCACTCAGCTCTCCTTATTGGAGCTCAGTCCTCAAACATTCCCCTTCATCCTCCTGCGATGTTAATTCATTAGCTTCAGGCCTCCAGGTTTAAGCAAAGAACATAGATGCCTTTAAGCTTTTTCATATATGTCCCACCACTTTGCCATTGGGAGTTAGTTTATCTGTGTAAGCGTGTGTGTGTCAGTCTGTGTTTGTTTCTAAGTGTGGTGTATGCGTTAGGTGTGTGTGGTGTGGAACACACATTCCGAAGTAGATCTGCCTCTTAAGATCAGCTTGAGCTTGGAAATTCTTAGAAGGTAGGTTTGTGGTTTTGGAACCAGGCATTCTGAGCATGAATTCTAGCATTGACATTACTTATATAACTTAGAACAAATTATTTAACTACTTTGCTTCAGTTTCCTCAACTGTAAAATGGGGGTTTCAATAATCTCTACTTTATGATTTTGTTAGGAGTCTTAAATGACATAGCATAGTTAAAGCTCATAGAACTGTTCCTCACACATTTTATGCACACTAAAAGCTATCATCATCATCATCGTCGTCATATTTCTTAATTGTCTTCTAGAAACGTGCTGTGCCAGTCAATAGATTTTTTTGTCAAGCATGAAGCTAGCATTTGCATAACACTCTAGAGTTTACGAATAGTTTTTCCACATGACTTAGGCTGTCAGTGTAAGACCAAGAGAATGCAGATACATATGGTAAGGATACATCATCCTACAGAGATCTGACCCTGTGTTGCCTGAGTATGATTTTCCTTTTCCTGCTCAGGTTGTTATGAAAGACTTACTTATGAGGGAGTGGTCAGGATATCAATTCCATGGATCACATAGGTAACTCTTACTCAGGAACAAAGTTGATTCTTAAGATAACTGGCCTGAGGGATCCCATGGTCCATACCTCTGGTGATGTAGTATGCAATATATCAAGGAATCTGACTTAGATCTGGGTGATAAGTTGGCAGCATATTTGAAACCTCTTAAAGATTGGTCTGCTTGCCTTGACTGTATAATGTCAATGACTTAAGTTCAATTCAATAAGAAAACTTTTATTAAGCAAATGATTGGCTTTCTAGGTCTTCTGTTATTAAGAATTGGGAGTGGGCATTGCTGAGATCTAGTATGGAAATACAAGCTGAATCAAAAGTATTGCATTATGTCCCACATAACTGTGTTCATTTCTTTTCCAATACATTGGGACTATGTCCAACCTTAACATAGTTACCAATTAATAAATTTTTGAAAGTGTTCCATTTTTTTCAGAATCACCCTGAACTTCATACTGAGTGGTATGTTACTTTATGTTCCAGAACCAGCGCCAAGTATGTTAATGGATTATTTTTTTCACCCATCAAATCCTTTTTTGTAACATTCGTTCTTAAATAATGCTCTTAAAGCAATAAAGAAGACAAGGTTGATTATTTCTTATGCTTGGTGACTCCCAACACCATGCTATAGGAAAATGTGGTAAGTTTGTCCACTTCCAAATAAAGAGCAACATATAAACAAACTTGAAAGTGAAATGACTGAAGACGAGGAAAATTGCATCACATATTCCAGAAATAAGATTAGAACAGTTGATATATAAATCTATCTTTAAATTAATAAGGTCAAAACAAGACAAAAATAATAATAAAATTAGTAAGGAAAAAAATCCAATGAAAATAATCGACAAAAGAGGAAAACAGGCAATACAAAATGTTAGATTTATATATGACCAACAAATGTATAAAAGGTTAGAAAAAGAAGCACTTAACTTTTATTTTCTTCAGTCAAATACATGCATTCATATTAAACAGGCAAAGATTTAAAAATTTTACATACTAAGAGTAGATTTGGGAGGAAAAAGGCAGCATGGATAGAATACCTTTTTGAAAGGCAAATTGGTGGTCTATTTATTCAGTTAACATTTATTGGTGAGTAAAATAATTAAAACTTAGAATGTACATACATATTGACTGAGCAATTCTAATTTTAGTGCTTTTGCTTTGTAGAGATTATCACAAAATTGTGAAAATCAATACTCAAGGATGTTAACTATGGTATTTACAAGATAAATTGGAAACATTTTAATATTGATGATAATGATACATGCATACAAAGACATGTGTGGCATGAATTAAAATTATTTTGTGGTTTTATATTTAGACAGAAAAAGATATTTCTTGACTGAGGCAGTTATATCATGTATTGACTGAAGCTGTTGTGTTATCGAACACGTATGTTATACAACAACAATCAGAAAATGTAATTTAAAAATAAAGCTGCAAGTATTAGCAATAAAAATATGAGCTATCTAAAAATAAATATCTCAAAAGATGTATAAATGGAGAAAATTAGAACACACTATTGAAAGGCATTAAAGTAGACCATAATAAATGGAAAGCTTTGTCATATTTATGGATTAAAAGAAGCATTGTCTTAAAGATGTCATTTGTCTCCAAGTCATCCTATGGATTCCATGTAATTTCAATAAAATCACAATAGGGAGTTTAATGGAACTTACTAAGCTGATTCTATGACTTACAGAAACAGCAAAAGGCCAAGAATAGACAGGATACCCATGAAGAAGAAGAAAATATGGGAACTTGCCTCATGAAATATCAAACATAATTATAAAGCAATTGTGATTAAAACTGTGGGCTATTGGTGAGGGAATGATATAATGGTATAGTAACTAAAAATAATTTCATACACATATAAACATCTGAAATGTGTCAGAGGAAGGATTACAGAAAAGTGGAGTAAGGGTAATCAACTCAATAAATGGTGCTGCATCAACTATTAATTAATTTTGGCAATAAATAATTATCTCTACCTCATGTCATATAATGAAGCCAGTTTTATAAATGGAAGACTTAATGTGGAAAATAAAACTTTAAAAATTTGTTAAACACTTTAAAAACTGATTTAATAGAATAACATTACGAATTTTTGGTGGGGGAGGATTTTCTAAATAGTACACACATTTGTGCACATCAGAGACAAACACAACATAAACAAAAAATTATGTTTGGTCATATTAAAATTTAATCTTTTGTCATCAGAAAACATGACAATAAATGAAAATCAAAAATATATACTACAAGAAGATATTTGCAACACGTAATTGACAACAAATTAGTATCTGACATAAAGAACCCTACAAATCGATGACAAGAAAGCAATGGCCTAAACAAAAAATGAGCAGAAGACATAAAAAATGGATTCCCAGAAGTGAAACCCTAAATTACCAATAAATTTATGAAAAAAATTTTCAACCTTGCTTGGAATCAGAGAACAGCAAGAAAAAACAAAAAACAAAAAACAAAACATGACTGTATATAATTTCACATCCATTACCTTAGTGAGAATTAGAAATCCTGGCAGCATTTATTGTTCACATTGACACTGAATAACAGAAATTCTCATATGCTCTGATGGGAGCATACATTTGCACAAGTACTGTAAAGATCAGTTGGGCGATATCTAGTCAGGATAAAGACAAACATACTCAATGACCCACCAATTCCATTCCTAAGTCTATGCCTTGGATGCAAAGGAAAGCATGCATGAGAACGCCCCAAATAACACTGTTTATAAAGCACAAACTGGAAACAAGGTAAATAAATACCCAACTGCAGGTGAATGCATGAATAAAGTATGAATATTCTCACACTGGCATCCTATATAATAATAAAAATAAATACACAAATGAAATTGATTAACCTGTATCAACATAGATACATGTCACAAAGAAAGACAAAGGGTATAATATTACTTTTAGAAAGTAAAAATACAAGTTATAATTAATATCTAAATAAACTAAATAAAATATAGATAAGTACAAATGAATTATACTTAAGAACAAGTGATTTGTTATATTTTAACTTAAGTATAAATAGATTATGAGGTAAGGGTAAATAACTACAGTAAAGTATATAAATTACACAAGAAGGAAAAACAGGAAGTACAGAACAATGATGAATATCTCCTGGTTAAAGATACATGTGAGGGGGATGGTTTCAATTTTATTTATAAGGTTTTATGTGTTAATTTGAGTGGAGAATACATACATGAGTGTTCACCAAGCTGCTATTCTTAGTTTATATCCATATAAAATATTTTATTTAAAAAATGTATACATATGTAAAATATTACACATGCATATATAGTAAGATTCATCATATTTCATATATATTAAAATCTTTCCAAAATGTGTTATTTGATATTTAATTCTGTTTCTCTTCTTCTTGTCTGGCAAAATATTCTATTTTATATAAATGTATTTATATCTATTTCTCTTCATAATTTCCTTGTTTTTATATTTAGAACGTTTTCTCAATTCTGCAATAAGATCAACATTTGGCTCTAAGTATTTCTTTCTTTATAATTTAATATTCCCCAAATATTTAATAATCCCATGAAACTCATCTTGGCCTATGATGCTAAATGAAGGTTTGCACTTCCTTTTCAAATAAATAAATTCTCTAACTCCAGATATGGAATAACCATCAATCCCACATTGATAACTAACAATTGCTTTGTCACATTTTAAATCCTTTTACGAATTTTATTACATTCAGTATTCTGATTTGAATTAGTCTCAAGGTTTGGGGTTTAATGGTATGAAGTTACAGGCTGAAGCATAAGTACTTTATCAGATTGGGACTTGGGTATGTGGGAAAAATTATCTGGATTACTTGCAAACAAAGGGAGGAAAGGGAATTTCCTCTTTATTCTTTCCCAGGGAGGAGCCTGTAAGTGTCTCCCGGACCTGGGGAATACACAGAACTAAGACCCGAGCCTCCCCTCAGGAAATGTGGAGGAAATGAAACCAGCTTTGTCTCTAAGCAAAGGTGAGTTTCTAGCTCCTCTGCAAAGGTGAGTTTCTAGCTCCTCTGCAAGTGTGGGTGAAATGATGCATGAACGCTTCCTGCAGCCAGACACGGACCACATCCGGGAGAACAACCGGTCATGAGCCATTTGACCCTTCGTCTAAGAGAAGATTCTGGAACCAGGCTTGAACTTGGAGTGATCCACCCTAAGAGAGCCTTCACTCACATCACAGATAGAGGGGAGACACTCCAAAAGAGCAGTCAGAAATTTGATTCCACTCTTCAGTTGCCCCCAATATCAGTAGAAAATTGTATCCGCATGTCAGACTGTGCCCCTTTCTCCCAATCTTCATTCAGGGGTCAGAAAATGCATTTACAAAGCTGGAGAAGAAAGACAAAGACCAGGTGTGAGACGGGAGTAGAAGGACCAGGCTCTTTCACTGCTGTGATTGGCCAGCCTACAGGAGCAGGGACACAGATACCGTGCCATTAAATCAAATTTGTCATTGATATTATTTATCAGATTGGATATTCCAATTACTGAACTGAGACCAGGTTTGTGATTTTAGACGAGATCGGGCGCTTTCAGGGTGGTATGGCCGTAGACAGGTTTGTGATTTTAAGTGACAAATCAATTTTCATTGCTTTGAAAGAGCTGTAAAGTCACTAGGTCTTCTCGAGTTTTTTCCTAGTAATCAAAAGACCATCCATCCTATTGAGTAAAAATCTAAGGACAGTAGAATACAATTAAAAAGCTATATTTTTATTACCTCCTCCTGCAAGCTGAGCTTGCTCAATGTGAGGACTATAAATAGAGTATTTAATATTCACCTCCTTAAAAAACACATGACTACATGAGGTTTCACAGAAGGATGATATTTGAGATGAGCCTGGAAGGAGGGATGAAATTGCAAAATGTCCATGTGATGGAGAGGAAAAGCAAAGGAAAAGTCACATAGATGAAATAGCAAGAAATGCTGCTAGTAGTAATAATAAGTATAATAGTAGTTAGAGTAGTAAGAGTAGTAGCAGCAGTAGTAGTGGCAGCAATTATAAAATGACAAAAGTAAGTACCCATTATTGAAGATTTACAATATTCTTCCTGGATATCGAGCTAGGGATAGCAAACTCTGTTTACTGTGTCCCTGAAAAAAAGACATGAAGATATACAAGTGTGAGTTATATCCGGGCAAGGGTGGGTTGTTCAGTGTGGCAGCAACAGGGGGTTTCATGGCGAAGTATGAGTAATAAACCTTAGAAATAAAGTTGGAAACAATTTCTGTTGAGTCTTAAATGTAGTACTTAAGAAGCACACGCATCTTCTGTAAAGAGCCACTGTTTGCAGAGGTGGAGTGACAAGTTCGGAGATGTGGTAAAGGAAACATGTTCTCGAAGAAAGTGTAGAGAATTCAGTGAAACAGAAGAAAGAAGGAATCAAGATTTATTAGACGATTAATGGAACACCAATTTTTACATGCAAATATGCCAGTAACTAAACTGCAGACATAGTGGGTGAGAAACTTGTATTTACAAAGCATATTTATTTTGTTTTATTTATTTATTTACTACTATTTCTTGTTTGTGTGCATGGATGCCTGTGCACATGAGTGTGTGCGTGTGTGTGCGCGCTTGTCTGTGTGTGTGAAGGAGGAAAGGTGCTATGGTGGGGCTCCATCAGGAGCAGTGGGATGAGTTCACAGAAGGAGGAACATGGAGAGACCAGGTTAGGAACCTGAAGGGGACCAGAGGCAAAGTTGCTATGTTTACAAAAAGCCCCTTCAGACTTGGTCATAAGCAGCACTGCTTGGTGCCGGTTGACATGGGACAGATGGGGTTGGGAGCATTTGTCTCTTTCCCACTCCTGCCCCATTCACCCCAATTCAATCCAGAGTGTCCCTCTGGCCCCTGAAGCTCCAAGGCCACCACCAGCAGAGGACTGGAGAGGAGAACAACGCTATCCAGGAGGAATAGGGTGCTTCTAGAACAATACACTGAGCAGATTCCTGGTTTTACTGTTTTAATCAGTCAAAGGCTCACTGTAAGAAGATAAACATGGAGTGAGTCAGGGTCTCTGACATGGTGATGGGAGGGTAACCCCAAGGATGGGGTCCAAGACCAGCGGATGGGGATTCAGGAGAGATTTGAGTTTCTGGTCTTCAGGGGGAGATATTCTCTTCACAAGTTCAGAGTCTTCCCTGGGACATCTCAGCCTTGCAGGCAGGCCTAGGAGAAGAAGAATGTCTTCAGCAGATTGCAGTCCTGAATTCTGCTCTTCTGGACTCAGGGTCCGCTTCAACAGCAGCCTCCAGAGCACTGACCTCTCCCCCCTCCACAGCAGCTGGAGGCCCCTGAGGGCTGGCTGCAGCAGTCGGAGCTCTGGTGCCGGAGGCGGTGAAACCTGTGGTGTCTGTGGTGGCTCAGGCAGCAGCCACCACCCCCAGAGCTACAGCAGCCCCCAGAGCTGGAGCCACAGCAGCCCCCAGAACTGACACTGCAGCAGGAAGTGACTAGAGGGCACTTAGGAGGACACTTTGGGGGGCACTTGGGGGTGGGGCACTTCGGAGGGCACTTGGGGGTACACTTAGGAGGGGGCTGGCACTGCTGCTGGTTCTGCTGGCAGGACGTCTTGGCAGGCAAGCAGGCGTTCAGGAGCTGAGGAAGAGTCAAACACCAAGCCAGATGCAAGCCACAGAGGTCACCCCTGTACCTTCTTGTCCTTTCAACATCATTTCTGCCATGCACATTTTAAGAACCTGATTAGGATCAGTAACACAAAACAAATCTCTGGCACCATTATCCTTTTTAATACCTTCTATACTACTCTCACAAGATCTCTTTGGAATCTTACTTTATCATTTTAAAGCAGGAAGGGATCATCATCTCTTTTCCCGTGTAGAAAATTAAGACCAAATGTTATAAAAAAATGAAAAGCATACTTTTTTCACATCATCCAGTTATTAAAATTTTTCTATAAGAACTAATTTAGAACTGAAAGAATTTCCTTACAGAAATGAAATGTTCTATTAACATCCTAAATAGCTTTATAGAGAGAGACTTAAAAAACCCAAAAAAAACCAGAATAGAATGGGATCGTGGCCATTTGCTGGCTGGCTCATTTTTTAAACAAGGATCCAAGAGTAAATAAAGTTTTGCATGGAGGTCCCTTGACTCACAGCCTAGCACTCTGATCTCCAAAACAGCACCTCTCACCTTGGCCTAGAGATTATTAGACTTCTTGAATTTTTTTTCCAGCTCTGAGCTTATAAAACATATTCCCAGGCCCTATCCTACACCCAAATGTACAACAGCCTCTAAAGATGCCTCTGATCCTCTCTTCATTTTGAGAATGACTGTACCCAAATCACACCTTGCAGAGAAGGAAGGAGCAGTAGCTCAAAGCAAACTCCCTCTCTGAAACCTCTTCCAGGATTGGAGCAGCCAGTGTTTTCCTTCCTTCATGCTGAGGGTCCTGACCCCCTGCAGATCTTTTGGTTCCTCAGAGCACAGGTAGCACCACAAGAGTCCTCTTACCCCTGCAGTGACAAGCCTGCCCCTGCTCCATCCCTGTGGGCCTTCTTTCTTTAATAACATGAACTCCAGCCTTACATGGCCCCGCCAGCCTCCCCTTCTGCCCTGGTCTGAGCATCCCTCTGTGGAAGCCCCTGCTCCTGTTTCTAGTGGACATTTACTGGGGTCACAGGCAGCATGGGGTCCGTCAGCACCTTGGGAGGTGAATGGATGTGGTACTCTGGCCTGAGGCCCTTTTATCCTGGCCTTGGGCTCTGCCCCAGCATGTAAAACAGGGCCTGGGCATGAAGGGACCTGACTCCTGACACCCACATGGTCCTGTGACGGTGGTGACTGCATGCTCCTCACCATCCTCCTGCCATAGGGTTCAGGGCAGTTCTCACCATCAGTGCCACCTCAGTGTCCCTAGAGCTGCCTGACCCTCATATCTTGCTCTTGGAGCTTGCTTTCCCAAGTCCTCCTTTTCTGTTTTCCTAGAGGTCTGCTTTGACACAAGGTTCACAGAATCCTGTACATAGCCCTGGTGTGTCCCAGCCACCCTGACAGACCCTGTGTGTGTGTGCATGTGTGTGTGTGTGGTGTGTGTGTGTGTATGTGTCTATATCCTCACAGTTAGGAACCTGGCTCAGGAGTTGGATACACCTGGGACAGAATCCTGGTTCTGCCACTTACTTGCTGTGTACCTTTGTGAAAGTCACATGAAATTTCTCATTCTTTGTTCCTGCCCTCAAAATAGAGATGATAAAAATCTCTATCAAGGACGTTGTGAGGGTCAACAGAATCATGGATGAAAAGGGTCCAGTATGGTCCTGTAAACACAGTAGACATATGAAACACCTGTCTCTCAATAATTAGAAGGGAATGATTTTTTTATTAAGTCACAGCAATTTTTACAGGTGAAGTATATCTGACTTTTTAAATGGCCATTTTTTTTCAGCTAAGGTCCTTAATGCATTTTCATATGAAAATAATTCTGTAGAGGAGCTAGAGAGAAGAGCTGCATTGCTCTGCATAGTAGAATGAGAATTTGTTTTCCAGGGGTCTCACATAGGGAAGGAGGGTAAAGTCTGTGGATAAGAAAACACAAGGAGAAGAGACCATGAGGTGGGTCACCCCCTGGGGCACTATGTAGGGTAAATGACCCTATGGCAAAGAATCCCTGTGCTGAGGAGGCTGAAGACATTAAAGAAGAGGAGGGCTTGAAATTAAATAGGAAACTTTTAGTGTCACCACTTTGTTTCTGCTTGGACTCAAATTTTAACTCAAGAGACATAGTTCAATAGAATTATCGTTGTGTCTCTTGGTGGAATCATTTCTCCAGTTGGAACTAAGAACTCTTAGGCCTGCATAGTATAAAGCTGCAGGAACAGGAGCAAAAATTTTACTAGTGGATCACTACAGGTAATAATTAGTGGTGCCATTCCCATTTCTACCTTTTGATTCCTGGACTTGTTCACGCTGGCTATGGGAGAAACAGCACCATATATTGGATGCTGATTCAGAGCATATTCAACTATCTGGCATTGTAATTTAGTCTTCAAAACGTCATTCCACCATTCTATCAAGCGAGCTGCTTCAGGATAGTGGGGAACATGATAAGACCAGTGAATTCCTTAAGTATGGGCCCATTGCCACACTTTATTTGCTGCAAAGTGAGTTCCTTTATCAGAAGCAATGCTGTGTGGAATATCATGATGATGGATAAAGTATTCTATAAGGCCACAGATGATAGCTTTGGCAGAAATATTGCATGCTGAAAAGGCAAACCTGCATCCAAAGTCTCTAACCCAGTAAGAACAAGACACTGCCATTTCCATGATAAAAGTTGTCTAATGTAATCAACCTGCCACCAGGTAGTTGGCTGATCACCCCAGGGAATGGTGTCCTATTGGGGACTAGGTGTTGATCTTCACAGCTAGAATATTGGACACTCAACAGCTGTTCTATACAGGTCAACTTTAGTAAGTAGAATTCCATGTTGCTGAGTCTATGCATAACCTCCATCCCTGCCATCATTGCCACTTTGACCGTGACCTCATAAGACAATGACAAGAGAGTCTGGAAAAAGAGGCTGACTGGTATCTACAAAATGGGTCATCTTACCCATTTGATATTAAAATCTCTGCCGAGGTCATTGTTTAGTGAACATTCACATGGGCCACAACTATCTTCACATTTTAGCTCTTCCCTATACCTACTTGTCACCAATTTTTCAATCATGTTCTTTCCAAGTCCCTGGTCATTCAGCCAAACCATTGGCCACAGGTCATGAATTGCCATATAGTTGCACATCTGGCCATTTCTCCTTCCAAGCAAAATGAGCAATCAGATACATTGTTCAAAGTTCTTCTCACCACAAAGAATTTCTTCTGCCACTATTCTTCAGGGATGTCCCCAAAAGGGGCTGTAGTGCAGTAGCTATCCAGTTCCAGGTGGTGCCAGGATATCATGCAGAGCCATCTGTAAACCAGGCCTGAGTTTTCTTTTCCACTGTCAACTAATAGCAGGGAATTCCCTTGAGGCCATATGATGTAGTCTGGGAGAGAGAAGGCAGTGTAGCAGGAGTGGGGACCATGGGCACTTAGGCCACATCTTTATATAATCTACCTGTGTCTTCAAGGCCGGCTTGAGCCCTGTCTCAAAAATACCACTTTCATTTGATGATGGAGTGCTGCTGCACATGCTCAACTTTATGGCTTGGTGGGTCAGACAATATTCTGTGCGTGATGGGCAGCTCAGTTTGCATAGTAACTTGGCAGCCCATGGTTAAGCATTTAGTCTCTACTAAATGGCAGGGCTTTTCTTCAAAATTCTGAGGGTCTGTGCTATGATTCACCTATAGGGGCCTGTGAGGGTCTCCAAAAAACATTTCTTTCTGCCAGTGACATTTCCAGCGCTATTGGACCTGTTGGATCATATGGCCCAAGTGGCAGAGCAGCTTGCATGGCAGCCTGGACCTTTTGCAGATCCTTGTTCTGGGCCTTATTGTACACCTTAAATATATACTATTTTTGATAAAAAATTAAAAACACACAAACAAACAAACAAAAAAACCTAGCAGATTTTGGGGTGACTTGATAAATGGGCGAGAGTAGCTCACTCATATGAGGGGTATATTGCCTCCAAAATACACAGAGGCCCACTAGGTGTTATGCCTCTTTCTTGGTTGTACGTGGGGCCAGATGTAACAACTTACTTTTCATCTTAGAAGGGAGGTCTCAACATGCCCTGCACTACTGAACCCTAGAAATTTCCCTGAGATAAGGACCATAACTTTTTGTCATAATTATTTTCCACACTCTGGCATGCAGTTGTCTCACCAATGAGTATAGAATTGTTGCTTCTTCTTGCTCACTACATCTAATCAGCATAATGTCATCCATGTAATGAACCAGTGTGGTGTCTTCCAGAAGGGAATAGTGATCAAGATTCCTGAGGAATAAATTATGGAGAGTTTATATATTCCTAAGATAGGATAGTGAAGTTGTATTTCTAGCCTTGCCAGCTGAAAATGGATTCTGGTGGTCTTTATTAACAGGTATGGAGGGGGAAACATTGTCAGATCAATAGCTGTTCACCAAAGGTTGTGCTAATTTGCTCAATCATAGAAACCCATATCTTGAAAATCATAACTGAAAATGGAGTCACCACCTGGTTAAGGTTATAATAACTCACTGTACTAGTCTGCTTGGGATGCCATAAAAATAATACCATAGACTGGATGGCTTAAACAACAGAAATTTATTTCTCATAGTTCTGGAGCCTGGAAATTCCCAAATCAAGGCACCAGCAGATTTGGTTTCTGGTGAGAGCTCTCTTTCTGGTTTGCAGATGTTCACCTTCTTGCTGTGTCCTCACATGGAAGAGAGATAGAGAGAGACCTCTGGCATCTATTCCTCTTCTTATAAGGGCACAAGCTCTGTTGGATTAGTGACCCACCCTCTTGGCTTTATTTGACCTTTACCACCTCCTTATAGGCCCTGTTTCCAAATACTAGGGCACTTCAAAAAGTTCATGAAGGGCCCACCCTGTGGCTCACTCGGGAGAGTGTGGCGCTGGGAGTGCCGAGGCCACAGGTTTGGATCCTATATAGGGATGGCTGGTGCGCTGGCTGAGCGCGGTGTGGGCACCACCACACCAAGGGTTGTGATCCCCTTACTGGTCACACACACACACAAAAAGTTCATGATAAGATTTGTATTATATTTTAATTCTATTTTTCCATGAACCTTTTGAAGTACCTTTGTACAGTCACACTGGGGGTTAGGGCTTCAGCATATGAATTCTGGAGGAACATAAATCAGTCCACAGCACTCACTTTCATTCTCCAAGATCTATCTATTTTCTAACAAGTCAAATAAGTAAGATGAATAGTGATGTGTGCAAATCACCACCACCACCCATGCATCCTTCAAATCCTTGATGGTGACACTGATCTCTGCAATCCCTCCAGGAATGTGGTATTGTGGTATTTCCCTTGATTTGTTATTTTCCTAGGTAGAGGCAGTTTACACTTGGACTTTCACACCATAATAACCCTCATTCCACAGGTCTGGTAACCAATATGGCGATTCTGCCAGTTGCTGAGTATATCTATTGCAATTATGCATTTTAGAAATAGGGAAATAACAAAAAAATGAGTTCAGAGACCCACTGGGAGATGGACCTGAGCTAACCTCCATTGGCCACCTGACTTCCATAAATCCCTGCTCCAACTTGTGGGCCAAAGTGGGATCTTGGGTCTCTCGAAATTAGCTTCAATTCAAAGACAGTGTCCAATTATCTACAAAAGTCTGATATTCTTTCCCACAATGCAGTCACCCTGGTAAAAGGCCATAGGTCCCCTCAGAGAAGGATGGGAGAAAGATTAATAGTATAAATTTTCAGTAGTGTACTGGGGTCCTTCCTAGAAGGGAACTGGCCTCTTCTTCATCCAAGGGGTTCTGGGTCCATAAATTGGCTCAAGTGATTGATTGAGGAATGTGACTATTTTTATGACTCAAGTTAGACTTTTGTTAACTTGTCCTAGAACTCTTCACTTACATAGATCAGCTAAAAATTTGGTAAGTTTCCCATTTATTTCACTTCTAGCGACTCCATGATCAACTAGCCAGTACTGTAAATGTCTGTGAGTCAGAATATTTTGATTACTGCTTTGACTCTGCTGTCCATTATGGTAACCACATCCACTTTGCCTTTGATGATTAAGTGCTGTCCCTTGGCCTTTGCGCTCCAGGGATCCAATTATCTTATTGCATTTAGGTTTCCCAATTAATTGACATCAGAATCTACTGTAATTTCTAAGCTACAGAGAGGAGCAATAACAGAGCTCTTTAAGGATGCTGGGGCTCCCCTCACATATTTGTCTTTTTATAGCTGTGGTCAAAGGTGAGTCCTCTGACTGCTTCCAGAATGGGTGAGCAGGTTTTAAATGACACATCCACTCTAACATTCCAATCGCTCTGATCCCTTCCTCTGCAGTAAACCAAGGCAGATCTGGCATTTCTAGGTCTCTCATACTGGGCCACCTTGCGGTCCATGTTTCAACAAGCTAACTAAACAAACTGTTAGAACATTTCTAATTCTCTGAGCTGCAACATTGAGTCTAGAATCTCTTCAATGAATTCAACCTGATCTAACCTTATGTTCCTTCTGCAATTGTCCCACAACCCTAATATTCATCCCCATACATATTCCCTGAATTTCTGCCTATATAAATTGGAAAAATCATGTAGTTCTTTTGGAGTGCAGTGCTCCTCCTCATGGACTACATTTTGTACCTCACCTATAAGGGTCTGTTGGGACTTGAGTCTAGAAGCAAAGAGGGGTGGTAGAAATGGGCCCTGAGGAGAATCAGCAGTGTCTCACAAGGCCACTCCCTCAGGGCAGCATCTACTGGCAATAAAGACTCAGCCAAGTTTAGGGGTTCAATGGCCCCAGCTTCATCAGGATCTTCCCATCCCCATTCCAATTGTTAGGATCCCATTTCTTCCTAATCAATGCCCTCACTTTAAAGGTAGACACCCTGAGAATTTGGGAATTCAATTTACATTGTAATTCAGCCACTCCCCAGATGAGATTTTGGGTTTGGTTTTCAGCAATCTCAGCTCTAGGTTACAGTAGATAAGGGTCTCTTTCAGGGCAGATATAGCAACTTTCAGGTCAGTTATGTGATCCTCGAACTGAGAATTCAAACCCTAATCTCATCCATTTCTTCTCTCACTTTGTCTAGCACAATGAGCAGCAACCAGCCAATCTCTTTTTAGTCATTAGTTTGACAGAGGTGCTCTAAAATATCAAATATGTGAGCACTCAGAACCTTGCTTCTCATAAGCATTTAATTAGGAATATTCCATAGTGATATTTTGCATATCTCTATAGCCACATGGACTATCAGCGCTTTCTTTACAGCTAGAAATAGAATTCATTAGGGCATTTAAATCTAGTCAGACTAATTAACTAATTGCAGAAACCCAGAACCAGTACAGAAAACTCATCCTTTAGATTTTGATTCTGTAGATTCTGTTCTGTCTTCATAGACAGAAAGCCATCGAAAGAGAGAAGTTTATGAAATCTATTTTATGGAATTGACTTATGTAATTATGGGGACTGGAAAGTCCAAAATTTATAGGGAAAGATGGCAGGATGAAGATCCAGGAAAGAATTGATGTTGCAGTCTCAAGTCCAAAGACATTCTGGAGGCAAAATTTGTTCTTCCTTACTGGACTTCAGTCTTTCCTCATAAGGCCTTTGACTGATTGAATAAGATCTACCCACATTATGGAGGGTAACCTGCTTCACTAAAAAGTCTACTGATTAAAATGTTAGTCACATCTAAAAAAAAAAAAAAAAAAACCTTTACAACCATATATAGACTGATGTTTAACCAAAAACTGGATACCATGACCTAGCCAAGCTGACACAGAAAATTAACCATTGCACACACACACACACACACACACACACACACACACAGATACAAATGGTATAAAAAATTTGAAAAACATGTTCAACTTTATTAATAGAAAACAAATGTGAAAACAAGAAGAAAATATCTTGAATTTTGGGAATGAGGCTAACATATTTATTTATTTATTTCAAAATATCAATGATTTTAATGGCTAAGAAAAACTCACTATGTGTGACACTTTGTTGTAGCACACATTCATGTTTTGGGGTGGTGCTACAAATGGGCATAACCATTCTGCATGGCAATTTGGTAATTTGTTGATGTGCAATGAATTTAAATTTATAATAAGCATATATTTTTTACACAAAAATGTTCTAAGAATTTGCTTAGGAAAATAAAGTATGGTATAGGAGAGATAAATGGATAAGAATGTTCATTGCAGCAAATTAGATGTAATAAAAGGGTTCAACAGTGCTATGTATGGTTTGACTGTTTGTCCCCTCCAAAGATTATGTTGAAGCTTAATCCCCAATATAGTATTTGAAAGGTGGGGCCTTTAAGACGTGATTGGATCATGAAGGTTATACCCCCATAAAGGAATTAATCAATGCATGGATTAATGGATCTATGGGTTGATAGAGTAATGGGTTATTACAGGAATGCTCTGGCTGCTTTATAAGGAGAGGAAGAGAGCACATCTCAGTCCTCCTGCCATGTGATACACCGTGACACCTGGGAGTCTGTAGAGAATTTCCACTAGGAAGAAAGCCCTCACCAGATGCACTACCTCGACTGGATTTCCCAGCCTCCAAAACTGTAAGAAATAAATTTTATTTCTTTACAAATTATCCAGTTTCAGGTATTCTGTTAAAAGGAGCAGAAGATGAACAGAAATAGAAAGAAACTGTAATGGTCTCCCCTCAAACAGTTGCCTGGCAAGACACTGCTGATTCTTCTCAAGACCCATCCTCATAACCCATTTTTGCTTTAGACATATACATAGACTCAGGATGTAAGGTCAAATATGTGAAAAATAAACTACACTCAATCATACCAGCAATATGATAGTAACAGCTGTTTTATAAAAGAACAATTAATGGATACCAAAAACGTTTTGAGTTAAAGTTCAACAAGAAATAAGTGTTTCAATTGTCTGAAAATATCTCTTCATAAATGCTAATTCATCTAAATAAATAGTAAATTTGCAATGAAGAAAGGTGGCAAACCAAGTGATCAAAATGACATCAGTAGGAATGAGACAGGTAGACACCATGTGAGCCTGGACATCATGCCCCAAGAAGGACAGAGCACCACCTCTGTGGGATGCCTGAAAAAATACATAGTTTAAATCTAGTCAAGAAAAATATTAGCCAAACCCAAATGGAGGGACATTCTGCAAAACCAATGGCTCTAAAAATGGTCAATGTCATGAGAGTTAAAGACTGAGGGACTGAGGAACTGAACAGATTGGAGTAGACTGAAGAATCGTGGTGGTTAAATGCAACAAGGGATCCTGGATTGGATTCTGAATGAATAAAATTGTGTTTTATTACAAAGGACAGTAGCAGCTCACCAGCTCAACCAGATGTTGAGAACAGAGGAGGAATAACAATCAGTGAAGGCAAGAGGGATGCAGATCTCTGGTTTTATTGTTTTACATCAGGTTGGGGTATGCAAAAAGATGAGCTGCACAGAGACACAGAGCCTGTGCTTTGGGGTTCCCAGCGCACCCACAGATATGGGGAATGAGGTCGATAAATGGCTTTGGGGAAATGTTTCGGCCTCCTGAACTCCAAGACAGAAAAATCGTCTAGGCCAGAGCTCAGAGTCCTCCCCAAGACCTCTCAGCAACATGGGGAGGCCCAGCAGGAGGAGCAAGAGGAGGGGGAACTATTTGGCCATTTGCTGCCTCCAAGTCTGTTCTTCTGGGCTCAGGGTCCACTTCAGCAGCAGCCTCCAGACTGCTGACCGCTCCCCCCTCCACAGCAGCCGGAGCCCCCTGAGGGCTGGCTGCAGCAGTCAGAGCTCTGGTGCCGGCGGCGGTGAAACCTGTGGTGCCTGTGGTGGCTCAGGCAGCAGCCGCCACCCCCAGAGCTGCAGCAGCCACCACCCCCAGAGCTGGAGCCACAGCAGCCCCCAGAGCTAGAGCCGCAACAGCCCCCAGAGCTGACACTGCAGCAGGAAGAGACTGGAGGGCACTTAGGGGGACACTTTGGGGGGCACTTGGGCGTGGGACACTTGGGAGGGCACTTGGGGGTGCACTTGGGAGGAGGCTGGCACTGCTGCTGGTTCTGCTGGCAGGACATCTCGGCAGGTGAGCAGGCGTTCAGGAGCTGAGGGAGAGTCAAACAGCAAGTCAGACCCAGGCCACAAAGGCCAGCCCTGCTCCCTCCTGACCCTTTTAGCATCATCTCTGGTCCCTTTGTTTTGATGTTAAGAAACATTCTCAAAAATCAAACATGCAGAAAGTAAAGAAGACAATCTACTGCAATTATACACATGAGTCATGAAAACAGTCTAGGAAGCAGTTTAGAATGAAATAGTCTTTTTAAGAAAAACAGTCATTCCCTCTTGGGAGAATTTCCTAGATAATCTTGCCCTCTATGAACACAGAAGTTCAGTATTACAAAGGATGTTGGAGATTGCCTGGGAGAACTAACTGAGGTAAAATATCATTTAATTAAGTTGTGACTTGCACCCAGGTCCACAACTTGGTCTAGCGCTCTGACATTCTCAGCAGACAACTCCCTCAAATGAATACCTCAGCCCCAGGATTTTGGTTACTCTGCAGATCCGTTAATCTGAGTGTTTAAACAAATATGTTAGTTGTGATTTCCTCTCTATACACTGGTAACCACCCTCCCTTGTCAACTTTTCAGTAAAGAACAGTTATGTTTTCAAACGGCAAGTTCTCTTTCTGAAAACAGTTATAGGTTAGCTTGGTCGATGTCACAATGATTTCAGATTAGAGACCCCAAAACTACATATCAATTTCGTTTCTCTAGAGCGCTGAGTCACAATCACACAACTCCTCCCCATGTTCCCAGTCTGTCCTCATTCCCCCTCCCTCAGTCTTCCTGAGATTCCTTCCTTTGCTAATGTGGACACCAGCCTCCCGCCACCGCCCACCGCCCTGGATCCTGCCAGCCTCCCCTCCTGCCCTGGTCTGAGCATCCCTCTGTGGAAGCCCCTGCTCCTGCTCCCAGTGGACACTTACCGGAGTCACAGGCAGCACAGGGTCCGTCAGCACCTTGGGAGGTGAGTGGATGGGGTGCTCTGGCCCAAGGCCCGTTTATCCTGGCCTTGGGCTCTGCCCCAACATGTGAGACAGGGCCTGGGCATGCGGGGACCCGCCCCCTGACACCCACATGGTCCTGTGATGGTGATGACTGCATGCTCCTCACCTGCCTCCTGCCGAGGGGCTCAGGGAAACTCCTCCCATGTTGGAATTCAGCCACTCAGAAGTGGGGGTGCGCTGGGAAAATCTCTACCATCATTTCCCACCTAGCTCTCCCTGGAGGTTCACCTGCCTGCAGGGCTCGCACCTCTCATTCTTGGACCCTCAGCTCCCAACACTTCCCTTCTTGCCTCCCCAATGTTAAGAATGAGTTAACTTAAACCAAATCTGGTTTAAACCAAGTTGTTTCATATTCCTTCAAACTTTATTCTATACAGATAACACTGACAATATATTTTATGGTGTGCTCAGTTTCAACTTCACAGAAATGTCCTCATACCTGAGGCACTCATCTGTGACTTGACGTCTTCTTTAAACATTATTTTTGTGTGTTGTTCAAGTTGATCTGTATAAATATGTTTTATTCATTTTTACAACTATATAGCATCCATCTTACAAGTACAGCATGATTTTGTTTATCCTGTCTCTTTTGGATGGACATTTGGGATGTTTTCATTATTCACTGTATAAATATTACAGCCGTGAAAATTTTTGTACATGTCTACTTGTCTCTATGTGGGAAAGTCTCTCTAAGTAAAGTACTCTAGAGCCGTAAGTCATGAATTCAATAGTGGAACTGTTGAATTTTAGATCACACCCATATCTGCAATTTGCTCATACTGATTTTTATTCCCACCTATGGTATAAAAGAAACACTCTTGCTGCATGTTGTTGCTAAGTGTAAACAACTGCCATCTGATGAATGTGTTGGTATCCTGTTATAGTTTTATATGTGTTTCCCTGCTTTGCAATGATCATGAACGTTTTTTATGTTTATTGGTCGTTTTGTGACATGTCTGTCCATAAATCTGTTTTTCTATTCGTTTATCACTTTTTGTTAGGATCTTTAAGTGTTCTTTACATATTTTAGTTACTATGTACTTCTATTAAATGTGTTGTGAATATCTTTTCCCAATAAATTATTTTCTTGTTTGCATTTTAATGGTGTCATTTGATGAACATGTGTTTTATTTTTAACATAGATAAACTTCTGTAACAATAACTATATTGTTTGCACCTCTCATGATTTTAAGAAATCAAAACTGCTCATAAGCTCAGATATCTGTTCTTTTCTGTTTTCTTTAAATATTTGTAAAAGTATATTTTCTTTTTTGAATTAAGGTCTTTATTCAACCAAAAAAGAATATCTATACATTTTATATTTATTTTAGCATTCTTCCAACTGGATAATCAATTTTCCCAGTATCATAATCAAATATTCCACTTTCCCCACTAATCTGAAATACCTCCTATGTCATAACCAGGTTCCCACATATCTGTAGATTTATAATTGGACTGAAAATTCTTTTCATCACCAATTTGTCGACCCTGGTGAGAATATCCTGCTGCCTTAATTACCATACGTGTATAATCAATTGTGATATCAAGTCACACATGTTCCTTCATTCCTTAAGATTGTCATGGTGAGGGCTAGGCCTTTGCTCTTCATATAAACTTTAGAGTCAGTTTCTCTTGTCCCACAAAATGAAAGTAAAGGAAAATATCATTAGAATTTTGATGAAAAATTTGTTGAGTATATGCATTATAAAAAATTGTCATATTTATCATAGTTTTCTTTTCCACCCATCTATGAATATGGTATATCTATTTATTTGGTATTCTGTAATGTCTTTTAATAAAGTCTTCTCATTTTACCAAAGATATTTACACTAAAATTACATTTTAGATATTATGCGTTTTATTGCTATTTTAAATAGCAATTTCTAAAATTATATTTTTGAATTACTTATTGCTTGTTAATATAAATTTAATTTATTCTGCATTCTTGTATTATGGCTTGCAACTTTTCTAACTCTTACTGTTATTTTAATTTTCTGTAGCAATTATCCTCATGAATATATCTTTTCCTTATCAAAATTTTTCTCCTTAGGTTAAATTCATGGAAGTTCAACTGCTGTATAAAAAGTATGCTCATTTTAAATTTTGATTTGTATACACAATAATAATTTTGTTGAATAATAAATCACCAAATTTTCATTCAAAATGGTTATGCCAATTATATTTCCAACAAACGTAAGACAAACTTCTGACTACTTTCAGCAATACCGAATTTTGTTATTCATTTTAAATCTTTTCTAGTTCCATATAGAGAAATAAACCTGTTAGACTTCATCCCTAAAAAACCACTCTTGCTTTATATGCAGTTCTTTGATTATTTATATGCACAAGTATGAAATAATAAATTTGAGAAATGCATTGGTCATTTGTATTTATTTCTAAGCTATTTGTTTGTTCATTTGTTTTTCCCATTCATTTGTAGATATGTTTATTTATTTTCTACAAAATTGTAAGAATTTACCATTTATTTTGGATTTCAATAGTATTTCTGATTTGTATATTTTATTTTTTCTTGGATAGCTATTTTTTTTTATCTTTTGTTTTTTGTTGTGCTTTCTGCCACATAGTATTTTTTTTTACCGTTGCTGTGATTTATCAGTATTTTTCACCATGCTTTAAATATTTTACCAGCTATTATAAAGAAATAATTAGGTGTATGTTCTTCTAGTAATTTTGTAGTATTGATTTATTTTTGCTCCTGTAAAAAGAGGCTTGCAGTGGAAGAAAACAAATTAAAAAGGTCTAATGTGTAGTGCTAAGTCTGGGACACAGAGTAAAATTCACTAAGTCTAAATTAATTCTCACCAGGTCTCAGTATTCTTCCCTCCAATACCCTGAGACTATGACAGCCTGATGACATTAAGAAACATACACTCTCAGAAAATCACTCTTTTGCTAGTGCACATTGTTTATGTCAAAAATAGTACCCAACCCATTGAGATCTAACATGCAACATAAAGAAACAGTCCTCATGACATTACATCATACTGCTACCTTATTACCTAAGCCCATGTCAGATGAATGGATGGTTTGGGTGCTGCCCTGTGTGGTGGCAGAGGATGGACAGAATAGCTTCTAATCCTCATCATCCTTGGAATGGATGATGGATTTCTGGATCAAAACTACCAATGTAAGTTGAGTAATCAATATTTTTACTATTTTCTTATTAAACACACCCTTTGGAATGACATGAGCCATACCCGGATAATTCAGTGGCAGATTTCTGCAGGGTGATAAAGCTAGTGCACAGCAACGTGCCTGTCTCAGACTGAGAATTCCAATGATGACAGCTTAAGTCACACACAAGATAGAGATAATGTTAATATTAATAAATTGATTTTTTAATTGACTACCCATTGAATGCATAACCCTGTTTTAGGAGCTGATAAAGGACACAAAACTATAAAACCCAAGCTGCAAAATCAAAAAGAGTTATTTTATTTGTATTTAAAAGGTGACTCATAAAGCAAGTTATATTTGAATGGCACTGTTTTAGAAATGCATAGGTCACGGAATAAAGCATGGAAGTTGGAGAGGGAGGGACAAGTTCAAAGTAAAGAAAATAAGTCACTTCAGCCTAAGAAGTACATTTCTAGAGGGAGGTAGCAAAGCCTAAAGTGGAGAGTAGCAAAGGGTCACGTTGCACAGGCCTCCAACACCAGTCAGTAGGAGTGGAGTTCATCTTGGACCCCCACACTGAGATTCCCTGAAGGGTCTGGGGTAATTTTTCCTGGGGGTGAGAGAGGAAGAGAGACCTTTTTTGGAACTCAATGAGGAAGAGAACAAAGAACGACCAAGGCAAATGAGAGGCAGAGTAATTTAAGGAAGGCTGAACACCGGGCAGTACCAGATACTGACAGAAATATGGTAAGGCACAGATATTTATTATATACACATATGCATACACTTGCATATTTAGTTTCTCTCATAGTATCTGTAATATATCCAAGTAGAAGTATACGCAAATACACACGCACGTATCTCAACCACACGCTAGTAGCGTTCATACTGTGCAAAATGACCTACATATGAAATTAAAATCAGGGTCTAGGGAATTCCAGAATTTTTCCCCAAGCCTGGAGGGGAGTCATTTTCACATGATCACCTCCAGTCGAATTCTTCTTCATCTGATAAGCTAGTTTAGTTGTTTAATAACCTTTCAATACCGTAGGTGGGGTTCTTGTTATCGGACTTACTAGCTTAACCCAGACGTAAACTCTAGCCCTTTCCCTTAATCTCCTGAAAGTGTAAAAATTCCGCTAATTTTTTTTTTCAAGAAAAGCCTATGTTTATTTAAGTAATTGAATTGAGACCGAAAGGGACTACAAGTTGAGACAGGCTTATAAAACAGAAAGAAAAAAATCACATGATACATTACATATTCTCATTCTTAAACATCCTCCTGTCTCCACTCCACAAGGACTGACTTTTCTTGGTCCATTACACCAGGTGGTGCCCCAACTTTCCAAAAATCTCATTTTCTCTTCCACCTTTTCCCTTCCTCATCTGTAAACTTCACCTCAGCCCACCACACAGCCCCTGGAACATCTGAATCCCCACTTTAATTAGATCAAAGTCATCTCTCCCTCTCCTATAAAACTTTATTCCTTCATTTTTCATATATTCTCATTAAAACTGTGACAAAGCAAAGTGTCTTCTATGTTTTTAACCAGAACCATTCTCCTTAGAAAGCAGTTATAATTTTAAAAAATGAATGTGCTGGTATTTGTTTAGAGATATAACGTGTCATAAACTCTGTACTCGGAACTTTTTTGCATTAGCTTACTGACTTTCAGACATCCCTGAAGGGTTACTTTTAAATTATTTCTACTGTAGCTTCGACTGATGTTTCTTCTTGTCTAGACTCATATTATTTATCTTTGCAGGGATCCCACAGACGTGGTGCTCTGTCCTTAGAGCAGGACGCCAAGGCTCACACAGTGTCTATCTGTCGCATTCCTGGTGATGTCACTTTTATCACTTGGTTTAGGTGGTGTGTACCAGGTTTCTTCATTACATAGCTACTATTTTTTCCTTTGAATTAATAACTCTTTGGTAACTACTGAAATATTTATATCTTATCAAATGTTTACCCAAAACGTTTTTGGCATCTGTTGATGGTTCTTTTATGAAACAGTGATTACTGTGGTGTTGCTGATGTCATTGGGTATAACTGGTATTTTTATATATTGGTCTAATATCCTGCTACCTTGCTGAGCTCTTATTATATCTAAATTGAGTCAAAGAATATTATCGTGCATTCTCTTCTTATCATAACTTCATTTTCTTAAGCTAAATACCTAGAAGAAGAGTAATTGTGTAAAAGGATATGGCTATTTGAAGTTTAAATTTATTACACATTAATAAGTACATATTGTCATCCAGAATATTTATGCCAGTTTATATGGCCACCCAAAATATGAAAGTGTACTACCACAAAATCTCACACATTCCAAGTTTTATTAATATTACAATCATTGTTATTTTGAAATACATAAATGAATCTGATAACCTGCTTCCCAAATAAAAGATATTTCTTTGTTTTCTTTGCATTTTTTGAAAGTTAGTGAACTTGAACATCTTTCCAAATTTTATTTGCTTTTGTGTATGTGTGTGAGAGAATGTGTGTGGAAGAGAGAACACTCTATGGTGTCCTTTGTTCATTAGGTTTTCTGCTTATTTTATTTTTTTAATTTTTAAGAGTTTGATTTGCACTTCCCTGATGATTTAGTAATGTTGAGCATTTTCTTCATATATCCGTTGGCCATTTGTATGTCTTCTTTTGAGAAAGTCTATTCAGCCCATTTTTTAATCAGATTATTTGTTTGTTTGTTTGTTTCTTACTATTAAGTTATTCTAGTTCCTTGTATATTCTAGATATTCATCCCTTGTCAAATGCATAGTTTGCAAATACTTTCTCCCATTCTGTAGGTTGTTTTTCACTCTGTTGATTGTTTCCTTTGCTGTGCAGAAGCTCACATTGAGATATCATCTTACTCCAGTTAGACTGGCTATTACCAAAATGACATATAATAACAAATGCTGGTGAGGATGCAGAGAAAGGGGAACTCTCCCATACTGTTGGTGAGACTGTAAATTAGTGCAGCCATTATGGAAAACAATATGGAGCTTTCAAAAACAACTACAGATAGAGCTACCATACAATCCAGCAATTCCACTAGTAGGTGTATACCCAAAGGAGTGAAAATCATCATGTCGAAGGGATACCTGCACTCCCATGGTTATTGCGGCTCTATTTACAATAGCCAAGATATGGAACCAACCTAAATATCCATCGAAAAATGTGATAAGGAAAATGTGATATATATATACACAATGGAAAACTACTCAGCCATACAAAGAATGAAATTCTGCCATTTGTAGCAGCATGGATGAGCTTGGGGAAAATTATGTTAAGTGAAATAAGTCAGACAAAGAAAGAGAAATACCTCATGTCCTCACTCACAAATGGGAGCTAAAAAATAAATAAAATTTTAAAAAATACATAAATAAATAATAAGAAAGAAAGAAAGAAGGGAAGAACAATATAATAATATGTTGAACTTTCAGAAGAAGAGAACAGAACTGTGGTTATTAGAGGTGGGAAAGGGGGAGAAAAAAGGGGATACCAAGAAATGGGTTAATGGATATAAAACAGCTAGTTAGGAAAAATAAATTCTATTGATATACAATCCAGCTAGTTACCTATAATTAACATTAATTTACTGCATGTTATCAACTAGCTAGATGAGAAGAGATCGAATGTCCCCAACACAAAGAAATGTTTATGTTTTATAGTGATGAATATGCTCATTATCCTGAGGAGAATCACACATTGTACACAGATATCAATATTCAACTCTGTACCCCACAAATATGTATAATCAATTAATGTTTCAATAAAAAAGAATAAAAAATAATAATTTGTAAGATTTATTCACACATTAGGGATATTATTTCCTTACCTGGCACAGGTATTGCATTTTTCTCTACTTGACTGTTTGTCTTTTACTTTATTTGTAGTAACTTTTGCCATATAAAATATTATTTTTATGTAGTTTAATTAACTGGTGTGTTCCTTTATATATTACGGGATTTAAGACATTCTAAAAATGTCATAAATTATTAATGTCATACCTTCTCTGACTTAATAATTAAGACATAATTACTTATTTCTATAGAAAACAGTCATATACAGTTTAGTAATATACATTGTATAGGAAAAGCATAATATTTAGTATTAATTTAGAGTATTATTTCAACTTTTATAATTTAAAAGAAAGTTTTGCAGGGAGGGCATAAATTTAAGCTCATTAATGTGCTAGCTCATGGATCAGTAGAAAGGAGAGTGTGAAGTCACAGAGGAAAATTAATTCAGTGTGAATTTTCTCCCACAAGATCTCCAGTGTTCCCTGCACCTGAGAAGACAAGAGAGTGACAATGTAAGAGACAGACCCCTTGGATGAGTAGATGTCTTCACAAAGCCCTGGCTGGTTAAAACTGTTTATTGAATGCTCCCAAAGCCATTGACAGCTAATATCCAGGCCAAAGGGTCAGTCCTAGTGATGTTATAACCACGCCACTGACTCATCCCCCAATTCCAAGCAGATAGATACATCTCGAGGCGGAGGCATGAACGAGATGACCTCTTCACCTATCATTCTAGGAATCAAGAGCTGGGCTCCAGTGTGAGCCAAGGCATGGACATCCTGGCCACTTCTCCATAACTCAGCCCATTGGAAGAACCTGAGAAAATGTCATACCTGGGTGAGACAGTGGCAGACATCTCAGGGTGATGTGGCCTACACAACTCACCATGCCTGTCTCAGAGTGTGCTCTCCTATGATGGTTATTTCAACCCTATGGAATAGCTATTTGTAAACTGCAAAGTCAATGCTAATGCTCGTCACAAAATTTAAAAACATCTATTGACCACCCACATGACCCATATGTGCATAATCTTGTACTAGCTCCTTATGGGGAATGAGATATATAAGGTACAAATTGTAATGTCAAATGTTTTATTACAGTCTTTTTTATGAGATATGTCAAATAAAGGTTAATGGAGCTAATGGGATTTGAACTGTGTCAGAGAAGAACATCTTGTGGAATAAACTATGAACGTAGAGCAAGGAGAGGCATGTTGAAAGTACAGCTAATAGGCAGTTCCAGTTAGGAAGCAAAGCAGACATGGAGACCTTGCACAGGGTGGCACTGCACAGAGCCTCGAATGTCGCTCAGACATTGGTCGTGGACACAGTGTGGAGCCCTGGATGAGGCTCACTTAAAGGTCAGGGGTGATTAGTCCTACAGTGGGGGATGGTGAAAAGAGACCAATTTTGGATTCCAGTGAGGATTAGGATCAAAGTTAAACCCTAGAGAAGGGAGGCGGTATAACTTCAGGGAAGGCCACGCACCTTGAGACATCTGATGCTGTAACAGTAGGTCAAGGTGGACTGGATATCCACATCTATATATACATCTAAATCCATGACTATCTATCTATCTGTACACGCACAAACACACATGCACACACATAATCAGTTAGATATAACAGTCTAAAATACCCACCAGCACATGAACACATACATTTCACCAGATACTGCTTCTCTATGCCCGTTATGACCTAGATATAGGTATGATTGACTCGATCTTTACCTCACCCCAAGCTCTGGAGAATTATTTTGGACACTTCCTGAAGGAAGAACTTTCTTCACATGATTACTCCCATGTCTAATTTTCCTTCATCTAATTAATTCTTATTTTTAAAATGCCCTCTGGAAGTGAGAGGAGCACTTGTTATATGCCAAATAGTCATTAGTGTTTATCTTAATATCTTACAATTTTAAATATAGAAAAACAAAAACAAAAACAAAACCTCCTTCAAGCAAAACTTGTGTCTATGTAGAAAGAAAGCAGAGACGCTAAGGGGTTCCCATTAAATTTAAAGTTACAAGAATGTTATCAGGCACTTTCCTTCAGTGATCCTGTTGACCTTCACAACAGTCTTGAGAGTAATTTTTATCATCTCTATTTTCAAGGCAGGGACAAAGAAAGAGGTTCATGTGAGTGCACAAGGTACACAGCTAGTAAGTGGCAGAACCAGGATTCTGTCTCAGGTGTATCCAACTCCTGATCCAGGTTCCTAACTGTGAGGATATAGACACACACACACACACACACACACGCACACACACACACACATATGCACACACACACACACACACATATGCACAGGCTCTGCCAGGGTGGCTGGGGCACGCTAGGGACATGTACAGGCTTCTGTGAACCTTGCATCAAAGCAGACCTCCAGGAAAACAGAAAAGGAGGACTTAGAAGCCAAGTTCCAAGAACAACATCTGAGGGTCAGGGCAGCTTTAAAGACAATGAGGTGGCACTGACAGTGGGAAATGTCCTGAGCCCCATGGCGGGAGGCAGGTGAGGAGCATGCAGTCACCACTGTCACAGGACCATGTGGGTGTCAGAAGGCGGGTCCCCTCATGCCCAGGCCCTGTCTCACATGCTGGGGCAGAGCCCAAGGCCAGGATAAAAGGGCCTCAGGCCAGAGCACCCCATCCACTCACCTCCCAAGGTGCTGGCGGACCCTGTGCTGCCTGTGACCCTGGTAAGTGTCCACTGGGAGCAGGAGCAGGGGCTTCCACAGAGGGATGCTCAGACCAGGGCAGAAGGGGAGGCTGTCAGGGCTGTGTGAGGCTGGAGTTCATGTTATTAGAGAGAGAAGGCCCACAGGGGTGGAGCAGGGGCAAGTGGTCACTGCAAGGGTAAGAGGACTCTTGTGGTGCTACCTGTGCTCCGAGGAACCAACAGATCTGCAGGGGATCGGTACCCTCAGCGTGAAGGAAGGAAAACACTGGCTGCTCCGATCCTGGAAGAGGTTTCAGAGAGGGAGTTTGCTTTGAGCTACTGCTCCTTCCTTCTCTGCAAGGTGTGAGTTGGGTACAGTCATTCTCAAAATGAAGAGAGGATCAGAGGCATCTTTAGAGCCTGTTGTACATTTGGGTGTAGGATGGGGCCTGGGAATATGTTTTACAAGCTCAGAGCTGGAAAAAAAAAAAAAATTCAAGAAGTCTAATAATCTCTAGGCCGAGGTGAGAGATGCTGTTTTGGAGATCAGAGTGCTAGGCTGTGAGTCAAGGGACCTCCATGCAAAACTTTATTTACTCTTGGTTTCTTTTTTAAAAAGTAAGCCAGCCAGGAGCCCTTTTTTATTCTGTTCTTGTAAGTCTCTACATATAAAACCATTCAGGATGTCAACAGCACATTTCATTTCTGTAAAGAGAATTTTCAGTTCTGAATTATTCTTTATAGAATAATTTTAATAATTGGATGATAAGTGAAAAATGTGCTTTTCTCTTCTGATACCATTTGACCTCAATTATCCACCTGATAAAAGAGATAATGATCCCTTCCTACTTTAAAATGACAAAAAAAGGCTCAAAGGAGATTCTGTCACAGTAGTATGGAAGGTATTAGAAAGGATAACAGTGCTAAGGATTTGCATTCTGTTACTGATACTAATCAGGTCCTTAAAATGTGCATAGTCAAAATGGTGTTGAAATGACAAGAAGGGACAGAGGTGGCCTTTGTGGCCTGGGTCTGACTTGCTGTTTGACTCTCCCTCAGCTCCTGAACGCCTGCTCACCTGCCGAGATGTCCTGCCAGCAGAACCAGCAGCAGTGCCAGCCTCCTCCCAAGTGCACCCCCAAGTGCCCTCCCAAGTGTCCCACGCCCAAGTGCCCCCCAAAGTGTCCCCCTAAGTGCCCTCCAGTCTCTTCCTGCTGCAGTGTCAGCTCTGGGGGCTGCTGTGGCTCCAGCTCTGGGGGCTGCTGTGGTTCCAGTTCTGGGGGCTGCTGTGGCTCCAGCTCTGGGGGCTGCTGTAGCTCTGGGGGTGGTGGCTGCTGCCTGAGCCACCACAGACACCACAGGTTTCACCGCCGCCGGCACCAGAGCTCCGACTGCTGCAGCCAGCCCTCGGGGGGCTCCGGCTGCTGTGGAGCGGGGAGCGGTCAGCAGTCTGGAGGCTGCTGCTGAAGCGGACCCTGAGCCCAGAAGCGCAGAATTCAGGACTGCAATCTGCCAAGGACATCCTCCTTCTCCTCTAGGCCTGCCTTCAAGGCTGAGACGTCCCAGGGAAGACTCTGAACTTTCAAAGAGCACATCTCCTTCCTGGAGTCCAGAAACTCAAATCTCTCCTGAATCCCTATCCACTGGCTTTGGACCATATCTTTGTGGTACCCTCCCGTCCCTGTGTCACAAACCTTAAATCACTCCATGTCCTGTCTTCTTCATGAGCCTCTGACTGATTAAAATAATAAAACCAGGAAATTTGCTCAGTGTTTTTTTTCTAGAAGCATACTATTCCTCCTGGGTGGCCATTGTCCTCTCTTGTCCTCTGCTGGTGGTGACCTTGGAGCCTCAGGGACCAGAGGGGCACTCTGAATTGAATTGGGGTGAATGGGACAGGAGTGGGAAAGTGACAAATGCTCTCAATCCTGTCTGTCTTATGCCAACAGGCTGGACCAGCACTGCTTGTGACGGAGTCTGAAGGGGCATTTTGTAAACATAGCTCCTTTACCTCTGGTTCCTTTCAGGGCCCTGACCCAGTCCCTCCATGTTTCTTTGTGTGAACTCAGTCTGCTACTCCTGATGGAGCTCCGCCATAGCATCCTTCCTCCTTTACACACACACAAGCTCACACACACACACACACACACACACACGCACACACAAACACACACATACAGATAAACACACATCTGCACACACACAAACATTCACACACTTACGAGGGTACTTCAAAAAGTTTATAGAAAAACAGAATTGAAAGATAATTTGAATCTTTGCATGAACATTTTGAAGTACGCTCACATGTACACACACAGCGCACATACACCAACACATACATGCACACACACACAAGAAAAAAAGGAAAGAAAAAATATAATGAATAACTTAATAAATAAGTATGTAAACATGTTTCAGAAATACGGGTTTCTCAACGACTACTTCTACAACCAGTTTAGTTCCAAGTGCATTTGCATGTAAAAAATCCTCTTATTAACCTTCCAGCAAATCTTGTCTCTTTCTTCCTCCTCTTGCTTTATTAAATCCTTCTCCAGAACATGCTCCCTTTACCACATTTCTGAATTTGTCACTCCACCTCTGCAAAAACTGGCTCTTCACAGAAAAATGCATGTGCTTCTTAAAAACTACATTTAAGACTCAAGAGAAGTTGTTTCCAACTTCATTTCTCAGGTTTACTATTCATACTTTCCCATGAAATTCCACTGCTCATGCTACTGACAGGATTTTTAAAAATCTTAACCACCAATATATGTATAATCTTGTACTAGCTGCTTATGGGGAATGAGATATATAAGGTACAAATTGTAATGTCAATTGTTTTATTACAATCCCGTTTGTGAGATATGTCAAATAAAGGTTAATAGAGATAGTGGGATTTGAACTGCAGTGTTTCAGAGAAGAACATCTCGTGTAATAAACTATGGATGTAGAGCAGGGAGAGGCATGTTGAAAGTACAGCTAATAGGCAGTTCCAGTTAGGAAGCAAAGCAGACATGGAGACCTTGCACAGGGTGGTACTGCACAGAGCCTCGAATGTCACTCAGGCATTGATCTTGAACACAGTGTGGAGCCCTGGATGAGGCTCACTTAAAGGTCAGGGGTAATTGGTCCAGCAGTGGGGGATGGTGAAAAGAGACCAATTTTGGATTCCAGTGAGGATTAGGATCAAAGAGAAACTCTAGAGAAGGCAAACAGTGTAACTTCAGGGAAGGCCACGCACCTTGAGATATCTGATGCTGTAATAGTAGGTCAAGGTGGACTGAGTATCTACATCTATATATACATCTAAATCTATGACTATCTATCTATCTGAGCACATGTGTGTGTATGTATATGTATAATAAGTTAAATTTAACAGTCTAAATACCTAAAAGCATGAACACGCACACACACGTTTCTTTAGATATTGTTTCTCTATGCCCATTATGACCTGCATACTGGTACTACCGAGTCAATCTCTACCTCATTATATGCTTTGGAGATTATTTTAGACACATCCTGAAGGGAGAACTTTATTCACATAATCACTACTCAGTATAACTTGTCTTCATCTAAATAATTTGCTTTTTTTTTTATAATGTTGCCCTGCAGACACGAAAGTAGCACGTGCTATATACCAAATTGACATTAATCGATCTTACTCTCTTGAAAATGTTAAAAGAAATAACCTCCAGGAAACCTTCTGTCCATGTAGAAACAATTCGATGACACTAAAAGTTTCCTATTAAATTTCACACACACAGAGGCTATGACAGGGTAGCTGGGTCACACCGGGACCTTTAGAGACTTCAGTGAACTTTAGTTTAAATCAGATTATCAGGGCTATAGGAAAAAGTGGACTAGAGAAGCCAAACTCCAAGAAGATCTGAGGGACAAGCAGCTCTGAGAATGGGGTGGCACTGATGGTGGCACTAAGCTGACTCCATGTGGAGGCATGTGGGTGAGGAGCTGCTTGTCATCACCTGGTGATAGGAAACATGTGGGTGACAACAGGCGGGTCCACTCATGCCCAGGAGCTGCCTCACACATTGCGGGCAAAGCCAATGGCCAGAAGAAAAGGGTCTCCTTGATTCTGTTCTAGTATGAGATTCAGGAAAAGACTCTCATCCCCATAAGTAACAAACTCTAAATCATTACCAAAGTCTTGTTCAGAACTGAATACTGTTTAAGGAAAAAGCCCAAAATCCTGCTGTGAAATATGACTTTATGCTCTACCTCTAGTTTAAGCATTTGCCACTCACTCTCAGAAATGCTCTGAAGCTGAGCTAGATTGTTTTTCTGTACTTTGATTTTACTTCTTCCTGCAATACATGCCACGGCCTTTGTTCTTCAAGAACAGAGCAGCCCAATCCCACTTGTTTTATTATGCTTCATATGACATATCACTCAAATGAGATTATAATAAATGCCTGACAGCCTGGTTCAGGTCTTAAGTTTCTTTAGCTCCATTAGTTCAACACAAGGCTATGTACACAGTGGCTACTTAATGACTTTTAAATACTCTCATTAGTGTTAGCATTGACTTTTCAGTTTACAAATAGCTATTCCCTATGACTTAGGTCATCATCATAGGAGACCACACTCTGAGACAGGCACAGTGAAGTGTTGTGTGGGCCACATCACCTGAGAGATCTGCCATGGTCTCACCCAAGTATGACATTTGTCCTCCTGCTCAGCTTGTTCCAAAGGGCTTAGTAATGGGGGCGTGGTCAGGATACTGATTCCTTGATTCTCACAATCGCAGGTCCACTCAGAAACTCAGCTCCTGATTTCTAGGATGATGGGGCTGATATGCCGTTTGGTCCATGCCTCTGCTTCCATGCAGGGCAACACCCAAACCTCAAGTGACCTCACTTGGATGTAGGTGCTCAGTGAGTTGTATCAGGAAGACCAGAATTTAAGTCTTGGCTATAAGATGCCATTGCTTAGCTGTCAGGGCAAAACAAACATCTTGACTAGCAAAGCATTGACTTTCTGAAGGTCAAAGTAGCTATCTTTTACTTCATCAATATTTTTTATCTCAATGGATGAAAGGAGACACTACTGAGATCTAACTGGAAATTGTTCAAGCTGATTTATTACTTTATGTCTGTGCTTCAGAGCCAGCCCCAAGAAAATTGGTGGTCTTTGTTTTGTTTTCTTCATCTCAACAAACCCTTTGCTGTGGATTGGATGTCCCCCCAAACTCATTGAGGCTTGGTCCCCACTGTGACAGTGCTAAGAGGGTGGGAGATCCTGTTGTGGTAGTTGAAAGTTGGGCTTTGAAGAGATGATTGGATTGTGAGGACTGTACCCTTGTGAATGGATTGATCCATTCTTGGAAAAATGGGAGTGGTTCTGCTAGCTTTAAAGGGAGAGTGAATGAGGTGGTTGGTCCCTCTCTGCTCCTGCCATATTCTCCATGTGATACTTTGTGCCTCCGTAGTCACCATCAGAAAAAGGCCCTCACCAGATATGTTCCCTGGACTTTGGACTTCCCAGCTTCCAAAACTGTAAGCAATAAATATTATTTCTTTACAAATTACCCAGTTTCAGGTATTTCTGTTATAAGCAACAGAAACAGACTAATGCACCCTTTTAGCAGTTGTAAATTAAGGAAATCATACCACTCAATGGCATAAAGCAAATAACCAAATGAAAAAATGGGCAAAGGACCTGAATAGACATTTCTCAAAAGAAGACATGCAAATGGCCGACAGATCTATAAAAGGTGCTCAGTCATTAGGGAAATGCAAATCAAAACCTCAATGAGATATCACTTCACACCTGTTAGAATGACTACTACCGGGAAGATGAAAGATAAGTGCTGGTGAGAATGTGGAGAAAAGAGAACCCTTGTACACTGTTGGCGGGAATGATAATTAGTATAGCCATTATGGAAAACAAATTGGAGATTCCTCAAAAAACTAAAATAGGACTACCTCATGACCCAGAAATCACACTTCTAAGACTACAGAAAATGTAATCAGTATTTCAAAAAGGTATCAGTACTCTTATGTACATTTCAGTATTATTTGCAATAGCCAAGATATGGAGACAACCTAAATGTGCATTGATGAATAAACAGTTAAAGAAAAAGTGGTACATATGATGGAATATTATTCAGCCATAAAAAAGAAGGAAATCCTGCCATTTATAACAATGTGTATAAATCTAGGAAACATTACATTCAGTAAAATAAGCCAGGCACAGAAAGATACATACTACATAATATTAGTTATATGTGGAATCTAAAAATGTCAAACTCATAGAAACAGAGAGTAGAATGGTGGTTACCAGGGACTGAGGAGAGGAGGATATGGGGAGATGTTGGTCAGGGAGTACAATATTTTAGTTATGTAAGATAAAGTCTGGAAATCTAATGTACAACAATGTGATTATAGTAAAAAATATTGTATTGTATACTTGAAATTTGCTAAGAGGGGAGATCTTAAGTGCTCTCACCACACTCGCACACACATACTCACACAAATGGTAACCATGTGATGTGATGCATATGTTAATTAGCTTGATCATGGTGAATATTTTACAATATATATGTATATCAAACTATCTAGTTGTACACCTTAAATATATGCAGTATTTAATCATCCACTGTACATTAATAAAATTGAAAAAAATAAAATAAAATTTACAGAAAATTTGAAAATGGTTAGGAGAAAATTCAGTTACTATTTTAAATAGCATCTTTTAAAATTAGATTTTCAGTGTTGTTAGTGTTGTAATTTTTAATATTTTATCTCATGTACTGCAACTGTGCTGAACTCTCCTTACTTCTAAATCTTTGCAGTGAACATTCTTGTGCATTTCTTTCCTTATTATAATTTTATCTCACTAGGTTAAATCCTATAACAATTTCCGTGTAAAAGGGTACATTCATTTACAACTTTAATTCATCTACCTCAATAAATATTTATTAAATAAATGAAAAACCACCCAAACCTAACGTATTAGTCCGTTTTTGTTGCTTATAACAAAATATTTATAACTGGGTGATATATAAAGAAAATGAAATTTATTGCTTACAGTTTCTGAAGCTAGGAAGTCCAAAGTTCATCCATTGATGGTGACAGCAACTCAGGGGTCTCACATTGCAAGATAGTGGAAGCAGAACAGAGAGAGCTAGCAAGATTTACTTTCCTCTTCTTTTAAAGCTCTCAGAACCATGCCCCTGACCTCCATTTTCAATCCATTCACTATTGCACAGTCCTACAATCCAATCACTTTTTCAAATCTCCACCTTTCAACTACCATAATAGGATTTCCCACCCTCTTAACAGTCACAGTGGGGCTAAGTTTCTAATACATAAAACTTGGGAGACAATTCAAGCCTCAGTGAGTTTTGCGGGGACATAATTCAATCCACTACACCTGATGGCAATTTGCATTTCCAAAAACATAGACTAAGGGCCGAGCCTGTGGCGCACTCGGGAGGGTGCGGCGCTGGGAGCGCGGCGACGCTCCCAGCGGCCGCGGGTTCGGATCCTATATAGGAATGGCCGGTGCACTCACTGGCTGAGTGCCGGTCACGAAAAAGAAAAAAAAAAAAACAAAAAAACATAGACTAAGTGACCATTTATACATACCCCGACCAACAATCAGTTTTGTGAACGTTTTAAATCTTTGCCAATGTATTATAATTCTAATAGCTCCTTCCCAAAAAGATGAGTTATATTACTTCTTTATAAGTGAGTTGAATAGCTTTTATAATCTAATTTTGGTGGCTGTTGATATTTCTTTGTTCTTTCTTCCTTTTTTTTTTACAAATATAAATTTTTATTAGTAAATTGCTTAAGACCTGACAATTCAGTCTCACTAAATTTTTTTATTGATCAAGTCAATATTATTAGAATGCTCATTATTACAAATCATAATTATTCTTTATGCTTCTTACCCAGTCTACCCACCTTCCTCTCCCCACCCCCACCTCTAGTAACTGTTGATCTCTCCTGAAAGATAAGCATGTTATTGTGTTTTTTCTCTTTCTTTCTTTCTTTCTTTCTTTCTTTCTTTCTTTCTTTCTTTCTTTCTTTCTTTCTTTCTTTCTTTCTTTCTTTCTTTCTTTCTTTCTTTCTCTCTTTCTTTCTTTCTTTTCTCTCTCTCTCTCTTTCTTTCTCTCTTTCTCTCTCTCTTTCTTTCTTTCTTAGCACCCACTTACCAAATCTTTTACAGGGTGTTTATTTTTTAAGTCTTAACTTATATAAACCCTATGTTAATTAGGGATATTAGTCCTTTCCCTATCATATGTATTGTATTTTCACAAGTTAATTTTTTATCCTTCCATCTTTTTTAATGGTGCTTTCTAACAATTCATTTTTACATGATTAAATGATCCACATTTCCCTTTATGTATTATAAATTTTGTACTACTTTAATTTTTTTATTTTAACATTTATTTGTACATATTTTGGGGGTAAAGTATGTTGTTTCAACACATGCATATACTGCACAATGATTCACTTAGGGTGGATAGCATTGTTTTTTACCCATCAGTCCACTATTTTTCCTCCCCACCCCCTCCCACCTCTGGTAACCATGATTCTATTGTCTACTTCTATGAGAACCACTATTTTTCTTTTTTAGATTCCACTTATGAATGCTATCATGAAGTATTTGTCTTTTTGTGTCTGACTTATTTCACTTAATGTGATGATTTCCAGTTCCATCGATGTTGATGCAAATGATAGGATATCATTATTTTAATAGCTGAATAATTTTCCATTGTGTATATATAACACAGTTTTTTAAAAAAAATTTTTTTCTTTTATATATTCATCCATTGATGGACATTTCGGTTAATCCCATCTCTTGGCTACCATGAATAGTGCTTTGATGAATATGTGAGTGCAGACATCTTTTTGATATATTGATTTCATTTCCTTTGGGTATATACTCACTAGTGAGATAGGGTTAGTGAGACAGCTGGGTAGTAAGGGTAGATCTATTTTAGTTCTCTGAGGAACCTCCTCACTGTCTTCCACAGTGGCTGTACCAGTTTATGCTTTCACCAGTAATGTAGGAGACGTCCTTTTTCTCTGCATCCTCACCAGCATTTGTTATTTTTTGTCTTGTTGGTAATAGCTGTTCTAACTTGAGTAAGATGATACCTCTTTGTGGTTTTAATTTGCACTTCCCTGATGATGAGTGATGCTGAGCATTTTTCACGTGCCTGTTGGCCTTTTTTATGTCTTCTTTTGAGAAATGTCTGTTCAGGTCCTTTGCCCATTTTTAAATTGGGTTATCTGTTTTTTTGCTGTTGAGTCATTTAAGTTCCTCATATATTCTGGATATTAGTCACTTGTCTGATGCATAGTTGGCAAACACTTTCTCCAAATAATACTTAGTAAATTATTAACTACATTTTTTCAGGGTGTTGCTTGCAATTGTGGTTACTGCATATATATGGAAAAACTCATTGAATTGAGTATTTTAAATAAGTGAATTTTACTGTGTGAAAATCACACATCAATAAAAATGATTTAAAATTTTTAAAATAAGGGTTTCTTCCATATAATGTATGTATATTGTTAAAATGTAACCCAACAGACAAAATGGGCTCCCTGTGGCTAAAAAGAGATGCTCTCAAACTATCAAACAGAACCAAATGGCCATGGCAGAACAAGACATTAGACTCTTATTCCCCTGTTTATAAAATATATGTATGTTACTGACTGTCATTAAGCTTTTCTTTCCTGTAACTAAGCAGGAACTAGCTCCCAGAAGATAATGTCAAAAGAGTTACAGCTAGAAAATGTACCAACTGACTTCCAACAGATCACCTGACTACCCCATTCCTGCAGCCCCATGTGTCAGAGAAGTGGCTTCACAACGTTATTTCTTCAATAAGCGGCTGGAACCTCCAAACCAGCTCTGGCCAGTCCATAGAGACTGCACATAACTATCTTTTGTGCCCTAAGGTCTTTTAAAATCAGGAGCCAAATTTCACCTCATTTTAATACTAAATCTCCACATCAAAATGAGCATGGGACGTACATTACATATATGTTTACCTATTGTACACATGCATGACTTCCCTCATAAATATTCATAGAATTGCCTCAACCTGCTAAATATTTATGTAAGGCTGACCCTGAAGGCATAAATACATTTTGCTCTCTCCCACCTCAGTAGCTTGTACTTTTGAGATTTTTTAAATATATATTTCGCTATGTATATGTATGCATACATACAGGTGGTCCTCAGTTTGCAATGGGGTTACAACCCGATAAACCAGTCATAAGTTGAAACTATCATAATTCCAAAATGCATTTGATACACCTAACCTATCAAACATCATAGCTTAGCCTAGCCTACCCTAAACACGCTTAGAACACTTACATTACCCTACAGTTGAGCAAACTCATCTAACACAAAGCTGATTTTATAATAAGTTGTTGAATATCTTATTTAATTTATTGACTACTGTACTGAAAGTGAAAACAGAATGGTGGTACGGGCACTCACAGTGCAGTTTCTACTGAACGCACATTGCTTTTGCATCATTGGAAAGTCAAAAAATTGTAGGTCAAGTCATCTTAAGTTGAATCATGGTAAGTTGGATCCATCTGTGTATATATGTGGAGCATATATATATATAATCTGAAGGAGGAGTCAGGTGGAGATTGATTAGGGGAAGGAATGGAGTGTGGGGAACACACAAGCAAAGAGGTGACAGGACAAGGAAGGAGGATGAAGGCCGTTTCCTGCCATGCTTGAGGGACAAAGTTAGACACCTGAAGGGAACCAGAAGCTGAAGGAGCAATGTTCACAGTAAATGCCACTCCAGAAGCTGAAGGAGCAATGTTCACAGTAAATGCCACTCCAGGGCCTCGATAAAAAGAGTAAACAGAATAAAGGAATAAACCAAACATACAAAAATACAAACCATTGCCTCCTTATCCTTGACCCCATCTTCTGTCCACTGAAGCCTGAGCAGCCACCAGCAGATGAGAGAATAAAACATAACAATGGGAACACAAAACATAAATCAGTCTGATAGCAAGTTGGGGACAGATTCTGTATTTTATTATTTCAGTTCAGGCAGAAGAATACAGGAACAAAAGCTGCGAAGGGACTAGGTCTATGCTTTAGACTTCCCAGGGCAGCCATGGATATTGGGAAGAGGGCTCTAGATGTTTTTCAGCAGAAAGATTTTTGGGTTTCTGGAGACAAGGCAAGAGGGATGCTCTAGGCAAGAGCTCAAGCTTTTGCCAGGACCTCTCAGGTACTCAGGCAGGCTCAGAGGGAAGAGGACATGAAGGTCCACTTCAGCAGCAGCCTCCAGACTGCTGACCGCTCCCCCCTCCACAGCAGCCAGAGCCCCCTGAGGGCTGGCTGCAGCAGTCAGAGCTCTGGTGCCGGCGGCGGTGAAACCTGTGGTGTCTGTGGTGGCTCAGGCAGCAGCCGCCACCCCCAGAGCTACAGCAGCCCCCAGAGCTGGAGCCACAGCAGCCCCCAGAACTGGAACCACAGCAGCCCCCAGAACTGGAGCCACAGCAGCCCCCAGAGCTGACACTGCAGCAGGAGGAGACTGGAGGGCACTTAGGGGGACACTTTGGGGGGCACTTGGGGGTGGGACACTTGGGAGGGCACTTGGGGGTGCACTTGGGAGGAGGCTGGCACTGCTGCTGGTTCTGCTGGCAGGACATCTCGGCAGGTGAGCAGGCGTTCAGGAGCTGAGGGAGAGTCAAGCAGCAAGTCAGACCCAGGCCTCAGAGGCCAGCCCTGCTCCCTCCTGACCCTTTTAGTATCACTTTTAATGATAGGAACATCATTTCCAAGTTTATTTTTAATACTTTCCCCATACTCTTGTATCATCATCATCATCATCATCTTTTTGAGGGATGATGATATCCTTGTAAGTCAGACAAGAATTTTCACCTACTACACAATTGTAGCAAACTAAGGCCAAACAATATTACTAAATAGATTTGAGTCTGAAGTGTTGTAAGTTTAGGAGGAAATTATTCCAACAATGTCTTCATGCTATGAAATTGTCCACTTTATGGGTCATTTAAAGAAAAATTATTTCTTAAAAGGACAAAAGAAATCACTGCCTCTTGTCATAACTTGCAAAATTATTTTACTCTGTAATGTCAATATTTCAAAGAGTCTTGGGGATGACCTGTTTAGTAAGCTCAATTCATTGAAGAAGAGACTGATAAACCCATCAATTCCTGCAGACCTGGGACTGGAACTCTGGCTCTTGATCTCAGGCCAGAGCTCTTATCTCAGGTCACCACCTGCCCAGGCTGACGGGTTGGCACGGTGAGACCCAGGCTTGTCGTGAACAAATCCCAGACCCATGGTTATGTGGGTTTCATAAGCCCAGAGAAGCCGCTGGTCCCTGTCTATGGCTCCAGCTCTTCCTTTGCAGGCAAGGACAGGGATGTATTTTCGGAGGTGGGCTCCCTTCCTGAAGCCCGTCAGAATGGAGCACGTCTCTGTGCTTCAATATCCCCTGTCCAGGGGGGTCCACCCCACTCCAGAGCAGGTTGTGTTCTCCAGACCCCAAAGGCACAGCCACCTAGGCTTCTCCTTGATGTCCCCAGTTGGTGCCAGGCTCCTTTGTGCCCCACCCCCCTCAGTCTTCCCTAAACTCTCCTCTTCTGACAACATGGCTTCTTGCCCCCATGGCCGTGCCAACTTTCCCTCCTGCCCTGGTCTGAGCATCCCTCTATGGAAGCACCTGCTCCCACTCCCAGTGGACACTTACCGGGGTCACAAGCAGCACAGGGTCTGTCAGCACCTTGGGAGGTGAGTGGATGGGGTGCTCTGGCCCGAGGCCCTTTTATCCTGGCCTTGGGCTCTGCCCCAGCATGTGAGACAGGGCCTGGGCATGAGGGGACCCGCCCCCTGACACCCACATGGTCCTGTGATGTGGTGACATCTCCCTTGCCTCCTGCCATGGGGTTCAGGGCAGCTGCTGCTTGCCAGAAACAGGACTTAGAAACAAAGAAAGGCAGTGTTGTGGACAATTTATATATGATCTTCTGCCTTGTTTTCTTTGACAGATGTCAGCACTGAAGGCATCTTATCTCTCATATTTGCACCTTGGATCCCCAATTCCTTTGTCTCCTTGCTACTGATGTAAACTCATTGGCTCTTGGCAGCCTGGCTTGGACTGTAATTTAGAGAAACCTTCACATTTCTCCTCTTAAGCTCAGGTCACCCTGTCCGGCTTCCAGGGGTCAGCAAATTTCCATCTGCAACCCAAACCTGCTCTGCTGCCTGTTTTTTCTATAGGCTGCAAGCTAAGATTGTTTTCATGTGTTTAAATGGTTGGGAAAAGAAAACAAAAGAAGAGTATTTATGACACATGAAAATTATACTAAATTCAAATGTCAGTGTTCATGAAGTTTTATTTGTTTGGAATTCAGCTTTACTTCTTTATTGATTGTCTGTCTGTGGTTATTTTTAGACTAAAGTGGCAAAGTTAGATAGTTGATACAGAGAAGGTGTGGTTTCCAAAGCCTAAAATATTTACTGTTTTGCCCATTTTCAAAAAATATGTTTGACCTCTGGTGTTTTTCATTACTTCTAAGAACCTGGAGTCAGACAGACCTAGAAAACAATCCTGGTTCTGCCTCCTAGTGGCTGTGTGTCCTTTATGAAAATTACTTGACTTATTTTGTTTTTAAATATTTTTTTGGTTTCTTCAGTGATAATGAATAATAGTGATAGAAATGTCTCAGAGGGATATTGCGCCAGTCAATTAAGTAATATAAAAAAAGAGGCTGGTAGTAGGTCTGTAACATGATAGACCCTTTAAAAATTAGATGCTTACATACTTACCAATAAAGGAAAATAGATACCATTTTCAAGTCCTAGCTGCTTTCAAAAGAAGGTAACTCTGAGTTTTGGGGTTGTTTGGTGTTTTTAATTATTTACTTTCTTTTTTTTATGTTTAAGGCCCCTGTGTTCTGCTGGACATGTTAGTGTGTGTGACTGTGAAATACAGCTAGGAGAGGAGTTTGTGTGGAGATGTAGGAGAACGCAGCATTGCTCCACATAATTACAGTGGCAAATCTCAGAGTTCCCAGGGGCCATCTGGAGGGAAGGACTGAAGTGTGTGCGTGCGTGCGTGCGCACACACACACACAGGGAGACAAGGGTAGGACGGTGACGAGGAACAAGGCCAGGCCTAGTCCAGGGACACTCTGGAGATGACACAGTAGGATGACCTCTAAGGAGCTTTTAAACCCTTGCAGCTCCCTACCCTGAGCTTTTCGCTATTGTTTTCTCTGCTTGAAGAGTGTTTCCTATCCAGATCTACTTTCAGTAGATGAAGGGGAAGAGCAGGCATTCACATCTGGTTCTAGCTGGTGTATAACAGTATGGAGATATTTTCCAGGATAATACTAATTAATTGATTAGAGGAAAGCACTTTAAAGCCAGGAGAAGCATCTGAGAAAGAACCCTCTCCCTCCTGTCAGTGGTAGAAACACTGGAGGAGAATCTAAAATTTCCCAGAGATTGGAACAATATAATGCATTGATATTATCTAGGTCATAAGGGGGAGAGTGAAGCCAGTTCACCTGTATTTGCAAAATATAAATATGTGTGTGTGCGTATGTATTGGGAGGTGAGCAAATAATATAGAGAGAGACTAAAAGTGTGTTTATATATATATATATAAACACATATATATTTTATAGTGAGTGAGTGTATGTAGATACTTTGTTGGCTATGTCTCCACCTCCCACCTTCCTGATTTCTCCCTCTAGCTCTTCTTCATTAGAACTCTTCTAGAAATAATTGTCTTTGACAATTCAATAGGATGACCATACTTTCCAGTTTGCTAGGGACAGTTTTGGATTATGCCTTTTTGTCTCAGCATTTATTATCACAAACCTTTTTTTCAACCTCAAGTGTGTCTCAGTTTGGATGATAATTTATATAGTTATGCTACCATTAAATGAAGTCTTCTCAAGGGCCTTGACTGATTCAGGATAAAACCTAAAACCCTAGCCCTTGCATTCAAGGACCTGTGCAGTATGACCTTATTCTGTCTACAGGGTTTTTTTTATTTATTTTTTCTTTCCTTTTCTCTCTTAAGAGAAAAAATACTTATCTTAAGCTGATTTGGCCTGTCAACTCTAGTTTGAACAGGATACTTCCTGCCTGAACTAGGTTTTACTTTATGTGACCTATCTCTGAAATGTAGCTGGAATATTTCTTGAGACCAGGGTCTGGATGTGACATGTTTGCATCTCCCATGAGCATTTAGAGCAGAGATGTGCATGTAGTCATTTCACCAGCATTTCGCAGCACCTGAAAATTTGCAAATAGTTTTTCCATATGGTTCAAAGCAGTCACATACGAGATCGACCTTCAGACATGAACAGTGATAAGTGCTGGTCATATCCTGCAGAGATCTGCCTCTGTATTACTCAAGGATGATGTCTGTTCTCAAATTGTTCCAAAGGGCTTACCTTAGTTACGGAAGGAGAGTCAGTATATTGATCCCTTGGCTCACACAGGTAGTTCTACTCAGAAGCCCAGCTCATGGATTCCTAGGACATTGCAGCTGAGATGCCGCTGGGCCATGCCTCTGCCTCCGGGCAGGGCAGCATCCAACAGTCAATTAATCTGGCTTGGGTGTGGTGATAAATCAGCTGCATAGTTGTAACATCAAGAGGACTCATTACTAAGCTTTGGCCATCAGATTTAAATTAGTTGGGCACCATTTCAATAGAAAAAAGATGTTTACTGACAAGTGATTATTTTCTGAGGTCACCTGAGGGTGTCTGTCACTTATTTCCTCACATGTCAGGGGATGGGAGGAAACACAGGTGAAATTCACAGGAGGTAATACAAACTACATGAATTTTACTGTGTTCTCTAGACCCTACAGTCCTTTTCAGAGGCAACACCTCGTACATTAGCAACATTTAGTTTGTTCCCCTCCCTTTCAAACCCGTTGTTTTGTATTTTGTATTATAAATTACTTTTAAATGCACACTTAGAAGAAAATGTCTATGATTTCTAATTCATTGGATAGAAAATTATTTTGAATAAAAAAGGAAAAGAAAATATAAAAAATAGTGATTAGTGTATTTTTAAAACCTAAAAATCCATATAGCAAATAGCATTATAAATAAGACAGAACTAAAAGTAATCAGTCAGGGAAAATTACAACACAGCTGCTAGGAATATAGAAAAACAGCTGTTATAATTCAATAGGAAATATGCAAATATGCCAGTAAAAGAACGGTCAAAGACCATGAACACGTAATACACATACCAGAAAATAAATACAAATGGCCAAAAAATAATTGCAAATATGTTCAATGCTACTAATAATTAAAGAATTTTTTTTTAAAAAGGAAAATGTCTTGTCTTTTTGATAAAAGGTGTCTGTCCAATTTATTCATTCATATCAGATTGAGAGAGATTGAGTGCCTAACAAAACTCATTGGTGTGAAAACAAATTAGCGTAATTATTCTGCATGACAATGTGATGATTAATTCATTCAGCACATACTTTCTAGTGTGTAAATGAATTAAAACGTGAAATGAGTGTACTCTTTTCTAGCATTTGAACATCTAGGAATTTAACCTAAGGAGATAAGGAATGTTAAGGAAAGAATATATCCATAAGAATGTTCACAGTAGCAAATTGGAAATAATGAGTTCAGCAAATTTCCAGACTATGAGACCGATGTTCTCATACCTCTCTAAAAACAATGGAAAATAAAAAATTTAGAGATGCTATTTTAAATAATATAAAGTACATAAGTTATATAAAAATGCATATTTTTAAATGACCACTTATAATCAGGAAAATGGAAAACATAAAAACAATGAGATATTATTTTACACTCATCATTGGGCAATTATATAAACATCTGATATTACCAAAGTGTTGCCAGGATGTGCAGCAACTGAAGTCTTTTACACTGATGAAGGAAGTGTAAACTGGTGATCCATGTGACAATATATTGTAATATTAAGATGAGCATATCCACAATTCAACTGTGTAATTCTTCAGCACATGTCATAGAAACCGTCTTACACATGGACAATATGTAGAGAATTTGTAATAATTGAATTGTTTAGAATTGCAAGATGATTGGAAACAACATAAATATTCATTAATTAGAAACTGCCTAAATAAAGTGGTGTGGTTGTAAGGTGGAGTAATATGCAGCAGGAAGAAAGAAACAGCCACACTGATTAACATGAATATCTCATGAAAGATTCTGTGATGGGAAAGCAAGTTTGCATAAGTGTGCATCAGGTATGTGATATTTAAGTTTAAAATATATAAACTATACTGTGTATTTTAAGAAAACATAGTAATAGAGGTATAAGAAATACATAGAAATACTTAGCTTCAAACTTAGGATATTCCTCTGGAGGGAGGGAAAAAATAGGTGTCAAATGTATAAAATGGTTTACCTCTTAGTTGGATGATGGTCAATAAATTATTTATTAAATAAATATTTGTACACTTTAAATATTGATTTCTCATAAGAAATTACAAATAGTTAAATTTTAATGAAAAGTTCTTTAAGTTAAATAATTTGGTTTAAAATTTTATAATTCTAATTTTAAAATTTATTATATAATAAATTTATACATGCATATCTAAAATATAAATAAAACTTTTGAAATGGTACTCATTGAAAATATTTCAATAAAATGAAGTCTATGAGTACAGGGATCTTTTTTCCATTTGCTCAGTAACGTATCTCAACTGCCTGAATAAACTCCTGATACATATTAGGCAGTTAGTAAATACTATTTTATGTATGGTGTTTTGACTTTCTATTTTGTTTTGTTCATATGATTTTGAATGCACTGAAAATTTTATTTCAGTAAACTAGATCTATTGAAATTTCTTAATATGAAATTTGTTCTGGTTTTTGGTGCATAAAAATATTTTTTCCTTGTGAGTTCTGTATTGTGATTAGATTTAAAATTTAGCTCTTTGGTCCTCCTGAAACTCATGTTGTTATATAATGTGATGTGTTTCTTTCCTCCAATTCTACTTATTAAATAAGCAATCCCTTCTCCACTGACTCAGTTAACATATTTTAAATTTACTTCACACAAAAGGGTCTCTTTCTGGGCTGTTTATTTTACTCCATTTGCCTCTCATTATATTTGTCCCAAACTAAGACATTTTCTTTGCATTTGGGGGTTTTACTGTGCTAAATTCACAAGGTCTTTAAAACAACCCCTTCCGTCAGTCTGGGACCTGTGGAGTTGGGGTGTTGTTCCTGAGTTCCTGAGAAGTTAGGGAAGGGAAGCCGAGTCCTCAAAGGGCTGTGGGGCCACCTAGTCAGGGTCCTGAAATGAGTTTGCCCTTCCAGGGAAGAGTCTCACATGCTGGAACAAACACCACCCAGGAGGAGTCCACTCTCTGGCTCTCTGTCCAGTGTTCAGGGGAGGGCGTGGTGCTGGCATCGACTAACTGCAGCAAGTATCTTGAAAAATGCATTTAACCTCTCTGAGCAGCCTCAGTTTCTTCTTCTTCTTCTTTTTTTTTTTTTTATTCTTTCTTGCTTTTCAAGTTCTTGTGACTTTAAATTTTGGCTCAATTTCTGATTTTGTAAAATGGTGGTAAAAATGGACATCCCTCACAGAAATTTTAAGGATTAAATAACATAACAGTGAGCAATGTGCTAAGCAGTTCCTGACATATCGGAATTGCTCAGTCATTGATAGTTCTTGTACTATTACCCAGTCATGGGAACACAGAACAATAACAGAGTAAGAGGTGCTCTTCAGGGATGAGAGGATGGGAGCCACAGGGTTAGTTGATGAGATTGTCAATCCCCCACCAATCCAGGATGGTGAAGCTCTCCTGCCACTGAACTGAGCATCCATGGTGGGGAGCAGGGTGGTCAGAGAGGGCATTCTGGATCCTATCAGGCTGCTTGGACTGCATCGAGATCCTGGCCTCAACTGGAGGGGGAATTGTGGGGAAATTCCTATGTGTGAGCAGGAAGGTCCTGTTAAAATAAATTGAAATGGAGAGACTGGGCCTAAAGAGTCCCTGGGCAGACAAAGCTAGATAAGCCTCATAAGGGACCTTAACCTTTCCTGATTTCCAAACATAAGAGAAAATGAATTTGAGCTATTTCTTGTTAATGCTTATATTAAAGAAAAATGAAACTTAACTTAAGGCTAATCAGAAGCTACCAACTAACTTATATTTATATAACTAGGGACTTTCAGCAGGATAGACCAAATAAGGCAAGGGTATAATTGTAACCAATCAAATATTTTCCTTGCTTTGCTTTTGTGATTGTCCTCTTGTGTTCCCTGGGTAGAGCCCCCAAACCACTGCCCAATTCATAAATCACTGTTTGCTCATCTAAACTTTCAAAAATTGTGTTGTACCTCAGTTTACCTTTTAACAGTCCCTACTCATGGGAAGCGCAGGAGAAATGACGTACAGTCCCCACTGCTTGTCAGTGCTGTGTGGACTCATCAGAGAGCCATGGGTACAGTGGAAGGGAGTCTTACAGGGACAATGCAGAGAGTGTGTCTTCTTGAATTTAAGGAGCTGTCCTTGAAGCACCCACCAGTCCCCATCTAAGTGTCTCTGGTCCTTGGAACTTGGAAAGAACCAGAAAGAGGAAGAAAGAATGTTGTCACCTCTAGGGGGAGTACTGTGAGATTTCTTATCCTCCCTGGAGCAGCCCTGCTTAAGTTAGAGTGCAGGTCCCCTTGCCTTAGGAAGCCACAAAATGAGGAGAAAGGCCCAGCTTCTATCTCCAGGAAACCCCCAGTGTGATACTCATATCCCCTGAATTTGGGAAGTCCTTCACCAGAGGCCTAAAATGCTCTCTGTGTTCTTTGAGTGTCCCTGATCCTGATGCAAAGAGGCCTTGTATTACAGGTTACAATGTACTGGAATTCCAAGTGCTCTTTTCTGAGGACCCCACACCAGATGGGGAAAGAGGAAATGCATCTGAGCCTGTTCCAGGAGGAAAAGACACAAGACGGCAGGATGGAAGGAGAAAGGATAACTTGAGAATATTATTACTGAAGGACTGTAGTATTAACGTGGTATGAAAATAGGAGTATTAAGGAAATTCCTGTAAATGTTGGAGGATGATTGACATCCATCCAGAATCTAAACCTCTGCTCAGACAAGAAGGACTTGGAAGCACAGAGGCAGTGAGTTTTTCACAGTCACACATCAAGCTCTTGACTCTTGAGATGAGCATTGATTAATGGGTGTATATGTGTGTGTGTGCCTATAATTTATGATTCTATTTGTATAGGCAGTGGAGACCACAGAAGAAGCTCTTTGAGGTCCATTGCAGAAGTGAGCTTAAAGGTTTATTCATGTTATATCAGTCTGCATTTTTAAAGTGTGAGTTGCATGGGGTCATTTTGTAATTTTTGCTGAAGGAGGAGCAAGGTAAAATTATTCGGGTGTACAAGTGGGGAGAGAGCAAGGGTACCAGGACGAAGGAAGGTTACGGCTGAGTAGGAGAATGTCTGTCACCCAGCCTGCTTCAGTGCACTGGTTGATAGGTCATTGCTGCTCAACTTCAAATCCTTCCTTCTATATCTGGCCTTATGGCGGTAGGGTTGGGACTCTACAACCCACATTCCTCCCCAGCCAGCTGTCTTCCTGTAAGTTTCTGCCAGTAGGAGGAGCTAGAACGAGTTTGGAGACTAGCAGAGGGACAGGGGCCACACTCCCTCCTGTCTGCTCCTGTGTATGTCTCTGTGCCACCCAATCCTACTTCCTCACCCCTGTAGGGGCCATGTGTCTCGTAGCAATGCTTGCTTCCAGTGTGCAGCTGTTCCACTCTCACGGAACCAGCCTTGCTGTGCCCTCTTAGAGACCCCAGGACCAGCACCAGCAGTGCCCCCTTCTCAGAAGCCTGGCTCCCAGGCACGCCACATGGGACCCCTCCTCCAAGCTCAGGGACTGCCACACCCAGTGGGAAGGCCCCCTTCTCGGAGACCTGAGTTTCAACTTTATAGGCCCCCTCCTCCAAGTTTCTAAGTTTTAATAATTCCGGCATGCTCCTGTTCCTCCCATCATAGGAGTAGGAGTAATTGAAGTTACTATCTCTGTGAACTCTTTTTGTACCCTGTTGGCCTTTTCACTCTCCTATGCCAAGTCAGCAATATTTTATATAAAGTTCTGTCTATTAAAGTAAAAATAACTTCTGTTTCCTGACTTGCCTCTGGCTGACATACTGAGGGGCTGGTTTCAGCTCTAATGAGGACCTGGAGTTGAAGAAGTTGTGTTCACAAGGACTCTGGGAGTCCTGAAAGCAAGCGATGCTGCTCCAGGGCCCAGAAGACAAGTGAGGCAGACCTGAGACCAGGAGTGTTCATCTTTCTCGGCACATTTGCAAGCAAGAGAAAACCAGTCTAGAACAAGTGTGAGCAGATGGTTTTATTGCCTCATTGAGGTAGAGGACTGTTAAGGAAATAATCTGGGGAATGGCATAAAAACTATTATTTGGGGTTCCCAGGGCAGCTGCAGAGATAGGATCAGAGATTAGAAGATGAGTTCCTGTGACAGAACACCAATTTCTGGATTCCAGGTCAGAGGAATCTTTTAGGACAGAGTCTGATGTCTTCGCTAAAATGTCTCAGCAACACAGCTGGGCCCAAGAAAGATAAAGTTGTCCCTTTCAAGTCTCTAATCCCACTGTTCTTGGCCAGGGTCCACTCCAGCAGCAGCCTCCAAAGTGCTGACTATGCCCCCCTCCACAGCAGCCGGAGGACCCCGAGGGCTGGCTGCAGCAGTCAGAGCTCTGGTGCCAGTGGTGGTGAAACCTGTGGTGCCTGAGGTGACTAAGGCAGCAGCCCTCCCCCCACCCCGAGCTACAGCAGCCCCCAGAGCTGGAGTCACAACAGCCCCCAGAGCTGGCACTTCAGCAGAAAGAGACTAGAGGGCACTTAGGAGGACACTTTGATGGCCTTTGGGGGTGGGACACCTGGGAGGGCACTTGGGGATGCACTTGGGAGGAGGCTGGCACTGCTGCTGGTTCTGCTGGCAGGACATCTTGGCAGGTGGGTGGGTGTTCAGGAGCTGAGGGGGAGTCAAACAGCAAGTCAGACCCAGGCCACAGAGGCCACCCCTGTACCTTCTCGTCCTTTCAGCATCATTTCCAGTCCCTTCATTTTGAAGGTCTTGGGATCAGACATTGGAAAATCACCTGTGACATTTTTATCACTCAATAGTTTACCAGGCACTGTCTTTCAGAGTCTCATTTCAAACCTTTGGAAGATTGTCAAGCAATATAATCTCAAAATATGTAAAGAAATTTTCTGCTCATTAAAATCTAAGTGTAGAAGTAAAGACCAGGAAATAAATTAACTCCAGGCCAACATTCATTCCACCACGTCACCAAGAATTCTGAAAATGTCCAATGTTGAGACCAGTTTGGAGAATGAAATTCTCTTTAAGGAAAGTTCAGAAACATTCCCTCTCAGAAGAACTCCTGATATGTTTTGGTTTTGCAGAAATACAGACAATTACTAAGGCAAAGGGTCTTGGAGTCGATTGGTGACAGCCAACTCAATCTACAAATGCAGAACCTGAAGCCAAAAGTGGTGAATACGCTGGCCCAGTGCTGCTCACTAACATATCACAGTTCAGTTCCCAGGTTCCTGGCCCCCATCCAATGCTCTGTTCCTTAGAATACAGTCCTCTGCCTCCCCAGGCATTGCCTCAGGCTTCTCAGCTCCAATGTGTGCCTGGTGCTCCACTATGGACCTTCTTGTTGGCATCTAAACATATTCACAGGTGTCTCTGATCCTTTCTTTCTCTAAATACCAATGTCCTCAGTACATCTTTTCTAAAAATGGATATGATTGTAATTCCAAAATTATATTCTCTCTATAGAGTCCACTCCAGCATAATACAGTGGACAATGTTTTTATTCTTCTTTGGTTTAAGAAATAATACACTTAGCAACTAAAAATGATTTGGTTTCTACGACTGTAGCATACAGCCCACAAGTCTTCCCAGCTGCTCTTGATCTCTCCCACCCCACTCCATCCCTCACTCTTCTCTTTCAAATTTCCCACCCCCCCCCCTCCTTGCCAATCATAACTCCAGGTCCCCCACAGCCCTGCCAGCCTCCCTTCCTGCCCTGGTCTGAGCATCCCTCTGTGGAAGTCCCTGCTCCTGCTCCCAGTGGACACTTACCAGAGTCACAGGCCACATAGGGTCCATCAGCACCTCGGGAGGTGAATGCATGGGGTGTTCTGGCCCGAGACTCTTTTATCCTGGCCTTGGGCTCTGCTCCAGCATGTGAGACAGGGCCTGGGTGTGAGGGGACCCACCTCCTGACACCCACATGTTTCTGTGACGGTGGTGACTGGACGCTCCTCATCTGCCTCCCACCACCGGGCTCAGGGCAGCTACTACCAGCTGGGAAAGGGCCTGCATGGACTGGGGACTTGTACTACGTGAAAATGGACATTACCATTCCCGGAGTCCTCCACTGCCTCGTTTCCTGTGAAAGACGACTCTCTTCAAAGTCTTGTGTTCACACTAGGACCCTGATCATGCAACTCCTTTCTTTTTACTAATTTTCCATCTAACCCTTTGGCTCAAGATGGCTTGGTGTGAAAATCTACATGATTGAGTTGTGTGGGGGGGGTGTATGTGTGTAGTACAGTGGTTGAGAAAGAGGTCATGGAGACTCCAGCCCCAAAGTATTCAACTTCTTTGAAGCTCAGCTTTCTGACTTTTTAAATGGAGATAATAATAGAACTGTCTTCTTTGTGGGATTTACAAGTTAATTAAGATGGTGAAAGGGGAATAGCCAAGTTAGTATGTGGCATGTGATTACAGGCAGAAAATGGATGGATGGATGGATAGACAGAGAGAGAGACACACAAAGAGAAATAGAGGCAGACATGGATTTTTAATGGACATTGGGAATTTTTAAAGCCACAGATGCCTTTTAAGGTAGGTGGATCTTGTTGAAACTAAATGCTGGTTTTTTTTCTTTTATATCTCTCAATGAGTTTGGCATTATGAAGGTAGATGTAGAATGGGTATAGGAAAAGAGGACCACAGAGAGGCATATTGCCCTAAACTACAACATGGGAAGAATTTGCAGCTTCCTGGAGCAAATGTGAAGGGATGAGGTAAAGTAAACATGGGGAGAGTGAAGAGAAGAGAACAGCCAGTGAAGTGTCTTTGAACTGTGACTTGCAGAGGTGTGGCTGTACACACAACAACAGATACGTTCAATACTCAATTCAAAATTATTTGCATTGTTGCAGTATAAATTTCCTATCTTTTATGTCCCAGTGTCCCATGCTCAAAAATAATTAAACTGAAATTCTAAAAATGAAAAGCATAATATCTGAAAAGACAGATATGTTCAACACTAAACGTAATGTTGAAAAATTCATTGGATGGTTTCAGTGGATTGTAAACTACAGAGGAATAGATTAGTAAACTTGAACTTGAAGAAATTATACAAACTGAGCTGAAGAGAGGGAAAAATATTGAAAAAAATGAACAGATAATTGTTAACCTGTTGAATAATATCAAATAGTCTAACATTTATATACTTAGAGCGTGTGCAGGAAAGATTTGTTAAAGAGGTGTGATCAGATGTAGGTTTTAAAAGGTGGTGAGACTCAGGTCTGTGGAAGTAGTGGGGCAGAGGGAGTGAGCGTTATCTGCAGAAGAAGCAGTGTGAGCATATGCATGGGGCAGAAGGGTGCCAGGAGTGCCCAGCCTCAAGGGAATGTGGGACGCGTGTGCTGGAGTGGAGAAGAGGGAGTGAGGTGTGGGATGAAGCTGAGGAAGACCTGGTCCAGCGGGTGGGGACTCCATCGCCAGGACAAACCAATTGGGTTTTATCAAATGTTTATCAGAAATCCACTGAAGGTTTTAGTTTCATTTTATTGTTGTTGCTTGTATGTTGGTTGGTTTAGCAGGGGAAGAATAATCACATTAGTGCTGGATCCCAATGTGGAAAGGACTGTGTGGGAGACCCCGTGGCAGAGGACAACAGCAGTAGGGAACGTGATGAGAAAATACCCAAATGTTACTACATATCCACATGTAATTTCCAAATCCAAAACCCATAAAAACTGATTTTTTTTGTCCTGCTGTTGACAATACAGCAAAAAAATAAAAAAATAAATAAAAAATATCTGAACTGACAGTGAGTTCACTTCACTTTGCTACAAATATTCATATGTTCTGTTGTAAAAATATGAATGCCCTCCCCATGGGATAGGATCCTTGAAGCCACAGGAATGTTAGTGTGGGTAGTCTGGACTGCCCACCACGCTTGCCTAAAATGTGGTGGAGTCCTTGGTTCAAATTCCATGGTGTTGAGGCTGGACACGTCCAATTCTGAAATATACCTGTAGCATTACTAAAAAATTCTATTCACTGTACTACTCTTCTTTAAAAAAAAAAAAGTTCTAAATTTCAAAACACATGCTACCAATGATTTCAGTTAAGGGTCACTAGAGAAACACAGAAATCTAAAATTTTTCAGGAGTAATAATTAATCTCTAATAATCACCACTTTGGCTGAAAGCCTTGTATTGTCTGCCAAAATTGTCAGACTAGAGCAAGACTCAGATTCTTTCTGTTTTTAACTGACACCCCACGGTTTTCCCAACTCATAATCACCTAGTTAGCCATAAGTCATAATGCATTCTTATACCATGTGTTTTCTTTATTTATTCTCAGCTATTTCATTATATTCAGCCTGGGGACCTGAAAATACAGAGCGTGGCATGCTTAGTTCTTACAGGGCTTTGTGCATTTTCATCTCTTTCTCCTTTCACTTATTAACCCCTTCAGCACATCCAACCATTAGTACAGATAGCTTCTCTTTGTGTTAAAATGCCCTGTGTCATAATTTTTCAAGACAATTGTAATTCGTACTGATAATTGTTTCAGGTTGCTTCTGGCATTCCATAGCAGACTAAGCAGGGGGCTTGAAAATGAGTGTTCTGAGCTCTTAGACAAATTTGATGAATAATGATAACCACAATAGTCACAGATAATTTACTTGCCACAGCCATAACAGCCAAGATAATCAACCCTTCCATAATCAGCACTGTAAGGAAAGTAGAAAAGTTTAGTCAGGCTCTCTCGCCTCGCATCTGTCACAAATAGGCAAGATTCAGCATATTTGCTAGAAACAAGTTATAAAAGTAGTGTAACTGTACATGTGTGCTCATTTACTGATTCAGCTTGATTGTTGTAATTATGTATGCTTGGCTTGTGGCCAATATTGTGTACTAAGAGCAAAAAGATAACTGCTCTAAACCGCTGGTTGGCAGAGCTCATGTCTGAGGATAAAGCATGTCTGTGAAGCTCACTTCTGAAGAACAAAGTATGTGCACCTTGCATAAAGCTGCAAGAATCTTCTTTCAATTACCTGACTCACAGCTTGCACAAGAAGGGATAGAAGGATCTGAGATCCAGCACCACAATTGGCGTTCTCTGTCAGGATGAGCAGGCAAGGGAGCCACGAGCCCCTTGGGGGTGGGAGAAAATGTGTCTGCCCTCGAGCATGTGGTACCTGGTGGCAGTGTTCCTGTGGACTTGGGCTTCACTGGAAACATGGGACCAAGTGGATGGGTCCCTGAGAGCATAGTGAGATCTCGCAAGGTGCTGGGCTCCATGGTGAAAGATGAGGAGTCCCAGTGTGCACTGTGAGCCAGCATGGACCAGGCACTCCATGAGGAAGCATGGTTTCGAGAGCCAACACAAAAGGCAGACATGTTGGACACTGAAGTACAGCAACAGGACACCCCCATTCCTGAAGCTGAGGCTGATAATGACCCTGAGGGTGAGTTGGGAAAACTGTGTGTCTCCCTGCACGACCTGTTGTGCATCAGAAAATGAACCCTAGCTGCTTGGCTTGTACTGTTGTGGGAACTAGGGGTGGATGGGAAATGTGCAGTGTGTGTTAGCATTGGTGGACACTGGTACAGAACGTAACATGATGCACAGCAACTCTGATAAGTTTCCAGGGGCCACAGTAAATGTTGATGGCTATGGAGGACAGACTATTAAAGTCAAAGCTGTGTCTTTGCCTCTGGGCATTGGATGGTTGCCTCCTTGTGTATATGCTGTGTATGTGTCCCCAGTAGCTGAGTGCATCTTGGGTGTAGATGTACTTTATGGTTTGCACCTGCAAACAACAGTTGGAGAATTCTGGCTGCAGATCCGGACAGTAAAGCCTGTGTTGTGGGAATATGTGAAACAGTACCACTTACCGGGAGGACATGTGCAGATAAGTGCCACTATCTTGGAGTTAGAAAAGGTTGGCATTGTTCAACCAACTCATAGCTCCTTTATGCCCTGGTGTGGCTGATGAAAAATGCAATAATACTTGGAGAATGACTGTGGACTATCAAGAACTGAATAAAGCAGTGCCTGGGTTTCAAGATGGCGGTGGCTGCGGCGGTTGGCGTGGAGTAGCTGAGGTGGAAAAGGCGGCCACTGGGCCTCAGGCAGCCGAGAAAATTGTGGACCTTCCTCTTGCCATCTCTTAAGGGAGGACCGCAGCTGCTGGCCAGTTGTGGGGGGTGACCACCACTTTGCCCCCAGCAGGAGAGGCTGCCTCATTTACAGGCAACAGCTTTGAAATGTGGAGCAGGAAAAGAACTGTTTCTTAGCTGCAAAAGCGAGTCTCTAAACAGGGAACACGGCGCCAGGGCTGCTGTGGATGCAGACAGGATCCTGGCGGCCGGGGCCACGCTGAAGGTGGCCAGCTGCCCTATTCAGGATTCGAGGTTTCAGGCCAGCATTAAAGAAGATTCCTGGGAGCGCCTGAGCCGCGCTGCGACTGAACAGCCCCAGGCAGCAGCAGCCGAGAACGGGGAAGGCGACAAACCAGAGGCAGAGAGTGAGCACCCAACCTGGCACAGCACTGTGAGTGACCCCTGGCCCAGCTCTGTTCGGGGGCTGATGCCCACCCGGCTCCTGCCTGCATCACTGGTTCACTCACCGCCATGGGGCTGCCTCCATTTTCCCAGTGCTGGCAGCTACGCCCGGCTCGGCCGTCACTGAGCCTTCCCAATTGCTTGGCCCGGCGCAGGGCTTCCCGGAGCCTGCGGGCCGGCCTCCCCTCCCACTCCCTCCACAGTTCTCTTGCGGGGCTGGTGGCGTGGGGCGCCCCCAGCCAGTGTCAGGAGGGCAAGGAAGTACGGGCGGGCCGACTGTCACTCCACCACACCCTGGACTCCGGCCCCCGGTAAACTTCCTGTTACTGGGAGGCAGATACCATCTCTGCGGCCACCAGTTCAGAAAAAAGCCTAACCAATCTCTGGTTGGGAATAGTGTGGTAGGAGAGTTCCCAGGTCCACTTGAACCTGCCGGAGAGCTGGCTGCAGGTGGGCGCTAGATTCGGTCTATGCCGGGGGGATACAAAGGTGAACAAGACCCGAGAAAGATCTACACAGTGCTACAAAGGCACCCAGAGCGACTGGTCGTCTGTGCCTACCAGAAACCTGGTAGACTTTCTGGGCGAGGCGGTACTGAGCAGGGTCTCGAAGGCCCAGCTGATAGACGAGGGTTGCAGAAGACACGCCCCAGCCCAGCACAGTGTGCACAGAATGGGGAGATGTGCGGCCAGGGAGGCGGAGACTCGACAGAAACTACACACCCGGTGGGGTCGCCACTGCACGATCCAACAGCCTGGGCCAGAGCACACGGAACAGGGAGAAGTCCTGCACAGGAAGTGAAAGCTCAACAGAGATCACACACCCTGTGGTACGTGATCCACCAGCCCAGCAGAGTCCAAGCTGACCAGAAAGGTGGCTCCCCGGAGAAGCCCAAGACCCGAGGCAACCACACACACAAGGCACTAGAGGCCAACTGAGCAGTCACGGAGGGAGCCATACAAAATTGGCAATCACAGCAACATCCTAGTTAGTCATTAGTCTCAAACCGGTGGACTGTGAAACCCCCTGCCACAATGAATAAACACCAAAAAAAAGATACCAGAAATACAAAAAATCAAGAAAGTACACCACCAAAAGTTAATAAATCTCAAACTCTAGATCCTATAGAACAAGAAGCCCTTGAAATGACTGACAAGGAATTTCGAGTGATAATTCTAAGGAAACTGAATGAGATACAAGAAAACTCAGCTAGACATCATGATGAAATGAGGAAAAGTATACAGGATCTGAAAGAGGAAATGGACAAGGAAATCAATGTCCTGAAAAAAAATGTAGCAGAACTTGATGAACTGAAGAAGTTATTCAGCGAAATAAAAAACACAACGGAGAGTTTAACCAGCAGGCTTGTCGAAGTTGAAGAGAGAAGCTCTGAACTTGAAGATGGGCTGTTTGAAATAACACAAGCAGACAAAAAGAAAGAAAAAAGAATCAAGGACATTGAAGAAAATCTGAGAGAGATATCAGACAACCTTAAGCGCTCAAATATCCGAGTCATGGGTATTCCAGAAGGGGAGGAAAATGGAGATTCCATTGAAAACATATTCAACAAAATAGTGGCAGAAAACTTCCCAGGTATAGGAAAAGTCACAGATCTTCAGATCCAGGAAGCTCAACGATCTCCAAACGTATTCAACCCAAAAAGGCCTTCTCCAAGACATGTCATAGTCAAATTGGCAAAACTCAGAGACAAAGAGAGAATCTTAAAAGCTGCAAGAGAGAAGCGTCAAATCACCTATAAGGGAGCCCCAATCAGGCTAACATCAGACTTTTCATCACAAACCCTAAAAGCTAGAAAGGAATGGGATGATATTTTCAAAATACTAAAAGACAAAGATTGCCAGCCAAGAATACTCTACCCTGCAAGGCTATCCTTCCAAAATGAAGGGCAAATAGTATATTTCTCAGACAAACAAAAACTGCGGGAGTTCACTACCACATGACCACCCTTACAAGAAATGCTCAAGGGAGTACTGGGTTTGGTTCCTGAAAAATAACTACCACTGCCATAAAAACCCAAGAAAAATCAATACCCACTAGTATAATAAAAATGGCATTCATGAAGAGAAAACAAGCAAACAAAAATGCTATATACAACCTAAGGAACCAACAAACTCAGAAACCAAACAGTAAATCAGAAAGCAAGGAACAAAAGACACCTCAGACAACCAAACAACCAATAAAATGCTAGGAATAAATCAACACCTTTCAATAACAACTCTTAATGTAAAAGGCTTAAATTCCCCAATCAAAAGACACAGACTGGCTGACTGGATCAAAAAGGAGGACCCAACTCTATGCTGCCTACAAGAGACCCACCTCACCCATAAAGATTCACACAGACTAAGAGTGAAAGGATGGAAAAAGATTTACCATGCAAACAGAAAAGAAAAATGAGCTGGAGTAGCTATTCTTATATCTGACAAAATAGACTTTAAACTAAAAACCATAAAAAGAGACAATGAGGGACACTACTTAATGATAAAAGGACTGATCCATCAAGAAGACATAACAATCATAAATATGTACACACCCAATGTTGGAGCAACCAGATTTATAAAACAACCTCTATTAGACCTACAGAAGGAAATAGACACTAATACCATAATAGCACGGGACCTGAACACCCCACTGTCAATATTAGACAGATCATCTAGGCAAAGAATCAGTAGAGTAACACAAGACCTAAACAAGACTCTAGACCAATTGGAATTGGCAGATATCTACAGAACATTCCATCCAACAATCTCAGAATATTCATTCTTCTCATCAGCACATGGATCATTCTCCAGGATAGATCACATATTAGGTCACAAATCAAGTCTCAATAAATTCAAAAAAATTGGAATTATCCCATGTATCTTCTCAGACCACAATGGATTAAAACTAGAAATTAATAACAAATGAAACTCTGGAAACTATACAAACACATGGAAATTAAACAGCATTCTACTTAATGACATATGGGTCCAAGAAGAAATCAAGCAGGAAATCAAAAAATTTATTGAAACTAATGAAAACAATGATACATCATACCAGAACCTGGGGGATACTGCAAAAGCAGTATGGAGGGGGAAATTTATTGCATTAAATGCTCACTTCAGAAGAATGCAAAGATGGCAAGTGAACAACCTAACACTTCACCTTAAAGAACTAGAAAAACAAGAACAATCCAAACCTAAAGTTAGCAGATGGAAAGAAATCATTAAGATCAGAGCAGAACTGAATGAAATTGAAAACCAAAAAACAATTCAAAAGATCAACGAATCAAAAAGTTGGTTTTTTGAGAAGATAAATAAAATTGACAAACCATTAGCATGGCTAACAAAAAAAAGAAGAGAGAAGAATCAAATAACAAAAATTAGAAATGAAAAAGGCGATATTACAACTGATTCATCTGAAATACAAGGAATCATTCGAGACTACTATAAACAACTATATGCCAACAAATTTGAAAATCTGGAGGAAATGGATAAATTTCTGGACACACACAAGCTCCCAAAACTGAACCATGAAGACGTAGAAAATTTGAACAGACCAATAACAATAAAGGAGATTGAAGCTGTTATCAGAAGGCTCCCAACAAAGAAAAGCCTAGGACCAGATGGATTCACAGCAGAATTTTACCAAACATTCAAAGAGGAATTGACACCGATTCTTTACAAACTATTCCAAAAGATTGAAACGGACGCAAATCTCCCAAACTTATTCTAAGAAGCAAACATCATCCTGATACCAAACCCGGTAAAGATATAACCAAAAAAGAAAACTACAGGCCGATATCCTTGATGAATATAGATGCAAAAATCCTCACTAAAATAGTAGCCAACAGAATACAGCAACACATACGTAAAATTATTCATCACGATCAAGTGGGATTCATCCCAGGGATGCAAGGTTGGTTCAACATATGCAAATCAATAAATGTGATACACCATATTAATAAACTCAAACACAAGGACCATATGATCATCTCTATAGATGCAGAAAAAGCATTTGATAAAGTTCAGCACTCATTCATGACAAAGACCCTCTATAAGTTAGGTATAGAGCGAAAGTATCTTAACATAATTAAAGCCATATATGCCAAACCCACTGCCAATATCATCCTGAATGGGCAAAAGCTGAAAGCTTTTCCTTTAAGAACAGGAACTAGACAAGGATGCCCACTCTCACCACTCCTATTCAACATAGTGTTGGAAGTACTAGCCAGAGCAATCAGAGAAGAGAAGGAAATAAAGGGCATCCATATTGGAAAAGAGGAAGTCAAACTGTCCCTGTTTGCAGATGACATGATCCTATATATCGAACAGCCAAAAACCTCTACAAAAAAACTGTTGGAATTGATAAATGATTTCAGCACAGTAGCAGAATACAAAATCAACACACAAAAATCAGTAGCATTTCTTTCCTCCAATAGTGAACATGCAGAATGAGAAATCAAGAAAGCCTGCCCATTTACAATAGCCACCAAAAAAATAAAATACTTAGGAATTGAGTTAACCAAGGAGGTGAAAAATCTCTATAATGAGAACTACAAACCACTGCTGAGAGAAATTAGAGAGGATACAAGAAGATGGAAAGATATCCCATGCTCTTGGATTGGAAGAATCAACATAGTGAAAATGTCCATACTACCCAAAGTGATATACAAATTCAATGCAATCCCCATCAAAATTCCAAAGACATTTTTCTCAGAAATGGAAAAAACTATCCAGACATTTATATGGAACAGTAAAAGACCACGCATAGCCAAAGCAATGCTGAGCAAAAAAAATAAAGCTGGAGGCATAACACTATCTGACTTTAAGCTATACTACAAAGCTATAATAACCAAAACAGTATGGTACTGGCATAAAAACAGACACACTGACCAATGGAATAGAATAGAGAATCCAGAAATCAACCCACACACTTACTGCCATCTGATCTTTGACAAAGGCACCAAGCCTATTCACTGGCAAAGGGACTGCCTCTTCAGCAAATGGTGCTGGGATAACTGGACATCCATATGCAGGAGAATGAAACTAGATCCATACCTCTCACCGTATACTAAAATCAACTCAAAATGGATTAAGGATTTAAATATACACCCTGAAACAATAAAACTTCTTAAAGAAAACATAGGACAAACACTTCAGGAAATAGGACTGGGCACAGACTTCATGAATACGACCCCAAAAGCGCGGGCAACCAAAGGAAAAATAAACAAATGGGATTATATCAAACTAAAAAGCTTCTGCACAGCAAAAGAAACAATTAACAGAGTTAAAAGACAACCAACAGAGTGGGAGAAAATATTTGCAAAATATACATCTGACAAACGATTAATATCCAGAATATATAAGGAACTCAAAGAACTTTATAAGAAGAAAACAAGCAACCCAATTAAAAAATGGGCAAAAGAGCTAAGTAGGCATTTCTCTAAGGAAGATATACAAATGGCCAACAGACATATGAAAAAATGCTCAGCATCCAGGAAATGCAAATCAAAACCACATTGAGATACCATCTAACCCCAGTTAGGATGGCTAAAATCTAAAAGACTATGAACGATAAATGCTGGCGAGGTGCGGAGAAAAAGGAACTCTCATACATTGTTGGTGGGACTGCAAAATGGTGCAGCCTCTATGGAAAATGGTATGGAGGTTCCTCAAACAATTGCAGATAGATCTACCATACGACCCAGCTATCCCACTGTTGGGAATATACCCAGACGAATGGAAATCATCAAGTCGAAGGTATACCTGTTTCCCAATGTTCATCGCAGCACTCTTTACAATAGCCAAGAGTTGGAACCAGCCCAAATGTCCATCATCAGATGAGTGGATATGGAAAATGTGGTACATCTACACAATGGAATACTACTCAGCTATAAAAACGAATGAAATACTGCATTTGCAACAACATGGATGGACCTTGAGAGAATGATATTAAGTGAAACAAGTCAGGCACAGAAAGAAATACCACATGTTCTCACTGATTGGTGGGAGCTAAAAATTAATATATAAATTCACACACACACACACACACACAAAAAAAAAAACGGGGTGGGGAAGAAGATATGTCAGCCACAATTACTTGAAGTTGATATGACAAGCAAACAGAAAGGACATTGTTGCGGGGGAGGGGGGAGGGAGAAGGGAGGGAGATTTTGGTGATGGGGAGCAATAATCAGCCACAATGTATATCGACAAAATAAAATTAAAAAAATAAAAAAATAAAAAAAATAAAGCAGTGCCTCCTTTGCATGTAGCCGTGCCTTCACAACCTGATGGATCAGTTGATCACCCATCTGGAAGCTTGTCATTGTGTAGTGGACCTTGCAAGTGCTTTTTTTTTTCTCTATCCCAGTCTTGGCTGATAGCCAAGAACAGTTTGCCTTTACCTGGGAAGGAAGATAATGAATTTTTCAAGTGTTGCTCCAAGGTTATCTGCATAGCCCAACTGTCTGTGATGGTTTGGAGGCTGGGGACCTAGCCAAGTGGACTAGGCCCAGCACAATTACAATGTTTTATTATATTGATGATGTTTTATTGACTCTGATTCTCTTGCAGATTTGTCCCAACCATCTCCAATGCTGTTGGGCCTTTTGGAACAATGCAGGTGGGCTGTGAACACAACCAAAGTGCAAGGACCTGGGCTGTCTGTCAAATTCTTGGAAGTTGTTTGGACGGGTAAGACACGAGTCATCCCAGAAGTTGTTATAGATAAGATATAGGCATACCCCAGACCACAACAGAAGCTCAGCTACAGGCTTATTTGGGACTTTGGGGGTATTGGAGAGTTTTTGTACCCCATAAGACCCAAGTGGCATGCCCACTGTATGCATTAATAAAAGAAAGGAGCTCTTTGGGATTGGACCAAAGAGGTAGAACAAGCTTACTGTGCTACTAAGAGGGTAATACAGCAAGTTCAGGCTTTGAAAGTGGCTGGTCCCACTAAGCCTTTTGAATTAGATGTACGTATAACCCAAGAAGGGTCAGGATGGGATTTGTGGCAGAGACAAGACTGATTCTGAATGCCTATAGGATTCTGGTCACAGCTCTGGAATGGTGCTGAAGTGCATTACCCTCTGATAGAGAAACAGTTAGCAGCTGTGTATTCTGCCCTGACAGCCACTGAAGCTATTACAGGAACTGCCAAGGTCCTAGTAAGGACAATGTACCCCATTCTAGGTTGGCTATGCACGTGGACAACCATCCCTAAAACTGGTGTGCTCAGACTCCCACTCTGTCTAAATGGGGAGCATATATAGAACAGAGAAGTACTGTGTCTACAAGTCCTTTGCCTAACTGTGTTAGGACCAGTAGAAGTTATGGGGGAAACTTTGACACAACCTATACCCATGGAGATGGAGACCACACCTTTCCATGAGGGAAAGGGACTTATTGTGGAGCAAGCTTGGTATACAGATGGCTCCAGCATGGGACCTTCAGCATCATGGATGGCTGTTGTTGTCCAGCCCTTAACTGATACCTTGTGGTATGAGAATGGTATAGGGCAAAGCAGCCAATAGGCTGAATTAAGAGCAGTATGGATGGTGATAAAAAATGAGCCTGGGCCATTTACCATCTGTACTGACAGCTGGGCTATATTCAAGGGTTTGACCCTTTGGATCTCTACTTGGAAGTATCAGTGGTGGCTGGTAGGTCACCAGCCATTGTGGGGGCAAACCATGCGGCAAGAATTATGGGAATTAGGACATGAAAAGGAAGTAACTCTTTTCCATGTCACAGGACATTCCCCCTTAGCCAGTCCGGGCAATTATGAAGCTGATGTGCTGGCTAAGGTAAAGTGGCTGGAGAGAGCTCCAGCAGCTGATGTAGCTGGGTGGCTACACTGAAGAATGTAGCATGCTGGCTGCAAGACCATGTGATCAATGGCCTGCCGGGTGCTGTGTAAACCCAAGAAAGGGTGCCCCTGATGGGCAGATGTACCCTTGATGGCTCATCGGGTGCTGCATAAATCTGAGAAAGAGTGCCCCTGATGGGCAGCTGTGCTCCTGATGAGCAGACAGGTACCCCATGCTGATGGGCAGATAACTCATGTGAGAGTGCCCCTGACATGGTGGCAGGTGGATCTTGTGGGACCACTGCCAAAGTCAGAGAATTACTGGTCTTATGTTTGTATGGCCTTGTGGGGTCCCAGACCAGGTAAGCACTGTGAAGGCATTGAGTAGCTTTATGACCATGTATGGTCTTTTGGAAAGGGGATTAAGGCTGCCTGCCTGCCAGCCCCCCATCATTGAAGGGATGGACACATTGGTTGTGGCTGACAGCCAGGATCCTAAATGAAGGCCCCCACAAGGGCAGGCCCTCTCTGGTGAAAGTTCTGTTGCACAGAGCTGCAGCACCTATTCAATTGCAGTTTACTGCTAAAGGTGATCTCCTAAAACCTGGATATGGTAAGAATGGAAATATTCTCTTACCAGCCCCAACCTGTTTGCAACAGGGACAAATAGTACAATGGGAATGGCCATGGAAAATAGAAACCCTCCATGTATGCTGGGTAGGCCTAATTGGACCTTTGGGAAGAGCATTAGAAGAAGACTTGCAAGTCTCACCTGGGGTAATGAATACTTGGCTCCCCGAGTGAAGGTAACATGGCCTGGAACAGATAAATGCTCTATTTTAAAAGGTACATTTGTATTGTTGCTGTGGCCTGTAGATGCAAGGGTCATCTATCCTCACTAAGGGAACATGCGGAAGATCAAATGCGTAGATTTTATAGCGAGTGACCCTGAAGTGATGGATTATAAGGAAAGTAGAAAAGTTTAGTCAGGTTCTCTTGCCTCGCATTTGTTACAAATAGGCAAGATTCAGCACATTTGCTAGAAACAAGTTATAAAAGTAGTGTTAACTGTGCATGTGCCCATTTACTGATTCAGCCTGATTGTTGTAGTTATGTAATGCTTGGCTTGTGGCCAATATTGTGTACTAAGAGCAAAAAGATAACTGCTCTGAACCGCTGGTTGGCAGAGCTCACGTCTGAGGATAAAACATGTCTGTGAAGCTCACTTCTGAAGAACAAAGTATGTGTACCTTGCATAAAGCTGCAAGAATCTTCTTTCAATTACCTGACTCATGGCCTGCACAGGAAGGGGTAGAAGGATCTGAGATCCAGCCCGACAAGCCCAAAGCTCAATCCAGGAAAAAACAAGAACCTTCTATAGATCCTTGAAGCTTTAATTGCTTGCATGTATTCACATGTACTCCTGTCTTACATTACAGACTTTTTATTCTTAATAGATGGGAGTTGGTTGATTCTGTGTTGGATCTGGAGGTTCCTGAGGGCAAGGCCTGAATTTCCTCTAACTCAGTGGATCTCAGTGGTGGAAGGGTGGGAATGGATTTTGCACCCTCCCACTGCTAACGTCACACCCTGCAAGAGGACATTGGACAATCTGAGACGTGTTTGGTTATCACAGCTACTGTAATCTAGTGGGTAGAAGCAGGGATGCTGCTAAACACCCTGCAATGGACAAGGAAGCCCTCTCACAACAAAGAACTATCCTGCTCAAAACATCAGCAGTGCTGAGGTTGAGAAGCCCTGCTTTGCTACAGGAGGATTAAGACTATATTCACTGGAAACAGCTTCTGAATTTCTGATTGAACAGAACAAGCCTCTGAAGAATGCTGATGAGATGCTGTGGAATGACTGCTTAATTAACTGATGGCGCAATCCAGCCTTTTCTATCCAGGCCAGAACAAGCCAGGATGCCTTTCAGTGTCTAAGGACCAATCCCGATTCAAGCCTGAATAGCATTTCTAATTGATTGCAAAGCTTCCCTTCTCTGGTATTTCCTCCCCCTCTGGCTGACCCAAGGAACCACACCAATGGGCAACTGGCTGGGTGGCATCAATATGCTGATGACCCAACATTCACACTGGTATCTGAACTTCCTGTCCCCCAAATCCTTTACTCCTTCTCGACTCAGCGTTTTTCCTAGGCCACTTCTACCACCAATTCACCCCCTCCCTCTCTTCTCTGCTATTCCATATCCCTTCACTCCTTCCATTCTTCCTCCTTGAGCCTCTCCTGGCTGCCCCTGCTGACCACATTCATTCCTATATGTGCGTCCATCCAGCACATCCAGCCTCCCTTGGGCCTGGACTTGCCTTTGTGGCCAACCTCCCTCATCAAACAGGCAGTTCCCCAAGCCAATCATCTCCACTTTCCTCTACTTCTCTCCTTAAGGTTTTACTGCCGAGGGCAAATATATTTTTAGTGTTTTAAAATACACAACGTTTTAGGGCCAGCCCATGGCTCACTTGGGAGAGTGTGGTGCTGATAACACCAAGGCTACCGGTTCGGATCCCTATATAGGGATGGCCAGTTAGCTCACTTGGGAGAGCGTGGTGCTGACAACACCAAGTCAAGGGTTAAGATCTCCTTACGGGTCATCTTTTTAAAAAATAAAATAAAATAAAATAAAATACACAACTTTTTAAAATAACTTATCCTATTTAATCCTCAGTGTGACCAAGGCAGGGGTAAAATTTTTTAGTGACATTTTACAGATGGGGGAATGTCAGGGAAATTGCCTAAGCCAAGACCTACAGCTAATGAGCAGTGGAGCTGGGCTCAACCTTCCTCTCATGATACGTCTCCCATGCCCTCTACTTATCTGCCAGCTGGTTCATGGCTCCGCACCCCTCGGGGTCCCACTTTCCAACACACTGAACTCAGTCGCCTTGCCCTTCTTATGCTGTCTGGAATGCCCACCCAGGCCATCACTGTTGCTGTACTTGTTCTTATTTCCAGATCACTTTGTATATTTCAATGTATTTATATAATTACTAAAAATATGTCCATGGTTTATTATGTGTTTCCCTCTGCTGCAATTTAAACTTTTTGAGAACAGCGATCTTTGTTTTATTCACTGATCTATCCCAAGCATCCGGAATAGTACCTGGCATGTAATAAAAACTCAATTACTATTTAAATAAATATCTGTCAACTGTGTAAACAAACAGTGCTTTCCATTTCCAAATAGTTCTGACATTTTTTTCCCTTATTTCTAGCCAGAATCTTTCCCTTGTTGTTTTCATTCATTGAATTTAAGTTCTTGAATTTTACTAAAAAGGCTGATTTTTTTTATTAATGAAAGTACTTCAAATAATGGAAGATAGCAACATGCTATTCCTTTCAAAACATAATGTTACCCTTCCTTCCACAGGGAGGCAGGCCAGACTTTGGAGCAAGAAAAGTCTAGGTTTGGATTCCAACACTATCAGATCTAAGACGTGTGACCAAATTAAGCAGTTCACCTCTCTAGGTTTTGTTTTTTCTAGCATCTATAAAATAAAGTAAATACTAACACCTTTTCAAGTTGTGAGTGTGAGGGAGGATTTCGACTCAGGTGGTGGCTGGCACACAGTGATCACCTCATCCAGCCTCGCTGCTGCTGACCTGAGCTGAGCATGGTGCCCAGATGTGTGCCCTCTGCTATTTAGAACAGGAGTTCATCACCATCTGGCACAGGCAATCTCACCTTTGGAGCATACTAGGATTTTAATCAACCAAGATTTTTTTCATGTTTGCAGCTGTACATGTACTCACGCATCTTCTACAAGTGCAACTGAACTTTTAAGTTAATTTCAGAACTTTGCGTTTAACTCAATTACATTTTATCTTGTCAGATTAAGTCCATTATTCTAATCCATGATGAATCAGAAGTTTACTTTTCAGTTCTCCTTTGTAACTTGAAGTCCCCTGATATGTATGCTGTGACCATATGTGTACAGTCTCAACTCTCCTCCTAGTTTCTGAGTGTGCTCATACACCCAGGTCTTCATGACAGCAATAGTTTCCACCTCCAGTAGATCAGAATAATTTTCAAATGGAGCTGACTTGTTCTGGAAATTCAAATTAAATAGGTCTGGGGTGGATTCTGAGATTCTGTGTCTTTAAGTGAGTACCCCAGGTAATTTCACTCTCACATAGTGCCTGCCACAAGGAATTGTGGATAGCCCACCTAGTCTGAAAGTGAAGGGATCTTAGAGAACATCTGGTAGAATCCCTTCATTTTACAGTGAAGATCACAGGGCAGGAGGTTTAGAGAGAGAAAAAGAATAGAGCATTGCAGAGAGATGTAAACAACGTTTCGAGGTGGGAAACCTGGTCTGATCTCTCTTACATTCATTTGAATTAATTTGCCCCTCATCTCTGGAAGCCAGGCCCTCGATCTGAGGCAGCGTGGCTGAATGTTAGACATAGGAATCTCGTCTGATTTCCACCTCATACTCTTTGTGACTTGGCATTTCTGGGCAACAGTTCACCAAACTCTGTAACAGAAACAATGCTATACACCTTGTGTGCTGTGTGAGATTCAGACGGGAGTGTCTCTAATGGGTCTCTGAGAACCTTGAAGGGCTTTTAAATTGTCCCTTTTGCTCTTTTGAGTCCTCAGCTCTGGTCCCACAGACACTTTTAGTTCAAATGGTTGACACAGAAGGAAAGGGCAGAGAGCAGGGATACAAGTCATCAGTGAAATGTGGAGGGTGGGGAGTAGAAGAGATGACCAGAATGGTCATCACAGCTACTGTTGAAGGACTGTAGAATGTCCCAAACTATGATCCTCATGTCATAGCTCCAGTTGCCAAATGCATTTTAAAAGTCCTGATCTTCTAAAGCACGTAGACAGAAACACAAAGACGCACAGGTACACACAAAGAAACATGCAAAACTCACAAAAGGACATGCAGACACACATACTCCCGAATACCCCTTTCCTTTGTGGTGCTTGCCTCTGGCCATGGGGATGGCATGGAGGTAGGCTCCTGCACACCCTGCTCAGTGGAACAGTGCAAGTCTATCGGGGTTTCCTGGTTCAGCCCCAGCCTGGCTCACGCAGAGACCACTCTATTCCACAATCACTTAAACCCTTTCCGTATCCAGGCCTAGTTATCCTAAGTACTAAAGTCTATCCCCAGAAGACAGTGCGGGCCACAGAGCTTGCTTGTCCAGTAAATTGCCTCTGTGGTGACCTGTGCCCTGAACCTGGGGGAGGTTGGGGCTTCTTAGCAGTAAATTCCCTTTCCTTACAATCAGCTCTGTTTCTTCTGCATCTTGAGGAGATGGCCTGTCTCCATCTACTCCCAGAAGGGAGTTTTATCTAGCAGTATGCTTGAGAAAATGAGAGGAGAGCTCTAACAAGAATCCCCCATCTAGGGCTTCCAAGTGCCTCCACATCCTGCCCTCCTCACCCTGCCCTCCTCACCCCACCTCAGGGACCTTGGCAACAGAAACTTAAGGATGCCCTGCAGCGGGCAATTCAGGACCTGCCAGTCCCCTGGAGGATGTGCCACAGACCAGATATAGTCCAGAAGAGCCTGGATTTTCAAAAAAGAGGCAAATGTGGCACTGATGAAAATAACCTTGCTCAGCAATTGAGAGAACTCCAAGACTGTGTTGGAAAAATAATTGGATTAAGACAGGAAAGATCTCTGGAATAGGCAAGGACTGTGAAGGTACCATGTGCAGTAGAAAAGAGGGTAGGTTGGAGTCAAGTCTGGCTGGAGGGCTTTGGTAAGTCACTTAAGCCCTGTGTGCTTAGGTTTCCAACTGCAAAATGGCAGGGTAATAAGGCCCACTGATGGGCTGTTGTGGGAGTTAAAGGATAGATAGATAGGAGTACTAGTATAGGTAGATAGATAGACATGTATGTGTACATTCATATTCTCTCTGCATAAGGCATTTCACTAAACCAATCCAGTGACTACCAAATGCTACTGGGGCATCAGAAATACTTGGAGGGGTAGTTAAAACATGGCTTGCTGGGCCTCACTTCCAGAGTCTGTGCTTCAGTCGGTAAGGCATGAAGCATTTGCATTCCTAAAGAGGCTCTAGTGGTACTGGTACTGCTGGTCCAGGTACCACACTTTGGGAATCAGTGCATTAGGTTGCACACCGAGAGTGAACAAGGGTTATATCTGTCCCTTTTACCAGGGCCTTCCCAGCTGGTAAGCAATGAATGTTTGTCAATAAACAGATGAAGGAATGGTTTTCACACAAAAGGCCTTGGTTTTCCTTCACACAGTTTTTCCAGGTGGTCTCTAGAGTCTCCACAACTGACACTGCAGATCTAGATCTTTCAGGCAAGGGAATGGCATACTCAGAGCCAGGCCCTGGATATGTGGTTCCCAACTATGGCTCTGTAGTTGTGGGGTCTTCTGGCCATGGCCTGTGAGGAGAGAGCAATGAATCAGATCTGGGGGGAGGGGGGGCCCAAGCCAGAGCTGACTCCTGCTGTGATGCTCCTAAGAGGAGCCCTTTCACCCTCTGCAGACCACCATTGCCTTAAGGCACCATCTCCCTCCAGAGCCACATGCATGCGGCACTCATCCCATCTGCAAAGAGCAGGAGGAAGAGGTGCCTCTGCCTCTCCTGCCCCTCCAACCCCCACCTTCATGCTGCCCAGACCACCCATGCCTAATGGGATTTGAGAGCAATGAAGGAATGCAGACTCAGACTAGATGCTTCTTTTTTTATTACATCCAAAAAAAAAAAAAAAAGTAAATAATTTAGTTCTGAAAAAAGAAGAGTGTGTACTGTGTGAATATCCCCAGAGAGCCTCCAGGTCTTCCTTTTCCCTGTCCCTGATTCCACAGAGGTAACGCAGCTCTAATTCTGGCACCAGAGCTGGGCAACCCACTAAACCCAGGCCTGAAGACTTTCCTCCTAAACAAGAGAGCAATAGTGATCCTTCCTGTTCCCTCATTCCTCTTGCCTTTTCCTCCATCCTTTCCAAAAGGGACCAGACATGGAAGGGAGGTAGAAAACCCACATGACAACCCACTTGGTCTGGTGTAAGGAAAGCTCAGGCCATGGGTACAATAAGTTCAAGAAGAAAAGAAATAAATTAAAATGAAAACTCATGCCACCTCACACTCATTAGGATGGCTACCGTCAAAATGAAACACCAAACAGAAAATAAGAAATGTTGGCAAGGATACGGACAAAGTGGGACCTATGCATTCTTGGTGTAAATGTAAAATGATGCAGCCGCAGTGGAAAACAGTATAGCATCCTCAGAAAATTAAAAATACAACTACAATATGATCTAGCAGTCCCACTTCTGGGTATCTACCCCAAAGAATTGAAGAGGTATTTGTATATTCATGTTCATTGCAGCACTGTTCACTATAGCCAAAAGGTGGAAACAACCCAAAAGTTCATCCACCCATCATTAAACTAATAAACAAAATGTGGCATGTACATGCCATGGAATATTATTCAGCTTTAAAAAGGAAGAAAATAATGACACATGCTACAGCATGGATGAACCCTGAAGAAATTATGCTAAGTGAAATAAACCAGTCACAAAAGGACAAATACTGTTTGATTCCACTTATATTAGATACCTAGTGTTGTCATATTCAAAAGAGAAAGTACAACGGTGGTTTCTAGGGGTGGGGGGAATAGGGAATGACAAGTTATTGTTTAATGGGCCCAGAGTTTCAGCTCTACAAGATGAAAAATGTTCTGTGAAGGGATGATGGTGATGGTAGCTCAAAAATGTGAACGCACTTTTAATGCCACTGAACTGTATACTAAAAATGGTTAAGGCAGTAAATTTTATCTTGCACGTATTTTATCCCAATGGAAAAAAAAACCTCATCTCAGGAAGTCAAGGAGGAACAAAAAGCAGGCATCACTCAGGACTCAGGCTGTGAGCATATTATGATCTTTATTGTTATGTGGCCTCCTCTTGCCTCAATGCCACCAAGACAGAACATGTCTCAAGCTGACAACCACGAGCCTTGCTAAGCAGCTGCCTGCCCCAGAATAGCACATATATATAGGGATATTCTGACTCTACTAGATGGAAGTTTACAATCTAGTTGGGCAAGAAAGGCAAACAAACCTGAAGAGTGAAATAACAATTCCAGAAATGCTGCAAGGCTTGCCAGATGGGTGGCGTGGAGGATGCGGTGAGTTCTAGGAAGATGCCAGGCCTCTGTGGGTGGGAACAGCAAAGGAGGCACCAAGGCACTGAAATATGAGTCAGGCTTCGGATGCGGGAGAGTAGGAGAGAAGTGGTCCAGGCAGAGAGGGAAGAGTGAGCAGAGGCCTGGAGGCAGGGACACCTAAGGTATGTCCTGGGGAACACCCCAGCTGTGCCCTGGTAGCCAGACTGCTCTGGCTAGAACTGAGGATGTGTAATGTCCTCAGATGTGAAACCGGAGAGGTGCCTGAGACCCAGGAGTGGGTCTGAGGTGATATGTAAAGGAGTTGGGACATCACCTCCATAACAGGGAACCTCTGAATATCTTTGGAGAGATGCAAACAAGAATACCTTGGAAATTGTGGCTGATGAAATAGGAGAAGCTACGTTTTCAGGGCAGGAGGCAGGGGCTCTCAGCCACATTTCCTTTAAAAATATGCACCCTTTGCTCCAGCATAACAAGCCCCACCTTTCACTCCAGCAGAGGTATTTCTTTGGTCTCCACAACCACCCAGATCCCGTGGCTCTGCGAACACACCACCAGGTCCACAGCCAGCACCACTCTCTTGCCCGTGGTTATAACTTGATGGGCCACAGCCGGGAGCCTCGGTGTCTAGGCGGCGTGGACTGGACTCATGACAGCCTAGGTCTTGAGGGTATGGAATCGGATGTGGGCCCGAGAGTGGGCTGGGACAGCGCTGAGGCTCCCCACATGGCTCTGGGCTTGGGCAAGGAGCTGGAAGGGGAATTGGCTCTGGAAGTAGATGAGGTTGTGGGCGCTCATAAGGCTGCGGGCATGCACGTGGCTCTGGAATTTCACACTGCATTCGGCGAGGACGTGGTGCTGGACGTGGTTCTGGACATGGTTCTGGACATGGTTCCGGACACAAGCAAGGTTCCGAAAGTCGCCGTGGTGGAGGACACGGGCGGGGTTCTGGACTTGAGCGTCGTTGTGGGCGTGAACATGATGAACGTGGAGCAGGCAGTGGATATCGCTGCAGTGACGGCTCTGGACATTGGTCAAGACGCTGTGATGGACAGAAGCTTGGGAGTGGACGTGGCTCTACACGCGGCCTCAGCTCCGGACAGGAGGTACCCCAAGAGGGTTGTGGGGCACAGCTCTGGGAACGGCGTCTGATGGGAGGAATCTGAACGGGACACTTCTGTGGAGGAACCTGCCTGGGGCAGCTGGGGGAGGAAATCTCTATTCGGCACTTGGGACCACATCTCTGGGAGCTGCCTGAAGCGGGACCTCGAGAACACTGACTGCCATAGATGGGTTCAGAGAGGCGGGGAGGGGTGCAGTAGTTACAGGAATCTGGAGAGGATCTCGATGGCAGGCAGCTGCTGTAGCAGGGCTCAGAACGCCTCGGCGGAGAACAGCTGCGGTAAGAAGGCTGCAGCCTACTCGGAGGGAGGCATCTGCTGGCGCTCTGAGACCTACGCTGCTCAGTGAAGCTCCCATAGGAGCCCTGGGTCTGGTATTGGGGCGCACATGTGCGAAAAGAATCCCGGGACTGCCGCTGGGGGGCGCAGCTGCTGTAGGAAGCCCGCGACTGGAACTGGGGGGCGCAGCTGCTGTAGGAAGCCCGCGACTGGAACTGGGGGGCGCAGCTGCTGTAGGAAGCCCGCGACTGGAACTGGGGGGCGCAGCTGCTGTAGGAACCCCGCGACTGGAACTGGGGGGCACAGCTGCTGTAGGAACCCCGCGACGAGAACTGGGGGACGCAGCTGCTGTAGGAGCCCTGATACTGGCCCTGGGTGGAGAATCTTCCCTGAGTTTGGCCCACTGGGGGACATTCTACATAAGTCGGGACAGGCTGAGGAGCTGGGCAGGGGACATAGGTTTGCACTGGGCGTTCTACATAACAAGTTTCTGTATAATAAAATGGAGCACATTCTACATAGCAAGTCTGAACAGGATTTGGGACTTCACACTGCACATAGGAAACCTCAGACTGGTACGGAGCCTGGCACTGAACACAGGAAACTTGTGCCTGGCAAGGAGCCTGGCACTTCACCTCAGTGGTCTTAGACTGGCTTGGAGCCTGGCACTTCACCTCGGTGGTCTTAGCCTGGCATTTCGCCTTGGTGGTCTTAGTCTGGCTTGGAGCCTGACAGTTCACCTGTGTGTCCTGGGAAAGACACGGAGCTTGGCAGGTCACCTGGGAAACTTGAACTGGGCATGGTGCAGGGCACTCCACAATTTGCATATCACAAGGGGCTTGGGCCACCAGCTGGCTATTGGCATAAGAGGACTGAGAGGGGAAGAAAGAGGAACCCTTGACACAGCACTGCGGGAGCGGCAGGCAATACTGAATCTGCTGCTGGTCACACATGGTCCTGGTGCAGGTGGGTGAGCAGGACCTGAGGACAGAGAAACCAGGATCAGGATAATGAGGGCTGGGGAGGTGGGGACAGGACCTAAGGGAAGATACTCTGCTTCTTCCCTGGCCTTTTCTCTTCCACTCTCAACCGTTACCCAAAAATCCTTACTGACTTAGCTGGACCCAGGACTAGTTCATGAGACCTGTCCTGGACCTGCCAAAGGGCATAATTGTACACAGCCAGTGTTGCAGGTGTCCAGGACATCCCACTGGGAGGGTGGACATACCAGTGTCCAGCACCAGAGGGCGCTAATGACAAGAGGCGTCTCCAAACTTACTCACCTCCTAAGTGATGGGAGTTAGCCCTACAGGAAATAGAAGTAACTCAGTGCTCCCGAGACTGCAGCCCAAAGTGGGACTCCATGCCCACAGGAGCTTGGACTTCTGCACACACATGCACTGGCAGCACACATGTATGTGCAAACATGTAAAAATATGCATATGGGAATAAGCACTCAGGCACCATTTGCACTCACATAATGTCAAAGCATCCATTGGAAAGTAAAGGATCCAATCAGTTGTTGGGAAGCTCAAACCCAACATTAAATGTTTGTTTCTCTACACCCAATCTTCTTTAGATGAATTCATTTAAACTTGTACATATGCAAAAGCATGCACCTACAAAACACACCTGCCTTGGAAAGGCTCAGGATCAATGTGGCAGCCTGCCTAGGCAGGTCACTGCTGTTAATCATGTGAAATGTGACAGTTTGCTGGCTTCAGAAATTTTTTTTCCCAGACCCTCTTAAAGGCAGGGTGGAGTTACCTAAGATGGAGTAACCCAGAAAATAAAAGATTCTTAATCACAAGACTGACATTCAGCCACACTTAAAGGATCTACACAGCAAGAGCATTACAAACATGACCTGGGGGATTCAAGTGTACATTCCACCAGCACACATAGCCAGGGGAGAAAACAGGGGAGCCCCCACTCTTCTGCCCTCCCCAAATCCACCTGTTCTTGTACAGGCAGTCCAGTGACCAGCAAAGAGTGATTTGACAATTGGCTCATCCAACAAAATACCTCTCAATAAGCTCCAGAAATACTGAAAATGCCTCTAATGAAGGACAAAGCCTTCCACTTTCTATTTATAGAGAATACCTAAATACTTATTCCCCTGGGGAAGGTAACTCTCCAACACACAACTCTGCTCACAAGGTGTAAATTACTAAAGCATCTTCTCCAGGAAAAGCAGGTCCTGATAAGGGAAAATGATAGCTGAGGATGAGGCCAGGATTATTGAAGGCAAATATACGGACTTCAAAGCCCTGACTCTTTTCATAAACTCTATACATATCCTTCTTACATACCCTAAAAGCTTACCAGACTTTTCTCTTCAGGCTGACACACCACTCTTCCTTCACTCCCAGCTTCTGTCTTCACTGTGCCTCACTCATGTGAGTCTGGGCACCCCTTGAGCAGTCCTCCCACCCCAATCCCAGGACCAAGCGCCTAGACTCACCGTCCTCACAAGCAAGCAGTCATTCAGGCTGAGGCGTCTGGGCAGAGGCTGTCTTTATATAAAGGGTTCTGGACCTGACTGGAGCCATGAGACAACTGGTTGGCATTTGCCTGGCTCATCACCCAGGCTGGCATTCCTGCAGCCGGTTCCCTCCCTATATGCCTGCCCTTGCAGTCACCTACAAACTGTGGGAGTGTCTCACCTCAGTGTCAAAACTTCTTGGCTGTGAAGAAGCAGATTCTTGCTTTCTTCCTCTTCTTCCTCCTATTAGTTTCTTCTCCATCCCTAGAAGACTTGTTGGTGGGGATGACAAGGAGTGACAAAGGTATCTTTCTCCTGAAAGATGATTCTATCCCCTACCTTCCTCCTTGCCTCAGATTCTCACCAGATAGATATAAAAGAGGAAAAGTTTCCTAATTTGAAGCAATTAAAATTATCTCAAAGATAAAGGCAACTCTACTGAATGAAAAGAATGTGGGGTCAGAGCTGAGTCTAATGTCCCAGGTTGGCTGCTTACAGCTATGTGACCTTTATACCCAACCTGAGTATTAATTTACTCTTCTGCAAAATGGACATAATTAAATCTTCTTTCCTGTTTGTTGTGAAGATTAAGGCAATTATTTTACACAAAATCATTTAGCTAAAAGTGATATTTAAAATATCCAACACCCACTCAGGGTAAATGCTGACAATAAGCAACTGGCACAGCTGGATCAGTGGGTACCTGCTTCATCCTAGTCCTGAGCTGAGCAAATTGATGGCTGCACAGCAGGTGCTCAACTAATGCTGTGGAGCAGTCCCGAAGGCAGCTCAGAATAGGACAGAAGTAATAAACTGGCATCCTGTGAGCCAGATATAGTCAAGATGGATATATTTTTATGTTTTGCTTACATAATATTACAATTAATTATTAATATTTAGAAATAATTTTACTTAAGATTCCAGACATCCAGCTTTTCTTCTAAAATCAAAAGATCTATCATGGGTGAACCTACCTTCCATCAACCTGGTTGACAGCTGCCTGTTTAGTTAGGGTATATATTTTTCCATTCTGCAATGCTCCATTATTCCTTACTATAAGTACAATGCAATTCAAGATGTATTTGTTGTATTATTTTACTTATGCTCTTATTTTTCTTTGGTGGAATTAAAAGGATAGTGAAATAATCCTTCAGTGTGGATCATTTTCCTTGTTTATATCACCCTCCAACCTTTGTAAGCATTTAAGACTCTGACCAAGCTTGTGAGCAGAAAGTTTAGATTTAGACAGATTTTAGGTTGAATCTGAGATAGAGTATTTGCTAATGGGGTGAAAGATCCTTAGCTTCTGATGAACCTCAGCTTCCTTATCTTTAAAATGGAAAGAAGGAGGAGGAGGAGTTAGAAAAAGTGTTTGGATTATTGTGTCAATTAAATAGAAAAACTGATCCAAAGTACTTCTTTAGTGTCCTCATGTGAAGATGGAAGTGATAGTACTTACTTAACCAGGTTCTCGTAAAGATAAAATCAAATAATGGGTATGAAAGTGCTTTGCAACTACACTGCACATGCCGATTATGGCTATAAACTCCCTCCAATGGGAAGTCTGCCCAGCTCAACATGACTTCAGAGTCATAGTTCTGGACCCCATCACTCATTCCAAAGGGGTCTCCAGATACCATTCCAGACATGAATAGGATCATAGATCACCAAGAATCTCTGGGAATTATTTGGTCCCATGCTGGGACTCTTTCCACTGTAACAAGCTATTTCTCTGATCATTCACTTTAACCGAGGTGCTCTGAACTTGGATAGTCTTGAGACTTGATGTTCACTAAGAAGTTAATCAGGAAAGCTGTGAGCAAGAAACACAGAGAACATAGACCAGTTGGCACCACCAGACTGTGAATTATTGAATCCTAATGGCTGTGTCTCCCCGACTCATTTCTTGATGAAATGCATACTTCTTGAATGGAGAAACTCTCCATAATCTTTTTATGTCTGTTGATAGATGGAAGGACAGAAAGGTGGAAGGATGGGCGTGAAATGGGGCTTAGTTCACATGTCCTAAGTCACTAGAGAATAACTTGCTATCATCCAATACGGAGCACTGCACTTCTTGCTTGTTACTTCTTGCTTCTTCCTTCTTACAAAGAGAAATGGAAGTCGGAGCAGAGGAAGGGCCCAAAAGTTAGTCTTGCAGATGACAATGAAGCTAGGTGTCAGAATTTTCAAAAATGTGATTTCAGAGACTAGATATTAAGCTAAAAGCAAAAGACTTAACTTCTGACATTTTTTCTTCTCTGATGTGTAAGGCTATAGAATTAAAAGGTTGTCATTGGTTGTATAACTGGAATTAGTACTTTAGAACTTTAGTAACGAGATTTTCTAAAGTCAGAAATAAATGTGGCATATTCTGTTTTTCTCCAGTGTGATCTAAAATTCCTCCAAAGGACATTTCTTATTTGGCAATGTCTTCAATTTAAAGTTTTTTTAGGTAGGTTTCAGCATGGCCTTCTAATCTCTGTGAGCCTATATATGTGTTTAGGTTTTTTGCTTTTTTCTTCAACTACCTCGATGCGGACAAAACGAGGCAATTATTTCCCCCTATAAAGTTCCTCCTCCCAAGGTCCCATTTCAAACAACGGCCCATCCATGCCATTTTCCACTCTAGAAACCTAGGAGTCACCCTTGATCCTCCTTCTTCCTTACCCTAAGATACAGTCATCACACACTGTTCATTCAGCTTCATAATTGCTCTCAAATATACCCCCTACTGTCCATCCCCACTGTCCCTCCTATATCTCAGGTCTTCATGATCTCCTTCATGATGCAATAGTCTCCTCATTGTTTTCTCTGTTTCCAGTCTTTTCTCCTTCCATTTAATTTCCAAATAGCCAGAGTGATCATCCTGAAAAATTAAAATAAAATAAAAAACCAAAACTGATTATGTTACCTCCTTTGCTTCCCATTGTCTACTGGAAAATGTTCAAACTTGTTAGCAAGGCATTCAAATCCCTTTATAAAGTGGCTCCAATCTACCCTTACAGGTCCCTCACATCATCACTATATCCCCACCCACCTACCACCCCATATAACATCAAATGAAGCCATAGATGGTGTTTTCTATTCTCTCGACAGACCTTGATATTTCACTATGGCAGATCTTTGCAAATGCTGTTTACCATTCTTTGAATGTCCTTTCATTTCTTCTCTACATATGGAACTATTGCTCATCATTTGACACAACCCAAATGTCACTTCTTTTGTAGTATTCCCTGACTCCTCAAGTCATGATTCACTCTGCTCTGGCAACACATTATACACACCCATCATTGAAGTTCTCATGTGTTCTATGATTGTTTACATTCCTGTCTTCCACATTAAATATGAGTTCCTCAAGGAAAAGAAGTTGTGGTATATAATTCTGGGTATCACGGGAATAGACACAGTGCCAGTGCATAATGTTCATTTCACCCTGTTGATTAAATTATTTCATTCTCATTTATACAAATATAGACACATCCATACACACATATATATACATAAAAGTCTAACATACGTATGCCTTGCATTGCATTTGATGTATTGACTTGTTTCATTACTTACTGAAATATAATAAATGGACACACGCCACTATACAAAGTCCATATTAAAAGCCACAATAGTAGCAGAGAGATAGAGGATGACATAGATAGATAGATAGACAGATGGATAAAAGGATGTGCTAAAGGCAGAGGCTATCTCCAGAGAGAGGTCATTAATTTTGAATTAATGAAGATATGATTTAAAGATATGAAGTCTAGTCAGATAGATGGGGCTATTAGAAATAGTAATGTAGGTTGAAATATACATGACTAGAAATATAATGATACAAATCTAGGAACAAGTGATAACTACAGTGATTTATAAAATTGATATAAAATAGCAAAAGAGAGCTGAATATAAAGAAAGCTACAAAATTATAAAAATAGAGATAAGTACAGTGAAATATAGAGCAAAAAATAGAGATGAAGTTTAGATTTAAAAAAAATAAAGAAGTTTAAATTGTACAGATTGGAAGAGATCATGTAAAAGAGAAATAGAGGCACAGAGATAACACTGTATATGGATGAATTAATAAAAAAAAAAAGGTGGGCCAAGAGCCACGGGCAGCCTCCCCTGCCCAACACATGTCAGGAGGTGTGCCCAGGGACCTCAACAGGAGCTGCAGGCTGCCTCCCCAGTCCACCAAGAGGCAGGAAGTATATCCCAACATTTCTGCAAATACCACTTCTGCATGGATGGTCCACAATGGCCACTGTCACTGCAAGGGTGGCTCACTGCCACAGCAGCAGCCAAGGCCACTGTGCAAGTGGCCTGCTAACCACTTCATTGACACGAGGAGAGTCACCAGTGGAGTCCAGAGAAAGGGGAGGTAGTCTCTTTTCTCAAACCCCAATCCAGAGAAAAAGAGGAAGCAACTACCAGATGATCAGACATCAACAAAGAGATACTAGAAATATGAAAATTAAACAAGAAAATATTACAACACCAAAGGAATACAGTAATTCCCAAGTAGTGGAAACACTTGAAAGGACTGGAAATGAATTTCGAGCAACAATCCTAAGGAAATTCAATGAGATATGAGAAGACTCAGTTAAATAACACAACGAAATGAGAAAAAGTATCTAGGATACAAAGTAGGAAAATTGCAAAGAGATTAATACCTTAGAAAAGAATGCACAGAACTCCTGTGACTGAAGGATTCATTCCATGAAATAAAAAACACAATCAAAAGCTTAAGCAGCAGGTTAGATAGAGCAAGCAGAAGAAGGAATTTCTGATCTTGAAGATGGTCTTTTCGAAGAAAACCAGGGAGACAAAAGAAAAAAAGAATTTTTTTAAAATGAGGAAAATCTAAGTTGGCTAGCAGAAAACCTTTGGTGCACAAACATGGATGAACACCATGTTCATGAATACCAAATCATGGATGTTCTGGAAAGGGAGGAGAAAGGAAAAGGCATTGAAAACCTATTTGATTAAATAATAATGGAAAACTTCTCAGGTATAGGGAGAGACACGGATCTTCAGATACAGGAAGCTCAAATACCACCAACCAGATTCATCCAAAAAGTTCCTCTCCAAGATATGTTATAGCTCAAACACAAAAAAAGAATCTTAAAAACAGCAAGAGAAAAATGTCAAGTCACTTTATAAGGAAGTACCCATCAGACTAACAGCAGACTTCTCAACAAATACTGTAAAGACCAGAAGAAAATTGTATGATATATTTAAAACACTAAAAGAGAAAAACTGCCAGGCAAGAATAATATACCCAGCAAGGCTATCCTTCAGAAATGAGGGAGAAATAGTGTATTTCCCAGAGAAACAAAAACTGTTTGTATGGTTCATCACCACACAACCAGGCCTGCAAAAAATCCTCGAGGGAGTTCTGCATCTAGAATCTGAAAAACAATAATCACTTCCACAAATACACAAGAAAGAACAAAACCCACTGGCAGAACAAACATGCAAATGAGAAAGAGAAAGAAATTAATCTTACCACCTCAAAAAACCCAACAAACATTGAAGACAAACAATAAAAGAGGAAGAAAGGGACAAAGGATATTTAAAACATCTGAATGGAAATTGATAAAATGCCAGGAGTAATATAATACCTTTCAATAACAACCCTAAATATGAATGGATTAATTTCCCCACTCAAAAGACACACACGAATTGGATTAAAAAGCTAGACCCAACTATATGCTGTCTTCAAGAGACTCATCTCACCTGTAAAGACAAACACAAATAGCAAAGGGATGGAAAAAGGTACACTATGCAAATGGAAACCAAAAATGAGCAGGATTAGCTATTATTATATTGGATTAAATAGACTTTAAACCAAAAACCATGCAAAGAGACAAAGAAGGCCACTATATAATGATAAAGGGATCTATCCAGCAAGAAGACCTAACAATCATAAATATAAAGCACCCAACATCAGAGCACCAAGATATATAAAGCAAACACTATTAAACCTAAACAAGGAGATAGGCCCCAATATGATAATAGTTGGGGACCTGAACACTCTTCTCTCAGCCTTGGACAAATCATGTAGGAAACAATTCAATAGAGAAACACAGGATTTAAATAGAACTTTAGACTAATTGGACCTGGCAGATATCTACAGAACATTTCATCCAACAACTACAGCTTATACATTCTTCTCACCAGCACGTGGAACATTCTCTAGGATAGCCTACATGTTAGGTCACAGATTAAGTCTTGACAAATTTTAAAAACTTGAAATCATTTCAAGTATCTTTTTAGATCACAGCAAATTAAAACTAGAAATCAATAACAAGCAAAATTCTGGAAACTATAAAAATACATGGAAATTAAACAACATGCTCCTGAATGACCTATGGGTCCAAGAAAAAAATTAAACAGGAAATCAAAAAATTTCTTGAAACTAATGAAAATAAAGACATGTCATACCAAAACCTGTGAGATACTGCAAAAGCAGTACTAAGAGGGAAGTTTGTTGCAATAAATGCTTACATCAAAAAAATAGAAAGATTTCAAATAAACAAAATAATGCTACACCTCAAAGAACTAGGGAAAAAAAAGAACAACCTAATCCCAAAATTAGTAGACAGAAATAAATAACTAAAATCAGAGCAGAAACAAATGAAGTAAGACCCCCCAAAAATGATATGAAAGATCTACAAAACAGAAAGTTTTTTTTGGGGGGGGGAAGATAAACCAAATAGACAAACCATTAGGTAGGATAACTAAAAAAAGAAGAAAGAAGATCCAAATAACAAAAATAGGAAATGAAAAATGAGACATTACAACCAATACGACAGAAATACAAAGAATCATTACAGACTATTAAATTTGAAAACCTGAAGGAAATGGATAAATTTCCGGGCATATATAACCTACCAAGACTGAACCAAGAAGACATAGGAAACCTGAACATAGTAGTAACAAGCAACAAGATTGAAGCAATATTCAGCAGTCTCCCAACAAAGAAAAGCCCAGGACTGAATGGCTTTCCTGCTGAATTCGACCAATCCCTTAAAGAGGAACTAATACCAATTCTCTTCAAACTATTCCAAAAAATTGAAACAGAGGCCATGTTCCAAAACTCATTCTAGGAGGCCAGCATCACCTTGGATACCAAAACCAGACAAAGACAGAACATAAAAGGAAAACTACAGGCCAATATCCTTGATAAACATAGATGCAAAAATCCTCAATAAAATATTAGCAATCAGCACACAGGAACACATCAAAAAAATAATACACCACAATCAAGTGACATTCATCCCTTGGATGCAAGGATGCTTCAACATACGCAAATCAATAAATGTGATACACTCTATCACCAAAATCAAGGACAAAAGCCATACAATTCTCTCAATAGACACAGAAAAAGCAGTTGACAAAATTCAACATCCCTTCATGATAAAGATTCTGAGCAAATTAGGTATAGAAGGAACATATCTCAAAATAATAAAAGCCATATATGACAAACCTACCACCAATATCATCCTGAATGGGGAAAAGCTGAAAGCTTTTTCCTTAAGATCAGGAACAAGACAAGACAAGGATGGCCACTCTCACCACTCCTATTTAACATAGTAGTGGAAGTACTACCCGGAGCAATCAGGCAAAAGAAAGAAATAAAGGACATCCAGATTGGAAAAGACAAAGTTAAATTGTTCCTGTTTGCAGATGACATGATCCTATATATAGAAAAGCCTAAAGACTCAAACAAAACAAAACAAAAAACAATAAAAACCCCCCCCCAAAAAAACCAACCTCTTAGAGCTAATAAACAATTTCAGTAAAGTTGCAGGATACAATATCATCACCCAGAAAACAGTAGCATTTTTATACCCTAGTAACAAAATAGCAGAAAAGAAATCAAGAAAGCAATCCCATTTGCAATAGTCACCAAAAAAATAAAATACCTAGGAATCAATTTAACCAAGAAGGTGAAAGATCTCTGCAATAAGAACTACAAATCACCAGTGAAAGAAATTAAATAAGATAGAGAAAGATGGAAAGACATTCCATGCTCTTGGATTGGGAGAATCAACATTGTGTAAATGTCCAAACTACCCAAAGCAATCTACAGGATTGTTTTGTAATCACCATCAAATACCAACGATGTTCTTCACAGAAATAGAAAAAGCAATCCTAACATTCATATTGAATAACAAAAGACCCTGAATAGCCAAAACAATCCTGAGCAAAACTAACTAAATAAAGCCAGAGGTATAACACTATCTGAATTCAAACTATACTACAAAGCTATAGTAACCAAAACAGCATGGTACTGGCATACAAACAAACACTCAGATGAATGAAACAGAATAGAGAACCCAGAAATTAACCCACAGACTTTCAGCCAACTGATCTTTGGTAAAGGCCAAGAATATACATTGGGGAAAAGACTGCCTCTTCAATAAATGGTGTTGGGAAAACTGGCATCCACATGTGGAAGAATCAAACAAGACCTGTACCTCTTGCCATGTACCACAATCAACTCAAAATGGATTAAAGGCTTAACTATAAGACCTGAAACTATAAAACTCCTAAAAGAAAATAGGTGAAACTCTTCAGGAAGAATGGCTGGGCAAAGACTTTATGAATAAGACCTCAAAAGCACAGGCAACAAAAGGAAAAATAAGCAAACAGGATTATATCAAACTAAAAAGCTTCTGCACAGCCAAAGAAACAATTAACAGAGTGAAAAGACAACCAACAGAATGGGAGAAAATATTTGCAAACTATGCATCCAAAAAGGGATTAATATCTAGAACATACAAGGAACTCAACAGTAAAAAACAACAACAACAACAACAAAAAAAACCCCCAAAAAACCAAGTAACCCTATTAAGTAATGAGCAAAGGAGCTAAATAGACATTTCTCAAAGGAAGACATACAAATGGCCAATAGATACATGAAAAAATGTTCAACATCACTAAGCATCAGGGAAATGTAAATCAAAACCACACTGAGATACCATCTCGCCTTAATTAGACTGGCTACTATCAAAAAGAAAGAGAATAGCAAATGCTGGTGAGGATGCAGAGAAAGGTGAACCCTCCTACACTGTTAGTGAGACTGTGAATTAGTGTAGCCACTATGGAAAACAATATGGAGGTTCCTCAAACAACTACAGATAGAACTACCACACAATCCATCAATCCCATTACTGCATATATACCCAAAGGAATGGAAATCATCATGTCGATGGGATAACCTGCACTAACAATTTTTATTGCAGCTGTATCTACAATAGCCAAGAGTTGGAACCAAGCTAAATGTCCATCTACAAACAACTGGATAAGGAAAAGGTGGTATATATACACAGTGGAGTACTATTTTGCCATAAAAAAGAATGAAATTCTGCCATTTGCATCAACTTAGATGAGCTTGGAGAAAATTATGTTAAGTGAAATAAGCCCATCACAGAAAGAGGAATATTGCATGTCCTCACTCAGAAGAGGGAGCTAATAAAAAATAAACAAATAAATTTTTAAAAAGAAGGTACAACTATCACAATAATTCATTGAATTTTCAAAAGGAGAGGACAGAACCGAGGCCACCAGAGATGAGAAAAGGGATGGGGAGCAGGTTAGTGAGAAATTGGTAAAGGGCTACAAAATATGATTATATTGTGTAATGTTGTATATACTAATTATTCTGATTTGGGCATCATATACTTTACACAGGTGTTGGTATTCAACACTGTATTCCACAGAAATGTACAATCAATTTCTGTTTCAAATAAAATAAAGATGCTGGCATCTTAAAAAGCACACACAAATCTAGAGATAATTCATTACCATATAACTGTCATTCAGCTAAGGATTTGACATATGTTAACTCTCAATCTTCAAAACAGCACTGCAGGGTACATATTATGATCATTATTTTATAACTGGGAGAACGAAAATTCAAAGAAGTAATTGTTGTGAATAAATTACTTCTTGGAAATAGCAGAACCAGGATTCATAGCAAAATCATCCAGTGATAGAGGCCTCTGGAAGTAAATGTATAATGAGATAAGTTACCTTGAGTTAGAGATACATGGAGCTGCACTTTGTTTGATTAAGTGAGATGCTTTTCAGGAGTTAAGATCCTTTATTACCCTGGCTTGCCAAACTTAAAAGAATTTAGTGATGTCTTAGTGTAGCCTTGATTCTGAAAGCTAGGACATAAATCTGCTACAAAGATGTATGTTTTCAACATATTTGAGAAGACTCTTGTCTCTCTGTATAATTTCATAATCTTGTTTCCATTTTAGTCTCCCTCCCATCACTATAAAAGCCAGAGGTACTGGAACTCATCAGTGAAATGGAGGTCATATTTGCCATCTGAGGTATCTTTCAATATTTTCATATAAATTCTTAGTGTATTGTGGCTTCTGCCTTCAAGTATTGAAGAAATCAAGATTTTACCTTGGCATGATGGTACCATTGAGCTTTCCTCCCTAAGCCCAGCTTCAATCAGTCGGATGCAAATCTAAACCACATAATACCTATGTGTCAGCTATGGCAAAAGTAAAGGTAACAAATGGTATCACAGGTTTTCACCATATGGCTTTTAAGTAATGAAGAAACAAGGATACCCAAAGGCTGTGTCGAGGAGAACAAAGAAAAGTTAATACCAAACAGATCAGAAGAGCACCCTGATTCTGTTTTCAGCCAGCATTAACAGCGTCATTAAAAGATAAGAGAGAAAGCACAATAAGAACAATGATAGAGAACATCAAATGGATATACATGCAGATACAGAAATATAGAGGGATGCAGAGAGAGGCTGGAGTTGGAAGTGCATAATTGGAGAACCGGTATAGGTGTAATGACAAAAAATAGAAACATATCTCCACTGTAACTCTTTAATATGTTGCAAATTTGATAGTGTCACCTCAGTTAAGTTACACATAAATATATGTATGGTTTATTGGCAGGATAAAAATGAGTCTAGGCAAGTTGTACTCCTGCTTGTACAGAGAGTTTGGGCTTTGAAAGGTGTACTACTTGCAACATTCGTTTCACTTAAACTGTAATATTCTAAGCCTAATGTGGAGCTGGATCGACTACATTTTAATAATAATAAATTTTCAGTCATCACAGTTTGCAAAGGGAGAGTCTGCCTTAGTCAGATTCTCAGCCTCATAGAATGTTATCAGTATCACATCATTGGGTTATCAATATCCAGTGATTTAGAAAACATCAAAGAGAGTTCATTAGAAATGATAAAATGCCAATCAGTCTTTTGTTACTGAGGAGCATTTAGCAATATTCAACTCTTCGAAATTCCTCCCAGTGTAGGCTGGTGCTTCATTCACTGCCTTTTCTCAGGATTCTTTCCTCTGCTCAGAATACTGTCTCCTCACCTAACCCTATTTTCACTGCATGCCAAACATCTACCAATATTTCTGCCATATTTAGCTCAAACACCAGTGTCTTCATCAGTCTTACATGGCTCTGCTGTCACCATCATCTGAGGAAGAATAGGCCACTTTGGGGCCCAGGAAAGCCTTCTTTTACAGGACCCCCACATATTGCACTACTTTGCTGATGTGTCTGGTTTCTTCACTAGATGATGAACATCTTGATGGCAGAAGACTGTGCCTAATAGAAATTATAGTTTCTGGCAAGTGCCCAATAAGTGTTTCCTGATTGACATAATGAAAATCTGTCTAGTGATAAGCTCCAGGGGACAATTAAAACAATTGGTTGTTTGATAGAATACCAGAAAAGACTTTAGTAGACATAAGTGGTTAGAAAGAAGATGGAATTTCAATTATTAAGTTGAGCAGCAATGTATAGATTATATTTTATGTCTGAATTATTTGCATGCTGTGGGTTGCAAAGACAGACTACCTTCTGGTTTAGGACTCGATACCTCATGAAATAGATATTTTGCCTAAATTTAATCCCAGGGTTAATTTATTACTATAAAATTAATTTACTTATTATAAATATCTTTTATTAATACAAAGAAGACAGAAGTTGTTTGGCTTCCAGCAAAGTCACTTAAACTATCTGGGCCTCAGTTGGACTAGATAAGTTCTAAAGTTATTTCTAGTCCTAATATTAGACTTAAATTAGAGAAACAGAAATGAAGTTAGAAAGATAGAGATGGAAGATTGAGGCAGAACAATGGAAAGACAGATATAAAGCTGTGAAGATAGTATCAGCATTAGATATGTATACAGAAAAAGAAGAGTTATTTGTGCAATAAGATTATATAGACTGTTCATAAGAATATATAGATGAAATTGAGATTAAAATACAAGAACTAAACTAGAAAGCTCTTATATTAAAACACAAAAGTAAATCTTCATGAAATTGGGTTAGACAATGGTTTCTTAGATATGAGACAAAAAAGCACAAGCAACAAGAGAAAAAAATAGAAAGTTGGACTTCATACAAATCAAAAACTTTATATTGCAATTGATACCATTAAAAAAGTGAAAAGATGACCCACAGAATAGGAGAAGATATTTGAAAATCAAAAGGGAACAGAATATGCAAAGAACACTTACAAATTAGTACTAAAAAGATAATGGAATTTAAAAATGGAAAATGGATCTGAATAGACATTTCTCCAAAGAAGACATACAAATGGTCAATAAATACATGAAAAATGCTCAACATCAATAGACATTAAGGAAATGCAAATCAAAACCACGATGGTATACCACTTTACACTCACTAGCATAACTATAATAAAAAAAAAAGACAGACAATAATAAGTGTTGGGAAGGATGTGGAGAAACTGGAACCCTCAACACATTGCTTTTGGGAATGTACATGGTACAGCCACTTTTGAAAATGGTTTGGCAGTTTCTCAAAAAGTTAGACATAGAATTACCATATGATCCATTAAACTCACTCCTAGCAAAATGAAAAGCCTACTCAAGCAAGATAAAATTGTGCATTCATCCAAAAACTTGTACATAAATGTTTCATAACAACATTATTAACAATAGCTAAAATAAAGAAACAACCCAAGCATCCATCAGCTGATAAATAGATAAACACAATGTAGTGTGCCCATACAATGGAATATTATTGACCATAAAAAGGAATGACAATCTGATACATGCTACAACATTGTTAATCCTTGAAAACACTAAGTCAAAGAAGACAGTCACAATATGATTTCATTTATATAAAATGTCCAGAATAGGCAAATCTGTAGAGGCAGAAAGTAGGACTTGGGGGAATGAGGTGTAACTCTAATGGCCACAGGATTTCATTTTGGGGTGATAAAAATGTTCTAAAATTAGATGTGGCGATGATTACACAGTTCTGTGAAGATACTAAAAACATTAAATTTTACATTTTAAATGTATGAACTGTAAGGTATGATATGTGAATTATATCTCAATAAAGATTTTAAATATATTTGTATTTGTGTGTATACATATATGATGTGTGTACAAATATACTCAAACACATATATACTGTATGTATACACGTAGATGCTAGATAGGTAGATAGATATAGATATAGGTATACACAAATGTTTGTAGATATATGAGGGTAAGTCAAAAAGTTCGTGGAAAATGGAATTAAAAGATAACAGAAATCCTTCCATGAACTTTTTGAAGACCACTCATATAGATAGACATACACATGCATAGATACATAAGTGAAACATAAATCAAATTCATGAAACACAGAGTCACAAACTCCTTGAGCTCCGTTCTCTCTGCCGTACATGATAGCCTCTACAATATCCATGGGGATGGATCGGCCCCTGCTTGAACTTCAGTTGGGCATCTTCCTCAAATGTCCTGGGGACACAAAGCACCCAGACTGACAGACTGACACGTTCACTGGGAGCCAACTTGTAATCCAAGGAAACTGTTTATTCCTCTTAGTGATAATTACTTATTTTATACTCAGATCTTCCCTGCTAATAGTCATTATCTCACACTCTCTATGCTAGATGGATAAGAATTTAGTTCATGAAGTGGACCTCATTAAATACAGTCCACTCAAGAAGTATTTACAGATAACCTATCAGGTTCCTAGAATTGGCTTAAGAATAGTCATCATCCATTCACTCAACAAATGCTCTCTGAGCACCTACTCACAGCTTCTGCCCTCAAGTCTAATAAGAAAAACACAAAGATAAACAGGCAATTGTACTGCAGTGTGACAAGGTCTTTGAGAGATAAGAAACCGGTAGGCGCATAGAAAGGAAGCACTTAAAAGAAGAAGAATCAGGAGGGTCTACTTCTGAAGACTTTATCTTCCACGCTGGAGAAAAGCCACACATACACCAGTAAGAGGATGGAACTGTGAGCCTCCAATTAGGAAGGTGGGTGGCCCACAACACAAAAAGGCTAGTACCTGGGGTCGGGTTTCCAGATTTAGCAAATGAAAATACAGGACACTCAGTTGAATTTGAATTTCAGATCTACAAGAATTTTTAGTATATGTATGTCCCGTGGGTGCTGCAACAGTTAAGAAAGATATTTCAAGACTAATACAGATTGAAAGGGTGATGGTGATAATAGTGATGATACTGATCCATTGATTCATCCATGAATGTGTTTATTTATTTAGCAAGTATTTATTCAGCATTTACCATGTAAAAATCATTGTGCTATGACCTGTGGATACAGTGGTAAGATATACAAACAAACAACTGTAGCTCTAGTGCTTAATGAGTTTGGTGTTGAGGAGCCATTCATTAATCAGAGTCACACAAATAAATAGCCAATGACGAGCCTGACTACTGTTTTGCAAGAGAGGTCCACAGAGCAGTGAAAGCTCCATAGCACTGGGTGCACAGAATGGAGGAAAGCTAAACCTGCCAAGGAAACTGGGAAGGGCTTCCTTGAGTAAGTGAGTTTGAGGCTGAGATCTAAAGGACAAGAAGAAGCAAAGGAGTGTGATGAGCATATTCAAGCAACAGTGTGTGAGACGGGAGGGATTGTGGCAGCATCACAGAACTGAAAGCAGCCAGGGTTGGGGAAGGGGCCAGCTGACCCAAGGCTTTGAGAACCCACATCTGCCTCCTTAGGTCAATGGCAACTGTTTAAGTAGATGTGACATGATCTGACTCGGGTGCTCTGGACGAGGTGGTGTGGGGAGCTAGAGTGGTGGCTGGGAGACAGGGGTGGACACTATTTGACTTGACTCAGGAAACAGATCACTGACCTTACACTAGCGCTAGACACCATCAGACTTAGCCAACACTATCTTATCTGATCTCATGATGGAAAAACTGCAGGTAGGAGACTGGGTGCCCCAGGGAAATGGCAGTCTTCGGGCTTGCCCTGTGGCTGTCCCTCCAGCCAACTGTGTGGCAGAGCAAGTTGCTTGCATTCTCTGAGCCATGGTTAGTGTCATCATATGTAAAAGATAAACAATGCCTGTCTCATATGTTGTTGCAAAGGCTGAATAAAAGGTATGTGAAGAGTCAAGCCATGAAATAGGCCCTCAATAAAGGTAATTATCATTATTATCATCATTATATTATTATTACTTAACATTATAGCCATTTTTATTACATCATGATGCTCATCTAATAAAAAAATAATCATGTCTGAAACAGTTTACAATGAGCCAAAATTACTTGGAGTATGAAATCATGTAGGCTGATCATGTGACATTAGTTGTAACTGAAAAAGTAAGACCGGAGCTTCACGCTAAGTTCTCAGCTCTCATGTGCACTCTCCAGGTGGCCTCTTTGAGTCGCTATTTCTTCATCTTTCAATTCTGTTGGTTTTATTTTTCTTGCTTACTTATCAAAGAATGCTATAAAAATAAAGTGTGGTAAGTATGACAATATTCTTTAAATTAAAATAAATCCTAGTAAGCATAGGAGTTGCTACCCCTGTATACGTGGGGCATTTCTAGTCCCCAACCCTGGGACTGACAGAAGGAGTGAAGGTCCATTTACCAGAGTAAACAATGAGGTCACTGTTTTGCTCCCTGGGGATGTTCAGCAAGCGAATTGGACCACATTGCCTGGAGGAACACTGATCAGTGCAGAGGGGAAGGGGTGTAGAGGAGGTGGTGTGTCCATGAGGATCTAGAGCAAGGAGCATGGAGCAGTGGAGAAAGAAATGTAGTTCGTATTTCTGGTGTGGTTTAGGGCCTGATGGTTCCACAGAGGGGTTTGCAGTGGCATAGGGTTAGGGGGACAGGGAGTTTGTGGGGAACACAGGGATGAGCTCTCTGAGAAAAGTTCCTTTTAGCATATCAAACCCGCAGACAGAAGAATGTGAGAGGAGGGAAAGTTCAGAGGGGCAGGTCCATGTTTACTCGGGTCCTCCCATTGCAGCTTCTCTGTAGAAAGGGCCAGGTCAACAGCAATCCCCAGAGCCGTGGCAGCAGAGGGAGCCCCCGAACCCCCATGGGGCTCACTCACACAGCAGTCAGGCTCTGGTGCGCATGAGATGGAAGAGAAGGGCCTGTGGGGGCTCAGGCAGCAGCCACCAACCCCAGAGCTGCAGCAGCCCCCAGAGCTGGAGCCACAGCAGGAAGAGCCTGGAGGTGGGCACAGGGATGGGCACTTTGGAGGGCACCAGGAATGACATTTAAGAGTAGGGCATCGGGGGGCAGGGAATTTGGAAAGGGGCTGACACTGCTGCTGCTTTTGTTGGCTGAACATGTTGGGAAAAGTTCAATCAACCTGAGAGAAACAAGCAAAAAAGCAATCAGTGCACAATATCAAGGATTGATTCTCGTTATTTTCTTTCTCCTGGATTTAATAGAAACATATCCCCTACAACTAGTTGGTTCATGAACCAGCTTCTACAAAGGGATTTGAAAACTGATTTGGAGGAAAATAAACCTAAATAATTGCTCTCTCTCTTCAGTTTGCTTTGCTTCTACTGAGGTATTCTGACTTTCTCCTCATGTGGGCTCTAAAGTCAGCCCTACATAAGCCTTCTTGTCCCCAAAAGACACACTTATTTTCTGACCCCTAATCTCAAGGCTGTCTGGTGGGAGTATGACTTATCCAAGAACATTCATTTTCCAGTGGATACATCAGAAGGTGAGGATACTGAAAACCAAGACCTCTGCAGGTTGTAATGTCATTCACACACACCTGCCCCCCATGACTCCTCTTTTTTTCCCTTCTCTGTTCCTCTCTCCACACAGTTCTGCTCCCCCCTGGAGCCTTCTTTACCAAGCACTCAGCTAGTCAGTGGGGGCAGGAGCCATCACTGATGAGTGACAAGACTGAGGCTGAGGAGCTGGCACTGGAGCCCTTCTGGGTCCGGTGTCTTCCCAGGAGTGAGGCACCACCCATGCATGCAGAACAGTCACTTTCACAGCATGGGTTGAGGGTGACTCTTCTCACATTCCCCACGCTGAGGTTCCAGGATCTCCCTGGACAGGGGCCAAGAGGAATCCCAGAAGCCAGAGACTGCCCAGATATCTGCTCCCAGACCTGCTGCAGCCAGCCATTCCACCTTCATGCATTCACTCATTCATTAATTCCATAAATATGTAGTGTCTGTCTTGGGTCTGGGTTTTGCAAGATGCTCTTGTCATAAAGATGAACCAAGTTGCCTTGAGGACATATATGTACACATGCACTATAAAACATTCTATTGCGTGATATAAGAGGGCACCATGACCCAGGCAGGAGCTCCTCATAGCTCGTATATCAGGACAATGTTTTGTTGCTTTGTGTATCTTTCTGCTCTTCCAAATGGAAAGCCCCTTGGGGACAAAATCTATACTAGGTTTTATTCATCTCCATACCCCTAAGAATACCATAAACAAAATGGGAGCTTTGAAAAATAAATGGGTTAATGGTTGACTGAATAGAAGAATGAATGATTGCTTGCTTTTTATATCCTTGTGCAGAGAGGCTTGTGTCTCAGGAGTATCCTGAGACACAGGATTTTTTTGGGCTTCATAAGTGCCTTGAAGGAGGGCACAGACTAGGTCAAGTGTGACACGATCCTTGGATGTCATCATCTGTCAATGCCTTTATATCATTATATTAACTGAGAGCACAAGCCTAATGGAATGTTCAGATGGAGTATGGGATGCATAAGTAGGCCTGGGAAGGGGCTGAAGCTCAGGTCACTGATGAGGGAAGAAGATACAAGGGGCAGTGAAGCATGGGCAGGAGACAGCCTGAGGCATTGTGGGATCATTGTGGAGTCAGGTCTATGAGAGACTATGGGAGCTTGGAAGGAGCGGGTGGTAGGTAAGTGACAAATGCACAGGAGGTTCCACTGAACTTTGCTTTAAAGCAGGGAATGAGGGTAGAGAATGCTCAGGTATGTGAAAGTTCATGTTCTTGCCTTATTGGTTCATCTGAAATTAGAGACAAAAGGACTTAATTAGGCAGATAGTTCATTTGTTATCTCTTGGAACAGGCACTGTACTAAGTAGTCAAAATACAAGGATAAGTACCCCTTTCTTGAAGGATTCACAAAGCAGTATGGAAGGCAGATAAGTACACATGTGATGTTTCCGTTCTGTTAGCCCTGGGTGCTATTGGAGCTGTGGGAGGGCATAAAACTCAGACTGGAGCTGAGTGTAGGGACCCAGTGGATGCCATGAACAAGTGGTCAGGATCAAAGGTGACTCTAGGCTTTCAGAGATGGACAGCAGATGAGGAAAGGGAATGGGCACCAAATAGAATGGCCAGTATCAGCCTAAGAGAAGAAAAGGAGGTGAGTTATCATTCAAAGAAAGAGAAGATTTTAAGGAGAAGATGATCAGATTGTCAAATGTTCCAATGAACCCAATCCATTTGGCTGTTTGGACATTAATAGTGACCTCGGAGACACTGATGTCAGAGAAGAGGTGAGAGCAAAAGTCATGATTTAATCTCTCTATTAATGAATGGGCTTGATAAGGTGATAAATAGTTGAGAGGTGAAAGACAATTTTACAAGGAATTGGGAAAGACGCATATAAGAAAACCACCATTTTGTAAAAATTATAAAACAAAAACTTTATTAGAACATAAAGCAGTGTCCAGTTGAGTGTCAGAAATGTGGAACTTATAGCAAGGATTTCAGATATGTAGAGAGGAAGTGAATAAAGAGGGCTGGGTTAGTTAGGGAAGGTTAGCTCAAAGGATCAAGGCCGTGGATGGGTGCATCTGTGATCACAGTGACGGTGTTCTTGTTAATGATGAAGATAAGTATGATCATGATGGTGATGGCAAAAGAACCACATTCTGTGGAATAAGTAAATCTGTGAGGGATTTGAGTTAAATTGGCTAAGGTTACTGTGCTATTGGGGCATCCCAAAACATGTGTATGAGGTGTTTGCCCCTGTTTCCTGGCACAGAGTTTCTAAAACCCTTGGAATTTCCTCAGTGATGGAGTATCTTTTCTTATTCATAACAACCCCCTTTAGACCATTCCTGAATTTATGCTAATGAGTCAACTTATAATGGGGCCCCAGACAGCTTCGAGATTGAAGACTGATCACCAGCAAGACCAAGCATATGGTTAGAGGGTCCAGACTTTCAGCTGGTGAATGATTTAATCAGCCATGCCTATGCAATGAAATCTCCACAGAGACTCCTAAAGGACAGGGTTCTGTAAGCTTCTGGGCTGGTGAACATACTAATTGGTTGGGACAGTGGTGTGCCTGGAGAGGACTTAGAAGCTCTGTGCCTCACCACCCTCTCCATACACTGCCTTCTGCATTTCTTCCATTTGGCTGTTGCTGAGTTGTACCTTTTGCAATAAACTGGCCATCATATATAAAGCACTTCCTGAGTTCTGTGAGTCATTCTAGAGAATTATTGAATCCAAGGAGGAGCTCATGGGAACCCCTCAATTTGTAGGCATCTGGGCAGAACCGTGGGCAACGTGGAAACCCATTTGTAGCTGGCGCCTGAAGTGGAGGCATTCTTATGGGACTGAGCCCTCAACCTGTGGGGTCTGTGCTAACTCTGGGAGTTAGTGTCAGAATTGAATTGAATTGTTGGACACCCAGTTGGTGTCAAAGTATTGTAGAATTGGTGTGGAAAATGGTCATGTATTTGGTGTCAAAAGAAAACAACTCAGCTGTCCTAAATCATTTATGCACCTAAACTCATTTAATCCTCACAACAGCCCTATAACTGGAGCAACTATTTGTAACATAGAGAGGTTAATATCTTATTTCAAGGTCACACAACCAGAATTTTATTGAGATAACAGGTAAGTCTCTAATTCATATGTTTTACCAATGGAAAACCATTTTCAATGACATAATAAAACACTTAAAACAACCTATGAAAGTGGAAATAATCATTATTTTACATAAAGACATTCCTAAACAGTGGCCTGAGCATCGTTTGGTTTAGTAAAATTCCAGCTTCTCCTTGGCCAAAGCACACCTGTGAAGGCAGAATTCACCACACAGAAAGAAGCCCCATAGCTTAGGCAGAGCCTGAGAAGTAGCCCTGCACTGAGGAGGCATGACCAGCCAGAATCACAGCCATCCTGGTGGTCATCATTTTATACCACTTTGTAACTCCCTTGCAATGCAAATGAAATTCTTTTCTTCTGTGGGAGGAGCCTAGGGTTAACTTTTTTCTTTTTGGAAATCCCTAAGCAGCGTTGCCCCAGTGGGGGAGGAGGGAGCGCTCTCACCATGAGTCAAGGAGTTTGTGTTTGCTCAGGGCTGCAGGGTGCTATCCTATGCTGCTCCTGCAGGGGCTCCGTTCCTCCCCTCCTGGGGCATCTTGATAAGGAAGCTGGTCAAACACAAGCTGTGTCTCTGGCGGTTGTCCTCTTCAGATATTCTCATAGTTATGTCCAGTGGGACCCTTAAATCACTGAGCAAGAATGTAGAACATGGCACAGGAGGGGACTGAGTTGTGGTCAGTAGGGATCCCAGGGCTTCTCTGCTTCTTTCATGAGGAATATGGCGGGTTGGAAGAATACTGAAGCCCAAATATCCCTCCAGGATCAGCGATGTGTCACATACAAGGAACACCCAGACATCCTGACAATGGAACAGTAGAGGATGTAAAGCCTGGGACTGATGAGTTCAAATTTGCATTTTGGAGAGATTATGGGTTTTGCAGTGTAGAGAACAGATTGAAGCAGTGCAGGACTAGATACAGGAAGACTGCTGAAGAAGCTGTGACAATATTCTAGGGAAGACATGACTTGGACTCATGTAGTAACAGTGAAGATGGAGAAAAGCAAAAAAATTCAAAAGAAATGAACTAAAGAGAAGTAAATAAGAAACCATTTGTTAGTGATTAGGAAATAAAGAAAACAAAACAGTGAAGTGATTGAGAGTGAACTATTTTAGATTCAATGGTCACTGAGACCTCTCTGAGAAGGGGTTCCTGGGCCATCATCATGATTATGTGAACTGACGCCTGGAGCAGGAGAGACCGCCCGGGAGAGTGAGCAGAATGAGAGGACAGGAGAGCAGGCTGTAAGGAGGAATTGGTAAAGGGACACGAAAATCAACTACATTATATATTGACAAATTGAAATAAAAAATAAATAAATAAAACAAATAAATAAAAAGAGAGCAGGCTGTGAAAGGCTCTGATACTGACAGGGACCTCATCTGGCTCTTACCGTGTGAAATTGGGCAAATTATTTAACTTTTGAATCTCAACTTTTTTTTTTTTTTTATAAAATTAGTGGGGGAATCACAATAATATATTTTAAAGAGTTTTGAGAATTAATTGAGAATATTATATAATTTAATGCATATAACACACTTTGTGAAGAAAGAGGGCCTTAGATATAATGAATTAGAGAAATCTGAATTTGTCGACCATGAAACACTGTCATCCCTGCTCCATGCACAATGCACTTAATTATTTAGTGAGTTGATTTGCTCACCTGTTCATTCATTCATTTGTTTGAAAATTTTAATAATATAAGACACAGCAGCCCACCAGAATGTAAGCTAGGATCTTGACAATAACCTGCTCTAACCCCACAGGGCCTAGTCCACCCATCCCTTCCCTGATCCTCCCTGCCCAAAGGACTTATTATTCTAAAACAAATTTTCATCTATACCTTGTTTTCTTCATTTCATATAGTTTTATTTGGTTATACACCAACCCAAAAAGGATATGTTTTGCTATTTTTAAATGTATGAATAAGCTATTATGCTTTACTTTTACTTTATTATTATGATCTCTTGAGAATTAATTTTTTCACTTACTCTTATATGGTTTTGTGTTGATTCAGTTCATTCATTTTGAATGCTGAATCACGGTAAGTTGAGTGAATATCTAATAATGAATAATCTACCTTCCATTTAATAGCCATTTGACTTGTTTCTAGATTTACAACTGTGAAGAGTGCTAGCAGTTTTTCAGTTTTCACTTCATATTGTCTCCTGAAAATACTAACATAGTTGTTATAATAAGAAAAGTATAGTAGAGTAACAAGTATAAAATCAGATAAAATTCACTTGTACCCAGAAGAGGACAGTATCCCCCACTGGCAACTAGAAAGCTATACTCAGCCTCTCTGCATGAGGGAGGGGTCAATGGAGGGCTTTTTATCTACATCCTGTGCAGGGAGCCTGGACACCTGACACACACTCCTGAGCCCGGATTCTGCTCCCAGCCAGTGCAGAGAGAGCCCCAAGTTGCTAACACTTACCTGTGAGGATGCTGCTGGCAAAAACAAGCAAGAGGATGATGAGGCTCAGTAGGGAAGACTTTATTATTTGTAACATAGAAGAACGGAGCTGACCATCTGGGGGGAAATTCAGGACCTTCCACAGATTGATGTCAGCATCTCAGAGTCCAGGACATGGAGACAGGGATAAGAGGGAGGAGGAGCAGCAGGCTGGGGCACGTCTTCTGCAGTTTGGCTTCTCCACTGCTGCTTGTCTGAGGTCCTCATGGCTCAGGTCAGCAGCAGCCTCCAGAGCAGCAGCCGGAGCTCCCAGACTGCTGGCCACCACCACCGCCACAACAGTCAGAGCTCTGGTGTCTGTAGCAGTGGGACCTGCAGTTCCTGTGGTGGCTCAGGCAGCAGCCATCACCTCCAGAGCTGCAGCAGCCTCCAGAACTGGAGCCGCAGCAGCCATCACCTCCAGAGCTGCAGCAGCCTCCAGAACTGGAGCCGCAGCAGCCAATGGAGCTGGCACTGCAGCAGGAAGAGACCAGAGGGCACTTAGGGGGACACTTTGGAAGGCACTCGGGGTTGCACTTGGGAGGGGATCTGGCACTGCTGCTGGTTCTGCTGGCAGGACATTTTCAAGAAGAACTCAGTAAACCTAAGGAGAAACTTTAAAAGCCATTGGCACAAATGTCAAGCAGATATGAGGGTACTTCAGAAAGTTCAGGAAAAATAGCATGAAAAGATAATATGAATCTTTCCATGAACTCTTTGAAGTACCCTCATATGTCCTTTATCCTGTCCTTTAAATCCTCATTCTAAAACAGGCTACTCTGTGAACAAGATCTATAAATGGAATTTGGAAATGGGTATGAAGTGAAATTGAGTGCAATACAAGCTCTCGCTCTTGCATTTTTCCCCAATAAATGATACTGACCATCTTCCTTAAGGGACTCTAAAATCAACCCAATGCGAGGCTTCCCATGCACTTGGAAGCATAGCTGGCCATGTGTTCAGAACCTTCCTTTGGTGGATCAATCATTCTTCTGCATGTCAGATGGGAACTTGTCATCTTTGAGAACACTTACTAGAGGAGGATTAGCAGGAAAGACACAGAAGGCCCGAACCTGAGCAGTGCAACTCCTAGGACTGCTGTTGGTTTCTTCCTTCTCTTCTTCTTCTACCCCACTGCTCACAGTGCAGTTCTTCTCATTGCTCTCCCCCACTAAGCTAGGACACTCACAGCCCCATGGCCTGCTTCTTGTCACATACTCACCAGACCAAGAGAGGTCGGGAGAGGATGTCACTGACAAGGCCACATAAAGATAAGCCTGGGCCAAGATCACCTGCAGGTTGAAGAATCCCTCACAGTGGCTTCCCCCACCCCCAAGTAACTTCTTCCTTATTCCCCCTTTCCCTGTCTTCTTTTGCCCTCCCTCCACACACTCCTGCCCCTCCCCCCCCCTCAGCCTTCTTTGCCAAGCACTCAGCTGGTCAGTGGGGGCAGGAGCCATCACTGATGACAAGGTTGAGGCTGAGAAGCTGGCGCTGGAGCCGGCGCTGGAGCCCTTCTGGGTCCGGTGTCTTCCCAGGAGTGAGGCACTTCCCATGCATGCAGAACAGTCACTTTCACAGTGTGGGTTGAGGGTGACTATTCTCACATTCCCCACGCTGAGGTTCCAGGGTCTCCCTGGACAGGGGCCAAGAGGAATCCCGGAAGCCAGAGACTTCCCAGATATCTGCTCCCCAGGCCTGCTGCAGCCAGCCATTCCACCTGCATGCATTCACTCGTTCATTAATTCCATAAATACATAGTGTCTGTCTTGGGTCCATAATTTTGCAAGATAGCAGTGACACAAAGATGACATAGACTGCTCTGAAGACCTTGCAGTCTCAGAGTGTGAATATGTACGTAATGATTTGTACGTTTATGTGCCATAAGATCTTGATCTTTTTTTCAGGTCCCCAGGGCAGTTTCTCAGTTTTTCTGCATGTCTGTCCAACCGATGAACTATTTGAGAGTGCGATATGTTTTATTCATCTCTGTATTCCATGTGCTTGGTACAGCATCTGGCACAATAAACTTAGGAAGGAGATTAAACATCAGGAAAGGGGAGGGCAAATGTTTATGAAGCACTGAGGCAGAGACTCAGGCCAAAGTGTGGCAAACTCTTGGTTTTCAGAATCGCTTGTAGCAAGGGAGATTCCCAAGGAGGTGCAGTGTTATTTCCACTAATACCGGATATTAATTCTGAGAGATAAATCATTTCAGAGCATAGCTCTATGGGAAATGAGATCAAGTGGGACTGAGACCAGGAGCCAGCATGTGGACCTGAAGCAATCCACAGAGGTATGGAACGAAAGGTCTTGGAGAGTCTGATGGCCCCAGAGGGAGAGGGAGGTGCTAAGATGTGAAGAGGGTAAGAGAGAGATAAATATTATTTTGAACTTGGAAGCTCTAACAGACTTTTGCTTCAGAGATGAAGGTCAGGGCTGAAAGTGCTTGAGAATGAGAATAATTGCATTATTGAGATTATTATTGTCTATAGATAGATACTTAGAGAGAAGGGAAATAAAATAAGACATAAGTGGATTTCTTTTGACATTAATTCAACACCTACTAATTATCAAACACAGGGTTAAATTGCTGTGAATAGAAAAGTATCACTCACTTTAATCAGGGTGTTTTTTTTTTTTTTTTTTTTTTTTTAAAGATGACCGGTAAGGGGATCTTAACCCTTGACTTGGTGTTGTCAGCACCACACTCAGCCAGTGAGCGAACCGGCCATCCGTATATGGGATCCGAACCCGGGGCCTTGGTGTTATCAGCACCGCACTCTCCCGAGTGAGCCATGGGCCGGCCCTAATCAGGGTGTTTTTTAAGAGAACAGAGCAATCTTCTGATCAGGGTTTCCAAGGTTTAATGGGCATATATAGGAGGGCATCACCTAACACAGACTGAATTGGCTCCTTAGTGATGCAATAACCACTTGAAGGTGCATGAGGAAATAAGGGGGGTGTGCATGCTGAGAAAAAAAGAGAGATAAAATGAGAGAGAGAACCAGCCACAGAACCTTGGGACTATTCCAACTTTTAATGCGTAGACAAAAGAGATGTAAAAATGACAGAGTCTAAGAAAAAAAGTTGAGATATTTAGCTGAAAAAATCAGTAGAAAATCATGGTATTCTGGAAAAACTGGGAAGAGAAATTTCAAAAAAGGGAAGAGTGCCCACATTGCCAAATGCTACAGAAATGGAATCCATTGGTGACACTGAATTAAAATACTAATATAATGGTGAGGGCTGAAACTATTTAATAATAATATTGCAAAGGAGTAGGATAGACAAAATAGAGATCACTATTTCAAGGAGTTTAAGAGACAGATGAATGATGGATTTTGTGACAGAATAAAGAAACCACAATTTTCACACAATACGAAGCAGTCAAAGTAAGGTCATGATAGCAAGTTTTCCGTGAAATTTGTGATGTTTATTCAAAGAACTACAGCGATTCAGAGATCTTGATTTTTAAGAAAAATCTTTGAATTCTTTTCTAAAAGCTTGATTTTTAAGCAGACCAGGAATTTTAAGAGGACAGGGATTTTAAGAAAGTGTTATTCAAAAGCCAACAATTGATAAAAGTAATGATGATACAGCCCTGATTACACCTCCAGTCAAGAAAAGCTAGAGCTGACATCAGAGAAGCAGAAGATTGAGAGAAAAGAGAGCGCTGACTGAAACAAATGGGAGGCATTACAGAATGTGAGTTTAAAAGGACAGTTTTGGAGTCACAGAGACTTAAGTTGGCATCCCTGCTTCTCTGTGGGCAAGCTGTGCGAACTTAAGCAAGCAATGTGTATTTCCTAAGGTACACTTTCATCGTCAGCAAAATGATGATTATAGTTCTGCTAATCTTTCAACATAAAATGAGATACTGCCTGTAAAACACCAAGCAAAGAGCCACACACGTGCTGGAATTCAAAAGTGGCAGCTACTTCTACAACTGCTATTTCTACTACTCTGCTGATTATGATTATATCACATGCCTTAGTATTTTAATAGGCATCATTCTGTCTAGAAAGCCTCCCTTGTCACAGAGGAGAACTGATATTAATGAGAAATGATATAATTAGAAGTCTTAATTTTGTCCTATTTTCCCGTTGGACTCAATGGGGGCCGTAGGTGGATATTTATGAAAATAAAGGTGGGTAAAGACTGAGGGTTAGGTGTGTCTCATTCTACATCACTTTTTAAACATATTCTACATGCAAAGTATTTCACTAAATAATATGGAGGATCCAGAGAGATTTGGAAACCACTCTTATCTTCAAAGACGCACTTATAAAGTTTATCATCTAAAAGGCCAAACAGCACTCCACTAGCTTTGACATTAGGCCGCCAGTGATTATTGCAGACAAAGGTATTCTCTGCAAAACCAAGGTGTGACCATCTAAAGAAAAAGCCTAAGCAATGAAAATGAGCAGAGGTAGATGTCAAGATGCAGAGATATATTGATAGCTGTGGAGTGTAAGAATGAGACTCAGAGAGGAGCAAAGTAAGAGGTATCTGGGGGGATAAAAGCTTCTATATAACCAGAGGAACAATAACATAACGACAATGAAGAGAGATGGTGACATGGGATGACGGTGGAGGTGATCTACAACTCTTTGCACTTAACATAGAGCTAAAGGACCACACATGATTTCTAGTTGAATTAATGAGCCTAAGTATTGTGATAGTTCAGAGAAGGAAGTTATTTTTATGGGCCAGAAAATTAAGACTTGTTTTTAGGAGAATTAAAACTAATGAAAACTACAAAGGGATTGATATTAGTGGTGACTTAGCAGTCCTAATTCAATAGAGTCAGCCATGGTCAAGGATTGCATCAAATAAACTTATGTTAACCTGACTAGTTCTCATTATTTATTAAAATATTAAGGCATAGCTTATTCCTAAACTCTACATTTGCTAAACTCAAATTTTTAAATGGAGTGGTTTTTTTAAAAGGATGATTTAAAAATCCAATTATGGTGAAATCTTCGAGTTATCATAAAAGAATCTGATTTTCCTTGTAATAAGGAGGCCTAACTTACCTTTCTTAAATTTTAAATACATTTTAAAGAAGTGTTGAGAATTCCTCTCCTCTCCTCAATCATGAATAAGCCCTGATTCTTTTTAAGACACCTGCAGGAATATGGATTTGTACTAGAGCACAAGATGCGGGGGAAGGAGGGAAGGGCACAGGGTAACGTTTTAACCTTCTCCCTGTTCCAGAGGGGGATGCCTGTGCTCACTGAAGAGATACGGTCAGATCTCTACCCAGAAATAAAAAAATAAAACAGATTCCATTTCCATAGACATCTTCACTCATGGACAGGCACTTACCAGGAAATAGGAAACATTTTCTCACCTGCAATTCTCAGCGATTCTCAGAAGTAACTTATAATGAGAGAAAACACAGCTCTATTGATACCTGCTTTGTAGAGAGGCTGGGCCTGAGAGGGTTGTGGATAGAGATAGATGGATGGAGGGCAGAGGTAAGTACTCAGTTACTTCTGGGCTCTGTTCCAATTCTGTGTCCACCTCTGGATCACCGGATTCTTTGGACTCTGTCTTCTGTTCCAAAGGTCTGACCCTCTCTCCTATCTTCAGGCAACAATAATTAAAGTTAACATCTATGGAATATCTACCACGCATCAGAGCTCCTCTAATCATTTTGCATGCTATGTCTCATCTAATCTTGACAGCATCCTATATACTAAATAATAATAATTGTTATGGGCCGGCCCCGTGGCTCACTCGGGAGAGTGCGGCGCTGGGAGCGCATCCTATATACTAAATAATAATAACTATTATGGACTGGTCCCGTGGCTCACTTGGGAGAGTGCGGCACTGCGAGAGCCGTGGCCACGGGTTCAGATCCTACATAGGGATGGCCGGTGTGCTCACTGGCTGAGCGCGGTGCGGGCGACACCAAGCCAAGGGTTATGATCCCCTTACCGGTCACACACACAAAAAATAATAATAATAATAATAATAATAATTATTATTATTATTATTTTAAAGTCAGGTGTCCTAACTTCAAAGCCATAAAGCACATCACCTCAGCCCTCCTCCTGTAGTTTTCCTTCTGTCTTAGTACATTTTCTGCTGCTATAACAGAATACCACAGGCTGGGCAATTTATAAAGAACAGAATTTAATTTGCCTCCTGATTTTGGAGGCTGGGAAGTCTAAGAGCACGGACTTCTTCTGCTGTGGCAAGAATCATTCCATGGCAGAAGACGAAGGCAGAAGAAAACATGAGAGACAGAGAGAGGCACCAGGGCTGGACTCACTTTATAACAACCCACTGTGGAGATAACTAACCCACCCCACGACAAGGACAATGATCTATTCATGAGGCTTCCACCTCATGACCCAGTCACATCTTATTAAGCTCCACCTCCAACACTGTTGCACTGGGGACTAAGTTCCAACACACAAACTTTTGGGGTACACATTCAAACCATAGCACCTTCCTTCCACATCTGGTTGCAGAAAGAATGCTGATTCACTAGACACAGCTACTTTTCACAAACAAGCACATAGGCTCTTTTTATTTTGAAGGAAAATGCAGTCATCAGAGAGATGTATAAATCACACACAACAGGCAAGACACAAAAATCCAAGAAATTTCTGTGGGAAAAATCCCTGTTCTTCATGAAATATAAATTAAATTCTGTCTGACCCCCTTCAGCCCCATCATTGACTACCAGCCTCAGATACTTCAGCACCCTCCCCTTTCCCCCAGCTCCCACTCACTCCCATTGCCTAGCCTCTTTTCTAAAGTTCAGGTTGTGGAGTAAAGCACGCCCGCACATAAAGCATGCATGCATGCATACACACAGACATACATACCAGGAGAGGCACCACCCCAGAGAATGCGCCTACAGAGCAGACACCCTGATCTGTGATGGCCAAGGGATGAGCAAGGGATAGCAGGAATGGCATGAGAATGAGACCAGAGGTGATTACCCCCACCCCACAGAGCCACAGAGCAGGAGGGCCATTCCAGCTACTATGCACTTCTAGGTGCTCCTGTCTAGTAATTCTGGCACCCTAAGGACCTGGGGTAGCGTGATGAGAATCTCTACGGGTCTGCCTAGCCTGTCTCTTAGGAAAAATCCTGTACTTTTTTCCGGCTGATGACTTTCATTTTTCAGTGAGTTTAATTTATGGCACTCTCCAACACTTGGAAGCTAAGAATAGTGATGAACAAGTGATACACATTGTGTAATTTACCTTCAAAGATTGCCAAGAAGAATTTCCTTTCTTGGACTTTGCTGAATTATAAATGGAGCTTAGCCTGGTTTTCTAATAGCTCCTTTATATAGCCACATTTTTAGCTCTCTTGTGGAAATTCCCATACTATTTTTCTCTGTTCTTTTTTCTCTATTCCTTGGCATTAAAGTATGTGGAAAGAATACAGGTCCAGATACCATATGATATAGAGCAAAGTCTAATCCAAAACCTGCAGCCAATTTATGATTTTCCCTTCAATAAGACAGTTAAGCTTTCTATAAAATGAGGATGGTGCAACAGATAATTAAGTGTCCTTTGTCAAGGTTAAGTTTCTAATCCTAAATGTCTCTTGTCCTTCAAATGAACTCCTCCTTGCTTCCCCCTCAATGCTCAGCCCTCCTTCAAGCCATGTCCCCAGCTCCACAGCCCCAGAGGGTACGTTTATGCTGTCAGAAACTTAGATCCAATCACATGTTCCTGAGCAGGAGGACAACTCCATAATGATATTCCCAAACCCAGAGCATATGGGAAACTAAGTGTCCCTGAAACCCTCTTCTTAATCCTCCATGCACAATGAGAACAGACTTGATCAATTAAAAACGATGATACTATTTTAAAGATGTGGAGACTAAAGAAAGGGAGGAGGTTCGAGTGAGAAAATAGAGTCACTAATACAGTATAATTTTTCTCACAATATAAAGTTTACTTCTATCAGCTTTGGGGGGTGGGGAGTCTCTTTGTCATTTAGCACAGTCTTCTCCTGAGTGGCAGAGGTCACCTTTACCCACACTCAGGAATACTTTCCTACTCATACCCTGAAGTTCTAGAAACCACAGAGAGACAAAAATACCTGCTTCCACAGTCTTCCAAGCTTCTATTTGCTTGTAAGATTATCTATCTCATCTACAAATGATTAACACTAAGAATATCCATCTACTTAGAGGGATATTTCACAGGTCCATGGGCGGCTTATGGCTCCCCTAAGGTACTCACATTAGAATATAGTCCCAATCTGCTCATTTCCCCAGAAAGACAACACAGAGCAACAGCAGTAGATTCATTTTATTACAGAGCTTGTCCACCAGTCACTCTGGTCCTAAACTGTTTCTTGCCCAGGCTTCAGGACATCTGTTTTCTACATGGGAGATAAAATTAGAAAGGGGAAGAAAAGAGATACCATGAATTAGAGACACAAATGACCATTAAAGAGGGGAGAACAAGGAAGAAAACACAACTATTGAATGTCCACAATGGCTCAGACAGTCTACATATATTATTTCATTTAATCTTTACAATAACAATACCAGGCTGGTGATAACGTTTTTATTTCACAAGTGAAGAAATTAAGATGCAAAGAGGCTAAAATATCTCATCTAATCTCAGAACTCATAGGTGGTAGAAATAATGTTATAATCTAGAGGCATTTGACTTCAAATCTTGTGCTCTTTCCACAGTACCACACTGAGGAGAATTTAGCAATGAAAACCTTATACAATATATTTTATACCATAAAGGGTTCAGCATTCACATTGCTGGAATTGAGAGGATACCTATAAGTTGCCTTTCATACAGAATTTTTATTATTTATAATTGTGTTATAAGTAATAAAAGCACCTAGCCAATGACCAGCATGTGGTAGATACTCAGTGGTGTTTACCTGCATTTTTGATAGACATCAATAAATGTTCTCATAGCTGTGTAATGAGATGGCTCCATCAAACATCCGATGGCCCAGAAATAGCCCAGGTATGTGGAACTGTATAATAATGAGAAGGTCATAGGCATTAGAAATATGTGGGTCCTTTTCTTATCTCCATTGAGAAAGTAGTTCAGATCTTTAAAGATGCAGTGCTTTCTGAAGCTTCCTTTCTTAATGATGTGAAAGATGGAACTGCTGGAAACATGAATGCCCTCTTTGGAAAAATACTCCATAGTCTGTGTATTTAATGCAGCATTTCTGCAAAGGCAAATCATACTGTTAAACAATCACACACACACACACACACACACACACACACACACACACACACACACACACACAGTGTGGTGTTCTTTAATCAAATTAGTTTAGGAAACACAAGGTTTTATAAAGTAAAACTGCTTTCTTTGCATTAACTTTTCAGACCCATTATTATGTAATCACACACATGACTAGTCATGAAGGTCATTATAATGCAATGTTTCAAACAATGCACTGTTTCCTGATGTATCTGAACATGGGAATCTTTGTATGTGGTGAATTTTATGGAATTCGTGTTCTGAGGAACAGAATTTGAGAGGCCCCGATCTAACTTCTGGGCTCCAATAATGGTGGGCTATATTATACAGGTAAACTTCTACTAGAAACAACTAAAATAACGATTAAAATCTACCTACCTACCTGTTTATCTACCGATGTACACACATATGTACTCATATATATATGAGTGTATATAGATATACAATATATATGCACATATATATTCTTTGCTCTCTCGTGTGTGTGTGCACATGTATGTGTATGTGTGTGCAGGAATAGAAATTACCAAACAAAAACTAAAGAGAAAACGAGAGGAAAGAGGAATCAGAGAGGTTAGAACAGTAAGCTGCTTTTGCCCTGAGGGTAAAATCAACATAACCAGTCTTTCCTTTTGGGAACCATGCTTGATGAGGAGGACGGAAGTCAGAGTCCAGTCCCCACCAGGGTGGGAGGCCTGGTAAGAGACCATCCCAAAGTTAGCTGGGCTCTTGCTCACAGGGTAAGGATGAACTAGAAGAGACCAACTGCACTGACTTGCTGCTGTGCTCTGCGCACCCTCCCCCACGAACTTTGTTAAAGGTGGTCCTAGAACAGGAGACCCAGTGGTCTGCAGCAGAAGCAAACACAAATCTTCTCTGGAGCAAGGCATTTGCAATTGTTCCCACAAGTACATTTTCAGGTAAGTGATGCCTCACTGTCCCCTCCTTGGCTGAGGTGCTGCTCATCTCTGGCTTAGATATGGCTGCAGGCTTCCTCTGTGTTCCCATAGTGTCGTATTTACTGTATTTATCATTTCATCTTTGTTGTTTGACACGCTGGCTCAACAAGAAGACTGTAGACTCTTCCTAGGCAGAGACCATGCCCTCTTCATGCTGGCGCTCTCTGAGTACAGAGCCTGTGTGCAATACGTGTTTGTTCAGTGAATGAATAAAACCTTCCTGAGGGTGTGGGAACGGAGAAGGAGTGCTCCAGGTGTGAATAAGGCAGGTAGCTCCTGAGACGCAAGGCCAAACTCTACCTCTGCCTCTGCTTCCCAGCCCTCCTTTGGTTTATTCCCAGGCCATAAATCCCCAATCATGGAATGTTGCAAATCATGCTTTTAGGAGGTCTGTCTTGGAAGAAGCAGCCTTATTCCAAAGAACTCTTGCAATATGAGCAGAGGAAAATAAGAATCAAGGTGGACAAGAAACAGAAGAATGAGGGAAAGAGAAGGGCACAGAGCAAGGGGAACCAAGGGGTACCAGCCCCATAGAAACCAAAATGGGATGTGTGCACAAAACTTCTGTTCTGAGTCCTGCCCCACCACATACTTGTCATCTGGATCAATTCACCTGACTTTTCTGAACCTTATTTTCCTCATCTGTTATATCAGAGCAGTAATGATATCAATATTTCCTTTACTGTTTCATACAGCTGTATTTTAAGTGAGATAATGGATTTTAAGTTGCTGTGTAATTCAAAGAGAGCATATAAAATAGATTTTACCTAGCAGTTTTTAGTTATCATTACTAGCAGTACTTAAAAAGGAAGCACAGAGAGAAGAGAGGTTGAAGACAAAAGACTCTGTCACTTTGATAGGAAGCAGGTTCCCAGCTGTCATGAAGGCACAGAAGCCCTTCCTCCATGGGGATCCAAATGCTAGAGGAGAGGACAGAACCACATACTGGTTAAGAACTCAGGCTCTGAAGGAAGGCTGGGTTGAAACCTCAGCTACTATTAGTGTAACTTTAGTCAAGTTACTTAATCTCAGGAGGCTCACTATTCTTAGCTATAAAATGAGAATAAAAGTTGTATCTCCCTCTTGGGTAATGGATGAGATTTAATTATTCTTCCAGTAATTATGTATTAACTATCTGTTATGTGCCAGAGATTGTTCTTGGACAGGGGGTACGAACGGTGAATAAGACACATAAGACACCCTGACTTCAGGGTGTCTCCATTCTAGCAGGAAAGGCAAAACAATACACAAATGAATATGTAATACAGCATTTGTAGAAAAAAGTCCATGAAGGAGAATAAAGTAGGGCGGGATGAGGAGTGGGGCGGGGCACTGTCTGAGGCGAGGTGGTCGGAGCTGGGTATGTGCAGTGCTCAGCACCGTGACAGGCTCAGTGAACAGCAGGCAGTACTTAGCCTGACATTTTCCTTTCTAAGAAGTCCACAGAAGCTAAGCCATGAGTCTTCTCTGATGTCCCCTGGGTAACCAGACTGGATTCACACAGTACAGGAAATCCCCACAGCATAGACACATAAATGGGGAAGATTCATTCCTTATTTGACAAGATTGTTGAGTGCCTCCTTGTACTTGGCTCTGGGGACATCAAGCAAACAAGGCCTAGCTCCCAGCTCCTATAGACTGCCCAGTCTAGGAGGTTAAGATGAGCAGGTGTCCCAGCAGAATGGCCGTGTGAGCAGAACACGAGGCCTAGCCACGGGGATCCCGGAGAGCATTACTCACCACCCGCCTTTCTCAGCCCTTCAGTGCTGTACGAACGGTTCCACCACCCCAACACCCATCTGTCTCACACAGCAGACGTGCTAATCAGGTCATCAGCTGCCATCAACTGGGTGGAGATGCTTACATGAATGACGGGAATATCTGATTATGACATTTTCCCCGGCCACCTTCTGTCTGAGGACCTGGTCTGGATTCCCCTCTTGTCAAGCACTGACTCTAAGAGATGAGCTATTACTTGGGTGCCCCACTCCCTGTGCCCCCTTAAGGGACACAACTGGTCATCCATCAAGCCCATTTCCAGTACCTTAGGAAGATAATCCCTGAACTTTGAGGAAAATTCAAAGAATTGAAAGCACAGACTATGAGAGCTTAGAAAAGGCCATTAGTGATCATCTCATCCAACTTCCCCATTTTACAGAGGAAGAAACTGAAGCCCAGAGAGGTGACGTGGCTTATTCAATGTTATAGAAGGAATTTGTAGCAGAGCTGGAATAAGAACAGAAGTAGGAGAAGCGGAGAGAAAGTAGTCATTTACAGTGTCGGGTTACACATTTTCATAATTTTATCCGGAATGAAAACCTTCTCTCATTGCATTTTATTATAGAACTGAAAGTTTGAAGACATAGGAACCCCTTGATACTCTTCATCTGATGTGACCATCACCTTCCTACTCTCTAAGTTGCCTTTCATATTTACTGACATAGCCCCGCCAACCATGGATAGCAAAATGGCTTAACATCTTGTGTACATAATATGTGCTAGGCTCTATTAGGCAGTTTTATGAGACACAATCTGAACAGAGAGATCGTGTAACTCACCTACAGTCATAGGGTCAGTGAATGTGTATCTTTGACTCAAAAGTCCAGATCTTACCACAACACTGGCTGTTGTTTCCACATACCTGCCAGTAGTTCAGGTCAGTCGTTTCATTGCTCTGAAAAGAAAAACATCACATGTTAAGAGACTAACAGTGCCCAGCACACAGTAGGCCCTCAAAAAAAAAAATGCAGGGAAATTTTCTCTGTCTTCCCCTTTAGGTGTCAAGCATAAATAGATTTGATTCATTTTTCTTAAGGCTACTTAATAATATTGGGTGTATATTCATATATAATGTGATATGAAATTTTCTCCATTTTCTCCATATCATATTACATGCAACTTAGAGAGTAGGAAGGTGACAATCACATCAGATGAAAAGTATCAGGGGGGTCTTATGGCTTCAAATGTTTAGGTCTATAGTAAAATGCAATGAGAAAAAGTTTTCATTCTAGATAAAATTATGGAAATATGTAACCTGACACTTTAAATGACTATTGTCTCCCAGCTTCTCCTACCTCTATACATATATAATCAATTATATGTATAATACATGTATAAGATATAAAAAATTAGATGTGTATGACTATATTTTTGTTTATTAATTCTGGAAAATATTATACAGTCTCTCAATATGTATTAGCCTTACTTGTTAGAAATTTTAGCAGAGGCAATTTCCTGAATGAGAAAAAATCATAAAAACTATCCTATCCAGGCAAGTGGGGCTAGGTTTCTACTCAGCAGACTTTTATATTCCAGAAAAGCTGTGGGGAAAATTGTGGGATCTCATGCTAGATCCCAGGATAGCAGCATCTTAGCCTGTCCAAGAAAACTCGTCCCAATTTCTCAGGGTGTTGGTTCCACGTTCTGGAGTCGCCATTTTCTCTAAACCGTTCATAGTTAAGTCTCCAATAAATATGTAGAGGGACCAGAAAGCAGGACATTTGTATTATTTCACATAAGAAATGGTGCAGCAAGATTTTTTTAAGCTATAAAAAATAGGATATGATAGAACTTTTAGTTAAGATAAAAATGTCCTGAAACTGAATAATCTGAAGGCCGCATTTCTTACTCATCAATTTTAGAAATAAGGGAGTCAGCATCATGCAGTGTGAAGATTCCTGTACCAGGAGGCAAAGATCACCCAATACTGGCAACTGAAGGCATCTTATTCGTAATGTGGCCCAAGCTGTCAATTCACAGATGTGCAAACTAGACCCAGAGAGGGGAAGTCACACATGGGAGGGCTAGGAGAGAACCAGGTAAACTAATGCTCTTGAGCAATTGCTTTAGATAATTATTTATATGCTCTAAAATAAAAATTATTCTGCAGAGAGAAATAAACTTTTGAAGGCACACATCATGTGGTAACACCTGAGTGCACGGAAGCTCTCAGTAGCTGCTTTGATACCTCCACCCACGCAGTCCTTAGCAGCACCACCAGACCTTCTTGCCCTTTCTGCCTCACCTTTCACTCTCCCCATCAGCCCCTCCCACTTGTCAGGCTCCCCTTGCCACAGAGCCCTGCGTGTGCTCTTGATTCTGCATGGAAAAGTGTTCCTCACTGCTCTATAATTAACTCCTACTCGATCCTGGGGTAAAGCTGCACTATCTCGGGGAAGTCTTTACTGATCTCCCTGACCAAGTAAAATTTGCATATCGCAGGGTACCTGGTACTCTTCCTTCATAGCTCTGTTCACAGATGCATCTTTTTATCTGTTTATTGCATTATTTCATTGGTTATTGTTCCTCTCTGCTGTAAACTCCAAAATAGTAGAGATGCTACCTGGAACAAAATAGAATTTTAATAACTATTTACTAGACAAATAAATGAAAATCTGACATAAAAGTTGTTTATAGATCTTCCAGACTGGCCAGGCTCATGAGGGCTTTTCTAGCACTGGCCTCAGGTTGCTCAGTCTCCTGATGCTTGTGTGGGAGGGAGGCCCCCGCTGTCATGTGTTGGGGCTGACTAGGAGGTCCTCACCCTGGATTCCTTGAAAGGCTGGATCCCTCAGCTGCTGCTTCTCTTTACATCGTCTTTTCTGCACATCCAGCAACATGCAAGCAGGGCTCTTCCAAAGGTCTGGTGTTGCAGAAAGCTATTTCTGTTCTACTGCATCTCCTGTCTCTAAACTTAGTTCCCTACTTCATGGGGATCAGGGATTGAATTTGTTTTCAAAATTATATTAACTTTCTGGGGTCTAGGTGGTGGTTATACAGGTGTGTTTATTGAGTAATACACTTATAATTTGTGTTCTTTTCTAGAAGTGTGTTATATTTCAATATAAAACTGGAAAATATTTTTTAAAGGCCTTAACAGGAAATCATGTAGTAATGAGAGAAACAGAGACACAGAGAGAAAAACACAAGAGAGCGAGAAATCAAAAAGGGCAATAATAACGGCGTGGTTAGATAAATCATTGATCAGCCACACTATGGAAATATTAAAAAGCAAACAACGACAACAAAAAACCAAGATACAATTATATGCACTAATCAAAGTTTATGTTTGATGTTCACTTACTAAATGAAAACGGCTAGTCTTAGAACCTAAGGCTGTATTGTGACCCTATATAATAAAAAAGGGAAATGTCTAAAATTTAAGATTTATTAATATGTGGGTGTTTGCTCCTGGCCTTTTATTTTACTCATGCTTCCTACTAAAGAAAATTATGTTTTTGCCTTTTAAACTTCGTAATTTCTTCCCTCTCCGTATACAAAATCAAAAGAATGGGCTAGAGAGAGAGTTAGACCAGCTGGAGAAAAGAGAAGAGGTTTTTGTCCCTGGCTCAATTCCTCTGGAACAGAGAATACCAAGATGGGGTAAAGTATAGAGAAAAGGAGCCAGAAAGACTCAAACTATCTACAGACCCAGGTGGGTGTGAGAGGGAAGGAGAGAGGGTGAGTGGAGAAAGATTTTTTTAAAAATCCACAGTGTCTGTATGTTAGAGAATTTGGGGTAGTTTAGTGAGAGGCTCTTGAACAGCTGTGGAATATGGGAGACCTGAAGAGGATAAAATATGAGATTTTTAGAAGTATCTTATGGGTTATAAAGTGGATTTCCTACAATATTTTTTGATACACCACTGCTAAACTGGGCATTTTAGATGCCATCTTCTGTAGGACTAGACCACAGGGGGATTCAGGAGTTACTCAGCTCTGTGTGGTTTACATAAAAGCAACACCTCGACAAAGGTCTAGATGGATATAATCCAAACTGAGTAGGATCATCCCTGGAAAAGAGTGTGGAATTGAAAGTTGATGGGTGACTTTTAATTTTCACCCATAAACTTCTGAACTGTTAACATTTTTATGTAACAGTTTTACATATTTATATAATTTGTAACTGATAACTACAAAAAAGCATCACATGCTCATGTTAACTGCAGAAGAAGCAGTACTCCATCTCCTACGTTGCAGATGCCCCTTGATGGTGCAAGAGGAAAGCATGGTCCTGGGCAAAGCTGTTCCCAGCTCTGAGTGGGTTTCCAGTGACTGGGCTGCATGTTTAGGGGATTTGGATGGAGGGATGGAGTAAGATTTGTGGAGCTACAGGTGTGTAGATATTCAAAGGCAGCAGAGCAATCAAGATGACTTTCTGCTGATGTTTTAGTGTGAATCAACAGAGATTGCTTAGAAATACTATTCCCTGCTCTTGTTCATTCATTCATTTATGCATTCACCAAACATATTGTCTCCTATGCACCAGGCTTTGGGGAATTCTTTAGAACAGTAGTTATTCCTCTACATATTTTTTTAATGTGTATATTTTTTTAATGTGACACAGGTTATAAAAGTCCACCCCCAACCCCCCAGAGCTAGGAAAGCCATGGAGAAGGAAGTTGTAATGAGGATAAGCAACTTGCATTGGGGCCTGGATGCTCGTCCCACAAGGTTCACCTTCCTCTTGGAGATCACTCACTTAACTACCAGGGCCAACCTAGGGAATATCTACCCACTTCAGGGGAGTCTTGGACTCTTCCTTCAGGTCTTTCCTTTATGGCCTCCAGAGGGTAAGCCTATCAGATGAGAAAATGTAATCCATACAGTCCACCATGAGGTCAAGCCACTTGAATAGCTGTAGGGACATCTTTGGTGATGCTCCAGAGCACATATGATTTCACTATCCCTTCAACACCCAGTAAGATAAACTCTGAGTTTACATACAACAATAATGCTACCATGAGAGCCTCATCATGGCCAAACTCTCTCTTCAGACTAATCAGAATGCAGGATAGAGGCAGCCCTCGACCCCAAGATCTCTAGCCTCAGATCCTGCTAATGTGCATGAGGAAGTTTATTCACAGCATTCTAGAAGGCATGAGGATCCAAGGCTGAGATTTCACAGCTCAGTCTGCTTGTTCATGTTCATGTAGATCTTTCCTCTCGTTTAGAAACAAAAGAAGAGAGAGGGGCAGAAAAGTTTCTAATAGAAAAACATAAATATGGACCAAAGAAATAGACAGGAAGTCACCATGAATTGCATTCAGAACTTTATTCTTGCCAAAGTTTGGGGGTTGTACTAACTCTGGCAGGCTGCCTTGATAAAGAAGAAAAGTACAGAGGTAAAGGGGTAAGCTTTACATCACTGGGAATAAGAAGGAGGGGGCGAGAGGCTGGTGAAAGTTCCAGAAGTCAGAGTAGTGGTCAGTTCTGGAGTGGGACTATCCTTCTGTGTTTAACAGCAGCAGTCGTCCTCATTGTCACAGCATGCAGGACCTCGGGACCTCATGGGGATAATTCCCAAACAGCAGCACCCAGAGCCACAGCAACAAGAGCTGCAGCATCCGGAGCTGCAGCACCCGGAATCTTCACAGCAGCCAGATGATTCTGTGTTGCAATTTTGGGGCCGCTGGACCCAGCGTCTCAGGGGACTCACCCCAAAGGTCCGGGGAGCCAGGCAGCAGTAGCTAGTGGAACAAGGAGCAGAGCACGGGTCAGGAATGGCACAGTACTGGGAGGCTGAGCCACTTGCAGAAGCTGGGACACTGTAGCTCTGGCAAGGAGAAGGACACTGGACATAACACGTCTGGGTCTGGCAGGGAGCTGGACATTTGACATAGGTCGTCTGGCATGGAGTTGGGCACTTCACATATGTCTGGCATGGAGCTGGGCATTTCACATAGGTTGTCTGGCAGGGAGCTGGACACTTCACATATGTCTGGCATGGAGTTGGGCATTTCACATAAGTTTTAGGCTGGCAGGGAGCCAGGCACTTCACATACGTTTGAGTCTGGCATGGAACTTGATACTTCACATAAGTTTGAGATGGATTTGGAGCCGGGCATTTCACATAGGTTTGAGTCTGGCATGGTGCAGGTCCCGTCACACAGACAGTCTTGGTCTGGGTTGGAGCTGGGCATTTCACAGAGGCACTTTGCACAGCCCCCAATCCTGAACCTTTCACACAAGATGGAGGAATCTGGGGCTGCTTCTGCTGGTCACACATCTTGTGGCTTTGCAAAACCTGAAAAGAAAGGTTTCATCAGAACCGTGAAACTGGAAGTCTCCCAGGGAAACCTGCAGCATCCCCATTGGATGGAGTGAGGTGTAAGTGGTAGCCTTTTTGAGAAGGTCACAGACACCTGGAGGCTGCACACCTGGCAGTAGAGTGGACTCAGAGTCAGGGATTCTAGGCTCCGCTCTTGTGACTTTACCTGGCTACGTGGCTTCGAACAAGTCACTGATCACCTCTGGGCCTCAGTTTCCACAAGGGAGGATGAAGGGTTTGAAAAAGTGATGTCTGTATTTTTACCCAACTCCCCAAGCTTCCTTGCATCTCACTTCAGTGTCTGCATGTGAGTAATCCTTGGGAAATTGCTGTTCCCAGCTGATTTCCTGCTGCCACTGATTCTCTTCTGCCCGGCCAGAGAGTACCCAGGGAAGGCAAATATGTGCCAACAGACCCTGAGCCAACCTGACAAGGAGCAGAGGACAAGGGCAAATCTGAGCAAGTGGCCACCATCTGTTCCTTGGACCAGCTGGACCAATACTTCACTACTCAGTACTTCAATACTGAACACTCGGGGTAGCCCGTGGACCCAGGAGAGGGCTACACAACTGCACTCACAGAGGGGATCAAGTTCTCTGAAATCCCTTCTCACACAGGACCACCAGCTGCCCCTTCTCTCATTCCAGCTATCTCCACCAGCCTCTTTCAGCAGATGCCTCAGCACCCAGTCCTGGCTTGCCCTTCATCCTGCAGTTCTCCATCCCAACATCCCCATGGCTGTGTCTTGCCATATCCCATCCCCAGTATAGAGACTTACCCTCTCTGCTGACTGGAGCAAGACTGGAATAAGACAGTGATCTGAGGATCTGGCAGTTGGGGAGACTTTTTATAGGGCAGCAATGAAGCAATTTAATGGCATCTGAATGAAGCACCAGAGATCACGAGCACCAGGGCTGGTGTTGCATTGGCGAGATTCCTCCCCAGTATGCCTGGCCCTTCAGTCAGAGGTAGGGCATGTCACTGCTTGACACTGAGTTTTCCCAAACACAAGATAAATGATACCTGTTGCCTTCTTCATGAAACAAGTCAGTCTTCTTTTTCTAGAAATTATGAATTATACCTATGTGATCTGTCCCTAATAAAACTTTTTCTAGGTCACTTGGGTTTTTGAGGACTTGTCCATGATATGGCTAGATTCTCAATCTTTCATACATTGTGCCAAAAGATCAGTATGTCTTCCCAGCCTAAACTGAGTGTTCTTTCTGAGGCCCCCATGGCGGCTTCTGCTGGTCTGGGCTGCTGGACATGAAGAGTTTGACTCAGTGGTCTCTTGCTCAATATAGAAGCAAGGCCTCCAAGAAAAGGTTTTTTCCATGGGCCATCATGTTATCCTATATTTATCTGTAATTTGGGTAGATTTCTGACAATTGCAGACCCGGGCTCCATGTCTAGACCATCTCTCCTCAGCCTTCTCATGCTCTGTGGCCTCCCCGTCCTCACCTTCCTGGACCTCACCTCTAGACCTTCTGTTGAACGCTTTTTGTGTGCCAACATTTCACAAGGCATTCACATTTACAGACGGATGTAACTGAGGCCCTGAAAGACTAAGGGAGTTACCCCTCACCACAAAGCAAGTTAGCAGGAAAGCTTGAATTCAGTGCAGGCAGCCTCCTCTCACAGACCATGATCTTTGTCACTATAGCATGTTGCCTTTTACCTCTGGACATAGCATTGTCCTTGAATCCCTGCTCTGCTCCTTTCCCCAGGGCAGTAGATGCAGAAAGAGAGGGGGGGATAGTATCTCTTGAGCACTTACCAGGTGCTGACTACTGTCTAGCCTCTTTACCTCTGTTTTTTATTTGATCTTTGCAATAACCTGTGAGATAGGATATGTTCACCCCAATTTTAAGAAGAGAAAAAGGAGATTTAGAGGTCTTTCTCACCAAGGCCATCCTGTCAGCAGGTAGTAGAGTATCATTTGACCCTAGCCTGTCTCATTCCAGAGCCCATGCCCTTCCCACTGAACCATGTTAAGTTGCCAACTGTAGAAGGTTGCCTTGAGCCTGAGCCTGGCACTGGTTCAAATGTCACTCCCTCAGATCAACCAGTCCAGGCCCCACAATGGCCATTGTGGCCTCTCAGGTAGAAGGTGCTCCTGTATTTATCCATAATGGATCCCCACATTCTTCTGGACCCATAAGCCCTTAGGATTCCAAATTTCCCCTGCCCCAAGCCAGGTTGTGCAAGGTCTGCCCATGAACAATTTGTTTTTTTTTTTAATCTCCCTAACTGTCCCAGTCTCTGGGTAGCCACCATTCTACTCTCTATTTCTATAGGATCAACCTTTTTAGATTTCACGTATGAGTGAGATCATGCACAATGTGTCTTACTGTGCCTGGTTTATCACACTTGACATAATATTATTTAGGTTCATCCATGCCATTGCAAATGACAGGATTTCCTCCTTTTTTATAGGTGAATGGTACTCAGTTGTGTATATATACTACATTTTCTTTTTCCATTTATCCACTGATAGATACTTAGGTTGATTTCATATCTTAGCTGTTGTGATCATGGTATCTCCCCTGCCAGGTAAGTATTCTTAGCTGTTGTGAATAGAACTGCAGCAAACATGGAAGTGCAGATGTCTCTTCAGCATACTGACTTCATTTCCTTTGGGTATACAGCCAGAAGTGGAACTATTGGATCATGGTAGTCTTCAATCTTGCAAAGTGTCCTGTTTTTAATATTGTAGGGAACCTTCATACTGTTTTCCTTAATGACTGTACTAACTTACACTTCCACCAACAGTGTGCAAATGTTCCCTTTTCTCCACATCCTTGACAACACTTGTTATCTTTTGTCTTTTTCTTAATGGTCATTCTAACAGGAAGGATGTGATACCCCATTGAGGTTTTGTCTGCATTTCCCTGATCATTTTTTCACTAAGCTGTTAGCCATTTGTATGTCTTCTTTTGAGATATGTTTTTCAGGTCCCTTGCCCTTTTTAAAATCAGGTCATTTGTTTTCTTGCTATTAAGTTGTTTGAGTTTCTTATGTACTTTGGATATCAACTCCTTATCAGATGTATAGTTTGCAAATGTTTTCTCCTCTTCTGTAGGTTGCCTCTTCACTCTGTTAATTGTTTCTTTTTGCAGGAGAGAAGCATTTAGTTTGATATAATCCCACTTGTCTATTTTTGCTTTTGTTGCCTGTGATTTTGAGAGCATATCCAAAAATCATTGCCCAGACCAATGTCATGGAGATTTTTCCCTATGTTTTCTTCTAGTAGTTTCATAGTTTTGAATCTTACATTTAAGTCTTTAATACATTTTGAGTTGATTCTTGTATATGGTGTAAGATAAGGGTCTAATTTCTTTCATCTGCATAGAGGTAACTGATTTTCCCAGCACCATTTATTGAAGAGACTGTTATTTCCCCATCATGTGTTCTTGGCATTTTTGTCAGAAATCAGTTGGCTGTAAATGTGTGGATTTATTTCTGGGTTCTCTATTCTGTTCTATTGGTTTGTGTGTCTGTTTTTATGCCAGTACCATGCTGTTTGGGTTACTATATCTTTGTAATATATTTTGAAGTCAGGTAGTGTGATACCTCCCTGCTCCTGAACAATTTGGAGGAACAAGAAGGGGATGTTCTTCCTCAGTCTTGGAATGTGCCCTGTTTTCTCCCTGCCTCTAATGGGTTTGTCACACTCATACCTCCATCTGTGAAGCCCACCAATTCTTCTCGTCAAGGGGAAGAGAGAGAGCGAGGAGAGATATGGTTCTAGGCCATTTCATCCCACTCTCCTAAGTGTCCTGAATTGATACCCAGGCATGATGTTACTGAGGGAAGGAAAAAGAAAAAATGTCTTATTGGCGTTCACATGGATAGCTCATCAAATTTAGTCCTCACAGTAGTGTCTCAAACAAACAAACAAATAAATAACCTGTCCAGGATCACATAGCTAGAAGTGTTAGAGCTAGAATTTAAACCCAAGTATAAGAGACTTCAAATTTTATTGCTTATCCATCACAATGCACTGCTTCTGGTGTTAAAATCCATGATATTTTAGGAACCATACCTTTCAGCCATCCAACAGGCAGTCATTAAAAAGCCTTCTATATTTTTTTCTTTCCTTTTTTTTTAATTGAAGCATAATTGGTTATACATATTTGTGGGGTACAAAGTTGATTGTCAATAATCGTGTACAATATATGATGGTCAAATCAGGATAGTTAGCTTATTCATCATTACAATACATAATCATTCTTTGTGTCTGTTAACCAATTTCTCATTAATTTCCCAATAAGCCCCCTCCCTCTCCCCCCTCCCCCTGTCCACTCCTAGTAACCTCAGTTCTGTTCTCCATATTATATGTAGGATGGGACAGCACCACTTTACAGGAAAGAAAATGCCCCAGAAGGCCAGCCATTTTAGGACATGTCAACAAAAAAGAGAGACATTTCAAGACATGAGTAGGGATTCCTACTGATCTTTAAATCATCTTGGACTCTTATCCTGATCCTGCCACTGCCCCACCGTCTGATTCCACAGTGCTCTGCTGTCTCTAGGCCTCTTCTTTTCCACTACAAGGTAAAAAGTTTAGATGAAGCCCCTATGGCTATGATATTCTATGAATATTGGGGCCTGTTCCACAAAGGAAATGTATACCTCCACAACCTAGCTGTCCATGGAGTTATTCCTACAAGACTGTAAGTTTCAAGAGTTGGAAACTGTGGGCACATTCACTGTGTATCATCACAGGACCTGGGAAACACTGACTAAACACATGACAGAATGAATGAATGAATGAGGATGTCTTACACTGACAGTGCAGGCCAGACCGACCTCCCTGCTCCATGGTGTGATTGCCTATCTGTGCATCTCATGCCATCGGTGAGCTCTGATTGGCTCACTTCCTGCTCCATGGAGTCAGGCCCTCACTAATGAGTCTGACATCTGCAGGCAGCATTGACATCCCTAATGAGAGATACTGCATCCACATGCCACCAAAACAGGTGGGTGGGTTGGGCCCCGCCCATTCTATAGACTGGGAAGGCAAGGCATGGCTAAGTCAGATGACTGGTGCAAGTGCCAGGATGAGTCATAGGGTTATCTCCAAAAGCTCCCACAACCTCCCTCCCATTTATCTATTTGAACACAAGCCCATAGAATCAAAAACCTATGGATTCATACAATGATATTCTAGTGGATTCATAGGGTAATAGATGGAGAGAATCATCTCCAAGGGGGAGGGGACTAAAACAAGTCACAGGGTCTGGCTCCTGCCAGGATGCAGGTGAAAATCTGTGTCATCCCACCTAATGGGCTGCCCTTCTTAGGAAGATTTACTGGTCCTTAAAAGATCTCTGTAGTCCCCCTGGTTAGTTTGTTTCAGAATTTGCCATCTGGATAATCAGGAACTATATGCTAGATTATCTCTCAGGTCCTTTATAACACCAGCATCTACAAATCCTGACATTAATTACATGTTTGATACTGTGCCTCTTGGAATATGAACCAGACCAAGATTTCAACTCCATGGTACCCTCAGTCCCAACCAAGGGATTAGAATGAGGGTGCTCAAAGAGACATGTCACTCCCTGAGGGCAGGTCCTGGGTCTCCTCTCATCCTGGGAATTTGTCCTGATCAGAGACTGGGGGCTCAATAAAAGCAAAATCTGAGTCCTTCCCCTTCAGGGAAAAGAAGTAGGGGGAAGTTAGAAGCTATACACCAAGGAAAAGGTGGTCATAGGAATGCTGGTAGTCAGTGAGAAACCTCTCTTCTGTGTCTGATACCAGTGCTCCCAACACTTAGATCCCATTTCTGTGTGTGTCTCTATTACACCCTTAGCTCTGAAACTTGCACCAGAGATCCCCTGCACTATTTTTCCAGTGACAGATGGTTGTTCTGCCTAGATTATCAAGAGATTTATATTGTAGACCAAAGAAGGAGGGCTAGCAAGGACCTTTACAAGCATAGAGCTCAGCCCCTACATTGTAACTGAGGCCCACAGAGCCTACAGAGCAGGGAAGAAACTTGCTTGAGGCCACACAGCTAGGTAAGAGCAGACGTTAGACAGGAATCTCTGAATCCCCCCAGGGCATGTTGCATAACGACACATGGACACTGGACAGGCTCTCTAGGGTGCTCTCTCATCTGCCCTCTTCCTTGCCTCTCTCCCCATCCCTTACCCCACTGAGGCTACCACAAATAGAGCCAAGGAAGGTCCTTTAAGGGACATCCTCCATGGAGTAGAGAATGATTTCACATATGGGGGAGTGGTCACACAGGACTGCCACATGTAAGGGTTATCAGAACATGAGAATGCCAGCTCCACCTGGCTCAGAGTCTCACGGATTGTGTCTGTGCCAGGGACACAGGGCAAGACAGATCACAGGCCCTCTTGTTTGCATGGGCCTAGGAACATCAGTGCCCAAATACTCCTCTTTCACTTGGGTCTGGTTTCCTTGAACTTCTGCCAGTCCTTCCCCAATCCATTTATTCTCTCACATCACACTTCAGGTAATTGTTCCCTCAGATTTACCTATGGTTTTGTAGAGTTGTTAAGTTACATTTGGTCTTAACAACCACCTCCCAAAAATTTCAGTAAAAACTGCCTCTTTATCTTCGCATTTCAAGATGCAAGGGAATACAGGGAACTTCCATGCTCACCTAATACAGAGTGGTTCTAAGGAATAGAGTAGTAGAACCCACTGTGTTATGTCTTCTCGCAGACCCCTTCCTCCAAACCATTTCAGCCATCCTTTCTAAGTAAATCGCATGTCTCTGTCCTTTATCCCAAACTCTCCATGACCTCCAACAAAAGAGCCAGCTGAACTTCCTACAAACATCTCCTTTCAGAGGGTAGCAGTTCTCGTCACAGCTCTGCCAATTTCTAAATGTGTGACCATAGATCATTTGTTGAACTTTCTGAATTTCAGTTTCCTCATCTGTAAAATGGAGAAATTAATAGTCAATATGTCACTCCTCTGCTCAAAACATTCTAATGACATCTCACCCTATTCATGGTAAAAGCCAAAGTCCTTACCAATTGCTTCCAAAGGGATCTGCAGATTGGACTCAACACCCCTTACTTCCCTGACGTCATGTCTTACACTCTGCCCCTCTGACACCTGCCATGCTGGCTCCTTTGCAGTTCATCTGACACTCAGTCACACTCCTGCTTTGGGACCTTTGCTCTTGCTCTTTTCTCTGCTTATAATGTTCTCCCACATGCCCACGTGGCTAACTTGCTCGTTTCTTTCAAGTTTTTGCTCGAATGTGACCTCAGTGAGGCCTTCACCAGTGATCCTATTTAACACTATAATCCACACCTCCTGGCCTCCCTGATCCTCTTCCAAGTTTTATTTTTCTCCATTGAGTTTATAGCTGTCTAACAAGTTACATATTTCTGTACGTATGTGTTTTTCATATTCTCCCATCAGAATGTATACCTTTTCAGGTAAGAACCTTTATCTCTTTTGCTCACTGTTCTGTCCACAGTGCCTTATTATATATAGTGCTTGGCACACTCAAAACATACCTATTGGATGAGTGAGTAATACATATTTTTTATTCATCTTATTTGTCATCTGTCTTCCCTTATTAGAGTCTGCTTTGTTTACAGCTATATTCTCAGATCTTAAAACTACATTTGGCACATAGCTTGTACTTAATAAATATGTTTAGAATGAACAGTCCAAGCAAATATTAATGTGAGATAAAGCATGTGCCTATGTAAGTCCTAACTGAATTTTGCTACTATTGCTATCTCCTATCCTCCATCAACCTTAATAATTACAGCTGCATTCAGTCCTGAGCAGGGAGACTGCAGCAGGGGGCAGGGTGAGAAATGGGACTCTTATTTCAGTTGAGATGAACTGTGACCTGTCACACCAGCCCCTGCAAAGACAGCTTCTGGCCTCCATCCTTTCCCTCCATTCCAATACATCATTCTGGAGACTGGAAGGCCAGAATTTCAAATAGTGTACTGGGAGCTGTCACACCAGGGCTCTCTGTGAGGGTGGACAAATGAGGATTGTCTTGTTTTCAGTACCTCCTGAGCCAGCACAGCCATTTGGCACTTCTTAGAACTGCAAATGGGAGCTTGGGCAATGCTGCCCTGCCCCCATGCTTCCAGATCTGTGGGTAGCCCCAAGACCTTCTTTACATTTCTTTAGCCAGCCCCTCCATGACTTTTATAACAAATTCCCTGCATTAATGTTTCCTATATTTTAAATAGCCAGAGTGGTCTCTGCCTTCATAACTGAGCACTGACATCCTGAAGCATATACACTGTGTATAACATACAGCATACAGTTAAATCTTCTCTGAGAAAGTGAGAGGCATTTAACAAATGAAAAGAAGTAGATAACTAATTTCAATTGGTGGTAAGAGAAAGAACAAGCACAGCAACAACCACCAGGTTTATTTCAAGAGGGATTTTGTGGAAGGCCCGAGAGAGCCACACTGATGCCCCTCTCAGCTCTTCTGCACTTGCAGGGAATTCATTTAAGCTCCCCACGAGACCACCAGGCTAAGACAGGGCTGCAGTATCTGATTGATCTAATTAGAAGCATTACATCGATCTGATGCTTCTGCCTCAGAGAGAACCCTAAATCAGCAGGGCTCTGTGACGAAGGGCTCCTTAGCTCTGGGACAGAGTGGAGAGGAGAAAGAAAGTTTATTGGATTACAATCCTGACTGTTGGGTCACTGTAAACAGGCATCTTAAAAATTAAATAAATAAATAAATAAACAAACAAACAAACAAACAAACAAACAAACAAACGTCTGGGTCTGAGTAGTACTTTATTTAACCAGACTCCTGCATGTGCAGAACACAACTAATGAGAACAGCTACAAAGATCAGAAAGTTCTCCCACTCAGTTCCCAGGTGGACGTGGAGCTATTCTGTTATCTTAATCTCAATCTTTTTAAAAACAGAGAGGAAGAGAGAGAGAGACATAGACAAATAATCTGAGGAATAGAGATACTAATATAAAGCTAAAAGAATGCAAATTCAAGGCACAGAGTTGATGATTGTTTCTGAGAAGTAAACCTCGCATGTTTTTTTTCAATTGATTGGGACCCAGAACAAGGAGACAAAAGAGAGATAGGAGTAAAACACCAGGCTAGAATAGGTCCTTTGCCTTTCAATTCTTCCAATGCTATTCCTCCATGCTCCTCCTAACCCAGGTCAGCAGCAGTCCCCTGAGCAGCACCCAGAGCCGTCAGACTGCTGACCACTGCCACTGCCACAGCAGTCAGAACTCTGGTGTCTGTGGCCGTGAGACTTACGTTACTTGTGGTGGCTCAGGCAGCAGCTACCACCCCAAGAGCTGCAGCAACCTCTAGAGCTGGGGCCAAAGCAACCCCAAGCAGCAGTCCCCAGAGCTGAGGCCACAGTACCCCCAGAGCAGACACTGTGGCAGGAAGAGACTGGAGGTAGGCACTGGGATGGGCACCGGGGGGGTACCTTGGGGAACACTTGGGGGTAGGACACATGAGAGGAGGTTGGCACTGCTGCTGGTTCTGCTGACAGGACATGTTGGTGGGATTTCAGTAAACCTGAAAGACAAAATAGAAACACATACAAAAACTCAATAACCAGAGCCATCAATTCTTTTCCTATTTTAAAATCCTTCCCCAAGGTGATGAGGAAGAATATATAAAATATGTCCATCTATAGAAATCTCTTTGAGGCAGAATGTGTCTTCTTTTCTTTTGTACCCCTAGAGTCCTTCACAGTTCTTGGTATTTGTTAGGTGGTTAATAAATGACTGTTGAACTAATAAATCAAGCAACATTTGAAATACTGAAAAGGATATCTCATGATGTTAGGTACATTGCAATTCTACCTGTATGAATCCATCTAGAAGTGGAGTTCAGAAATTGGTAGAAAATCTGATGTGTACTCATATGTATACAAGGGGACTATGAATATTTCATGGAAAGATAAAATCAAAAGATAAAAATAAAAAACATAAACTTTATTTCTCAACATAAGCTCCATCAAGTTCCAGACACTTTCACAATCAATGATATCAGCCATTTAAAGAAGTGAGGGTCCTAGGAATTTAACCATGTAAATATAGTCTTTTTGACATTGTTAGCTGGAAAAAAAATGGGTGCTTTTAAAGGATTATTTAAGATTAGGAAACAAAAAGAAGTCAGAAGGAGCCAAATCAGGACTGCAAAGTGGATGCTTAATGATTTCCCATCAAAACTCTCACAAAATTGCCCTTGTTTATTGAGAGGAATGAGCAGGAGCATTGTTGTGGTGAGAAGGACTCTCTGGTGAAGCTTTCTCAGGTATTTTACTGATAAAACTTCAGCTAACTTTCTTAAAACACTCTCATAATAAGCAGATGTCATTGCTTTTTAGCTCTCAGAGTTATGCATTTGTAACTGCTGGTTTCTTTGGGGCATTGTCCCTATAAAATTTCACAAGGCATCAGTGATTTCATCATTCTCCCATTAAGCTTCACCATAAATTTGATGTTTGTTCTTGCTTCAATTTTAGCAGAATTCATGTTGCTCTGAGAGGGCCTCTTTTCAAACTGATGCCTTATCCTTCTTAGTGCCTCAAGCTAGATTTTGTTTAGACATTTTATAACAACATAGTACAAGTTTATTTTGGTGTAACAAAATTTTGAAATCTATGCATAGTTTTTTCAATAATACACATTTTCCATGAACTTTTTGAAGACCCCGTGTGTGTGCGTGCGTGCGTGCGTGCGTGCGTGCGTGCGTGCGTGCGTGTGTGTGTGTGTAAAATAAATTTGGGATATGCATAGTCAGAGAAAAGGCACCTTCCAAGCAATGGGTTGGGTTCCAGCAAGCCAGTCACTGGCAGGGCAGCAGTCCACCGTTTTGTCTTCCACACTCCACCTGCCTCTCCAGCGTCCTCTCCATTTTGCTCAGTGTCACTCTGGAGTCCCATAGAAACACTCACCCTGGTCTCAGACACAGCCACAGATGCATCTCTGAGGAGGCAGAGCAGATGAGGAGACAGCTCAAGGACACATTTGAGGTGGAATCTTGGTGCTGGGCTTTCAGGTGAACTGTGCTGCTTCAAGGAGCCAGATGTGGCTGCTGCACAAGTAGAGCATGTATGTGATCATTCCTGACTTTCCCCTGCCTCTTTGTTCTTTCTACATGAGCTGGGTGTGGAAAGGCCCAGCTGCCCCTCTTGGAGTCAGAACTTTGGGGGAACATTTCTATGTGTGATATTTTGTGAATCATACTCTTTCTCTTGGCTGTGGCTTGAGTTTTGGGGAACCCATAGCTTCTAGATAGAGGATTCTAGTGCTGTGGTCACTGACTTTCTTTTTCTTGGGAAGATGGGGTGCCCTTCTATCTAACCTCTCTCCTGAGCCAGCCCTTGTCTGCCCCTAAGAAAGAGCCTCTTGGCCACTTGAGACCTGTACTTAATCCTGCCGTGGGCTCCAGCAGCTTTCAGGCTAGGTTTAGCCAGATGCTATGAGGTTCTTCTTCCCAACAGGTCCAGTCATGTTTGTCTGATGTCCTAAGACCAGTGGTGAGCTGGAGAGTCAACTGCGAACATCTCTTCTCAATCTGCATTCAGTGTCATCCATTAGGTAGCTTTAAATCAGCCATGGTGGGAACATGTACACCACTAAAAATGGCAACAGATCATGTCTTTTCCCCCCGAAAATCCCATTATTAAACTAACAACATATCATTTCCCAGGTTTCAGTCGACTCCCTTGGAGCAGACATCTCCCTTACTTGTAATTAGGTCAAGTCTACGTGCCTATGGGAATATATCACCTTAGTCAGTGCATCACAATGTTTTATATAGCTGCTACTCTAAGAATCCCTCAGATTAGATTACAAATGCTAGCAGCTTAGATATATACTTGGGTTGGTCTATGAGGGAGAAGATATAGAATGGTTTTATGTATGGGAGTATCTTGTCCTGTGTTAAGAGTTTTGCTATGACTCTGCCCTGTCCCATGGAGTCCACGATGAAGGACCTGGTAGACCTGTCTATATTTTTATCAATTTTATAAACTTTCTTAGAAAATATCTCTTTCCCTCCTTGTCTACTTCTCTCTGTCTCTGTCTCTGTCTCTCTTTTCCTTGTGCACTTGCACGTACAGGCATGGGCACACATACACTGTGGTAACCATTAAGAAAACAAGCAAGTTTTTCTTAATATACAAGAAAAATGAGTATGCAGAAGGAATTCACCTCATCATTAATAACAAACAAATGAACAAAAACTCTTCTTCTATCTCAGACCGTAGACACCCAGGATGAGAAAATCATTCAGTGCTGGATGCTCTCACTTATGAAAACTTCCCTTTATCATCCAACTATTTTCATACATTTTTATAAGATATTTTTATTTATTTACCTTCTTATAAAGTACTTCTAGAAACATTTATTATGGAAAATAGATGACCAATGATGACAAAGTTGATGCTGGTGCTGATGATGAATTTGGTAATAGTGTTGAGGATGATAACTAAATCTCAAGCCTACATTTCTCCCTTTAAGGACAAGGATTTAACTGCCTTTGCAGTAACTTCTGCTACCAACTCAGAATGGATGTGTTAAAGATGCAGGTGGGAAAAGAGTTCTCTGGCAAGTATCTCTCTAGGAGTATACTTCTGTCAACATTATTTGTCTCCACAAATACAAAGTCCCAATCTCATGGCATTCAAAACTCAGATGAGAATCTCATGGAATTAGGGATGAGAATCTCATGGAATTAGGGATGCATCTCCTCAGAGATGCATCTGTGGCTGTGTCTGAGACCAGGGTGAGTGTTTCTATGGGACTCCATGGGCTACAGGGAACAGTTATCATACCAAGAAACCTCAATCACACCTTGGCCCTCAATCTGTGACCAGCACTGCTCCAATACTGTGAAAAATGCAGACAAATAAAATTTAGCTCCTTCCCTCAAGGAGCTTACAGTCAAATTCAAGAGAGAAGCAAAGATACCAGAGAAATTAAATAGCAATGCTGAACCTCAACATAAAAAAAATCAGTAGATAAGCCATGACTGATGGCAAATTCAACCACACCACTGGTTCTCAGTAGCAGTCTTTAAAAATGATTAAATGATTACCACAGTAGAGCAAATGACTTAAAATTTCTGGGAATACGGTCCCACATCAGTATTTTTGGGGGGGGCGGAGGAGGCAAAATTATCCAATTTGTTTATTTTTTATTAGTAGTAGTATATTCATTATTACAAATCATGATTTTTCCTTTATGCCCTTTACCCAACCTGTGCCTGCCAAAACCTCCTTCCTCCTTCCCCCCATCTCTACCTTCTGAAAGTTCTCTCCTTCTGAAAGTTCAGTGCATTGCTGTGTTCTTCTCTCTCTCTCTCTCTCTCTCTCTCTCTCTCTCTCTCTCTCTCTCTCTCTGCACCCAGTTATAAATGAGAACATGCGATATTTCTCTTTCCTAGTTTGGCTTATTTCACTTAACATAATTTTCTCCAGACTCATCCATGTTGCTACAAATGGCAGAATTTCATTCTTTTTATGGCTGAGTAGTACTCCATTGTGTATATATACCACATTTTCTTTATTCAGTTGTCTGTCAAGGGACACTTAAGCTGGTTCCATATATTGGCTATTGTAAATAGAGCTGCAATGAACATGGGAGTGCAGGTATCCCTTCAACATGATGATCTCCATTCCTTTGGATATATGCCCAGTACTGGGATTGCTGGATCATATGGTAGCTCTATCTGTAGTTGTTTGAGAAACCTTCATACTGTTTTCCATAATGGCTGTGCTAATTTAAGTCCCACCAACAATGTAGAAGAGTTCCACTTTCCCCACATCCTTGTCAGCATTGGTTATTCTCAGTCTTTTTAATAATGGCCAGTCTAACTAGGGTGAGATGATATCTCAATGTGGTTTTGATTCGCATTTCTCTGCCACATTAGTATTTTTAAAGAGACAATTAGTTGATTGTAATGTGCAGCTTAAGATAATAACCTCTGATCATTCTAGACCTAGAGAGAGAGATCCATGGTAGGTGAAGAAATTTATTAAGGCTTCATGGAGGAAGCAAGGCAGCCACTGGCTATTGAAGACTCACAAGAATGAGAGCAATGGCTGTCACTCCAGTCACTCTATGTTACCATAGCAGACTAGCATCACAGGTGCATATAAAGGTGTTTTGTTTTGTTAAACAAATGAACATACAAAAGTCTTCTTTTTTTGATCCACAAAAAATTAATGCCTGGCATGTTCTCAACTATATGTTATATACATTTTAATTTAAACCTTTAGTACTCACTAATACCTGTACGAGTAAGCACTATAAACATCATAACAAATAAAAGGGAAAAAATAATAGAAAAACTCAGTAATATGATAATTTGCATAATATTGTTGCACCTGTTTCACAGTATTGACCATTTAGAGACCCCTGGGATAGACAGAGAATCAGGACGCAGAGCCTTCAGCAAGGTGAACTCAGGTGACAACAATGAGATCTCTGATAGGACTTCTGTAGAGTTTTTTGGTTTCGTTTGTTGTGGTTATTGTTGTTTTAGTTTTTCATTTTATTTTATTTTATTGAAACATAATTGAGGTGATAAGATTGAGAAGGCAAAACGTGGGCAAACCAAAACCAACTCATAACTTGATAATTGTAAATTTGCCTCCCTTCTATATGCAGCAGGGAGTCATAGTTCTGAGCAGGGAGTTGAGTTCTAGTTCTTACCCTGCCACTGCCTTCACTGTGGCTTTGAGTTAGTGGCATCACCTGTCCCCATCTCAGTTTCTTTAGTTATATTCCCTTAAAATTCAAAGAGTCTGTCTTGTAAAGATCTCAAGTATCAGTCAGAAATGTGTGTATGTATATATATATACAGTTTATATATATATAAACTGTCCCAAGAAATTCTAAAAAATATTTTGATAAAATTCAAAATTAGATCTCAATTTTTAAAATCTTAGAAAATTTGAAGCAAAAAGATTATCTTGAAATGAACACAATTTACTGCAAATGAACAAAAATTATAATGCACCAATCACCATTACATATTAGTTTTCTGCTGAAATCTTAATTCAACAGTACAGAAATGTGTATGTATGTCTTTTATAAAGGATAATATAAATCTATCATTACTTGCAATGACAGGATATAGATTTAGAAAATAAAAAAAAATGATTTGAAAATGGTTAGAATTAGTAATAAAATTTTCTGTATTGACCACATGCTACATATAAGCAAAATCTGAATTGAAATTATGAGCAGAAATGACCCTTTACATAAGAGCCACTAAACATGAAATATTTAAAAATCACCTGAATAAAAATTATTTAGGACCCATATGAATGAGACTACAAAATGACCTACAGAAGAGTTAAATTATGAAGAGTCAGGACATTCCCTTCAAAGGGAAGAATAACTTACATAATTAGTAAAGCACCAAACAAAATTTGTAGCCTTTGTTATGGACATAGACTATTAAATTATTTGAGTTAGTGATTTTCAAAATAATGAGAAAATACTAAAAGCATAGAGATAAATGGGCAATAGTTACATAAAAAAACAAAATTTACAAAATAGAGAAGTCAAAGGAAAAATAAGTATTTGAAAAAGTGTTCACTCTCACAAATAAAGAAATACAACTGAAAACAATAAAATATAATTTATACCTATTATTGATTCTTTTAAAGAGACACTGTTTGATTCTTGGTCAGATGCATTAAAACAACCGTCTCATATATTTCTGTTGCTACAGTTTTATAATCAATTCTAAATCTGGAAATTTAACTTTAGATAATATTCTAAAACACAAACAAATACTCCAAATTTTAAGAAATTTATTTTTGTATTATTTACAATCATAAACACACATACATAAACCCTAGAAACAATGATTACATAAGTTATGTTGTAACTCTGTAGTATAACCCTCGCTGGGAAGTGGTCATGATCCTACGGGACCTCTGGCACCCCCATTGTGCCCCCGTGTGTCTGGGTCTACCCACCCATCGTCCATACCACCTGCCCTGGCTGATGGGCCTTATCCTGCTTTTACTGCCACCACCTGAAGCAGCTCTGGCTTGAACAGGGAACTGCCTTTGCATTTGCTTCATACCGCAGTGGAAGAGTGCCACTAAGTTAAAGATCACATTGTCAGTATGTTCCAAGGACTCCAGCTCTGAGAAGGAGCTTAAATAAAATGGAATGAAACGTGACTTTGATAATAAAACGTGAGCTTTACTGTTGAATAAGGTTAAGGGAGCAAGAGCAAATCTGGTTCCACAGTAAATTTTTGGGACTGGAAATCAACTGAGAATTTTAGCTAGGGAATCTCATGAGTGTGCATCAACCATACTGAACCCAGAAAGCAGAAGACAAAAGGTTGGGGAAGAGAAGTCAACAGCTGGGATGACATGACATTTCCGTTCTCTAAGGTTACTCTCTGTGGTTCTCAGGTCCCAGGTCAGCAGCAGCCTCCAGACTTGAAGCTAAAGCAGTCCTCAGAGCCACAGCAGCCCCCAGAGCCACAGCAGCCCCCAGAAACACAGCAGCTCCAGAGACACAGCAGCCCCAGAGACACAGCAGATCTTGGAGCCAGACCCACAGCAAGAAGAGACTGGAAAGACACATGGAGCTGGGCATTGAGGTGGGCACTTTGGGGTGCATTTGGGAGGGCACTTTGGACAAGGTTGGCACTGCTGTTGGTTCTGTTGGCAGGACATCTTGGCAAGAGTTCAATAGAGCCGAGAATAAAATAAAAATATTTCATCTTCCTTAAACTTTCAGTGGTGTCACTCCCACCCCACTTTTGCATCTCTTCACATGAAATAATGAGTCAAGCTTTGAAAAGATTTGGGAAGTCATCCTGTAGTTTTAATAAATGTTATATTGGTGTATGCACTAAGAAAATGACACTTCATTCCACTTCCCTGGTGAATTCTGCATCCATAGGGAATTCTATAGGTGCCAACCTTTCCAGACTCCTGTGGGAACCAGGTACTCAGGTGTAAAAGGACACTCTTCAGCAACAAGGCAACTTTAGAAAGACAGGCCCCGTGGCAAATTTGACATGCACTCAAGCACAGCTGCTCTTACCCATCTGGTAAGAGTGCCAGTCCCAGATCAGGCCCTTGACAAACGTTATAGAGAAACATTGCATTTCTATATTTCTATGCCGAGTAGTTAATTTTACTTCAGATCCAAATAGAACAAATCCACTTTGTGTGTTTCTTCCTCAAATATCACCCTTCTCACCCATTCCTCCTCTGAAGACTCACCAGCTCTACTTCCACCCTGCTCAGAGCCCACCTGTGCACCCAGATACTCTCACTCTGGTTATAGACCCAAATACGGACAAGTGGACAAGTGTCAGGAGAGTAAGAGTAAATGAGGAGCCAGTCTCAGGGACATCTTTTATAAGAGACCCAGGCCTGGGATCTAAGGTAAGCCAGGGCCCTGAGTGGCTGCTCTGCACAACTCGAGCATGTGCCAGCTCACTCCTGACATTCACCTGTCCCTCTGTCCTGGAGGCTGTGGCATCTCCCAGCTGCCCTCTGCTGGCATAAAGGTTCCTGACTGGGCATTTCTTGAGTTAGAGTCCCATGGACTGAGCTCTGGACCTGGATCTGTTTGTTCAGGTCACTGGGATCCTGTTTCTCCTAGTGATCCAGGTTGTCAGAGGACCTGAAGCAGACATATAGCTGTGCAGGGACAAAAATATTATATGATGAGAGCACAGAGTCATTGCTCTCAGTGAATTGTTGTTAGATTAAGGTTCATAACTCTTATGATAAGTGGCAATATATGTGCTAGTTAAATGATAAAATTCAGCCATTGAGTTGAAGGGTCTCCACCCATAGAAATACTGCAGTAAAGTCTAAAGAAAGTTAAATTTAGATTCCTGGAGCTTCCAGGATGCATTCTCTGCCGGTTTGTCTCCCCTTCAGCATCTGTCCTTCCTCCCACTCTGCCCATTCCCTTTCAGCCAGATTCTCTACATGGTGTTTCTTTCTCTCCTAGAGGCTGACCAGGGACTCTCCCTTGTGTTATGGGTGCCTGGTGGAGGGAAGAGGAGAGGAGAAGACAGCAGTAACCCTGAGCACTCCAGTCTGATGGTCTGCCTCCATCAGTAAGGCCAAGTCAGGGTGCCTGTCTCCAGGGAGTTCCCCAGCAATACCAGCAAGCCCTGGTGAGTCAGCCCTTCATAACTGCTCTCTGAGAACCCCAGCCTGGATGCCAGCCAGTCTCTCCCTTGAGATTCCCCACACAGCACTTGGCCTTTGCTCTTGTTGGAGCCCCTGGAGGTGGCATAGTGGGTATAAGTGTACAGATTTTTGTGCTGAAAGACACGCTTCTGACTCTGCCAAGTGTACTGGATCATAGCTGGTGAAGCTATAGTTCTGCTTCCAGATACTCAGGCATCCAGCTGTCTTTTCTAGAAGAGAAAGAGACAGCAGAAAAGAGTGGTTAGGAGCCCAGACCTTGGAGCCGGACTGCTTGAGTTTGATTCCTTACCATTTAGAATCTATGTCACCTTGAACTAGTTAATTAACTTCTCTGTTCCCTCAGTTTCTCCATCTCTAAATGAAGAGTGTATCAGTACTTTTTCAAAGGATTTTTATGAAAATTAAGTGAATTGATATTTACAAAATACTTAGAACATTGCTGCATAGTGATATAAAAGCATATGTTATATACATACACAAATGGAATGGTTAGTTTCCAACTTAATACCTTTTTTCTCTAACATACAGACCTCAATTAAATGACTATGAATATCACAGGTCCCTCTGTCCACAGGGGTAATTGATGAGGTAAAAGTAGAAGTCATTGAGTGAGGCTTTGAGATAGCTTTTTATGAAGGACCTGTCCTTCTTTCTTTCCTATTTGGATGCCTTGTATTTCTTTCTCCTGCCTGATTGCTCTGGCAAGTTCTTCTAGTACTATGTTGAATAGAGTGGCACGGTGGCTTCCTTGTCTTGTTCCTGATCTGAGAGGAAAAGCTTTCAGCTTTTCACCACTGGGTATAATGTTAGCTGTAGGCCTGTCATATACAGCCTGTATTATGTTGAGGTACATTCCTTCTATACCCAATTTGTTGAGTATTTTTTTTAATCATGAAAAGATGTTGAATTTTGTCAAATGCTTTTCTGCACCTATTGAGATGATAGTATGATTTTTTCCTTCATTCTATGAATCTGGTGTATCACATTGATTGATTTGTGTATGTTGAATTTTGATTTGTCGATTATACCTCAATAGAGGTAGGGGAAAAGAGGACTTGCTCTACTCCCTTTTTGATTTCTTCCTCCTTAGAAGAGAGATGTGCTAGTCAAATCTCGACCAGCCGTCTTGTATCATGAGGCGGCCAGCACTGAGGATGGAGAGGTGGGAAGAAAGGAGAACCAGACACTCGCACACAAATGTATTGGTTATAAAACTGAGTGAACCTTCAAGCGTGTATCAAGTCCGTGAACGATGGGAGTAAGACCTATTCTCATCACCAGAGTAGTCTAAGGACCCCAGTATGGGAGGGAGGTTCAGTAAAGATGGTTCTCACTTAGAAAGAAATCCAGGAAAGTGAACTTTGTGTATCCAATCCTTTTCATACCTTTCCTGACACCCACATTAACTTAAGTCACCCATGTGTTCTCCCATAACGTGAGTTACTGTAACTTCTTACTTGTCTGTCATTCCCAGTAGACTATTGTATAAGTCATGTTGTTTATTTTTTATAACTTGTGATGTTTTGAATCTTTGGGAGGCTTGCTGGCTGGCATAACCTGCCCCTCCCAGGGCTAGCTAATTCCTAGAGGCAGTAAGCAACTTGTCAGTGAGCCGGCCTTTCATATACAAACCAACCATCCTGAGTCCATACCCCCAACCACTTCTCCCATACCAGGCCAATATTTCCCCCACCCTAAATTAACCCAGGGCCAGGTTCCAGATAAATATGGACAATCCCATGCTTCAAAGCCCACTGGGATTATTCAAAGCAGCCAGTCCTATGCTGTTTCTCTGCCTGCTTTGCCTTTCCTGGGGGAAAACACAATAAAGGCCATGGCCTGTGCTTTCCCCTCATTCCTGCTGCTGCTTCCTAACCAAGCCTAGTGCTTCCCTATGGGCCTGCGTGGTGTGGCAGGCCCCATGCTCTTGGGAAGTGTAAGTAACAAACAGAAATCCACAGGCACATGTAAGATACTGAAAATGAAACTGTTGGGACATGGGGTTTTAATTTTATATGCAAATTGACCACTGAAGTGTCTGTTCCAATTTACATTCCCACAATAGTCTGAGAAAATGATATTTTCCCATTCTAGCCTACACTTAATCATTCATCCCTACTCTTGGTTTATAGAAAATTACCTCACATTTTCTCCTAGTACTCACATGGTTCCACTTTTATATTTATATCTCTAATATACTTGAAATTTATCTTGTAAGACATAAGGAATAGATTCAAATTTTCTTTTCCTACATAGTTAACTGATTATTTCAACACCACTTGCTGAAATGTCCACATTTCCCCCACTTATCTGAGATGCTGCCTTATTGAATACTAAACTTCATATACAATTGAGCCAATTTCTGGATGTTTTTTCTTTTGCTTAGATCTGTCTATTCATGCACCAACAGCACATTGTTTTAATTTTATAAGCTTTATAATGTGTGCTAATATCTGGTGAGGCTGACACTCCCCTCCATTGTTATTTTGGCCCAGCATTGTCTTATCTCTTCTTTCCTGTTTATTCTTCAAAATGAACTTTATAGTCAATTGGTTTAGCTTCAGGGGAAAAAATAAAAGCTGATGATATTTTTATTAGAATTGGAATTGCGTTAGAAATTAAAGAACTGATCTCTTTATGAGTTTAAGTCTTTCTATTCAAATATGTGTTGTCTTTCCACTTATTCATGTCTTTCAAGAATGTTTCCCTATATAGGTTTTGGATATTTCTTATTGAGTTTACATCTGTGTATTTTTTTCTATCATAAGAGATTTTCACTTTTTGTACAGTTTTTACCTAGTTTTCCTTTGTGTGAAAGCTATTCATTTTTAAACTAATTTCATCTTATTGTTCACAGTAGTGTCACTGACTTTTTATGGTTTTCTAGATAATTGTATCATTTATAAATAGGGTTAATTTTCCTTCTCCTTTCAAATTCATATGTCTCTAACTATTTTCTATTTTCTAATGTCACTGGCTAATATCTTAAATGAAATGCTGAAAGGCATTGGATATAGTGGGCATATTTGTCTTTTTTTCTGACTTTAATGGGAAAGCCTCTAGTTTTCTCCCCATTTCTTGCTAAAGTTTGACCTGAGTTATACGTGTTTAAGGCATAGATTTGGTTTTAACTTACAAGTGAAAGGGTCTTTCAGTTTTCTTATTTTCTGAATAATTTCTGCTTTTATTTCATTGCAATCAGAGAATTTTATCTATATTATTTCTACTATGAGGTTTTTAAAGTTGTTCTTTGCGGATTTATAATGGTCATTTTTAAAAATATGTTATGGACATTTGAAAATTGGTTGTATTCTCAGTTATGAGAGTTTGAATTTGTAGTATATGTTAAATCTATCTTATTGATTATAATGTTTAGATCCTCTATATTATTTTTAATGTGCTTCTCTGTATTTTTCCTCTTATATCCTATAATTTCAAGTTTAGAAAAGTTTCTGTTATACTGTTTGGTACGTATAATCTTTTCCATGTTAATTATATTTCTCTTAGCAAGATAAAGTCTTTGTCTTTTAAATACTTTGAAGTTTGACTTGTACCTTGTCCAATAGTCAGATAATAACCTTTACTTTTCTATTGTTTACAATTATCTGGTGTACATTCACCTAGTGCTTTATTTTTCACTTTCTGAATTACCTGGTTTTAGGTGTGTCTCTTGAATACAGCATAGAGCTGAATTTTCTTTGTGAATATAATTTTTTTAATTATTTTTTATGTGGATTTGTTTGTATTTATTCTTATGACATGGTGACTTGTTAGTCCTATGTTGGTCATATTATTTTATTCAAATACTTTTTTGTCAAATATTTTTGTGCAAATACTTTTTTACCCCCACCTTTGACTGTGTCTTCAGTCTGACTGTTATTCACAGCTCACCCCCTGTCCATTGCCTGAAGCTTCCCCAGACATCCCTCAGTGGGCTGGAGGTCACCTTCTGGTAGTTTCCACAGGAAAACGTCATCAAGACAAAAATCCCTGAGTTCTTGCAAATTTAAAACTGTTTGTCTGTTTCCTATCTACAGTTAGACAGCTAGACTGAATCCAAATTCCTTAGTTCATACTTTAGGTATACTTTACTGTCTTTTGTCATAGAATGTTGCTGTGGACAAGCCTGATTTTCTTTCCCTTACAGTGACTTGATCTTTTTGTCTAGCTAATCAAAGCATTTTCAGTTTATTTTTAAGGTGCAATAATTTTGCTAGGATATGTCTCACTACCTTAACATGGTGTGTTCCTTCAAAATAGAATTCAGATACTCTTGTACTTCAAAAAAGATGTTTTAAACTATGTTTTAAAATATTTACTTTTTCTAATTTATTGATTTACTTCTTTGGGGACTCTAAGTCCATACATAACTAGATTTGCTTTGCTTGTGTTCTCTATCATTTCTCCATAATCTTTATTTTAATTATTCTTATCTTTTTATTTCTTGAAACATAATTGATTGTACATACCTGTAGGGTACAGTGTTGAATAGAAATACCTGTGTGCGGCGTTTCAAGATGGCGGTGGCTGCGGCAGTTGGCGCGGAGTAGCTGAGGTGGAAAAGGCGGCCACTGGGCCTCAGGCAGCCGGGAAACTTGTGGACCTTCCTCTTGCCATCTCTTAAGGGAGGACCGCTGCTGCTGGCCGGTCGTGAGGGGTGACCGCCACTTTGCCCCCGGCAGGAGAGGCTGCCTCATTTACAGGCAACAGCTTTGAAGTGTGGAGCAGGAAAAGAACTGTGTCTTAGCTGCAAAAGCGAGTCTCTAAACAGGGAACACGGCGCCAGAGCTGCTGTGGATACAGACAGGATCCCGAAGGCCGGGGCCGCGCTGAAGGCAGCCAGCTGCCCTATTCAGGATTTGAGGTTTCAGGCCGGCATTAAAGAAGATTCCTGGGAGCGCCCGAGCTGCGCCGCGACTGAACAGCCCGAGGCGGCAGCAGCCGAGAACAGGGAAGGCCGCAAACCAGAGGCAGAGAGTGAGCGCCCGACCTGGCACAACCCTGTGAGTGACCCCTGGACCAGCCCTGTTTGGGGGGCTGAAGCCCCCCCGGCTCCTGCCTGCATCACCGGCCCATTCACCGCCCCAGGGCTGCCTCCATTTTACCAGGTGCTCGCAGCTCCGCCCGGCTCAGCCGTCACTGAGCCTTCCCACTTTCTTGGCCCAGCGCGGGGCTTTCCGGAGCCTGTGGGCCGGCCTCCCCTCCCACTCCCTCCGGTTCTCTGGTGGGTTGGTGGCGTGGGGTGTCCCCGGCCAGTGTCGGGAGGGCAAGGAAGTACGGGGGGGCCGACTGTCACTACACCACACCCTGGACTCCGGCCCCCGGTAAACTTCCTGTTACTGGGAGGCAGTTATCATCTCTGTGGCCACCAGTTCGGAAAAAAGCCTAACCAATTTCTAGTTGGGAATAATGTGGTAGGAGAGTTCCCAGGTCCGCTTGAACCCACCAGAGAGCTGGCTGCAGGCGGGCGCTACACTCGGTTTATCCCGGGGGGATACAAAGGTGAACAAGTCCCGAGAAAAATCTACACAGTGCTACAAAGGCACCCAGAGCGACCGGTCGTCTGTGCCTACCAGAAACCTGGTAGACTTCCTGGGCGAGGCGGGGCCGAGCAGGGTCTTGAAGGCCCAGCTGATAGACGAGGGTTGCAGAAGACATGCCCCAGCCCAGCACAGTGCGCACAGAGTGGGGAGATGTGCGGCCAGGGAGGCGGAGACTTGACAGAAACCACACACCCTGTGGGGTTGCCACTGCATGATCCAACAGCCTGGGCCAGAGCACACGGAACAGGGAGAAGTCCTGCACAGGAAGTGAAAGCTCAACAGCGATCACACACCCTGTGGTACGTGATCCACCAGCCCAGCAGAGTCCAAGCTGACCAGAAAGGTGGCTCCCCCGAGAAGCCCAAGTCCCGAGGCAACCACACACACAAGGCACTAGAGGCCAACTGAGCAGCCATGGAGGTAGCCATACGAAATTGGCAACCACAGCAACATCCTAGTTAGTCATTAGTCTGAAACCGGTGGACTGTGAAACCCCCTGCCACAATGAATAAACATTAAAAAAAAAGATACCAGAAAAACAAAAAATCAAGAAAGTACACCACCAAAGGTTAATAAATCACAAACTCTAGATCCTATAGAACAAGAAGCCCTTGAAATGACTGACAAGGAATTTCGAGTGATAATTCTAAGGAAACTGAATGAGATACAAGAAAACACAGCTAGACATCATGATGAAATGAGGAAAAGTATACAGGATCTGAAAGAGGAAATGTACAAAGAAATCAATGTCCTGAAAAAAAATGTAGCAGAACTTGCTGAACTGAAGAAGTCATTCAGCGAAATAAAAAACCCAATGGAGAGTTTAACCAGCAGGCTTGTCGAAGTTGAAGAGAGAACCTCTGAACTTGAAGATGGGCTGTTTGAAATAACACAAGCAGACAAAAAGAAAGAAAAAAGAATCAAGGACATTGAAGAAAATCTGAGAGAGATATCAGACAACCTTAAGCGATCAAATATCCGAGTCATGGGTATTCCAGAAGGGGAGGAAAATGGAGATTCCATTGAAAACATATTAAACAAAATAGTGGCAGAAAACTTCCCAGGTATAGGAAAAGTCACAGATCTTCAGATCCAGGAAGCTCAACGATCTCCAAATGTATTCAACCCAAAAAGGCCTTCTGCAAGACACATCATACTCAAATTGGCAAAACTCAGAGACAAAGAGAGAATCTTAAAAGCTGCAAGAGAGAAGCATCAAATCACCTATAAGGGAGCCCCAATCAGGCTAACATTAGACTTTTCATCACAAACCCTAAAAGCTAGAAAGGAATGGAATGATATTTTCAAAATACTAAAAGACAAAGATTGCCAGCCAAGAATACTCTACCCTGCAAGGCTATCCTTCCGAAATGAAGGGCAAATAGTATATTTCTCAGACAAACAAAAACTGCAGGAGTTCACTACCACACGACCACCCTTACAAGAAATCCTCAAGGGAGTACTGGGTTTGGTTCCTGAAAAATAACTACCACTGCCATAAAAACCCAAGAAAAATCAATACCCACTAGTATAATAAAAATGGCATTCATGAAGAGAAAACAAGCTAACAAAAACGCTATCTACAACCTAAGAAACCAACAAACACAGAAACCAAACAGTAAATCAGAAAGCAAGGAACAAAAGACACCTCAGACAACCAAACAACCAATAAAATGCTAGGAATAAATCAACACCTTCCAATAACAACTCTTAATGTAAAAGCCTTAAATTCCCCAATTAAAAGACACAGACTGGCTGACTGGATCAAAAAGCAGGACCCAACTATATGCTGCCTACAAGAGACCCACCTCACCCATAAAGATTCACACAGACTAAGAGTGAAAGGATGGAAAAAGATTTACCATGCAAACAGAAAAGAAAAACAAGCTGGAGTAGCTATTCTTATATCTGACAAAATAGACTTTAAACTAAAAACCATAAAAAGAGACAATGAGGGTCACTACTTAATGATAAAAGGACTGATCCATCAAGAAGACATAACAATCATAAATATGTACGCACCCAATGTTGGAGCAGCCAGATTTATAAAACAAACTCTATTAGACCTAAAGAAGGAAATAGACACTAATACCATAATAGCAGGGGACCTGAACACCCCACTGTCAATATTAGACACATCATCTAGGCAAAGTATCAGCAGAGAAACACAAGATCTAAACAAGACTCTAGACCAATTGGAATTGGCAGATATCTACAGAACATTCCACCCAACAACCTCAGAATATTCATTCTTCTCATCAGCACATGGATCATTCTCCAGGATAGATCACATATTAGGTCACAAATCAAGTCTCAATAAATTCAAAAAAATTGGAATTATCCCATGTATCTTCTCAGACCACAATGGATTAAAACTAGAAATTAATAACAAATGAAACTCTGGAAACTATACAAACACATGGAAATTAAACAGCATTCTACTTAATGACATATGGGTCCAAGAAGAAATCAAGCAGGAAATCAAAAAATTTATTGAAACTAATGAAAACAATGATACATCATACCAAAACCTGTGGGACACTGCAAAAGCAGTATTGAGGGGGAAATTTATTGCATTAAATGCTCACTTCAGAAGAATAGAAAGACGGCAAGTGAACAACCTAACACTTCTCCTTAAAGAACTAGAAAAACAAGAACAATCCAAACCTAAAGTTAGCAGACGGAAAGAAATCATTAAGATCAGAGCAGAACTGAATGAAATTGAAAACCAAAAAACAATTCAAAAGATCAACGAATCAAAAAGTTGGTTTTTTGAAAAGATAAATGAAATTGACAAACCATTAGCATGGCTAACAAAAAAAAGAAGTGAGAAGAATCAAATAACCAAAATTAGAAATGAAAAAGGCGATATTACAACTGATTCATCTGAAATACAAGGAATCATTCGAGACTACTATAAACAACTATACGCCAACAAATTGGAAAATCTGGAGGAAATGGATAAATTTCTGGACACACACAAGCTCCCAAAACTGAACCATGAAGACGTAGAAAATCTGAACAGACCAATAACAATAAAGGAGATTGAAGCTGTTATCAGAAGGCTCCCAACAAAGAAAAGCCCAGGATCAGATGGATCCACTGCAGAATTTTACCAAACATTCAAAGAGGAATTGACACCGATTCTTTACAAACTATTCCAAAAGATTGAAACGGACGCAAATCTCCCAAACTCATTCTATGAAGCAAACATCATCCTGATAGCAAAACCAGGTAAAGAAATAACCAAAAAAGAAAACTACAGGCCGATATCCTTGATGAATATAGATGCAAAAATCCTCACTAAAATACTAGCAAACAGAATACAGCAACACATACATAAAATTATTCATCACGATCAAGTGGGATTCATCCCAGGGACGCAAGGTTGGTTCAACATATGCAAATCAATAAATGTGATACACCATATTAATAAACTCAAACACAAGGACCATATGATCTTCTCTATAGATGCTGAAAAAGCATTTGATAAAGTTCAGCACACATTCATGACAAAGACCCTCTATAAGTTAGGTATAGAGGGAAAGTATCTCAACATAATTAAAGCCATATATGCCAAACCCACTTCCAATATCATCCTGAATGGGGAAAAGCTGAAAGCTTTTCCTTTAAGAACAGGAACTAGACAAGGATGCCCACTCTCACCACTCCTATTCAACATAGTGTTGGAAGTACTAGCCAGAGCAATCAGAGAAGAGAAGGAAATAAAGGGCATTCAGATTGGAAAAGATGAAGTCAAACTGTCCCTGTTTGCAGATGACATGATCCTATATATCGAACAGCCTAAAACCTCTACAAAAAAACTGCTGGAAATGATTTCAGCACAGTAGCAGGATACAAAATCAACACACAAAAATCAGTAGCATTTCTCTTCTCCAATAGTGAACATGCAGAAAGAGAAATCAAGAAATCCTGCCCATTTACAATAGCCACCAAAAAAATAAAATACTTAGGAATTGAGTTAACCAAGGATGTGAAAAATCTCTATAATGAGAACTACAAACCACTGCTGAGAGAAATTAGAGAGGATACAAGAAGATGGAAAGATATCCCATGCTCTTGGATTGGAAGAATCAACATAGTGAAAATGTCCATACTACCCAAAGTGATATACAAATTCAATGCAATCCCCATCAAAATTCCAAAGACATTTTTCTCAGAAATGGAAAAAACTATCCAGTCATTTATATGGAACAATAAAAGACCACGCATAGCCAAAGCAATGCTGAGCAAAAAAAATAAAGCTGGAGGCATAACACTACCTGACTTTAAGCTATACTACAAAGTGATAATAACCAAATCAGTATGGTACTGGCATAAAAACAGACACATTGACCAATGGAATAGATTAGAGAATCCAGAAATCACCCCACACACTTACTGCCATCTGATCTATGACAAAGGCACCAAGCATATTCACTGGGGAAGGGACTGCCTCTTCAGCAAATGGTGCTGGGATAACTGGATATCCATATGCAGGAGAATGAAACTAGATCCATACCTCTCACCGTATACTAAAATCAACTCAAAATGGATTAAGGATTTAAATATATACCCTGAAACAATAAAACTTCTTAATGAAAACATAGGAGAAACACTTCAGGAAATAGGACTGGACACAGACTTCATGAATACGACCCCAAAAGCATGGGCAACCAAAGGAAAAATAAACAAATGGGATTATATCAAACTAAAAAGCTTCTGCACAGCAAAAGAAACAATTAACAGAGTTCAAAGACAACCAACAGAGTAGGAGAAAATATTTGCAAAATATACATCTGACAAAGGATTAATATCCAGAATATATAAGGAACTCAAACAACTTTACAAGAAGAAAACAAGCAACCCAATTAAAAAATGGGCAAAAGAGCTAAGTAGGCATTTCTCTAAGGAAGATATACAAATGGCCAACCGACATATGAAAAAATGCTCAACATCACTCAGCATCCAGGAAATGCAAATCAAAACCACACTGAGATACCACCTAACCCCAGTTAGGATGGCTAAAATCCAAAAGACTATTAACGATAAATGCTGGCGAGGTTGCGGAGAAAAAGGAACTCTCATACATTGTTGGTGGGACTGCAAAATGGTGCAGCCTCTATGGAAAATGGTATGGAGGTTCCTCAAACAATTGCAGATAGATCTACCATACGACCCAGCTATCCCACTGTTGGGAATATACCCAGAGGAATGGAAATCATCAAGTCGAAGGTATACCTGTTCCCCAATGTTCATCGCAGCACTCTTTACAATAGCCAAGAGTTGGAACCAGCCCAAATGTCCATCATCAGATGAGTGGATACGGAAAATGTGGTACATCTACATAATGGAATACTACTCAGCTATAAAAACGAATGAAATACTGCCATTTGCAACAACATGGATGGACCTTGAGAGAATTATATTAAGTGAAACAAGTCAGGCACAGAAAGAGAAATACCACATGTTCTCACTTATTGGTGGGAGCTAAAAATTAATATATAAATTCACACACACACACACACACACACACACACACACACACACACACACACACACACAAAACCGGGGGGGGGGAGAAGATATAACAACCACAATTACTTGAAGTTGATATGACAAGCAGACAGAAAGAACATTGTTGAGGGGGAGGTGGGAGGGAGAAGGGAGGGAGGTTCTGGTGATGGAGAGCAATAATCAGCCAAAATGTATATCGACAAAATAAAATTTAAAAAAAATAAATAAATAAAAATAAACAAATAAACAAATAAAAATAAATAAATAAAAAATAAATAAAAATAAAAATAAAAGAAATACCTGTGTGCAATATATGATGCTGAAATCAGGATAATTAGTATATTCAACATTACACAATGTGGTCATTTTTTGTGGCCCTTTACCGATCTCTCACTAACTATCCTCCCCCTCCCCCTTTCCGACCTCTGGTGGTCTCAGTTCTGTTCTCTCCTTTTGAAAGTTCAACGAATTATTGTGATTATTGTATTTTTTTCTTTCTTTTTAAAAATTTGCTTGTTTATTTTTTTAGTTCCCACTTATGAGCTAGGACATGATGTATTTTTATTTCTGTGCCTGCTTATTTCACTTAACATAATTTTCTCTAAGTTCATTCATGTTGCTGCGAATGGCAGAGTTTCATTCTTTTGTTTTTTTATTCTGAATCTTGGTTTATTAATATTTACAGAAGTGCTTTCAGGTTATTTGTTGAAAGGCATTATAGGGAAGCAGAGGGTTATTATTAAGGATGATATTTGCTCATTGTGATTAAATATGACAAAATGAAATTTCAAATGCAGAAGTCAACACTGCAATTTAATGTACGAAGGTGTCTTTGCACATCAACATCCAGCCAAATAAGGTTTATCTGTATTACAGAGATTTTTCTAGTTTTCTTTCAAATGAGGATTGGTTTTCAAGTGGGGATGGAATGTAAGCAGCATAATCAGAGGCCAAAAATATACTGTTTCAGTTAATTGCATCCATTTGCACAACGTATTTTTTTTTTACTTCCCCCCCTTAATTTATCAAAGGCTGCAAATGGAGCCCACAGAACTGTGAATTGAAGCTGTGTCCACATGGTTTTATTTACCATTGCATACAGAATTTTTTTTAATTAGAAAGATGATTCTAAAGTTTATTTATTTTTAAGTAAAGAAATTTTGTTTTATTTTCCAGTTCTATTTAGATTATATTATAGGAATAGTTTAAACTCAGCTATTTAAGCAACTACTATCTTTTCAAATAAACGATGAAATTTCTACATTTAACAGTTTCATATTAAAGCCATCTATAAAATTACTTAGTATAAAATAATTGAATATTTGCCAAAGATGTAGCTGTTTGTTATAAGAACATTCAGTTAATATCAACAACCCAGGATTATGCTGCACACATACAGCAAAATACTTTGCTGCCATTAGACGTTACCTTTTAGAAGGACAAAGAAAGGATTGTTATATTCAAAAGTATTATTAAATATGTGCATAGAAGAACAAAAGCATTCAAGATGTTAGCTAGTTCTAATCCTGTCATTCTTCTGGTTAACAAAATTCAGTGGTTCTTTACAGTTTTCAGTATTAAACTCATTACCTTAGTATTTCACAAAATAGTAATGTAGATTATCTCAAGTGGTAATACTAGAGGTAATTTCTTCTTCAGATTTTCATTATTTTCCACATATTCTACAATAAAGGTGGATAACTTCTTTTTTAGCATTCCTCATATATATTTCAGTATGTATCTCTAAAATGTAGGAACTCTTTTACAGAAGATGTAACTGCAGTGTATAATCACATTTTAAAAATCAATAATAATTCCTTAATATAATCAAACATTAAACATATTTAAATTTCTCCAATTCTCTCCCCTGCTCTCTTTCCTACAACTGATTTGTTTACATCAGGATCCAGGCAAGTTCTGCTTGTTGCATTGGTGGCTATGTCAGCTGTCTCTTAAGTTTCTTTTAATCTATAGGTTCCCCTTCATCTAATTTTTTCCCCTTTACCACATAAATTTTCCCAAGGTCTAGAGTTGCTGGCTCCATCCAGTAGTATCATCACATGCTCCACTGTCCCCTGCATTTCCTGATGATTGGTTGCTGGATCCTGAGGCTTGGTCTCACTCAGGTTAGATTTGGTTTCAGAGTTCTTACTACCGGAGGCCCTTTATGTCCGATCATCTCTCTGCGATGTTAACAGTCATTGATGATCTTTTGCTAGATCATTATTTCTATAGGGGTTTGCAAAATACCATATTCTAATTATTTTATTTCCTCTTTTTTACTAGCTGGGATACTTCGCTAGACAGAAATGTTCCCTCCTCAACTATTTATGGTCACCCTAAGGAACAATTCATACAGGAAAGACAGGATAAATGCTTGACTCTTCCCTTTTACTTCCTAGTTTTAGAAAAATAAATTGTTTCCCTATCATCTTCCAAAGAAACTGAGAGTTGTTTGCTTTTGTTTCATTGTCATTGTGGTTTTTCATGGTGGTAAGATTTAGTTTCTTTCTTGTTTGCATTTTTGTTCTACCAGTGGGTTTTGTTCTTTCTCGTGTATTTGTAGCAGTGATTATCATTTTTTGGATTCCAAATTTAGGACTTCCTTGAGGATTTCTGGTGGTGGTGAACTCCTGCAGTTTTTGTTTGTCTGGAAAATACACTATTTCTCCCTCATTTCTGAAGGATAGCCTTGCTGGGTATAGTATTCTTGGCTGGTGGTTTTTTTCTTTTAGTATTTTGAGTATACCATCTCATTTTCTTTAGGCCTATAGAGTTTCAGTTGAGAAATCTGCTCTTAGCCTGGTAGGGGCTCTCTTATAGGTGACTTGACACTTTTCTCTTGTTTCTTTTAACAATGTCTCTGTCTTGAGTTTTGTTGGTTTGACTACAACGTATCTCAGAGAGAATCTTTTTGGGTTCAATCTGTTTGGGGATCTTTGAGCCTCCCGGATCTGAAGGTCCATGTCTGTTCCTATCCTGGGAAGTTTTCCATCATTATTTCATTGAATAAGTTTTCCATGCCTTTTCCTTTCTCCTCCCCTTCTAGAACATCAATGATTCAAATGTTTGTGCATTTAATGGTTGTCTGCTAGTTCTCTTAGATTTTCTTCATTTTTTAAAATTCTTTTTTCCTTTTTTGTTTTTGTCTGCCTGGGTTATTTCAAAAAGACTATCTTTAAGATCAGAAATTCATTCTTCTGTTTGTTCTAGTCTGCTACTTAAGGTCTCAATTGTGTTTTTTATTTTGTTGGTGAATCTATCAGATCCATGAGTTCTGCTACATTCTTTTTTAAGGTATTAATCATTTTGTTAATTTTCTCCTTCATATCTTGGATTTTTCTTCTCATTTCACAATGTTGTCCAAGTGAGTCTTCTCACATCTCAGTGAGTTTCCTTAAGATTGTTGCTCAGAATTCCTTTTTAGTCATTTCAAAGTTTTTCTGCTCACTAGGATCTGGTACTTGATAATTACTGTATTCTTTTGGTGGTGTCATATTTTCTTGGATTTTTTATTTCTGGTATCTCTATTTAATGTCTCAGCATCTGGCAGAGCAGTTGCTTCTTCTGTTACTCTGAAGTGTGCTTCAGGGACAGAGACATCCTCTTCTTTTTCCAGTCTCTGTTGGTGATTCTCCTTTTGTTAATCCAGTCAAGTGTCTGGCAGGCCACCTGCACAGTGGCCATGGCTACTGCTTTTGTGGCAGCCACGGCTGTGGTGGTAGCTGTGGTGGGCCACCTGCACAGAAATGGTATTTTCAGCATACTCCTTGCCAGCTTCCAGGCAAGGGATGCTGCCCTTGGGTTCTGCCTAGGACCCTGGGTGTGATCCTTCAGAATTTAATTATTTTTTATGGCAGAGTAGTATTCCACTGTGTTTGGTAATTTTTGTTTCTGTGTTATTTTAAATTTTTTTAACGTCTATTCTCAGTGTTTCTTATTGTGTTTTCTGTTGTGTCTGCTCTTCTGTGTGCTCTTTACTGTTTTGTCTTTGTTTCTGAAATGGTTTTGTCATTTTTTGTTTGTTTGTTTTGATCCTGAGTGTTTTCAATTTCTGTTTTACTTCTAGTTTCTGGCCATATAGTCCTTAAGATTTATTATTACTAAGTTATTGTTATTATTATTATTACTATTTGTGTTCTTTCAGTTGTAATTTTAATTGTTTTATGAACATTTTAACATTCATGTTCAAATCGTAGGTTATTCTTTTCATCTGCTTTGTGGCAACATTTCTCTCCTGTGCATTTTTGTAAGAAAGGAAGTTTCAGTGCACTTTTTCACAGTATTTTTATAATTACTTATGAAAAATTGATTTTTTCTGGACCATCTTTTAGTAGGAGGTTGCTGTGGAAGGGGTTGAGGTAAGGAAACACATCGGTTGGTATTTTCCAGGTTTCTCTGCACAAGTTGCTAAGTGAAGATATGGGTAGCCATATCTCATCACACTCAGAATCTAAAGTTGTCAAGAGGGGTCTGATGCCAACCCTGAGTTCCCACCCAACCACCCACCCCCCGTGCTCCATATCTCCACCAGCCACTGTGACCATGGGACCCACATCTGTATTCCAAAGGTGCTTCCCAAGATCTGCCACTGTAGGCTCTCCTGAGCAATTGCTGTGCCTTGTAGGCACCTGCATGTTAACTGCCATTACTAGCACCCCCAGCTCCACCTTGCTGTTCTCCATGACCCCATCCCAGCTGCCCAGGAAGGTTGTGTGTCATCAGTCAGTGCTAGCCACTGTCACATAACTCAGAGTCTTATAGCTTGTATGTCTGCATGTGTGTGCTTCATGCTCCTTTCTGTTTTGTATGGCTTCGTGGAGGAAAATTGATTAAGATTTGAAACTAAGATTCCATTATGTTTCTATAGGAATAAGAACTGCTGCTTATTTATAATAAGTGAATAGAGCAAGATAAAATATTGCATTTACCTTATAACCAAAGCTATGCAAGTATAATTGTTACAGAGCCCCAGTCTGGCTGCCTACAACCAAATAGAAACAAGAGACCAGAAAGTCAAATGTTGGTGAAAAAGGAAGGCAAGCGTTATTCAGGAAAAACATTAAGTCTGAGGAGATAGATGACAGGCTAAACCATCTCAACGACTCAGATTCACACAAGGGTGTTTAAGGAGGGTTTGAGGAAAGGAATGCAGAGGGAGTCAGCTTCTTTGCAAGGTCTACTTGTAGATTTGCAGAGTTCTAGCTGTCTATCTTGCAGCTGGTCATATGACTCCTTGCTGGGGCCCATGTTCAGCTCCTAGATAACTGGTTTTGATTACTTCTCAGAGCTCAGCAAGCCTCAAAAAGGAAATGTTAGTTTCTCAAGGTCAAGCAAGATAAGTAAGTTAGGGGATGAGAAGAAAGAGAGGAGGGGGAAAAACTGTGTCTTTTAAACTTTTCTAAACCCTAGGCAGATTTTGGGTCCCAATGTGGCTTCAGTCTTGTTCACTCTAACATAAGAATACAAATAGAAGCAGACCAGTATCCCCTAGAGTTAAAAGTAGCCACAAATTGCTGATTATTTGTATTTTCTATTGTACTTATTTCCTGGGTTTATACAAAAATCGCATTTTTTTAAAAATAGTAAAACAAATAAACATTTACATTTAAACACACACACACAGGAGACTACTTTGATGAGGAAAAGGATGAATTAGTTGGGAGATGCCTGCAGGAGTGGGCCCTCTGTTGGCTATTTCCCTTGTCCAGGTGAGGCAGGTGAGAGCACTCCCTGGGTTGATAGTAACTCTGTCACTCTGTCCTCAGGGCTCTGTCTAATCTTTCTTACTCTAAATCCCAATCCTCTACACGAAAACTCCGTTTTGCCTTGGCTGGGGCTCTCATTGGCCCTGCCTTTTCCTGGAATTCACTTTCCTCCCTACATTTTGGTTCTCTAAGCCCACTTGGCTCAGCCCTATGCCTGTCCCATGGTCCCTCCCAGGCCCCCTGCACTCTCGCTTCCCCACCTCCCCTGAGCCACTGCTCCTGCTCCATCACACGCTCCTTCCCTGGCTCTCCCAACACTACCGAGCTCAGTTCTTTCTTCTCACTCTTCTGACCATGGGTTTTCTTACCCTTTTGGACTCTGCAGCTTCCTTTTTATATTTTTGGAAATCTTTTTGTAGCAGATTTTTTTATGACAATAATGGAGAGAAAAGCTTCGAATTTCTTTTAGTAAAAAAATATAAATCTAATCCTAAAATTAATCATAGAAGAAATTAATATAGAGGGAAGCAGCATAATTTTTCAACAATTCACATAAAACACGAATATTTTTATTTTTATTTTTTTTTGTCTCTTTCGTGACCGGCACTCAGCCAGTGAGTGCACCAGCCATTCCTATATAGGATCCGAACCCGCGGTGGGAGCATTGCTGCGCTCCCAGCGCCACACTCTCCCAAGTGTGCCACGGGCTCGGCCCACAAATATGTTTTATCACCAACTCACCTAAGCCCAATGTAATAAGCAAAAATGTGGCTTTTGGCAAATTGGCATTAAGCAGATTTATTTTTTTAAAATGCTAAGGCCCATAGTGAGGTTGAAGGATTTATGGTGTCTCGAGTTTTAATTGCAAAGACTTCATTTAGTTTTCTTACATGTCCTCAATAGCAGATAGTTTCACCTCAAGGCTAATTAAAGTTAGAATATAAAGTATGACACAGGCTCCCTGTTTCTTCACGGTGTGTCCTTCTTTCTTACCCTCCGCATCTCTAATTCCCCACACAACTGATAACAAATCAGGTGAGGGAGGGGAAATGACATACAAGTTCTTCACTGTCCTACTGAGAAATGGAGAATCTCCTGCCTGAGTGACAGGACAGGCCACTGTCCCATCCCTCTGCCTCCTTGCTGTCTCCACCAAGGATGAGAACAGCCCAGACCCAAATGCCTCTCTAGGACTAGGACTGTCTGCTGAGCTTCAGAAAGTCACCATTTCCTCAGGTCAGAGTCCCACAGAGCATTCAGAAAATTCCTGAATCCTGGGATCAGGATCTTTTTGCTCAGGTCACTATCATGCTAGGAAAAATCAAAGGTGCCCTGGCCCTTCATCTTGCTCCTGGGGAAATGTCTTTCCAGCAGTCCAACCCAGCCCCTGTTTGGGGACCCATCAGTTTCCAGGCTGTTCCGCCTCTCAGCTCCTCCCCTGACCCCACCCTTCTCAGCCCTGCGTCTGCTGCTGTGAGACTCTGCTGTCCTCTTCTGCAGTCCCACCCCTGTATCTGGTAGGAGAACTGGTGGGGAAGGGGAAGAGGAGACGGTCGTGCTGAGCATTCCATTCTCATAGTTCTCCTCCTCCCTGCACTGGGCTCTTTGCTGTGTGTGAAAACATAGAGGTTTTAAAGTTGAGGAAATGAATATTGGGGGGGCAGCCAGCAGTTCTGATCACAGCATGACTTTCTAGGAAAAAAATTGCCAGACTGCTGGATATCTAGAAGCAGTGTGTCCTAGGTGTGCTGCAATATTTCTGACCTATCTGACAGAATCACATCTGTGTCCTTCATCACAAAAAGTGAGGAAGCTTATACCTACTATGCCACCTCCATGGATCCAGACATGAGGAGATGCCAATGCCCTGGGGTGAAGGTGGACAAGTCTGTTTGGCAGTCACCTTGGGAGTTTCCAAAGGTGTGGCTCTGAAAGGTGTGTGCGTTGCATTTTTGAAGTGCTGTGGAGCACTCCCCGGGAGGAAACCACTGACATGGCTTTGTCTACATAACTGAGGACAATTATGACAATGTCTAGAGGTGGAGCTTCAACAAAGGGGCTTGCTGAGCTGATGGCTCCCTTTTCCATGCCTCTTTTCTTCTTTCTGCCTGGATTCTAAACATCATGGTTGGAGCCCCAGCACCCTGATGCTCCGGCAATTTTACCTATAGAAGCCAGTACTAAGGGTGGAGGAGGAGTAAAGGAAAAAGAGCTCAAGTTTTTCATGACATCATGGAGCTTCCAAATAGCCCTGGACTACACCCATAAATAAAAATAACATCTAGTTTATTTGAGCACTATTATCTCAGCTTTCTGTTACTAGCAGCTAAACTGAATTTCTAATACAGACATGCACACAAATAGAAAAGCCAGGTGTGATACAAACATGGGCATGTCAGAGCTTATAGTATGTGTGGAAGAGGCAAATATATAAAGGATCTTCTCATTACAAAAGGCGCCCGAGAAGCTCCAAACAGCATTGGGGAAGAAAGGGTGGGTTGCTCTCCCTTTTTAAGTGCTCTAACATAAAAAAATGAGAAGCACGTGAGGTAATGACTATGTTAGTTAGCTTGCTGTAGCCATTCTACAATGTGTGCATAGACCATGTTGTAACCCATAAAAGTATACAATTATTTGTCAATTAAAAATTATATTAAAAAATCTTTAAGAGAAGCAAAACAAATAAATAAATAAATAATTTTTAAAAGGTAAAAAAAGTCCCTGTAAGTAGACCTGGGTATCCAACTCCTTTTAGACTATTCACAATAGCCAAAAGTTGGAATCAAGCTAAATATCCATTGATGGATGACTAGATAAGGAAACTGTAGTGTGTGTGTGTATATATATGTGTGTGTGTATATATATATATATGTATGTATGTATGTATATATATATATGTATGTATGTATGTATGTATATATATGTGTATATATACATATACATACACTCAATAGAATACTACTCTGCCATAAAAAAGAATGAAATTCTTCCATTCACAGCAACGTGGATGAACTTAGAGAAAATTATGTTAAGTGAAATAAGCCAGGCACAGAAAGAGAAATACTGCATGTCCTCACTTATAAGTGGGAGCTGAAAGAAAGAAAGAAAGAAACAAACAAAGAAAGAAAGAAAGAAAGAAAGAAAGAAAGAAAGAAAGAAAGAAAGAAAGAAAGAAAGAAAGAAAGAAAGAAAGAAAGAAAGAAAAGAAAAGAAAAGAAAAGAAAGCCAGAAGAAAAAGAAAAGGAAGAAGCAATCACAATAATACATTAAACTTTCAAAATAAAAAGAACATAACTGTGTTTATTAGAGGTGGGAAAGGGGAGGAGGGTTAGCTAAAAACTAGTTAAGGGTCACAGGGATTGACTATATTTTGTAAACATGAGTATACTAAGTATCCTGATTCGGTCACCACATATTATACACATGTATTGGTATTCAATTCTGTACCCAACAAATATATGTAATCAATTATCTTTCATATACATATGCATGTACCAACTCTGAAACAGAAAGTATGTAAAATGCCCTATGCATGTAAAACTGGCATTGCAAAATACAAAAATAAACAGTAAATTTTTTTTTTAAGAAGTCCCTGTAAGTAGACCCGGGTATCCAACTCCTTTACAGGAAGAGCATTTTTAGAAAGTATCTGCTATCCAAATTAAAAGCTAATTTATTAAACCTATTGATGTTTGTCAGTGCTGTGGTGACAATGACATTAAGGATGAGGATGAGGAGGATGAAGATAATGTTGGTGATGATGATGGCGATGATGAGGTTGGTGCCAGCAGTGATCAAATCTCTCGGTCAGCCTCTGCCTACTCTTCTCTCCAGGGGTGTTGCGATCCTCTGAAGAAGTCGTAGTGGTGAGTGGCATGCGTACTGAAGGTCATAGCCTTGGCAATTTCACTCTCTTGCTCCTTCCTTACCTCATATTCCTTGAATAAGATATTAGTGTTTATGTGTCTTTTCTCTTATTGTTGGATGTTAAGACTATAATTGATTTTTCCTTAACTGTAAATGCTTCTGTAGACCTGTTCTTATGAGTATCCATGTGTGCATATAGAATGTTTCACTAGTTAAGATATAAAAATTTAGATTGTTAGAACAAAGAGTATGTCATCTTTCACTGTAACAGTGATGGAAAATTTACCTCCAGTGACTATGACAATTGGCACTCCCACTACAGTCTATACAAGTATCTCTTTCCCAAGATCAGTCAGTATTTGATATAAGAAAACTGGTTTTTAAAAAATATTTGCCAAATTAAAGGGCAAAAATGATATCAAATTGTGTATTCAGCTTGTAGTTCTTCAAATACCTATGAGGTTTCACATCTGATTTTACACGTATTTGCTATCTTAATTTCTTCAGTTGTAAAGACTTGTTCATACACTTTTCTAGTTTTCTCAGGATAATTTTTCTTTTTTATATTAATTTATGAGTTGTTTCTATATTGTAAATTTATTTCTTTGCCCATTATGTGTATTCGAGATATTTTTCTCTCAATCTCTTGCAGATATTTCAGCCTTTTGATGAATGACATTGACAGCATAGAAAACATTTTAATGTAGTCATATGTAGCAGCCTTTTACTTTATAGCACTTTCTTTCATACTTTTTTTTTTTTATAAAACTCACATTACCCCCAAGGTTATGAAAACAGTCTCCTATGTTTTATTCCATTTTTTAAAGTTTTAATTTCTTTAATTGACATGTTTAAAATTTTTATACTTTATTTTTGTGAATGGTAAGAGCTTTTATCTTCAAATGCCAACTTTATCATATATTAATTTTCCATATATTCATGGATCTGTTCCCACACTGTATTTTGTTTCACCCATGCATTAGTCTGATGTTTTTCATGGCAATATTAAACAATTCCAATTATATAAACATCTTAATAAATTTTTTAAATTTGATAAATGGACTTTTTTAAACTCCTTTTCTCAAAAATGCTCTGGCAGTTCAAGATAGGCACTAAAGCTAGGAAAGGAAATAAAAAGCATAAGAATTAGGAAGAACAGAACAAAACTGTTATTACTTCAAATGATTTGATTGCGTATACAGAAAAATCAAGCAAGTATACAGATACATTATTAAGACTGAATTTGTTTCCATTTACTAAGTGAATATATAAAAATCAACAAAGTGTTAGAGTTTTTGAAAGTTTTATTTATATTATTGTTTTAAAATGTATTTAAAATAAATCTAACATGTAAATTTAATGATTTAAAACCTATCTCGTTAAAAAATTACAAAATTTTAAGAGAAGACTTAAGGAAATAGAGAGATATGTCATGCATATAGTCTAAAGGACTTAATGTGAAAATGATGCTATTCCATACAAACTGATCTATAGATTCAATTATAATCCCATTCAAAATTGCAAGACTTTTTTCCTTTTTTTACTGAATGTATTTAGGTATACTGCAACAGATTTTTTAACAGCATTATTAATATATACTTTACATATCATACAATTCACCCATTGAAAGTTACAATTCAATAGTTTTAAGATCAGAGTTGTAAAACCATCACCCGAATCTAATTTTGGAACATTTTTGTCACTCTAAAAAGAAACCCTATTCCTATGTTCCTTCCCTCCATCTCTAAGCAACCACTAACCTACTTTCGTTCCTATAGATTTGCTTATTTTATGCATTTCATATAAATGAAATCATACAATGTATGTTTTTTTTTGTAATTGGCTTCTTTCAGTTAGCACAATGTTTTCAGGGTTATCCATATTGTGTGTATCAGTGCTTCGTTCCTTTTTATTGCTGAATAATATTAAATTGTATGGATATATGACATTCTATTTACGCATTTACCAGTTTATGGACATGTGTTCTTTTCACTTTTTGCTGTTGTGAATAATGCTGCTATGAACATTCTTGTATGCATTTTTACATGGATGTATGTTTTTATTTTTTCTTGGAAATATACCTAAGAGTGAAAATGCTGGATGGCATGGTAACTCTATGTTAAACATTTTGAAAAACTATCAAATTGTTTTCTAAAGTGGTTGCAGCATTTTATATTCACATCAGCAGGGACTGAGGTTTCCAATTTCTCCACAACCTTGCCAACACTTTCTATCTTTTACCCTTTTGATTACAGCCACCCCAGTGGTTGTGAAGAGGAATCTCAACACAGTTTTGATTTGCATTACCCTGGTGACTAATGATATTGAGCATATTTCTATGTGCCATTGTCCATTTATATATCTTCCTGGAGAAATGCCTATTCAGATCTCTTGTTCATGTTTTAAATTGGGTTCTATGTCTTCTATTACTGAGTTGTAAGAGTCCTTTATATGTTGTGTTTACAGTACCTTATCAGATTTATGATTTACAGATATTTTCTCCTCTTCTGTGGGTTGTCTTTTAACTTTTTTGATAGTGACCTTTCAAGCATACAAGTATTAAATTTTGATGAAATCTAATCTGTCTATTTTTTTTGTCACGTGTGTTTGTGTCATATCTAAGAATCCATTGCTTAATTCAAGGTTATAAAGATTTGCTTCTGTTTTCTTCTATTGAAAAACTTTTATAGTTTTAGCTCCAAAATATTTTTAGATTTATGATACAATTCGAATTTATTTTTCTGTATAGTATGAGGAAAGGGTCCAACTTCATTCTTTTGCATGTGGATTTCTAGTTGTCCTAGAACTGTTTGTTGAAAAGAATTTTATTTCCCCCACTTAATTGTCTTGGTACCCTTATCAAAAATCACGTTTATAAATGTAAGGATTTATTTCTGGACTCTTAATTCTATCTCATTGATCTACGTCTATCCTATGGTAGTACCACACAATCTTAATTATTGTACTTTTGTAGTAAGCTCTGGAATTAGGAAGAATGTGTTCTCCAACATTGCTCTTCTTTTTCAAGATTATTTTGGCAATTCTGGGTTCGTTGCATTTCCATATTAATTTTATTATTTTTACACCATCTGGCAAGTTACTGAAAAATATCTGTGAAAGTGCAAAAGGCCAGAAATGGCCAGTTGCTCTTGAAGAAGAACAAGGTGGCAGTACTCACCCAACCTGTTATCAAAGTTTACTATACAGATATAACAGCAGTATGACATTGGTGCAGAGCTAGACAAATAGACAAAGTGAGCAGAATAGAATGCCTATTGATAGACCTACCTACATGTGCACCTTTGACATATGACAAGTGACATTGCTCATTAGTGGTAAAAGAACAAAATGTAAGTATATGGTTCTGGAGCAATGGGGTATCTCTGCAGAAAAAAATCTACAGTCCTCAAAAATCAATTCTAGTTGATTAAAAACTAAATATGAAAAGTAAACAATAAAACTTTTAGATGTTTACATGGAAAAATATTTAACAAAAGAGATTTAAACTGATAATAAAAAGGTGCTTAACTTCCTGAATCATCTAGAAAATACAAATTAAAAAGAAATAAGATATACAAACACACACCAGATTATCAAAATTTAAATAGTCTGCCAATACCATTAATGGTGAGGATGCCACAGGGTGCCCAGACATTTGGTCGAACATTGCTCTGGCTGTGTCTGTGGGGGTGCTGCTGGACTAGATTAGCATTTGAGTTGGTAGACTGAGTAAAGTTGTCCTCCCCAATGTGAGTGGGCCTCATCCAATTAATTTAACACCAGAATAGAACTAAAAGTCGGAGTAAGAGTAAATTCCTTCTGCCTGACTGCTTTGAGCCGGGATATTTATCTTCTCCTGCCCTCGGACCAGAACCATTGGCTCTCCTATTTCTCAGCCTTTGGACTCCGAACTAGAACTACACCATCAGCTCCTTTAGGTCTCCAGCTTGCCAGCTACAGATCTTGAACTTCTCAGCCTCCATAATCACATGAGCCAATTTCTAATTCCTTATAATAAATCTTTTTCTCTACATATATCCATCTCTGTGTCTGTATCTACATTTCCTATAGGCTCTGTGTCTTTGAAGAACCCTAACTACTACAGGGGGGAAACACTTCAAATGGACCAGGAAAAGCAAGTAATATGCTGAAAAATAAGGCAGAGGGTATGAATATGCAGTTAACAAAAAAGCAAAAAAAAAAAATTGTGTGTAGTACATATACAAAAATAGGCTCAAAATTACCAATATGAGAATTTTAAATTAAATTAACAAAGACATATCATTACCTACAGAGTGGCAATAATTACAAAAAGCGGCAAAGAAAACAAGAAGTCCCAAGCATCACAGGGAGGAATTAGAGTGGAAGAGTACAGACAGAAATGTCAATTAGAGTCATCGCTCTCATCAGGAAGAAGGGACTGGAATGCCTGATGTAGAGAGCCCAATCTCATCAGGGCTTTACCATCTCCCCATATAGACACCGCCCAGCCTGGATGACAGGCTATGATTTCTGAATCCCCTGGTGGTGCCCTTACCTCCCCTTACACTCCCCCCTCAAGGCACAGAGCCCCAACCATCCAGACGACCCGCTTCTCTGTCCAAAAATTCTATGAGTGACTGAGCTGAGATCAGGATCTAAGGAAGGCCAACCCCAGTCTGGGTTACTGTGCAGCTTATTTTATACCCACACGAGAACAGTATTCCTGATAATTCTCATTCTCACCCTCCAGGCCTGAGCCTTAGCAGTGAGCCAGGCAGCAACAATGAAAGTGGCACCCAGTTTCATACCGTCTCATGTAGCCATGGGCTGAGTCAGAAGAAGAGGCAGCTCCATACTCGGGTGCTCCTTCAGCCCGATGTTGCTTGAATATTTATTTAACAGTTGTCTGGGGGAAAGACTGGAACATGAACGGAAGCAAGAACTGGGCACGCTCCCCCTCCTTGAGGTGATGAGCTGTCACTTAAACTTGTCCCTAAGGTGTTCCAATCTCATGCCAAGCATTTTAAATCAAATGAAGGGAGTTCTGTTAAATACACCCTTTTACTTGGAATTCCAAAGACTTTTCAAACTTTATCATCATGGCATGCAGAGAAAATGTAAACAATTTACATAGAGCACTGTGAGTTAAACAGATCATGCTGCTCAAGGCCAAAAGTGCTCAGCCCCAGGGCTTGCAGGCCCTCCCGGCCACTACCTGGGCTGTGGAGGCACATCTCACAGGCCTGGAGTGCACAAAGACAACAACCCCTTTGAGAAGCTCCACTGGGAGACTGCTCTTCTGTGATTGCCCTTTAGAAATGGCTTCCAGCCTATTCCTCTCTCAGACTCTCACCAAAGCATACTAAAAAGTGAAAAGAATGAAAGGATTGACAATGAGCAGGACAACTAGTGAGCAGAAACAGAGCTTTATTGTTGTAGGAGGTAAAGAAGAAGGGGAAGATCAGGATCCAGGATGGGCACCTGGGTCATCAGAACAGAGCACACACTTCACAGGCTGAGCCAGCCACATGAAGAGGAGGAGAGGGAGCAGGAGAAGCGTCATCCCGCCCAGGGGCAGGTCCTGGCCTTGAGTTTCTCCAAACATCCAAGGCCTGGGTCAGCAGCAGCCCCCAGAGCCATGGCAGCAGCCGGAGCCTCCGGAAGGCTCACTGTCACAGCACTCGGCACTCTGGTGCCGGCGACGGTGGAAGAGATGGTGCCTGTGGTGGCTCAGACAGCAGCCACCACCCCCAGAGCTGCAGCAGCCCCCAGAGCTGGAGCCACAGCAGCCCCCAGAGCTGGGACCACAGCAGGAAGAGACTGGAGGGGGACATGGAGCTGGGCACTGGGGTGGGCATTTGGGGGGACACTTAGGAGGACATTTTGGGGTACACTTGGGTGGGCACTTGGGAGGAGGCTGGCACTGCTGCTGGTTTTGCTGGCAGGACATCTTGGTGGGACTTTTTCAAACAGAAAGTTGATAGTAAATTCTTTAGCTCTATAAAACAAAAGATGGTAATTTTATCTTTTTAAAAATTAAATCATATAGTGATGGTGAGTGATATTTAGTAGATAGATACATAGATGCATAGATAGATACAGAGGTATATATCAGTAAATGAAAGGAAACAACTTAAATCTTTCCCCCTAAATAAAAATATGTGGTTGAAAAATCATATATAATTAGAAGTATTTTATTCTACCTTTCAATAGATAGCCAGTATTTCCTAATCTTCATGAACTTGATAAAGGATTTACACCCCAATAGAGAACTCATTCTCTAAATAGAAGAATAAGTTGTTGACAAAATTGTGAGACCCACACTGCTCCCAGCCCAAGGCAAGATTTCCAGAGGCTTGAGTCAGACTGCATCATATTCCTGCTCAGCACTGCACTAACTAAATGCATGGCTTTCTTTCCACAGCCTCCCTGCATCTTCTCCACCCCTCCTCCTGCCCAGATCCTGCTGGGCTCCCAGGTTCCTCCTCACCTGGTCACACACAAGAGCACAGGTTGGCCGTGGAGAGGCAGAGCAGATGAGGAGCCAGAGCTGGCTCTGTCTTTTATAGGGCCCAGGCTTAGCTCCGGGAGGGGCAGGAGTGGCTCTTGCACAACCAGGCACGTGCTGGCCATTCCTGACATTCCCCTGCTCCTGGTCCCTGCAATCCAAGGAGGCCTTGGGAGCTCCCAGGTCCTGCCTCTGGGGCTGGGGTCTAGAGGGGATTTACCCATCACACCCCTCTCTGAGGCTGGGTCCTGGACAAAGACTCAGGGCATGACTTGTGAAGAAACCAGAGATCCATATTACAGCCTCCTTGTGGGAATATTTTATTCCATCTTCCTTCCCTCCCCAAGGATGGTCTTCTGAGCCCTGCTTCCACAGTTGGGCTGGCTTATCTGGGGCATCCTTCAGGGACATTTCCTTCCTCAGACATATTCCTCCACACACTGGTGCCCTCCTGGTCAGTCCATGTCCCTGTGCAGCCCACAGATCCCTGCTAACAAAACTATTAGGCGGATCAACTATGACGGTGATGATTGTGACTAAACTTCACCTAGAAATCAAAATGCCTACTATGTTACAAGACAGTTTTTCTTATAAGGCAATAGTCTCTTAAATTGAAATCAGGAGAGCAGTGTTCAAATTATAGCTCCATGTTTATGAGCTGAGTGACCTCAAAGACTTCATGTAAACAATAAAAATCCTCAACCATAAAATGCGGATATTAACACCTTCTTTCCTAAATTGCTGGGACCATTAAGTGGAGCTTAGCACAGGAGAAGACAAAAGAAAGATGCCTGAACAATGTCAGTTTTTAAAAGAATGTGTGATGAGTCCAGGCACTTGCCCAGGAAGTGCCTGATGTAGAGATGGACAATATTCAGTTCCTGTCCTGAGAAATTTTATTTAAAAATACTGTATAAGTAGGTTAGTTGTAACTCTCTTAGAAACATACATTATGCCTTCAGGATTCTGAGAGGTAAAATTATTTCTAGTCAACAGGGTGATGGGAATCAAATGTTTTATTTAATTTTGTTAGTGAATGATAGAAGAGTAAGGAATCTGATACAATTTTGGATTTCATCCACTAATCAATTTATTTCATTTATTGACCAAACATTTACTGAGGACCTACTGTATGGCATGAACTTGGAATACAGCTTTTGATCATCTAGAGAGTAAGAGAATATGATCCTTATATTTCTATCCAACTAAGAGATGCCCTGTATTTAATTTGTTTCTCTTCTTGTCAGATATAGTCATCAACCCTTGAGAGTTTTTAGGTCAAGAGTAAAATATTTGGGTATCTGAACATAGTAATTAATCAAAAAGATACTGTTTTGTCACCTACCAAGTGTTCATTGCACATCTGTTAAACACTGAAGTTTATAGAGACAAATGAGGTGTGTGTGGGGAGCTCTAGGAACTCACAATCCAGTGGACATTCTCAAGACCACTGTGAAATCCATGTGCTCACAAGATGAGGCCTGGGCCTGGGATCTTCTGAGTCACTACTTCCCAAGAACATTGTTGAGACACTTATCCACCTGACAATGCCCTAGATGATGTCATGCTAGGTTCCTCATTCTCATTGACAAAGTTGATAGCAACCAGGAAAGAAGATAATGAGATACAAAGTTGGTAGCAACTAGGAAAGAAGATAATGAGATTGGCTGTGCCTTTATGAGTGCACGCGCACATGCGTGCGTGTGTGTGTGTGTGTGTGTGTGTGTGTGTGGTGAGTACAAAATGTGTGCTTGCAAGGCCACACACAGCACAGAAGTGTGAAAGAGGGGTTGGATAGAAGTCTGCAAGGTTGATGGGTGTCTTGTCCCCTGGCAGCCAGTCTCAGGGGATAAAATATTGTTCTGTATATCTTTTTATGATACAATATGGTCAGCCACTATGAGGCATCAGGCCCATGGCCTTTGTGCAAAAGAATCCTAGGTATTCTTGGGTCTACATCCACAGTGATTGCATTGCCAGAACCTGAGCTCTCTGAGTGAGGTCTTACTCTCTGTTTCTTTTCCTAGGGAGTCTAGCAATTGGTGGTGGAATATTGATTAGCTTAATGAATGAATGAATGAAATGTTATTAGAAGAATGACCTGGGAATTATTTGAGACACTCCCTTTAAACTACCTCCCCTTTGCCTAGAAAGTCACTGTTCTGTAGGTTGATCCTGCCAAATGTCTCCTAAAGGCGCAAAGGTTTTGCTGTGACCTCAAACTAATTCTACCACAACACCTACTCACTTCAAAAACATGCTCTCTCTTTGTGATACTATTTCTCCTGTTTGCCAGGCATGGGACCTTACCCATCTCATTTATTTCTGTCCTCTATCTTCCACAAGCAATAGGCTAGTTATTTGATAGTTTTTTCTTGTAGAATGCTTCTCTGCTCATTCCAACATATACTTCGCTTCCCAGTTATATGAAAGTAGATAACCCCAGTCCTAGGCACCAGCTTATAAAGCAGACCTGGAGGTGAGTGTGTGACCTATAGTTTCCTAAGAAGAAATGGTGCATCGTTACCTGGGTCCCTGAAACCATTACCCAGTGGTTAGATTCTTCCTGAAGTCTTTTATAACTTCTGGGCACCAGAATCTGGTGGGGTAGCCTGGAATCTTTCATGACTTTCCAAGGAGAGAAGAGAGAAGGAGACAACAATATCAATATCAGGAATAATCAGGCATGCACCCTTAATGTGTAAGCATCACTTCTTGCTCCTCCTAGACCCAGAATGAGCCCTCATGCCTGCTCCAGGACCCTCTATAAAAGATATCCCTGGCCCTGGTCCTGCTCCCCCATCTGTTTTTACTTCTCAAGTACCTGTCCTTTTCTTTGTCTGTCATTATTGTGAGTTTATCCATGGAAGCCATGAAAGAGGCTCTGAGCAGGAGTGGGACAGGTGAATAGAGAGCCCCCATGGGAGAGTGGACTTCAGGGAAGGACAGAGTGACATAGAAGAACAGAAGGGCATAAGAAATAGAGGGGTATTTTGTGCAGTATGGGAACAAGCCAGAAACAATAGCACTTGGGGCCAGAAAATAAGAGAACAGCTGCTTTGAGCTGAGCTTGTTGAGAAGAACTTATTCTAAGCTGTGTGAATTTCATATACAATAAAATATCTTCATTATAATGGAAATTGTTATTTTAAAAGGCCCATCGATTCAGTCATCAGTCCATTCATTCAGTAAATACTTGTTGAGTAGCTTCTCTGTTCTGAGTGCTGAGATCAACATAAAACAGACAAAATTCTTGCCCACACGGTACCCACCGTCTACCACACAGGATTATCTCCATGTCTCTGAAAAATAATTTGATAAATTTCAACGCTAAGTCCTACTTTTAAAAAAAATGTAAAATTTTGGGGAAAAGCTATTTCTATTCTACGATGAAGAACGTCTATCACAAAAAAATGTCCCATCATCATTTCAATTTATCATGGGCCTGAATTGTCTAGCAAATTCAGCAAAAAATATGAAACAGAAATAGATGTAAAACTACAAAAAGAAGAAAACAAAATATAATTATTTGAATGAAGCATTACTATATACCTAGAATACACACAAGAATAAACAAGAAAAACAAAAACAAAAACAAAAAACTCTCAAGCTGACCAGGTACTACTATACAACAGCAAAATCTAGTTTGAAGCTATGAAAGAAAATTACATTTTTTATAAAAAAAACACAAAAACAAAAATACTCCAAAATGGCTTCATTAAAAATCATCTTAATATAAATCACCTTAATAAAACCTTAAGAACTCATATCAATGAAATTACAAAACCCTGCTGTTAGATATGAAATAAAAGTTGAATAGAGAACAACTTCTTTCCTCTGGAAGGGAAGAATGGATGTCATATAAAAGTCAATTCTTCCCAAAATTATACTTTTGTGTAACTCCAAGAAAAATTTTATGGAGCATTCTGGTACATGAAAAGATTCTTTGAATATGGAAGTCTAATTATGTGAGTCCAGTGTTAACATTTTGGGGAAGAATAATGAAAGGATAAGAATATAGCACCCTCCTGGATATTTGGAAAGGGATAAAGCCGTGAAAGCAAGTGTGTGTTCTGCTTGCACAGCTCTTCTCAGAGCCTGCGATGCTGAGGGTCTGTGTCACCCTCTTCCTGCCCCTGAGAGACTGGTCAAGACCGCTGGTCCTTGGTGCACGCTGGGTGATGGGTGGATGAGACATTAGGAGACAGGCAGTAGTAACCCCGAGTCTCCCTCAGGTGCTGATAAGCCAGATTTTTTGCCTGTCTCCAAGCAGCTCCCCACAGCGCAGTCACAGTGCTGGGAATTCCCTGCGTGACCGAACCTTGTACCCGGCCTCAGCGCAGGCATCAGAGCTCACACAGGTGGCATGCGGGTATGACATTCTCAAATGTTTATGTTAAGAGCTGCCTGTGTGACTCTTCCAAATATAAATGAAATGCACCCAGGAGAGTCTGTGTCACCACTTCCAGATACCCGGCAACCCAGCCATCTCTCAATAGAAAGTCATAGTATATCAGGAACTACTGGGTGTGTGCCAATATATGCACTCCCCTTCATTCTCAACTTACATCTTCAAATCTTGTCCAGAAAAAAAACAATGTCCACATATCAAAACCTACACCTCTCCATCTCCCTTGTACACGCAGGCAGCCAGTGAGACTGAAGAAGTTGTCGGGGCTTTAGAAAAGCTCCGTAAAGGAGCCTTTACTGGGGGGAGGACTTTTCGCTCATCCTTTCTCCTTCTTCCTAAAGCACAGTCTTGATGATCAGAACTCTGTCAGGCACTCTGAGATCCCCAGAGGCCTTTCAGGAAACACCCAGCACTAAGGATGAAACAATGAGACAGAAGGGGCACATCTCCGAAGATTCCGCAGAGCCACCGTGCCAGCCGTGGACAGCGTACCGCTGACTTCACAGTACGTCCGTGGAAATAACCTGCCTTCTTTCTGAAATTGCTGTCATTTTGAGTTTCCATTATAGCAGCAGAACCTAATTTCTAACACACATGCAGACATACCAAACACAAGGTATGATGCAACTAAAAACGAACAATTAGATCAGAAAATATCCTGTGTATGGAAAATGCGGGAAGGATTCTGTTCACCATGAAAGAACGTGAGGAGCCCCAGAGAGCAGACCTGTTGGGTGAGGAAGGTCAGGGCAGTTGCTCTTGCTGAAAGCAGAAGTCCCTGAAATCAGACTGAGGTGTCCACTCCCCTTCAGTCTGGCTGGCTTCCACCTCCAGACTAACTTAGGTCCCCTGCCTGGTGTTCCCACTTTATAGTGTTTGTTTTGTTTGCTGCCATGCAAATGCTAAGGACAAGGGAAAATTTCCTAACCAATTCAAGAAACCCTGAAGCTATAAAGGAAGGGAAAGGCATATAAATCACTAAAATATTTCCATGGCAAAAGATATTAGAAACAGAGCCAATAAAATCTGATGCAATAAATATTTTAATAAAGACAGATTAAAGTTAGTATCCATGATACATTAAGATCTCCTAAAAATTGAAAAGAAAATATTAAATACTATCATAAATTTTGTAAAAATGGCCAATAAACATATTTTTTAAAGCCCACCATTACTACTGATCAGGCACTTAAAAGTTAAATTAATGATGGGACTGGCAAAAATAAAGAACATAAGCAGAAGAAAGTGACTCAATGCAGAGGGTGATATAAAATGTGAGAGAGTACAGCATCTCACTCCAGTTAGAGAGCTGGATAATTTTTTTCTCAGCAGCAGAAAGGGCGAGGAAGGAACAGAGCATTTCAGTAAGAGATTCCATCTTCATCAGAGTCTCCCTAAGCTGAATCCATCGTCTTCTTGTAGACACCTCTCAGCCTGACCCTAGAGAGCACTAGTTCTTAGTCCTGCTGTGCCCCCGCCTCCCAACCCTTCCCCTAACAACACCACAGGTTCCCCCAACCACCCTAGTGTTTCTCCTTCCTCCTGTCTGACGGTGACAGGCAAAGAAGACAAGTACTGAAGGAGGAGGGGTCCATTCTTCCCTAGAGTGTCATCCACCCTTTATTCTTTTTTATTTTCCAGGTTAGACTCTAGTGTTTTTTTTAATAAATGTCTCTATCACACAATCACTCACCTGCCCAGCACATGGGCAAGGTGGCAGGAAAAGGTGCTGGAAACAGAGCCAACTCTAAGAGGAGAGACCTTGTGTCTGAGGTAACAAGTCAAAAGGCTGAGAAATTGGTAAAGGGCCACAAAAAAAGATAACATTGTATAAAGGTGAATATTCTAATTATCTTGACTTGAACATCACATATTGCACACAGGTACTGATATGCAACACTGTACCCCACAGACGTGTACAATCGATTATGTTTCAATAAAAAATAATGATAATAAAATAAATTTTTTAAAAAGGCCAGTCTTAACCAGATTCACCCTCCCTAGAAGGGAGTGCAGTGGTCTCGTGCTGTGTTTGAGGGGAGGAAGGGTCTCAACATCCATTTTAAGCATTTTGTCCAGCAAGTGATTCTAACAGCAGGGGAGTTCTGTTCAATGGAGCTGTGTCCTTTTCCCTTCATTCGCAAGTCTACAAAGAAGTACCCCCCAACCTTTCTCAATTTCTGAAGCATACAAACAGGGCAACATTTTTACAGCTCAGGGGAGAAAGGCTGCCATGGCTGCGCGACCCTCTCAGAGCTGAGGAAACAGGGCCTCAGGGCAGTGTCACTTCTCACTTCCTCAGGCGCAGTCCTTGCATCATAAAGAGCACACCCCTGAGGCCCTGACCTTTGGAGGGCATCAGAAGCCACCAAGAAAAAGGAGAATGACCAAGATATGTTGTGAGTAAGAAATCAGAGCTTTATTATAACATGAAGTTGAGGAGGAAAAGAAGACATATCCAGGCTGAGTGTTGGGGTGCCCAATCAAACGCAAAGTCCTTCCAGGGATTCTTATGAGTCTTCATGGAGCCTGTCAACCCGTGAACTGGATGAGAGGAAGTGGAGAGAGGAAGGCATCAGGCTGTAGCAGGCTCTTGACCGTTAGCTCTTTGATGGCCCAGGTCAGCAGCAGCCCCCAGAGCCATGGCAGCAGCCGGAGCCTCCGGAAGGCTCACTGTCACAGCACTCGGCACTCTGGTGCCGGCGACGGTGGAAGAGATGGTGCCTGTGGTGGCTCAGACAGCAGCCACCACCCCCAGAGCTGCAGCAGCCCCCAGAGCTGGAGCCACAGCAGCCCCCAGAGCTGGGACCACAGCAGGAAGAGACTGGAGGGGGACATGGAGCTGGGCACTGGGGTGGGCATTTGGGGGGACACTTAGGAGGACATTTTGGGGTGCACTTGGGTGGGCACTTGGGAGGGGGCTGGCACTGCTGCTGGTTTTGTTGGCAGGACATCTTGGCAGAAGTTCAGTCAACCTAAAAGATAATAATTAAACTCTTTAAATATTTAAAACCAAAGGTCATAATTATACCTATTTGAAAGTCAACATATACATAGAGTAGGAATGATAGTTAGATCATACAGTCACATCAGTAACCTGAACAACACAAGTTGAATATTTTCCTCCAGGTAAAAGTACATAGATTAAAAAAAAAAAAAAAAAAAACCACGATAAAACACGATAAGCTTCTTATTCTTTCTTTCAGAAGGAAGCTGGGATTGCTCCACCCTCAGTAGGCTGAATAAAGCATTCCTACCCCCTGAAGTGCCCATTCTCTTAATACAAGCATAATCACCCAACTAGAAGTTGTAGGAGACTCGCACAGGGAAATGTTTAACAATGAGTACTTCGGGAAAAAAGGCCTGGTTTGAAGCGTTTGCCAGCTTCCACAGTGTAAATATTCCCATCATGGCTATTTTTATGCTGCCGATGTGAGTCACTGAACACAGAGTTGGGAAGAAGCGCACAGTTATCTGACCCAGCTCCAGCAGGCCCCTGGGCCACTGGTCCAGAGATTCAGGCAGATTGCATCTTATTCCTGCTTAGTACAGCACTAACCAAACACACAGCTCTCCTTCCACAGTCTCCCTGCATCCTCCCCACCCACCCTCCTCAGATCCCCACTGGGCTCCCAGGTTCCCGCTCACCTGGTCACACACAGGAGCACAGGCTGGCCCTGGGGAGGCAGAGCAGATGAGGAGCCAGAGCCGGCTCTGTCTTTTATAGGGCCCAGGCTTAGCTCCGGGAGGGGCAGGAGTGGCTCTTGCATAACCAGGCACGTGCTGGACCATTCCTGGCATTCCCCTGCTCCTCGTTCCTGCAATCCAAGGAGGCCTTGAGAGCTTTCAGGTCCCCCCTCTGGGGCTGGGGTCGAGAGGGGTTTGAGCCAGTCACAGCCTCCCACAGGCTTAAGATGCCCAAGAAACCAGTGCCTGGACAAAGCCCTGTTTCTTGCATCTCCTTTTATGCCTGTCCTCTGAGGAAACTTCATTCCTGAGGACAGCTTCTCCTGGTCCTTGTGGAATTGTTCTGCTATGTCTCCCTCGTGCCCTGAGAAGTTTCTCTCCCGTGGCCTGCTGTGGATCCAGCCATCTCTGGTGGCTTAGGCAGCCTTGAATTAGGAGTTGTCTCCTAGGCATCTGTCTCTCTTCTGTACTCTCAGCTCTTCACTTTGACCTCAGTCACTGCTTCCCCTCAGACTCAGTAGGAAAAGCAGAGTCGGTGTATTAAATCCAAGTTTATTCTGCTGTCTGTAGCAAGGAAGAAGATTGAGAATAAACAATTCTCTCTAAAATCTAAACACTTACTTTAGTTGGAGGAATTGAATTATATTGAATCTGCTACTAGAATCAAGAAACCTGCAATTTGCCATCTGGGTAATCTTTGAAAATTGCTGGAACATTAGAAGCATCAGTTCTTATAGGTAAAATGGGCATGATAATACCTGTCTTACTGAGTAGTTTTGAATATTAAGTGAGAAGTGGGAAAGGGCTTAGCACAGTGCTCTGTGCCTAATGTATGCTTAACAAATACGTGTTTAAAAGAAACACTAATGCCTTGAATTGAGCAGTTGCCCAGGTATTATGTAGAATTGACTGTCAGTAAATGGCTCCTGCCCTCAGAGAGTTTAATTCAACCAGATACTTAGATGACTTAAAAACTTTCTTAGTAAGTATAAGTTACCCCCTGGGAATTCTATGGATTGTGAGCTCATTTCCTGCCAGGAAGGAAATGGTCAACCAGCGGTCCATCTATTCAGGATTCTGATTATGGGTTGTACTACATAGATTCACTCATTCATTTATTCATTTATTTTAAAAAACTATATTAAGAATGAACCTTGAAAACAATAGGCTAAGTGAAAGAAGCCAGTCACAAAAGATCACATATTGTACGATTCCATTTATATGAAATGTCTAGAATGGGCAAATCCATAGAAACAAAAAGGGGTGAGTGGTTTCCAGGCATGGGTGAGAGTTGGGAGAAGTTGAGGAGTGACTGCTAATGGGTGCAGGGTTTTTTGAGGGTGATGAAAATGTTCAAAAATGGGGCGATGATTGCCCAACTCTGGATATACAAAAAACTACTGAATTTATACTTTAAATGAATGAACTGTATAATATGTGAATTATATATCAATAAAGGTATTAAAAATAAAATAAAATTACAGTCAAAAAAAGATACATTAATGCCTCTGATTAAAACAGAAAAACAGAGCCTGCCCTCACATTGCCTGATGCCTAATTGGCAGGGGAAGGGGAGGGTTAGTAGAGAGTATGGAACTCTCCTGTCGCTTCTAAATAAGAGGCTCTATTCTCCTATGCATTCAATTCTATTTTCAGACTTCATTCCTGCTCCCTGAGAGCTTTTAGTTCAAGGATCAAGTAAATCAATAATGTGACCGGAGTATTTAACACAAAAGACATTCTTTGAAAGCCTACAACATTCTTGGAGCATGCTTGTCCAAACATAGGGATACAGAGGTGAGTAATAAGTGGCCCACTCTCTCAAGGACTGTAGAACTTAGTGGCCTTTCTGAAGACGACCTTTAGTGGCACCAAAGAAGACGTTTGAGGCCTGAACCTCCTGAGTCACTATTTCCCAATGAGATTGGAACACACTGGTTCATTCTACTGTCTTTCTGGTGACATCATCCTCAGCTTCCTCGTTCTCTTTGACAAAGACGTTCATAACAGTGGGGGAGTGTGTGTGTGTGTGTGTGTGTGTGTGTGCGTGCATGCGTGTGTGCATGTGTGCTTGTGCATGTGTTGCATTCATAAGGAAACATAAGTGAACTTGAGTATGAACACACACGAGAGTCTGGATCAAGGTGTTAAATAAGAGATGAAAGAACTAACAGGAATCCATGCTCAGGGAAACCAGAGTCAGGAAGATAAACAGCTCCTTAATGTGTCCCCTCGTGTCCCATCATATCTCAGAAAATGTTGGGAATTGGTTCAGAAGTTAGAGAAGAAACTCTGTAGGTATTCCTGCTTCTGTCTCTACAGTCCTCATGCAGTCCTGTGCGGTCCTGTGTGTTTCCTCTGAGCAGGAGACCCTTTGTCTCTTGCCCATGTTGCCTCAGGGACTAGCCAAATGCTTGATGGCCTAGTGAATGCTCCTGGATGAGTGAATGCTGACGCATGAATGATGAAGTAGGTGTCACAAGAAGAGGAGCCAGAAACTTCATTCGAAGACCCATACCTGAAGGCTGATCTCTCCAACTATCTCCTTGATTTGTCTTCCTGGGAACCTAAGCTCAACTTATTCCAGAAAATTATTCCCCACCAAACACTGGAAGTTTATTTTAGCCACAGTCTGGGAAAGATATCTTACCACATTCCTTGATTTATCTCTTTCACCTGTTCTGTTTATCTAATAGATTCACTAATCCAGATTTTTCCTGAACTATATCATGGTAGCTGTTTTGATATTTTTGTCAGTACTAGCACTGTCTAGTCCTGGCCCCAGTGTCCACTCCAGAAAGAGTAATTGTGCAGATGAGGGTTTATTTAAACGATAGTTTTCAAAAAGTTGAAAGTATGACTCTCATGTAGATAGTGGGCATATATCAAAGATTTATTTTACTCATTAGTAAGGAAACCAACAAGATGGTAATGCTGGTTCAAAGGAGAATAAGAAAGACCAAAGTACATACTGTCAGAGATAAAAAGAATGCTGGAATAAGACTGCAAATTTAGATACAAAACTGGTTCAAGTCTTAAAGGGCAATGAAACCATTGGGTTATATTTTCTACTGGACACAAACAATTTGCAATTTATAAATCTTCTACAAATTTAATCTAGCTTTACACAGTCTGGTCCTTAATCAATAGTAAATGTAATAAGTAAAACCACCGTACCAAAAATTAAAAAATAAGAAAAAACCTAGAGAATTATATAAAACTTAGGCAAGGTTGTTAGTTACTAGTATGTAGTAAAAATTTGAAAGACTGCTCAGAAATTTGTTTTTGCCTTAATTTCAAATTTGAGATAATTTTAACCCCCAATTTCCCAACAAGAGAGGCCTCAGAATCCAGGTCTAGACTCCTTGCTGAACCCACAACTGGTCAATGGACATCAGAGAGATAGTCTGGAAACTTCCATGAATTCCAGGCAAGGAAAGGTGAAGGAGGCAGGGGACTGTTAGAGACCTCATGTGTCCTGTTCCTGCTAGAGCTGGGACTCAAGTCAGAGCTTGGTGTCAGCATAATTTATAAGAGAGGTCCTGACACTGCCGCTCATCTGCTTGCCCTCATCTGGGACCATCATTTTCCTTTTCTGACTACCTGGGTGAGTTTACCTGTGGGAGCCATGGAACTGGCTCTCAGCAGAACCATGTGGGGTCCTGAAGGGCATCACCAGGAGTGTGGAATATGAAGGAAGAAAGACGGGACCAGTAACAGGGAAGAGAGGTGTTCTAGGCAAAGCAAGAAACCTCCTGGGATGACAGGCCTTGGCTCCATAGGGTGAGGGGCAGGGACTGAGCCTCTGTGGACCTAGGCCATCGCTTGTACTACTTACAGAGACAGATTGTGTCCTTATCAACCCAAGACACATACTTCTTATGTTTTTAACAGCCCTGAAGTCGGTATTCACCACATAAGTTTTGGCATGTCATGGTTGAATTGGCAGCCTTTTTTTCTTTCCTTGTGGTGCATGAAATAAGGGTGCATCTTGCAATTGATGGCCTCTTGGAGTCCATGAAATATAGTAGTTAGGAACTGGGTAAGTAGATAAAAAATGTGCATGAAATGGTGACAGACTGAAATCAACATTGACTTAGCATGAGTTCCATTGTCAGGAATGTCATTCCTAACACTTTTAACGTGGGGTAATATGTTTTTTCACGGATACTAATGTGTTTTATAAACTATTTGCCAGCATACAGTGAATATGTTTAAAAGGAAAAAATTATTCCTGTCTTGGGTTTAATTCATCTAACTTATCCAATTCACTTTCAAGTTCAGATAACTTGCCAAAAAGCCACCAGCAATGCCAACACCTTTTAAGTGACTTCCTGAGGGCCACTGTAGTGCCCTGCCCCCATGTTCACCTCCAGCTCTTCCTGTGTGGCCTCAGCACTGGGAGCAGCTACTGCCTGAGCCACGACAGTCTCCCAGAGCTCCAACCGGAGCCACTGAGCTGTGGCTGCTGCTGACCACACCCCGAGGAAGCAAAGTGCAAAGACCAAGCTGTCCCCAGATCGCCCTCACTCCTGTCCTCCCAGCATCACAGACTAGTTGGGACTCAGGGTTGCCAGGTAGAAGTTTCTGTTTTCCCAAGGGTTCTCCAAAGGTCTGTCCAGAAATTTGCCTCTATCCTAAGTGAGAATAAAACTATCGTTTCATGTTCCCAGTGTGTCCTGGTTACTATCAGCCCCTCTTCTATCTCTTGGGTCATATTTCTAATGACCTCCACTTAGCCTTTCAGTTCCCATGACGGCTAATTCTATGTGTCAACTTGACCAGGCT